>NC_137979.1:49680069-50350494 GCF_963924665.1 Micromys minutus | reverse complement strand
AATCCTTAGATCTTGGGGGTGTCTCAGAGAGCAATGCCACAGGACAGAGTCTACATACCTTGCATCAGACAATCCAGGGCGGTAGGTCACCAGGTTCACCCTTCCCACTGGTAAGCCCAGAGCCTGCTCAAGGGCACTGAGAAGTCCTGGAAGGGGAGGAGCTTGCTCAAGATCACTAAGCTCATTAAGGCAGCACACATATGGATGGGAAAGCTGAGGCCAAGGCAGACAGACTGAGCCCAAATCATGACTGTTCCATCAACCTGCTGTGTCGACCAAGTGACATGACAAGCTGTGTGTGTGGGATCTGATTCCCACATAGCTCTCTGGCTAGAGATAGGGGCGACCTCTGCCACCTCCACCACTGGGTCCAGCTGGCATGCCCGAGCTTGGGTGAATGGAAGGGGAAAAACTGATTTGGTCGCTGCTTCGCTGCCAGGTCTGGGAGACCAGCTTCACTGCCTCCATTGCTGGGCTCTGCTTGCCCATGTTTCCACTGCTGCCACAGGGCACCAGGTCAGGCTGAACCTAGCCAATGAGAGGCTTCAGCGTGGAATGTAAGAAACTTTAGGAGAGAAAATCTCTTCCTAGTCAGAGGTGTTATCAGCTCTTAGAACAAAGCCTCTCAGGTAGTGGAATGATTCTTACATGTGTTTACTTTCAAGCAAAACCCCTTATATATAGTTTTGAAATGGTTCAGAGTCTGATCACCCTGTACTTCCTATTGGCTTGGCCTGGGGGCTTGGGAAGTCCTTGTCTACATATTTGGGGGTGGTCCTGCTTCTGCCTGGAGCTTACATGACCAGCAGTAACATCTACTTGCGGGGGGAGGTAGACTTGGGGTGTACCCAATGCCCAAAGGGGCACTGTGGTGCCTGTGGCAAGGATTCCTGATTTTCTGGAGGCTAGGAAGCTTCCTGCTGTCTCACTTACTGCTCCCGGGGCTCCTACCATCTCAATGAAGAATCAGGGTTCCCATTATGACCTGAGTCCCACAGCTGTGCTCAGCATCCCAACCTGATCCACAGAAGCATTGGCAGCATTGTTGGCAAAGAGTGGACACTCACAAAAGCAATGGTTTGCATCCTGAAATGTCTATCCCTGTTGTGGTGATTTGAATAGGTCTAGCCCCCATAGAGGCATACATTTGATAAGTGATACTGTTAGGAAGTATGGCCATGTTGGAGGAAGTGTGTCACTATGGGGGTGGGCCTTCCCAGGCTTCTTCTGTTTGTCTTCAGAACAATATGTAGAACTCTCAGCCCTCCAGAACCATGCTGCCATGCTTCCCGCCAGATGATAATGGACTGAACTTTAGAACCTGTAAACCAGCCCCAAGTAAATGTTCTCTGTTATGAGTTGTCTTGGTCATGGTATCTCTCTACAGCAATGGAAACCCTTACTTAGACACCTGTCCTCTAAGGGCTGGGTCTTTGAGTTGCTCAGCTCCCTTTTCCTTGAAGATAAAGGCTGCAGATCCTAGCTTCTTTGTCATCAACGGCCACATTTAAAGAATGGCCCGAAACTTAGTAGAACAACAACTTTTTTTTTTTATTATATCACAGATTTTTTGAGTTAGGAATTCAGAAGCAGCAGTGGTGCTGGCCCAGGGTCTCTAGTGACACTTCATAATAAACATTGGCCAGAAGGCCGGGTGCCAATGAGATGGCTTAGCAGGTAAAGAAAAATTGTCAACAAGCTTGTTGGCCTGAGTTTGATCCCTGGATCCTATATTTTGGAGGGAGAGAATGGAGCTCTGCAAGTTATGCTCTGACCTCCACAATTCTGCCGATATGCATGAAGACAAACACACACACACACACACACACACACACACACACTTTTCAATTGGCCCAGGCTGCAAGTTTAAAGGCTTGACTATGGGATCTGCCTTCAAGATGTTGCTCTCACACAGCTCTTGGAAAAAAAGCTCCACATCTGTAGAGCTTTGAAGTCACTTGTCGACCAGGCTGGCCTCGAACTCACAGAGATTCGCCTGCCTCTGCCTCTCTCTTTCCCTGAGATCAGAGATTAAAGGTGTGTGTCACCACTCCCCTGCCCAGCTCCTGTAGAGTTTCTCATGGAGGCTTTACCATCATCTTACTTGGGGAAGAGTATCTTCTTACCCCTGCACTGTATAGCCTCAGTGTTCTCCTGGCACCATGCAGGCTTTCCTTCAGAGTGTATCAGATGCTTTCCTCATTGTTACGACAAAATGCCTGATAAAAGCAACTTAAAGATGGAATGGGGTTATTTTATCTTATGGTCAAGGGAAGGCAGGGCATCAAGAGTGTGACAGCAGGTCACACAGCATCCCCAGTTAGGAAGCATTCAGAGACGAATACTGTGCTCAGCTCACAGTTTTGTTTTATTTATCTGGGGCCTCTGAAACGGTGCCACCCACATTATGGTGACTTCCCACCTCAACAAACCCACTATAGAAACTCCCTCAAACAGACCTGTGCATCCAAGTCAAGCCACTAATGCATCTGCACTCAAGGGGAGGGGATTTAGGCCACACCTCTCCAGGAGTGCCGAAGAACTTGGGTACACATTCTGAAACCACCGAAACTCCTTTCGCACTCTGTGCCTTTGGCTTTTTTTACATAGCCCAGAACTATGGCTGGGGACCTTGGCAATCAGGAGATGGTCCTGGTCAGCTGAGAAAGCCAAATTAACAGTTGTGGCCTTGTCTGAAGATGTCCTGGAGTCCACCAAGATCCTTCTTGGCCACCCTGTGTCCCAAACAACCTTGTGCAGCTCCTTAAAGCTCTACACAGAGTGGTGGAGTCAGGAAAGGCTTAGGAACCACGAGTTTAATCCCAGGAAACCCCCAAGGGAACTTTCATTGTATATGAGGCCCTTTACCCTCCCTCAGGGAAAGAAGACTGTAGAGGAGGCAGATGATACAGGCTCAGATTTCCCTTGAGTGCTGAGATGTGCTAGGGGAACCGGTATCATGGGGTTCCCTGGAGTCGCTCTGGGGATGCCTATGCCCCCAACAGCTTTGGTACGGGTGGGTGTGTTGACTAGAGTTGGCAGCTTTGCCTCCTCCCTTCCTCCCCCATGCACCCACCCAAGATGGCTTGGGCAGAAATAAAACCTGCCACTCACTCCAGAGGGGTTCTCAGGCTCCCTGTGAGTCAGTGCTGCACGTGCAAGCCCAGAATATGCTGGGTGGACAGATGGTGGGGAGAAGGGAGGGAACCAAATTAGGCCGGGTGCAAACTGGCAGAGCCAAAGATTGTGTGGGAGGAAAGACTAACAAAAGAAGGTTTGGCCCTGCCTCCACCATCGCCCGCTCTGTGATCATGAACAGTTCTTTGTGGCCTCGGCTTCTCCATCTGTAAAATGGGACTGTCGTGAAGAGAGGCGGAAATGCATGGTGGCTGCCAGCTCTGCTCTGGAGACTCTATCTGAGCTCAGTCCTGGCTCTGATCCTTACCTGGGTGTCCTTGGGCAGGTCACCGGAACTCTGAAGCCTCGGTCTCCTCAAGTTTAAAGCAGGCAGCTATGCTAACCTACTCAAAGTACGTAGAATATAGTTCATGCCCACGTGAATATACCAGAGATCAGGGGGTCCTGGGAACTACGCCTGTCACTCTGAGGTGCGCAGCGGGCTGCATGAGTACGCACCTCCCAGGGCTGGAGGCAGCTGCGAAGAAAAAGACATTGGCTTGTCTTGAACCTTGGCAGCAAGCCACTTATTCTAGGTGTTTTCACTCCAAGTGGAGCAAGCCTCCAGACCTTAGGGGACCTCTGGACTTTTTAGCACAACTGACTCCATGATGGAAGTACCACTCAGGCCTTGGAACCCAGCACAGCGTATCATCTGCCAGAACCAAAACACAAACACCTAATATATCAAAGCCCACAGTACGGAAAGATTCCTAAACACACTAACAGTACTTTATGGCTTTAACGCGTCCACTTCTAACAGACTGTTCTTGCTAATTGAAGCACATCAACCCAGGATGTGTTTTTGTGCTTAAAAGCTCACCCTGAGGGGCTGGAGAGATGGCTCAGTGGTTAAGAATACTGGCTGCTCTTCCAATGGAACCAATCAAATTCCAGCCCCCACATGGTAGTTCACAACCATTTGGAATTCCAGTTTCAGGGCATCTGACACCCTCACACAGACGTATGTAGAGGCAGAACACCAATGTAAATAAAAAAAAGTTCAAGGCTGGAGAGATGGCTCAGTGGTTAAGAGCACTGACTGTTCTTCCAAAGGTCCTGAGTTCAATTCCCAGCAACCACATGGTGGCTCACAGCCATCTGTAATGAGATCAGATGCCCTCTTCTGGTGTGTCTGAAGATAGCTACAGTGTACTTACATATAATAAATAAATTCTTTTTTTTAAAAAAAAAGCTCATCCTGAGAAAGGCTCCAACTACACTGGGCTCCCGAACACCCCGAGTGTACTCACCAACTAGCTAATAAAGACTTTCTATTGGCCTACACACATATTCAAGTGGTCTTCTCTGGTGAATACCTCATAACAAAATATCCCATTCTGTTACTGCCTTCTGTTCTCTCCTGCCTTGGGTCCCTTACACACCCTTTCACCCCTATGAAATCTCTTATCCCATTTCTTCCAGAGAGTTCTTTCTTAATGATGAAGGCCTACAGAGTTCCCAGGAAGGCTCAGGGTGCCATGGAGTTGGGAAGGAAGACAAAGAAAAGGCCACAGCCTGGACCTCAAGAGTCCAGGGTGCCCCTCGATGGAACACCAGGCATAGTCTTAAGCCTGGTGGTAAATCAGCTGTACCTGGCTTCAGGGTGCTGAGTCCCAGTGCCAACTGTCCCTCAGAGTCATCAGGG
This sequence comes from Micromys minutus, assembly GCF_963924665.1. Lineage (NCBI taxonomy): Eukaryota > Metazoa > Chordata > Mammalia > Rodentia > Muridae > Micromys > Micromys minutus. Next base: position 50,345,669 of record NC_137979.1, on the reverse strand, counting down.
AGTTTAAATGGTGCCTAGACCTGGGATCTACCTGAGTCCACCATGATGGGACATGTTGAAGTAACCAGAGTTGTCCTTGTTCTCCTTCATCTTCATGTTCTGCTGGGCCTGAGGGCCAGAAGTTTGGAATTATAAGTGTTCGTTTTGTTTGAGGCAGGGTTTCACTTACTATGTAGCAAGTGGAAAGACATTGCTTATCAGGGCCATAAGCAAAACTACGGCTGGCCTCTGGGTCAGCCAGCCCGATCTTGGAAGTAAAGTTTTATTGAAAGTCAAGCACTCTGGTTCATTGGCAAATTTGCAAAGGCTAAGAGTTAATTAAGCACAGAGACCATATGTGTGCCTTGCATGGTCTGAAAGGCTTACTGCCTGGTTCTCTACCCAAAAAAAAAAAAAAAAAAAAAAGTCTGACTACAGTTCTAGAGACCTGGGAAGGCACAGAGACCAGGATCTTGTGACCCCTGGTGACTGTCTGAAAGAGTGCTTTCCTAATGTCCTGGGGTGTCGTATGAAAAGGAATACCACCAAGGCAGTTTACATCGCCGCACTTGGGGTCCTCTGCTTTTACTATATTCTAAGCCATGGCTCCTGCACATCCTGGATGTCCTTCTGGACTCTCGAGCATCAGTCTCCCCATCTGTAAAGTATGCTAAGTACCAACCTTGCCAGTTTCTGAAAGAATGGGATCCTGCATGAAATCCGGAGTCCCCAGATCTTAGGTCCCTTGTCACCACAGCTGAGGGGTGCTGTGAGTTTTCCTGAGGAGACATGCACAAATGATTGCTTCTGCCACCAGAGAGGTACCAGTGACAAGCCCAGGTTATGATTCTACTCAAGTCTAGCTGGTGAACCACAAAGAGTTTATTAGGTTTGGACACAGGAGCATGGGTGACCCCAAAGCAGACACATCAGCAGAAAGTCCTGTCCCAGCATGGGTGATGGCTTTCTCGTGGCTACAGTGATGCGTCTCCCCACTAACCTTTCACACAACACACATTCTAGCACTTTCTGAGATCATAAGACCATGTTAACTGGAGCAGAATTGTGCTCAACTGTCAAGGAGGGGAAGGAGGGTGGGTTGAAATATCAAGCGAGGGTCTAATGACTCTCTCTCCCCACCAGTTCTATGAAGGAAGATCATAGGTCTGATCTCAGGCCTCTTGAGAGTACTCAAAGCTGTTCAATAGCTGTTACTCTGTGGGTAGGCAGTATTCCCCCAACAAAGAAGAAAGTCACCTTTCCCCCCACCCCCACAAGAACTTCCAACTGGCTTAAGAAAGCAGATAACAGTCTGGCACACAGCAGAAAAGGTTGTTGAACGCACGAGGTGTGTGTTTTCTCTTGAACTGAAGAACATTCCGCTGCCACTCCCACTCCTACAGCAAATGAACACAGCTTTCTTTTACTCCGGGGTTGTCGCCAGCTGTTCACTTACAGAAGTGTCCTTCGCAGCTCCAACAAGCCAGTCTTGGAACTGATTTAAAATAACAGTCTCTCCAGGTGGGGAACCCTCTGGTGAGGCTAGAGAGTGGGGAAAGCAGCTTAAGTGGCCGCCCACAGCCAGGGAGGGGTGCTACATGAACACACCGAGTGCCAGGGCCAGTAATTACAGTTTCGGTTTGACTCCACTTACTGTTGGCAGTGTAGTGGGGCTGCCTCTCCCCCCCTACTGGTGGAGAGAGAATTGCTTGGTCAAAAGTGCATCTCCATCACCTGCTGGACATCCCAAATAAGGAGCCAGGGAGGGGGAGAACACATGAGAATCAGACCTAGAAATACTGCTACCAGCTGTGCCTTGCAGGATGCGGTCTGGAAAGAAGCCAAGAGGCTTCGGGTCTATGGCCTCAGTGTGATGGTAAGCGTCTCTAACCCCAGCCTTGGGAAGTAGAGGATGGAGTATTTCAAGGTCAAGGCCAGCCTAGACTATTTAATGAGACCCTATCAAAGAACAGCCAGCTGTGGTGATCTCAAGTGCTTGTAATCCCAGCACTTGGAAGCTGCAGACAGAATCAGGAGCTCAAAGTTACCTTCTATGTATAGCAAGTCTAAAGCTAGCCTACGCTAAGTCACACTGTCTCAAAACAAAACAAAATCAGGGACCAAGGAGACAGCCAATAATCTGTTCACTGCACAAGCATGAAGGCTTGAGTTTGCTATTGAGAACCCACATAGAAAGCTAGGTGTTTGTTGCTGGAGAGATGGCTCAGTGGTTAAGAGCACTGACTGCTCTACCAGAGGTCCCGAGTTCAATTCCCAGCAACCACATGGTGGCTCACAACCATCTGAAATGAGGTCTGATGGTGTGTCTGAAGGCAGCTATAATGTACTTATATATAATATACAGATCTTTTATAAAAGAACGAAAGAAAGGAAGAAAGCTAGGTGTTGTCACATGCTCTTGTAATCCTGGCACTGGGAGACAGAAATAGGTGTGGTGTACTCCTGGGGTTCACTGGCTAGGCAGCCTAGCCTAATCAGTGAGCCCCACATCCCAGTAAGAGTTTTTGTCTCAAAAAATCAAGGTAGATAGCTCCTGGCCTCTGGCTCTCCATATGTACTTGCACACACAAACACCTGTAGCTGAGTAGTACACATACACACACACACACACACACACACACATAAACGCACACATTCACACACACTCACACACACCAAAATTTTTAAAAAATTAATATAAAGACCTGGGGGTATCAGGGACCCTCTGGGCCCAGAATCTTTGTTCTCAAAGTCGGGCATCTCCCATCTCTAAGCTGGTCCAGGTTTCTATCTCTCTGAACTTAAACTTTATGAAAAGAACAGATACTTTTCATGACTGTGACCTTCTAAAGTCACAGCAAGAGCTTAATACAGTAAAATTATGAGGAAAATGCTTTATCTCCTAAAATTCAATTAGTGTGTGTGTGTGTGTGTGTGTGTGTGTGTGTGTGGTGTACACATGTCATAGCACACATGTGGAACTCATAGGACAACTTTGTGGAGTTGGTTCTAGGGATTGAACTCAGTCACCAGGTTTGCTGGAAGTACTTTTACCCACTGAGCCAACTAGATGACCCTGGATTATTTTTATGAGCCAGTACTTACATGATACCACTGGCTATAGAATGCTCCTCTCTGGGCTCACCCAATCAATTTATGGGGTAGCTACCATGACTGTCTCCATTTCACAGAGTAGGAAACCAAGGCCTAGCAAGTCTTCCTGAGGGTACCTAGCTGGCACCTCCCAGACCCGTCCCTAGTACTCTGAACTCTAATGAGCAACCATGAGCTAGCAAGAAGCCTACAGTCAGGAGTTAAGAGGGTACCCCTGCATGTTCCCTGACTGAATCAGTATTTGTTTTCTGCTTTATTTTTGTTTGAGACAACCACCTCGAGTTGACTTTGACTCTCTGATCTCCACCCTTCTTCACCTCCCGAGTGCTGGGATTAGAGCCATCCACCACCATGCCAGGTTCATAAGGTGGAAATCCATCGAACCCAGGACCTTTTCTAGGCAAGCACTTTACTGACCGTGCTACAGCCTCATCCTCTGGATTTGTTCTTCATTTTTCAGATCTGGGCTGCCACTCAACTGGGGAGCCGAGGAGATAGGGAGCTGGCATCCCCACCCACACCCGCCCTCCCATCCTTCCTAATTATATCCTCCTTTGTCTGCTTAAAGCTCACCTGAGGGGATGCCTCTGCATCCCTCTCCTTGAGGCTAGTGTCCTCAGAAACAATCTACTGAATGCCAGGGCAGACAGACACCCTCGTCTTAGCACACCCTTGCTTTGCTGTCTGCCTAGGGTGTTTGCTGGTGGTACCACCCACACAGCATCCCTGCCTGGCCTCTGTATTCACTGGGGGACTAATCTGCATCTTTTTATAGGGAGAGTAACTTCTCGATTGCAATAGATCCTCCACTGGGCAAAGCTTCAAATGCCTGACCCTTCCTGGGTGGGTTCATCCACCACTGCCATCTTCAGCTGCCCAGGAGTGTTCCTGTTTAACCTGGTTTCTTAGCCACAATCCTGTGGGCTCCATGCTCTGGTAGGAGGCTGTCAGAAGAGCAAGGGTAAGCTAGTGACTCAGAAGTTCTTTGGACACAACCCAGACACCAGCCAGCTGAGAGTCATCCAAAGCCAGCCGTAAGCAGGGAAACCATGCTGAGCAGGCAATCAGGACCCACAGAGGTGCAGTTTGAAGATACAGCCTCCAAGAACCTTCATTAAGCCTGGCCCAATGAAGGGCAGAGGAAGATGAATAAGGGACCATGGTGTGTGTTTCTTCTCTCACACAGGGATGTACAGTGGTCAGTGCAGGTTACCTTCGCAGATCTCTTCACTCGTGTCTCCAAGATGCCATCACCTGGGGCTGGAGAGATTGCTCAGTGGTTAGAACACAGAGGACTACCATGTGGTCTTCCTCCTTAGCACATCCAGCTTCTCACCATTATGGGTTGTCAGGGACCATGTTTACCCCCCTTTTCCAAGGTCCTGATGACAAACAATTACTGTTCCACCAGAATTCACCCTGGGCAACCAGTATAATTTACTGGGCTTCCTTGCAGAGCCTAAGTTATTTACCGGATGCGGGTGTTCCTTCCCCTCTAGGTTACACCTGCAAAGCCTTTACCCAGCAAGATGGGGACTTTCCTGCCAAATGGATGAATGCTTCCCACCCAACCTTCCATGCTCTATATACTCTAGTCCAGTCCCAAAATCACATAAGGTTAAGGCAGAATTCCATACAATGGGTAGTCGTGAGCTGTTGGATCCTCACGATTAGGTCATCTGAGCCTCCCCTCCATGGGCGGGGACTGGGGTGGGTTATGTAAACAGTGAACAAGATTAGCTTGGTTGATCTTTTGCAAGCCAGTGTAGCTGAGTGTCCTAAGATGGCAGTTATTTGGCTTAGAAGAAAGATACTCACAACAAGACAGACGCCAGTCTAGCCAGAGAGGCGGGAGGCCATCCACAGGCTATCCATATGTGAGTCAGTCAAAGAGGGATGGAAGAAGGGGGGACAAGCCTCTGGGTGGGTGCTCTGATTCATAGCAAAGCCAAGTGGCTCTGGGAGGCAGAAGGGATGAGCAGACCTGTCACCATGAAGCAGACTGACTGTCAACTCAGGACAGGTCTTAAGGACCTCCTTCCTCAGTACATGCCACCAGATGCCTTGCCTGGGAAAAACAGCAGGGAAATTACAGCCCCTGTTGTCAGTTCTCCCACAGAACCAAAACCAGCCCATTGATCCCACGCACTCTGCACCCAGATGTCTCTGAGGCCCCTCCACCCCAAGGAGGCTGAGGGTTTGGGGGCACCAGTCTGGGGAGAGGACCCTTGGAGGAGGAGGAGGAGACAACCCATAGTGATGAGAAGCTGGGTGTGCTGCTAAGAAGGACGATCACATGTTAGTCCTCGGTATTCTGTTTCCACGTGGACCGTGGTGGCTAAGGAAAAGCAGGTTAGATGGCTCTACTTTTTTTTCTTGTGGGGGTTTGTGAGGCAGGTCTGGTCAGGTGAGGGCATATAAGCATTATATGAGAGCAGGAGTTTCCCTTGAGAAAGCGCCCTCTACCCTGAAAATTGAAGCAGGGGCTGAGAGCATGGTTTGGGGATCCCGAGTGAGGTAAGTCTCAGGAAGATCCCATGTGGCTATTAAGGTCTGGATGCTTAGCCGGCTTCATGTCTCATGTCAGGATCCTTAAAGCAATTAGGACCACCTAGGGGGGAGGAACTATGCTCCAAATGAACTTTACTAGTTTCCTTCCAAGACCATAGCCTAAGCCCACACCACCCCCACCCCATCAGGAAGTTGCCTAGGGCTGTCTGGGAGAAAGGTTGCTGAGGCTGAGATCCTTCAGGTGTAGTCTTTGTGGAAGGAAAGGGAGGGAGCACAAGCTTTAGGAGAGAGCTACTGACACCAATAAAGATGGAGGGTGTGATGGTGCTGCTCATGGGCCATCCACATCAGTGAGCCTCCAAAAAGTCCACAAGGTCCAGCTTGGCCAGCCTGCCTGCTTGGTTTCCGTCACTCCTCAACCTTTTCCCCCTATTTCTGTGTGGATTAAAGCTCCTCTCTTGGGAGCAGGGAAATTACTAAGCCACTAACGTGCTTGCTGCCCAAGCATGAGGACCTAAGTTCAGATCCCCAGTGGCACTCACGTAAAAGCGGGGCAGGTCAGTCCCACGCATGTATCTGTAACCCCAGACTAGGGATGCAGAAGCCGGTGGATCCCTGCAGCTCATTAGCCAGCCAGTCTAGCAGAATGAATGGGCCCCGGGTTCAGTGAGAGACCCTGTTTGAAAAAACAAGGTGCAAAGAGATTGAAAAAGGCACCCAGTGTCTGGTTTCTACCTCCGCAGACGTGAGTGCCTGCACTCTCGAATACACATGTCACACATAGGCGTGGAACACACACACACACACACACACACACACACACACACACACTCACTCATGTGGACACATGTGCCATCCCCTCTCTTTCCAGCTGATCTGGCTATGCCGGTGCCTATGAAGGATTACTGAGGAAGATATGCACTCTGGAGGCTACCAGCACACAGGGTCCGCCCTTCTGCTGAAGCTGTTTCTCCAAGCCAGTGGGATGCAGTGAGCCCTCAGTGGCACAGGAGGTGAGGAAAGACCACAAAGTTCTAGTGGTAGAGTTTGAACATGGAAAGGGCTGGTGACGTGTGTGTGTGTGTGTGTGTGTGTGTGTGTGTGTGTGAGATCACACCTCATAGCTTTCCTCCACCATCGCCTTGTGCCTGGAGTCCCAGCCACCTTGCAGTTGGATTTCCTCTCTTGTTTTTGCTAAACATATCACTAGGAAGCCTGCGGAAGGCACAGAAGTGTATCTAATACCAAAATGCAATTTAAAAAAAAATCTTATAATAGCTGCCGTTTATTAGCCCCGGTTCTGTGCCAGGAGCAATGCCGCACGCTTCCCATACACGAGCTTTCCTAATCCCTACAACACTCTTGCAGGTTGACATTCTGTTCTACAAAGAGAGGCAGAGCCTCTGAAGGCTTAAGGAACATGTCTCAAGTGGCACAGGTATGGATGGAGTTCTGTCTTTTTTTTTTTTTAAACTCCCACATCTGCAACTATTCCTTTTGCCATTTTTCAGACTGGGTAGGACCCAGCTCAAAGCTCTGTTCTCCATCCCTCTGTTGTTGGACAAACCTTGCCTGTGGCTGCTTTCAGAGCACCATGGCAGAATGGTTAGTGTACTGGCTGATTTTGTGTGTCAATTTGACACACACTGGAGTTATCCCAGAGAAAGGAGCCTCAGCTGAAGAAATGCCTCCATGAGATCCCGCTGTAAAGTATTTTCTCAATTAGTGATCAAGGGGGGAGGACCCATTGTGGGTGGTACATCCCTGAGCTGGTAGTATTGGGCTCTATAAGAAAGCAGGCTGAGCAAGCCAGGAGAAGCAAGCCAGCAAGCAGCATCCCTCCATGACCTCTGCATCAATTCCTGCCTCCTGGTTCCTGCCCTGTGTGAGTTCCAGTCCTGACTTCCTTTGATGATGAACAGCGTTGTGGAAGTGTAAGCTGAATAAACCCTTTCCTTCCCAACTTGATTCTTGGTCATGATGTTTTGTTCAGGAGTAGAAACCCTGACTATGACAGTTAATTTAGAGAACTTGAGTCTTGAAAGCCTAAGCTATCGACCGTCTACACGAAGAAACTGTCTCAAACCCAAATAAACATGCAAACAAACAAACAGATAAAAACCTCACTGTAAGAAATATTCAGTCTGCTCCCTGTGTAACATCTCTCTTCTGTTGTTTAACAGTGACAAAGTCTGTCTCTCTGGATGTCGTTAGAGCCCTTATTTCTGCACTTAGGAAGAATGGTAAGTTTCGCAGGTGGTCCCAAGTACTTGACAGGTTGTAGTTTCTCTGTCATTCTTAACGAGATAAAGAGATGTGCTGCCCTAATGCCCTTTCAAAGAGGAAGGTGCCGCCCATGTGCAGAGTAAGAGAGAAATTGTGGGGTTCTCACATGCCGATAGCCTTTCGCTCCCTCAGTGTCCAGGTTACACCCTCTCCTGGGCAACTGGACAAATGGCTGAGGAGGGACAGAAAGGTTCTGCCATCTTGCCTGGACCCTAGACAAGTGACAAGAGGGACTTGCTCCAGAGCTGTCTGGACTGGGTTGAGCCTTTTAGACTCTCTTGGTTTTACTTCCCGTTCCTTCCCTTTACACACGGACTGGCCCCTGGTGCATTCTGGGACTGTGAACTGATACTCCCCAGGTGGAGATGGAATTTAAATGTATCTCTGGCTATGAAACTTTTCCCGCTCCATAATCAGGGGGTTTGTGAGCTGTGGCCTTGCTCCGACGCTCCCACTTCCCTATAGATATTTTTAGGGCCACTGGGGCAGTCACAGCAACACAATTTATGGTGCAGCAGTTTACTGAATATGGGTGGAGAAGCTCCCACTCTAAAATGTATTCTAGCCTCAGATAGCCCCATCAGTGCCTTAAAAGTGATTTACAGCCTGGCCTCTCCATCTCTATAAATCTAGATGCCTGGGCATCACATTTCCCAGAGTAAGAATGTGTACACCCGAGCCTCATAAATGCAACCACCCCACACACACATCTACTCCCTAAGAGAAATGACTCTTGGCTTTCTTCCCTTCTGCCCTCCTGGCTCACAGCAGAGCATGGCAGAGCCTCTCTTCTGACTGGGTGATCTGCAGACTGGGTTTGCGCATCATGCTTCCTGGCTGACCTCAGGAAGGAGAGGGAAAACTGAGAGGCACACACAAGACACACACATACCACACACCACACACACACACACACACACACACACACACACGTACACATGATCCCTCTCCCCTGGCTGGAGATGTATATGAGGGCAGGTCACCAGGAGAAGTAGTTAACCTGGCTCATCTCTGTTCTTCAAGAAACACGGGCTCTGAATACTCAGTGTCAGCAGCACAAGGAGAAACTTAAGGCTTAGAAAAGACACAGCAGGCAGAGGATACAGAAGGGAAACCAGGGCAGAAAATCTTCAAGATGTTCTAGACTTAGGATTTTCAAACTGTGTGTGTGTTGTTGTTGTTACTATTGTTGTGTTATTGCAGGGGATGGAACAAAAAGCCTTACCCATACCAAGAAAGCACTGTGTCTCTGAACTATAATCCCAGCTCCCAAGTTACTTTCAAGAAACAAAACCTGATTTCCAATCAAGCCTAAATGTGACACACTCACACACACACACACACACACACACACACACACACACACACACACACACACACACAGATGCACACTAACACATTCAAACACAAATTCACACACTCTCATAAACATATACTTTCATGCACACACATACTCTCATGCACACACTCACACACACTTATGCACACTCACACAATCTCTTACACTCTTGCTCTCTCTCTCTCTCTCTCTCTCTCTCTCTCTCTCTCACACATACACACACACACACACACACACACACACACACACACGGCTAGAGGTCTAGCTTGGTTGGAAGAGTGACTTACTTACATATGAGGTCCTGGGTTTCATTCTTAGTACCTCATAAGAAAGCAAGGGAGGGAAGGGAGAAGGGGAGGGAACAGAAGAAGGAAGTTGAGGCTCTAGGGTCAAGCAAGAATTAAAATGCTGGGACTTTGCTAAAACCAGAGGCCAAGGGATGATAAGGATCCCCAAAAATCTAGAGTCTGGAGTAAGGGAGGCAGCAGGGATGCTCAGCCTCTGAGTCAAAGCTAGTGTCTAAGGCTTTTTCAGAGCAAAATACAAGGCTCTGGGCCCTGGAGAAAGGTCCTCCTCCCTCAGCAGAGGCCAGCCTGCAGCTTTTTTTTAAAGTGTTTCTCCCACACAGTGCCTTGCAAAGGCATTTCCAGGGCAGTCCCTTGCCACAGTCAGTTTCTGTCAGCCACTTAACACTCTGAATAAAATATCAAGCTCTCACCAAGAGCAACCCCAAGCAGAAAGTAGATAAAATTGATCCAAGGCTAAAGCAGGACCTTCATTCCGGTGGCACTCTTGGCCCTGGAAAAGGCTGGCTAAGACGGATGTTCACATTTTGAATAAAGAAGGCCAGATGAGAACTAAGAACAGAACAAGGAAGAAATTACTGTCTTCATGGGTTCCTCATCCTACCCTGCCTACCAAGGCCTCGAGCCACTGTGTTGATGTTGTTTTACGTGAATCTGGAAAGGAAACAGCATAGTGAGTGCCTAGGACAGGACAGTTGTGGTTCAAGTGGCCCTGTGACCAACAGTAACAGAACCTGAGCAACCGTTAGATTGCTGGTCTATGTACCACTAGTTACCTGGGTAAGTATAGAGGCTCAAGATGGCAGAGCAAATCAGCAATTGGGCTCCAGTGGATGGAGCACAGCAGTCTCATCAGAAGAGGGCAGGGAGAAAGTAAAGGATCAGGACCATGGAAGACCACCTAAGGGTCTGGACCATTGACCAACAGTCAAGAGATGAGCCAGGGGAGACAGGCTCAAGTGGTCATGGATATGGAAGGCTGTAGAGATCAGGCAAAGGCTCCAACTAAGTAAGTCTCAAAGCAAAAGGTGCTTCTGTGCCCTGAGGCTGGCCATGGTGTGTGTTTCTTTTCTCACACAGGGATGTAGAGAGGTCAGTGAAGATTACCTTCACAGATCTCTTCACTCGTGTCTTCAAGATGGCATCACCTGGGGCTGGAGAGATGGCTCAGTGGTTAAGAGCACTGACTGCTCTTCCAGAGGTCCTGAGTTCAATTCCCAGCAACCACATGGTGGCTCACAACCATCTGTAATGGAATCTGATGCCCTCTTCTGGTGTGACTGTCGACAGCTACAATGTACTCACATATATAAAGAAATACATCTTTAAAAAGAAGAGGAGGGGGAGGAGGAGGAAGAAGTTGATGATGATGAAGTCATCAGCCTGAAGAGGTTTAACCTGCTCTTAGCCTCCTGTCCCTGCTGCACCTTGCTACTAAAGGTCATAGTGTATCATGTCCGGATAGCTCCTCTGAGCTCAGAGTAAAATAAAGGATTCCCTTTTCTTAGTGGGGCTTCCTCTTCTCTGTCTGATCTGGGGAGCCTGACCCCCAACCTTCTACCTAAAATTGTTACATAGTCCTTGGCAAACCTACAAGTTCAACTTCCTCTTTCCCCAATAAGAACCCACCTAGTAAGTCCCTAGGATTTCTGGAATGCCTCTCCAAACAAATGAAAACAAATGAGGAATTCCCAGTACTTTAAACTCTAGTCAATAATTTTACATTCGTTCTGAAAACTCCTTCTCACTCCCCAAGGTTCATGTATAGCCCTTGGTCACCCTGAATAAAGTGTATGTGCACAAGCTATTTCATTGCATATTGTCTAAGGATGGAATTTCACTGAGCTTTAACACTGAAGAGCTGTAAGACTTCGATCTTCAGAGAAGACCTTCACACACACACACACACACACACACACACACACACACACACACACACACACTCACCTCAAGGTCAAGGCTGGACCAGGATCCTGCTGACCTACCCTTTCCAGACTTGGCTTCATCTTTTCTTACCCTGGTGTGCACCAGTGCCTGAACACCCCAAGGGAAGAAGTCAACCATGGAATCCAGCTCTGCTCCATCCTTCCCCAGCTGGTGTGCAGAAGAAAACAGAACCACAGACCCAAAGGGGGCACCAGGTAGCCTGGGTGACAGAAGAAAATAGCCTCAAAGGAGACTGATATGTCTTGGGAGACTATGTGCATGTACCCAGCTTCTCAGTGGCCCTTCCCTAGAAAATTCTACAGCTGAGATCACTGTGGTGGTTAGTGTAGGATAGCCCAGGCCTCCTGGTTGGGCTCACAGAGCCCTTGTGGACAGGGGTACTTTTGTGGCTCAGGGTACTTTTCTATAGTTTAGAAAAAACAACTTTCTCCCAGTTTAGAAATTGGGTTCACGGGGCTGGAGAGATGGCTCATCAGTTAAGAGTACTGACTGCTCTTCCAGAGGTCCTGAGTTCAATTCCCGTTACCACATGGTGGCTCACAATCATCTGTAGTGGAATTCCTCTTCTGGTATGTCTGAGGACAGCAACAGTGTACTCACATACATAAAATTAATAAATCTTAAAATAAAAAATAGGGCTCACTTGGTAGAGTACTTGCCCAGCATAAGCAAGGCCCTGGGTTCAATCACTAGCCAGGCATAATGCCAGATGTGCAGGTGAATGCTTGTAATCCCAACATTCATGGGGTTATAGTGAGACTAGCCTAGGCTACATGAAACCCTGGCTTTAAAAGCAACAAAACGCAATTCTCTCCCATTTATGGGTTTTTAGTTTTTACCTTCCACACAACAAGGAGCTAAACTGGGAAAAGTAAGGAATCCTAGTTGGTTCTGACCCTTCAGGACATTTCAAAGGGGTTGAACCAGGTATTGTAGCACGTGCCAATAATTTCAGCTTGGGGGGATAGAGATAAGAGGACCAGGAGTTCAAGGCCAGCCTCATAGACATAATGAGTTCAAGGCTAGCTTGGGCTGAATAAAATCCTGTTACAAAAAAACAAACTTGGCCAAGCAACCAACCAACCAAGAATGGTCATAACTTATGACCAGTAGGGAAAGATGCTTGAGTGAGAAACGGGGAAGGGAGGGGTTATCTGGAAATGAAGACAGCAGCAGATGTGCTCATGGTGTAGACTATCTGAACTCCCCTCCATTTGTACAACCAATGGTCCATTTGTTAAGTTATCCCACAAATACTGTGTTGGCCTCAATACCTAATAAGTTCTATTTGTAGTGATGATTATTATTGTGATTGACAGCTCTGATTTATAAGCTCTCTACTCACCTGATTGTCATTACCCACAAATCTTCAAAGTGCTGCATCATCAGGCCGAGGTCTGCTGAGTCATGAAATCCTAACACTGCTGGACTGGCAAGAGTAGCGCCTAGCTGAACCGCTGAGTCAGCATCAAGTGCCAATACCAGGGAACATCTCTAACCTTGCTGTCCTTGGTGCTTCCTGTGCCCTTCTAGATCTTTCTAAAAAGCCAGACCCTAGCTTAAGGACCAGTCTACAGTGTGCCAGATGGATGTGACATCAGCTGATTTGACAACTTGGTGAAGAATTGCTCTGATGTCATCCTGATAGGTTTCCGAGGTTCTCAAAACTCAAGGCCTGCATTGTATCCTGGTGCTTGACCCTAAGAACCGTGTCACCTGACTCACCTTGCCAGTGGCCACTCAGCTCAGTCAGACCAAGCTAGGTTCATCCTTCTCTCTTTAGCTGCCTAGACCTCTTCCCTTTGTTAGGCAGCATCTCAAATAATCCAGATTGGCCTTAAAGTTGCTGCGTAGTCAAGAATGCCCTTTTAAAACTCCTGACTCTCTTGCCTCCACCTCCCCAGGCTTGTTTTTCCTTTTAAATGTGGTACTGGAGTTGAACCCAGGGCTTCATGCATGATAGAAAACACTCCTATCTACTGAGCTACATTTTCAGCCACTCCTCCCCCACCTTTATTTATAAGACATACCTAGTGTGTGGTGAGCACCCCAGTTCTCTAGGAAACCACATGGGCAGAAAGGCCTATGTCTCATCTTCCTTATGGCCTCCGTATTCAGCTTAGAACCAGGCTCATTAAGAGTGTCAAATAAGTAAGGCCATCTATAGAAGCCTCCTGACTTCTTGCCAAACAGAAAAACCACAGGGCATGCATAACAAGGGGAAGAAAGTACAGTCTCTCCTGCCTTCCCTGAGGGTATCTAGCCTCATTCACTCCAAAGTTGAATGTGGCCTGCCTCCCCTTCCCAGAGACCTTGCTGGAATTATGGGTAACCTAGCCTGTTTCTGCCTCCAGCAAGGTCTAGATTCAGGCTTTGTTTCCTGAGTCCTCTGGAGAATCAGGCAAGAAGCTCAGGTTCCTCCTTCCAAAAAAAAAAAAAAAAAAAAAAAAAGTCAAAGGCCAGAAACATGAAAGCTTTTAATATACTTAAAATTTTGTGTCTAATCTCCACAGGATTTGAAGTTCATGGATGAAACCCCTGAAGACATAGGGTTCTATCTGGACCTTTCGAGCTGACTGAATCACATGTCTGGAAAATTCCCACCACTACAGTCTGCAGACAGACTCGAAGAGTTTTTATTTTCTCTTAGAATTTTTTAACCAACAGAAAATGGCATACCCTTTGTAGTTTCTGAGTCCCCTCTCACCTGCTTAATGACCAGGCCCGGTCAGGGACTCCTAGAATGACCTTGTAGGGGCCTTCATCCCCCTGAGCCTTTTTTCTAAGAAAATAACCCTCAAGGGTTACTTTGTTTCTGAGGTCAAGGTTACTGTGAGCCATAGACAGACTCGGGAGCTTTAGGCTTAGAGTAACTAATGTGAACAGGGGAGAGATTTCCTCTGGGTATCTGAGTTCCTGAGTGGAAACAGGGGTCACTGTAAACCCAGATGCCCATCCCAAAGCATCCTGTGCCATCCTGGCAGCTGCCCAGGCTTCTTTTCTAGCTGGGACAGCCTCTGCTCTCCCCCCCTACTTCTCAGGCGCAGAGGTTTGTGGAGCAGGAGCTGTTTTGCTTTTGTTTCATTAGACCGCCTTTTTAAATGCATTTGCAAGTCTGGGCTGGGCACAGTGTGTCTCTGAGTGCGAATACTCAGCCAGGTCACTTCACGGATGTTGGCTGGGTTTGTTCTCTCCCTAGCCCATGTCCTGGCACGGTAGCCATAGGAGAAGACTATAAACCAGAAAGCAGATCTGGGGCTCACAAGGGCCCTGACCTGCTTGCATCCCTCTGTACTCAACCGGTAGGGGGCCCCCCACAATCACTCTGGGACAAGGGCAAATGAGATGTCTGTATTGCTTCTCCACACTCAGGCTCATGCTGACCTGAGTCTGAGCATTAAGGTAAAGTAGCCCTTCAGGGTTATTTTCTTAGGAAGGAGGCTCAGGGAGATGAAGGCTGCTGTAAGGTCATTCTAAGAGTCTGTGGCGGGACCTGGTCATAAAGCTGGTGAGAGGGGCCTCAGAAACTACAAAGGGTGTGTAATTTTCTGTTGGTTAAACATTCTAAGAGGAAAAAAAAAAACCTTCGAGTCTGTCTGCAGACTGGAGGGATTGGAGGTTTCCAGACACTGTGGTCCAGTCAGCTCAAAAAGGTCCAGACAATGTCAGAGACAACCAGGGTGATGGGGCTGGCAGCTGGGCGCCAAACCAAGTGTCCAGGTGCAGTGCTGCTGATAGTCTGGTGACCTTTGACTCCAGGCCCACCAGAGGGTGGAGGGCTGACAGGTGAATGAAGGAAGAAAAAGCTGAATCTTTCCTTCCAAGGCTGCCAAGCTCACTGCACGAACAGAAAGATTCCTTCTCAGGGCAATGGCCTCTGTACACAGGAGCTGCCTGCATCCCAGATGTGCTGCTCCAGATGTGCTGCTGTTCTCTCATCTGGCTCTGCTTTTCTCCCCTTCTCTCCCTTGTCTCCACCTGCATGCTCGGACTCCAGGTCAGGATGCATAACCAGAACCAGATAAGGTCAGTACCAAATTTACCAACCCCAGAAGCAGGTAGGGAAAAGGCCAGCACACTTCTTTGACTGTATGGGGGCATTCAGCAAAAAAAAATCTTTAATGCTAAAGATTTGGGGAAACACTCAGAAGATGATCTAGAAGCTGGAAAAGCACGGGTATTTTAAAATCTATTTATTTTATGTACATGAGTATACTGTAATTGTCTTCAGACACACAAGAGGGTATCAGATTCCATTACAGATGGTTGTGAACCACCATGTGGTTGCTGGGATTTGAACTCAGGACCTTTGGAAGAGCAGTCAATGCTCTTAAACACTGAGCCATCTCTCCAGCCCCCAAAGAGCAAGTTTTTAGGGAAGACCTTCAGAAATCTACTGGACTGGACTCAGCCCATAAAGCATTTGCCTTGCAAGCAGGAGAACCCATGTTCCATCCCCAGCACCAACATAAAAGCTCACTGTGGTGGTATAAAATCTCAGTGCTTGAGGAGCTGAGGTCAGGGGGATCACTGGGCTCTCTGACCAGACTCTCTAGCTTAACTAACGATCTTCAGGCTGATAAGAGACCCTACTTCAAAGAAGGTAGATGGCATTCCTGAAGATGATAGCCAAAATTGTCCTCTGGATTTCACATGAAATTGGGTCTGCACATACACAAGTACTTACACACATGTGGATGTGCACTGGGCATGTTCACACACACACATACATACATATACACATGCACACATGTATACACACACACACACACACACACACACACACACACACTTAAAAAAAAAAATAAAAGAACCCTACTGGTTCCTGGGGAAGCTATGGCTTGTCCTGACCAGAGAAGAACAGAGCTGGTAAGTTTAGCTCCAGGGTCTCCATTTTTAAATGCTCCTTTCTCCATGTCGCATCTGTCTTGTGCATATTATTATATTATGGTTCTCACAGATGACACCCAAAATAGCACAAGCTTTAGTCTTCACAATGCCCAGATCACCCCTAGCTTTGCAAACAAACTATGGGGCCCCACAGTTGCAGAGGGGAAAAAAAAACCCAGAATCAAAAGGGTGTTCTGGTTTGAATATGAATGTTCTACATGGGCCTGGGTCCCCCACTGATGGCGTTGCTTTGGAAAACTGTGGCACCTTTAGGAGGTAGAAGCTTGCTTGAAAAAGTAGGCTACTCAGGGTGGGCTTTGAGGTCTCAGACTGGCTCCACTTCCTGTCTGCTCTGTTCCCCTGGAACTGGAGTTACAGACTGTTGTGAGCTACCAGGTGGGTGCTGGGAGTCAAAACCTGGTCTCTCCGCAAGAGCCATTTCTCCAGGCTCACTTTAAAAAATATTTGATTTTTTAATTATGTGTATGCCGATTGGTAGGCGGGTAGATATGTGCACATGACTACGGGAGCCTGCAGAAGCAGAGGCATTGGATCACCCTGGAGTTGGACCTACAGGTAGTTGTAAGCAACCTTCCATGTCTGCTTGAAATTGAACCTGGGTCTTCCGGAAGAGCAATATTTGCTCCTAACAACCGATCTATTCTTTAAAAATCTTTGTTTTGTTTCTCTAAGAATTGGTGTGGGACTGGAAAAATGGCTGAGCTGCTAAGAATGAGGAATGCTCTTACAGGGAACCTGACTTCTGTTCCCAACAGCCATGCTGGGTGGCTCACAACTACCTGTAACTCTGCTCTGTGTGAGTCAAAGCCTTTGGCCTCCTCAGGTACCCGTCTTCACACATGAATACCCACATGGAGACACACCCACATAATTAAATGAAATAAACCTTTGCTGAGTGTGGTAGCATGTGTCTTTAAATCCCAGCACTCAAGAGGCAGAAGACAGGGCTCTGTGAGTTCCAGGCCAGCCAGGGCTATGTAGGGAAACTTTGTCCCAAAAAAAACAAGACAAAACAGACAAACAAAAGAAAAAAAAACTTAGTAACTTAACATTTGAGATGTCATTCTTGCCAGGTTTTGTACAGTACAGAGTAAGCTAAGTCTCCTGTTTTGTATTTTATGTTGCAAAAAACACATGGTAGATTCAAGTTCCTAGTCTTTCAAAACAGCAAGGAGCTGACACTTGGCTCTAGCAAGGAAGAGCTCATACTGAAAAGACCAAAGATACCAAGGGCAGTAGAAGCTATAGAGATAAAGGAAGGCTTGTGCACTGTTGGTGGGAACATAAATTAGTACAGCCATATGGAAAACAATATGGAGTTTCCTAAAATAAATAAATAAAAATAGGCAGCGACTTACGGAGCTTCTGCTAGGTAGCTATGCTAACCCCGCCCACTCTCCTAGCTCAGAAAAGCATCAGCTTTCCTTTTTCTTTCGGATATTGCCATAGCCTGGACATGCTTTCGAAGACACCCTGGGCTTTCTCTCTTAAGCTACTTTCATCTTCTGCCATGTGGCTGCTTATGAAACTCAGGTCTTCTCACATCTTCCTCTTCTGGGAAGCTTTGGCGATTCACATGCTTGCCTGCCTTGGTTTTTCTTTTAAACCCTAATAAAATTACCCCCAAACTTCAAAACCAAATTAACTAACTAAGTTAAAAATAAGCCAAGTATGGTGCACAGTCCTATAATCCTAGGACTTTGAGAGACAGAGGCAAGGAGGGGCACATGTCACGCAGGTCAAGCTGGGTACATGGCAAGACCCTGTTTCAAAAGACTAAGGAAGTATAGAGATCCCAGCAATGGGGATGCAGAGAAAGTCTCGGAAAATAGCACAGAGACAATGGAAGCAGACACTCAGCATCAAGCTTCTGCATGCATGCACACACACGCATGTGCACACACACAGTTGAGAGTAGGAATACTGGTTTCCAGGTACTAGGGAGAAAAGCAATGAGGTTGAGCCATGAGTGTAAAATTATAGTAGATACAAGGGAGAAGTTTTGGAGTGCAGTTTCACAGAAGGGTAAGGGGAATAATGTAATAACAACAACAACAACAAACCTAGAGAAAGAAAAAAGACCTGGTATATTTTCAGCATTAAGCAATATTTCAGGAGCTATATGGAACTTAATTTAAGCACAAATGCATGTGTGTATAGAAACATCCAAGGGAACCCCGAGAATGTGTTTAATTTTTATGATTTTTTGTGCATTAGCTTACAAAAAAAATTTAATTCAGATTTATTTAAAAATTCTTAAATCTTTGACCTCCGTATTTCAGATGTAGCAAATGAAACACATGAATTTCTTGCTTCTTGCAGAAACCCTACTAAAATGAGACTCAGGCAAGGGATAAAAAGAAGGGGGGAGGGGATCTGTCCACAGGAAAAAAGGAGCGAGTTGGGGGAAATCCAGCAGAAGATCAAAGCTGTCAACAATTTTTTGAAGCTGGGAAGCAGGGGGCATCATGGGCACCGAGGCATCAGAAGACCATGTGCCCACACGGGATGCTAAGTGAGGATGGAGCCAAGACAAGCTGTGGAATCTTGGCATGGCCTAAAAATCTCAGGTACCGGGCACTACAGAGACAGGAAGGAGCTGTACAAAGGAAAACCTGGGTGATGGGCTGACGTTGGTATAAGGAACTACCAGGGCACAGTAATGCACATCTGTAATCTTAGCACTTGGGAGGTGGGGACGGGAAGATCAGGTGTCCATTGCCATTTGGCTACATAAAGAGTTCAAGGTCATTCGAGGTGTGGGAGACACTGTGTTAAACAGAAGAAGCTGGACACCTCACATTTCCAGCTGCATTCAGTTAAAATCCTTTGTCCAGCCATGTTGGAATACACACTAAATTACTGCAAACATTGGTCACCATGCTGTGTTATAGGACATCAGAATCTTTTCTCCTCACCTATGTCCTACCCTATAGCCCCCAGGGACATAAAATAACCCTGGATAAGACTCGCTGCTGTGGACACTGGGGATTCCCCCAAAGAAATGGCCAGGACCTCTGGCTCTGCGAATGAAACTCATCCGTGACAGACGACAGCCGTGCAGAATCCACTAGATTTCAGTGTGTTTCTCTACATTACTCTTGGTGCTGCAGAGCACAGCCAAGAGCCTGAGGAGCATCTCCAACACAAAAGACAGATGTCAGCACAATACGATGACCAGCACAGAGAGGAACTTGGACCGAAAATGCCACAAGATTGGTTAGTAATAGCCGCTACAAGCACACAGACCTATGTCCAATATCCAGAATGCATTTAAAAAGAAATTGAGCTTTATTTTTTTAATGTTGTTTATGATTCAGTGTCAGAAAGGCAGAGGAGCTGTCACTGGGCAGCTGGTTAGCCTTATTTAGTCGTGCTCCAGTGACAGACCTTGTCTCAAAATAAATGCAGATGCTGTTTAATATATGTTAGGTTAGCAAACTGTCGCATGGTGTTTGAGCTCACTGAGAAGCTGCCTCTAAAAGCAGGATTGCCCCGCCCCCTTTTAGATGTAAGAATGTTGGTCTAACGGTGTCCTCCATGGCCCCTTATATGGACATAGACTGGCCCCCTAACTCTGTGTGAGGATGGAATCAAACAGCAACAGCCCAAGAGGGAAGTCACAGGGTCTGACAATCAGCTAGAAGGAGAACCATTCTTAGTAGAGGTGCTATTCCCCATGGTATAAAAGTGCCCAACTCTGGGAAGTTCATCCATGGAGAGAAAGCTCTCAACCAGGAACTCCAGATGACTGCCTCGACTTCCCCAGTCGGTTTCTGCTAGATGTCACGAGCTCCCAATTTGATGCTGTCGTTTCTATCTTTTACTTGGAAGTGTCACCCAAGGAGACACTAACCTGCCCAGGACTGTCTCTATCAGAAGCTCCAGATGACTAACTTAGAGGGACTTCTGTTGACTTCTGCTGGATGCTCTGAGTACCCAAATGGTGTTTTTCTATCTATCTATCTATCCATCCCTACATCCATTCATCTGCTACTTGCCATTTATTCTTTTACTTCAGCCTGCTGCGTACTTTATAAACTCACTTGTTCAAAACTAAAAATCTAAAAATAAGGCCTTCATAGAGCTCTCCAGACTTTGCAGAACATGGTGCCTAAAGAACAATACCTAAGGTTGTCAAGATTGTCCTCTGGCCTCTAAACACACACACACACACACACACACACACACACAGAGAGAGAGAGAGAGAGAGAGAGAGAGAGAGAGAGAGAGAGAGAGAGAGAGTGTCTTACTGTTGGAGAAAAAAGGTAATCTTACGAGAGCAAGTCATTGATTACACAGTGTGAATGTGTGTGTGTGTGTGTGTGTGTGTGTGTGTATGTGTGTAATGCCCATGCACAAGCAAGCACACATGGCACACATGCATGTCTCTATCGTGTTCTCTTCCGGCCTCTTCACCACTCTCTCCTCAGCACCACCATCATCTCTGACACTGCCCCCCCCTTCATCCCCCACACCCCTCCCATTGCCCATCTCCCCTGCTGTCTCTCCCTAACCGGCCACACACAAGGCAGGGCTTTTCATTCCTTCATTTGTGAGATCATTTTCTGTTCTCCATGTTAAGAGCAAAAACAAGCGGAACACTTTGTTTCTGCATGGCAAAATCAAATTAAAATGCTTTTGTGCTTTTCCCTCTGTGGCCTCTGAGATGCCTCCCTGGATTTCTGCCTGGTAAGCCCCGTGTCCCTCCTCCTCCAATGGGGATAATTTAAGATATGTAGGTTTTCTCAAATTGGAATAATAGACTTGGCTAGTTGGAGCTCAAACTCACCATTGAAAGACCAATCCAAGCTGGTCTTTTCTACTTATTAGAGGGGGGGAGCATTCGATCTTTGGAATTCATCAATCCGGTCATTGTTCTAGAAAACCCTCTATCCAGATGGTAGTCCATAAAAGCCATTACCCTTCCTAGAATGTCTGGGACTCTATGTCAAGCTTCTAAAAGAAGGAGGTACTATCAAAACATAAGCAGCGGTAGATGGCAGCCACATCTGTCATCCCACGGAGAAACCTGCCAGCTGTTTGTTTGCTTCAAGATCACACTCTCCATGGGGTGGGAGGACAAACACTTATACAAGTAACAACCCCTCTCTGGCTTTCCCACTCCATCATCTGTCCTCCATTTTCTTGAGGCTAACTCAGGCCGCCTGAACATCACTATGTAAACCAGGCCGGCACCAAGCTTAGAGCGATTATCCTGCCTCTGCCTCCTGAGTGCTGGGACTCGGGCATGTTCTGCCATCTTAGTTTGAACAATGACCTTTTAGTGTGACAGCAGCGGTGGGAAACACATGACAGGTGGCATCAGAGCCACTCATAGGAGGCAGAGCTGCTCTGTCCCAGGGCACCGAAAAAGAGAGGCAGCTGGGGCACTGGCGGATGAAGGCAGCTGGAGGGGGGAAGGGCAGGCTCTGCAGAGGAACAACATGCACAAGGGCACTGGGGTTCCTTCGTGATTCTCGGGGATGTGACATGATTGGGGGTTTATCCAACTCTGCCATAGAGCTTCCCAATCCCCTATGACACCTGTCACCTGGAGTGTTTGGCCCGTGAGAGTGATGGCTCTGTCCTTAGCTCCCTAAATAAGGAGCTTTGGGATGTGACAACTCTACTGGCAACCAGAAGCCCCAAGCTTGGCTCTGTTGCCCAAGCTGCTCCCCTCTTGGGAGAGAGAATCTCAGCTGTCCCTTGTCTCTTGTTGTGTGATGGCTATCCCAAGTCTCTAGGGTCTCTCTCCACACTGCTCCCCCTGAGGTGGTGGGAACGGCAGGGCTTGCAAGATGCTCAGTATATCTATCTATCTATCTATCTATCTATCTATCTATCTATCTATCTATCTACCTACCTACCTACCTACCTATTCATCCATCTGTCTGTCATCTATTCATCCATCTATCTACCATCTTTCTATCTATCACTTATTTATCTATCATCTATCTATATATCTATTGTCTATCTTCTATCATCTATCTCCATTATCTATCATTTATATATCTAGAGTACGTGTGCACACTCACCTACTACAGTATGCATGTTGAGGTCAAAGGAGAGCTTGAAGAAGTCAGTTCTTTGCTTCGGCTGTGTGGGTTCCAATCTAATCCTCAGTGCCTTGAACAAGGTCCCTACCTTCATGAGCCATCACACCAGCCCAGGACCCCCTTTTTTAGCATGGGCACACCTCCTTCTTAGACTGTCCAGCATTAGCATGGTTGAGAAACGAAGTAAAAACTAAAGGGTTTCCCACTGTAGCCTCCCAGTAGCTAAGAGGTTCCCAGGGATTGAAGAGGCTGCAGTTCCCACCAGCAAAATGTGGGTCAAACAGCTCAGTTTGGGGGGACAGTGGGCCTTTTAACAGAAGGTCTAACAAGCAGGAGTGGAGCTTGGGCAGGAGATTCAGGCAGGACCTTCAGCTCCATTCACCAGAGGGGGCAGAAAGAAGATATAGGAAAAATTTTGGTTCCAGGTAACTGGCCCTAGGAGAAGCCAATTGTGACAGCTGAGAACCTTATAGGAGGGACACACACCCAGGACATATCGTTCAGAAAGTCAATGCTGGTGTTGCCTAGATAGCTAAAAACTATATGAATGTAGTTGGAGCAGCCTCGGGGTTACTTCTACCACCGCTCACTAGGACACAGCGCCACCTACAGGAAAGCCCTTGCATCAACACTGTGTCCATTCAGGCCAACTGGAAGGTTCTGTGACAGGCAGCTTTTATGTGATCGCAGACAGCAGAGATGTTAGAATCCATCATCTGGGCTCAGCCCTTCCCAGCAGCACCCTGTCTGTAATTTGGACAGGTACTGTTAAACCCATTTGACAGATGGAAAAGACTGGTTCCTGAAAGCTAGAAGCAGCCGGACAGCCAGTAGCAGAACCAGGCAGGGTTGCAGCTGGGGCCCTTTGCTAAAAGTCCCCATGCTCTGCTGCCTCTCTCCGCACAGGAAACAAGAAAGGAGATGTGTGTGGTAAGTGGGAAATGGAGCAAAAGTCTGACGGTTGGGGGGTCTCAAGAGCCAGAGTTTGTGACTTGCTTCGGTCGCTGGTTCACATGAGAAGCTCCACCCACTCCAGCCAGGGAGAACAACTGTCCCCAGACAGAACAGCTCATAGAAAATCGAGCTACTTAGAAAGGACTGTTGTGGGGTGCATGGATTTAAAAAAAAATCCCCAAAGTTGGCAGGATAATTGAGGATATTTTTTTTTTCTCCCTTCCAGAGCTTGTCTCAGCAACAAGCCCTTGTCAGCCAGAACTCAGAGGCCAAGGTTGTCTTCCCTAATGTGAAGGAGATGTGCAAGCTGTCTAAATTCACCAGTTTTCCTGAAATATGAAACCTCTAATTTCTTGAGCTGTGTTCTGTTACTTGGCCTTCCAGAGTCACAAGTTCATATTTAAGTGCTGTCAAAAAACAAACAAACAAAGAACAAAAAAGCTAGCGGCCCAATTGGGTCAACATTGATGGCTAGTGTTCAATTAGCCACTTGTGAAGTGACCACCCTGAGGTGGATCATTGTGAATATGTCTCTGGAACACCTTTGTCCACTGTCCTAGCTTGCTTTTCTGTTGCTGTGACAAACGCCAAGACCAAAAGCAGAAGGAGGGAATTATTTCAGCTTACTCTTCCAGTCCATCACTGATGGAAGCTAGAATAGAAACATAAGCAGGAACTCAAGGCAGAATCCAGAGAGGAAGTCTGTTGGCTTGCTCAATGGCTCATGCTGAATTAGCTTTCTTTTATTTACATTTTTAAATATTTACTTTTACTTTATTATGTGCATCTCTGTGTGTGTGAATATATGCCATGTGTGAGCTAATACTTGAGACCAGAAGAGGGTATCAGATTCCCTACAGATGGGGTTGCAGGCACTGTAATATGTAAGTTGTAAAACAGATGCTAGGAACTGAACTTCTGAAAGAGCCATCTCTACAACTCTCAGCTCCCTGTCTTACCCAGCCTAGGGATAGTGCTGCCCACAGTGGGCTAGGCTCTCTAACATCATTCATCAGTGAAGACTAGACATGGCTAAAAAGCCAGTCTGATTAGCACAATTTTCCAGTTGAGACTCCCTGTTTCCAAGTGACCCTTGGTTGTGTCCAGCTGACAATAAAAACTAACCAGTACACCCACCCATTTACACATCTCAGAAGAAGTTTGTTCTGGGGACAGAATCTTGTTGCTATGGTCCCCAAATGCATAGCAATTTTGTCCTGATGGAAGTCTAACTGGAAGGTGAACTTGCCTTTATGCATGGAGCTTTCAGAAGTGACTTGACTAACCCCAGCAACTTCACTGTTTGATTATCTATCTTGCCACTTTGTTCCACTAACTGGAAACCTTTCATATTTATGCTCTCCAATTAGCCAGCAGCATTTAGTAATTGCCTACTGAATACACATCACTAGCATGTTTGTTAAGTGGTGCAAAGAAAATTTATTCTTTGGGATGCTGGTCTCCTTGTGGTCTTCAGACTAGATAATACATATTGGACAGTCACTCTGTACAAAGCACATGTCTGGGATCAACACATCTGAGAATAGATGCCCAGTGGAGGATTTCTACAGTTGGTTAAAAATGAAAAAGAAAACAACTTATATTGTTCCAGGGTCTTCTCTACCTCACTCAGCCAAGAGAACAAAGAGTACTTTGGTTTTGAAGCACGGGGAGCTTTAGCACAATATGTGACAGTCTGCATTTCTGATTATTTTAAGAAAGGGCTGGTAGAGACCGGAGAGAGTGTTTACTATGATGGCCCTTCTTCTGCTGAAAGACCCACCAAAGAGGAAAACAATTGCCTTTAAGTCCCTCTCTGAGGGTTCTTCAAACTCATAGCTCAGGAAGAGACTAAGGGATGCCACCACACCTGAGCACATTATCTCAGGCTATTTATTGTTCATATCCAGGCTCCCCTCACACTTTCAAAGAAAAGGCCTGGGGGGTGTGGCTTAGCAGTTAAGTAGTTGCTGGCAAGAGTGAGGACTTGAGTTTGGATCCTCAGCAACCACACAAAATCTGGGCACAATCATGAGAGACGGGGGTTCCCTGGGGCTTGCTAACCAGCCAGCCTTGCCCAATCCATGAGCATCAGACTTAGAGAAAGATGTTGCTTCAAAAACTAAAGGGAGAGAAACTGAGGAAGACACTCAGTGTTGACCTCTGGCCTATATTTGCACATGCACACATACACAAGCAGATGTAAACACATGTACAACAAAAACATATAGGCAATGTTCTATCCTTTGGCCCATCCGTTTGCCCCAAAAGTCATTTATCATCCAAATGTTCTACACACTCTACCTGCCTCTGTCCTCTGAAGGAGGTGTACAGAAGTGAAGTCTTACCAAAGTTAGGGGATAACCCTCCTGTCATTCCCCTTCCATGTTAGACCCATGTACACCTGATAAAGCTGCCTATCCAGTTCACCTATGTGTCACCTATTCCAGCAAACCTTCCAAGGGCCAGGTCCCTTTCATTCCTTCAGCTTCACTATTAACTTACCAGATGTTTGCGGAACATTCCCCCGCCTGCCCCCAGGTTGGCCCCAGGACTTTGCAAAAGCACAGAATCTATTTTGTTTAATTCTTCTCTCGTATATTATATCCTGAACTCAGTTTCCTATCCCTCCTCCCCTGAGCCTCTCCTCCTCCTGACATCCACTCCTCCTCCATTTCTCTTCAAAAAAAAAAAAAAAAAAAAAAAAAAAAAAAAAAAAAAGCAGGTGTCCCATGGATATCAACCAAACATATCAAGTTGCAGTAAGACTAGGCACCCACCCTTCATGTTGAGGCTGAATGAGACAACCCAGTAAGAGGGAAAGGGTCCCCAAAGCAGGCAGAAGCATCAGAAACAGCCCTCCACACACTCTCCTCCCTGCTCTCACTATTAAGAATCCCACAGCAAGACTAAGGTCCACAACTATAACACACACAGAGGGTCTACCTAGGTCAGGCCCATGCAGGCTCCAGACTGTTGGTTCAGCCGCTGTGAGCCCCAGTGAGCCTTGGGTTAGTTGATTCTGTAGGTTTTCTTTCGTGTCCCTGACTCCTCTGGTTCCTGAAATCCTTCCTCCCCATCTTCCACAGAATTCCCAGAGCTCCATCTGTTAGGCTGTGGATCTCACTGGAGAGCACAGGCGCTTACCTCAGATCTGACAGCACAGTGGAGGGACTAGATCCATTTTTAATGCAAATGACAGAGCAGAACAGAGGCAGCATCCATCCCGCATGAGGACATTTGGCTCCTGGGAGGCTGTCAGAGTCTCCCCAGTAGAAGGGAGGTAGAAGGGAAACATCCATCTTGGGCAATCTCACCTGCCTGTTGCCAGTCTCCATCCATAGCAACAGAGAAAAGGGAAGAGAGCCGCGCTGGACCCAACCTTGTGGCACTTTGATGACAAAGAAACTGTATCTGGAATGGCTCTCTTTTCTCCATTTCTGGACCCTTCCCCTGAGGTTTTCAGATGCTAACCTTCTGGCTTCCCCCGCTCCAATGCTTAGCCCTTAGTAATTCCAAGTCAAGGCCTTGGATTACCATCTGACCCAAGGAACTCTAGCCTCTTGTCCAACCTTAGAGGTAGGACCCACCATGCAGGAAAAGCAGAGAGATGCAGTTGTTTTTAGTGTAGAACGGTGGCTGTGTGGATTTTAAGAGGACATGGGAAAGAAACATTAAGGCACAAATGACAACAGATGGCTTCAGAAGTGTTTACTGTCGAGATAACAGTGTGTAAACACAGGGCACGGCGCTCAAACGCAGTAAGTGTCCCGTGAATCTCAGTGACGATCTCACGATAAAATGCAAGTGGAGCAGATCAGCTTTTAAAAGATGAAAAATTTCAGAGCAAGAAGAACAGATAATTCAAGATGGACAAAAAAGAAAGATGGTGGGATGTTAGTAAGAGTCTGAAAGAATTTAATGTCCTCTTTCTCCTAATATGACTACCTTTTATTTAGTTTCTTTGCAGTGGGGGTGGGAGTGGGAGGGTCTGGGATAGGATTTCATTATATAGCTCAGGCTGGCCTCAGAGTCATAGCCTCAGCCTCCTGAGTGCGAGGAGACAGATGTGCTCCACCACACTCTGCCGCAACTACATCCTCTAGTACAGAGAATGTGGTCAGGCAGGGTGACACACGGCTGTGATCTCAGCACTTGGGCGGGATGGGTGAGAAGCTAAGGCCAATATAGGATAACTGGGAAGTCCTTGTTTCAAAAAAGAAGGAACAGGAGGGGAGGGGAGGGGATGGAAGGAGAGAGGAGGGGAAGAAGTGGAGGAAGAGGGAGAGAAGGAAAAGGGAGGGAGGAGGGAAAGGAGGGACTGGCAGTGGAAATGGGTGATAAACATGGCTACAGGGAGGTGCAACCCAGGAGAGCTGACACAGGCCTTGCCTGAGCTTAGCTCTCTTAATATAACCAAGAACTTGACAGTGTGACAGCAGAACCCCTGCTGGTAAACACTAAGAAGTCAGGAAGCTGAGAAAGTGGGAGGAAAGCCAGAGGAAGCGGGGATGCACAAACGTTGCCCAGGTTCCAGAGAAGATTCTGGAAATTATAGACCAGATGTCTTCTTTTGGTGCCGAAGGTGGGACCCAGGTCCTCAGATGTGGTGAGAGAGTACTGTGCCCTGAGCTACAGCCCAGCCCCTTGTGCTCTGAAATCAGACGGGCTTTGAGCCTTTATTAAACAGCAGCTATGACTAAGGAACAGTGGAGCTCACGGATTAAATTAACTTCCTCTCCACCGGTAGCTTGGTAATGACAGTATTGCCAGCCATTTTGTGTGCTTGCTTGTGGCAAAGCATCTGACAGAACTTTTTAAACAGACTTATGCTCCTTTTGTGTGTACATATAAATGTTTGTCCACATGTATGTCTGTGTACCATGAGTGTGATTGGTGCCCTTAGAGGTCAGAAGGCAACACCGGTCCCCTTGAAACTGGAGTTAACAGATGGAATATGAGCTACCACATGGCTGCTGGGAGCCAAGCCCTCCATTGCAAGACCACAACATACTGAACCGCCTCTCTAGTCCCCCAAGATAATTAATAAATAATTAATAATATAATTATTAAATAATATAATTTATTTTATGTACATTGGTGTTTTGAGAACCAGACATGAGCTAACTGGGAATTCAGCCCATAAACTCTGGAAGAGCAATAAGTGCTCTTAACCACTGAGCCATCTCTTTAGCTCCTGAAAGTACTTTAAAATTGTGTGTGTGTGTGTGTGTGTGTGTGTGTGTCCTGTGTTCAAGTCCCAGCACCACGTAGAACTGGGGTACGATGCTGTAGGCCTGTAATCTCAGCACTCAGGAACTAGAGGCAGAAAGATCAGAAGTTCAACATCACCCTCAGCCATGTATTAATTAGAATCCGTGGTCTACACAAAATTCTGTTGAAGAAACATTCCTAGGTCAGCACGGTAACACATACATGTAATCCTGGCCCTTGGGAGACTGAGACAGACAGATCAGGAGTTGGAGGGCAGCCTGAACTACATAGTAATAGACAGTCTAAAGGCAACAGAACATGCAAAGCATGTCTGCTGCACTGGAAAGGTGAAAGGTTATGGGATACACAGGCAGAAAGCAAAGGACAAAATCAAAAAGGACAGACTATGCTGGTAATTGAGGTTACTGTGTGTTCAGTCTTGTTTGTTTTATGAAGGCAGAGTCTTGTTTGGTAAAACAGGCTGGTCTAAAACTAAAGTCATGGGCTACCACGCCACGTGTGCTTACACTTTTGAAAGCCCCTTTGCAGGGGAGGGGAAATTAAGTTAGATTCCATCGGAATGGAGTCATAGTCCTGGCCAAGATGGAACTGAGCACCCCCTCTGAAGCCCTCTCCTTAGGGGAATAGAGCTAGTAGTAAATGCCTGGAACAATCGGAATTCGAGGGCGGATGGAATGTAGCCGGCCTGGCTCTGCCCTAAAGCAGTTTAGTGGAAGGGTTTGTGCAGTGATGGGAAGGCATGATCGAAAAGCCTGGAGAAAGTGTCATCACGATGAAAGAAAGCATAATTACATGTAAAGATGGCACTTGACTGGAGCCTAGTTTGGGGAGACAAAACCATTATAAAAAGCTGCAGGAGCCAAGCAGAAAGTAGATGACATTAGGAAATGACTGCGGATTTTCTTATGTGAGACAATGACATTGTAATCTTCCCTTCTTTGTCCCTCCCTCCCTCCGCCCCCTCCCCCATGCAACCCAGGCTTGCACATGCTTGCCTTGAAGCTCCTGCTTCACCTTCCTGACACGGATCTTTTGTGTCTCCCCCACCCCCATTTAAAGATGCATTTTGCTTTTATTTAGTATCCTGGGTGGGGAAGCACTCGCTGAGCGCAGGTGTGTGTGAAGTCCAGAAGAGGGCATCAGCTCCTCTGGAGCCGCCATCACAGGCACTTGAGAGCCACCTGATATGGGCGCAAGGGAACTGCACTCTGGTCTTCCGGGAAAACAGCTGTGTGCTCTTCACTGTGGAGACACCTCTCCAGCCCCATAATTTTCTATTTCTGAGGGAGAGGGCCCTCACTTAGATCCATGCTAATGTTCTCAGGGGCAAAGGCTCACAACGTCTATTTTAAAAGAAGTCAGCAAAATAAAAAGGGAAATGGAGGTTTACATTGAGGATGTGGCCAAAATGAGCAACGGTGTTTGCGCGCTCATTTGCTTAGACAAAGGCTTTCTAAATACTACCTCAAACTCCCATGCTTGAAACTTTTCTAGTTAAAACAAATAAAAAGTTGGGGAAGCCAGGCAGTTGCTTGTTATCCCAGCCCTGAGGAGGTAGAGTGAGGAAGACTGAGTTCGGAGGCAAGCCTGGGCTATGCAGCCAAGATCCTGTCTCATAGGGAAAAAGGGAGAAAAAGAGAGGAGACGCGAATTGGTAAACATGTACTTCCTGGGCAAGTGGTTCACTGACACTTTGAACACCAGGGCACATGACCTCACCTGTCTGCCAGGGGTCAGCAGAGCCCTTCAGCTGGTTCCCGCTCTGTACCTTATTATCAGGCCTGGCTGCTTGAGACTTTCCCTGCTCTATTTGTCCAAGCTGAGCCCTCCTAAAGATTGCTCAGGGAGGCCGGGAGCATTACTGCGATCCCCACAGTAACTCAGAAGTCCTAGGTTCTCAGTAGGTATCACATGGCCATCCAGCTGGCCAGTGATGGAACAAGATTTTAAATCCAGTGCCTTGAGTCTGGATCCAATTACAGCTGGATATGTATCTTAAGACCCCTGTATCTTAAAAATGTTGACAAGCTCCAGCAAGTAAACAATGGGCATCTAGAACTCCTTGGGGATTTTCCATGGGGCGAAATGACTTGAGAGAACGTAATGACTGCCATTGAGTTCTCTGGCGTGCTGCAGGGCAGCAATTTACTATGAACACAAGCATGAGAGATGGAGGTCACCTGTTTTGAGCACGTGATCCCAGCTGGAGTGACCCACTCTGAGAAGCCTGGGGTCCCCAGCACTAGGACAGGGGCTAGGCTGCACTTTGAAATGCTCTTTCCTTACAACTGTGGCCAACTCAGAACAAATTCTTGTTCTACCACAGGTACCCGCATCCCTGTTGGGATCATAACTGGACTTACTGAGGTATAACTTCCACAGCACACAACCTGCCCATTGCTAAGAGGACAACTAGATAGATTTTACTAAGTCTGTGCTTGTGCAACTATTAACATGGCCCCAATTCTGAATGCTTATGGTCTTCAGTTCCCTTCTTTTCTCCCGGATGGCCTCTGGGGGGTCAGCTGCTGGGTCTTCCGTGGAATCTAGAGCAGCGCTGTATACTCAGAAGAGTTTGGGTCCCAGTGTCACAGACCTGCATTTGAACTGTGTCCGGGTGGTTCCAGCAAGCCACGTTAACGTCTTCCATCACTGCTTTACAGGGAATGTATATGTAAGTGGGCATGGGCGTGCCACACATGTGAAAACATGAGAACTTGCAGATGATTTCTCCGTCCAGCACTTAAGTGTTCTGGGAGTGGCACCCAGGCTCTGTGTCACCTGGAAGCACCCTTCCCAAGTCATCTCATCAGCCTTCCTTTTCTCCTCTCTCTCTCTCTCTCTCTTCCATGCTCCCCTCACTCCTTTTGGGAAAGCCTCTCACTATGTAGCCCAGGTGGCCTGGAACTCAGCAGTTCTCCCCACCGCAGGGGTCACTTTATCTTTTTATAGTTCAGTTTCTCCCTTTGGAATGATGCTATCCATGTGCCCTGCTGGGAGAATTGACATCATGATTACTGCTCTCAATCCTCTCTGCTCTGAAGTCAGCTTCATCCTTCCCTTCCAGGCACTCCAGTTTACTGAGTCACTTCTGGTACCCAGGCCTCCTTACTACCTACAAGGAGCGATGGCTTCCCTTCTTCTACTTAGGAGGCTCATAGCTCATTCAGACAGGGCTGTTAGAGGAACCGGAGTGAAGCAGCAGCACCACCTGGTGGTACTGGATAAAAACAAGCTGCACTAGCTGTAAGTCTAACACCTGTTGTGTCCCCAGGAAATCCTTCTAATTGGGACATCCCATGCCACACATGAGAGAAGACGACAAGGGTGTGAATGAGAAAAATGAGAAACGTTCACAGTACGATGCTCCACCAAATCTCCAGAGACTTGGACAGTGAGATAAAAGGTGTGGAAGATTGGAGGCGGGCAGGCTTTGGGGGCGGAGGGGAAGAAGGGTGTGCAGGACAGTGACTGCTGCAAAACCCTTTTAAGAAACCGTGTATGGATATTTTCCTTGCAAGTATGTCTGCACCATGTGTATACCTAGTGCCCTCAGAGACCAGAAAAGGGTACCAGGTCCCTTAAGACTGGAGTCAGAGACAGTTGTGGTACTGGAAATCAACTCAAGTCCTCTGGAAAAGCAACCAGTGCTTGGAAATACTGAGCCATCTCTTCTGCCTTGACATTGTCTTTCCTATAGTCTCTCAGGCTAGAGGGATCGTTCAATGGTTAATAGCACTGGCTACTCTTCGAGAGGAACCAGGTTCAATTCTCAGGACCCATATGGTGGCTCACAACTAACTTCAGTTCCAGGAAATCAGACACCCTCTCCTGGCCTCTGAAGGAACCAGACACAAAAGCAACACATAGACATACATGCAGACAAAACACCCAAACTCATAAAATTTAAAAAAGAAATAGCTCTCATAACCACAGTATGGATGCCCACATTCATTAATATACTAATCACTTAGAAGCCTCTCCATAGCCTGTCACCAGGGCTTCCACTACGGCATGACAATGTCTACCGATGTCTGCTAAGGACTCTAGGTTACTTTAGTCACATGAGAAACCTACTTTAAAACAGACCATACAGGCTGGAGATGGCTCAGCGGTTAAAGCACTGAATGCTTTTCCAGAGGTTCCGAGTTCAATTTCCAGCAACCACATTGTGGCTCACAACCATCTGTAATGGGATCTGATGCCTTCTTCTGGTGTGTGTGAAGACAGTGACAGTGTACCCACATACATGAAATAAGTAAATAAATAAATCTAAAACAACAAAAACCAGACCATATACTCTTCCTGTCTTAACACCGTGGAAACATCCTCAACAATTGAGGCATGGTGTTTAAACACATCAAATTACATGCTCTGCAATATACTGGTAACTCTCGGGCCCAGCCATCCTTAACATCCCATACTGTGAAATTCACAAAGACCTGTGCCCCTAATAAGCCTTGAGAGCATTTCTAGGCCAGGAGAGTGAGGATCTGCTGGTATGTGGTAGAGCTCTGGTTCTCTGCCCTAGCCCAAGCTCTTCCCTTCTGATTGGGAAACCACAGCCCATACCCAGGGTCACACTGTAGTAATGACCTTGCCCTTCCATGTGGTAAAGTCCATGGTCACCTGCATGTGAAGCAGCCTCAGTGCTACTAGAACATCCAGCAGCTCCTTAGGCCCTATCCAGAGACAGAGCAGGTGAGTGCTTCCCAGATAGTGTGGGAAAGAAGAGGGAACAAGTGCCAAGGGACACTGGACTTCTTTTGGTGCTGATGGAAACCATCTAAAATTGGTAGAGGAATACTCTGTAAATATAGTGAGTCACTGAACTGTACAATAAAAAATTTTAAAACAATAAAGGAAGTAAGTTGAGCCCCCACCGTCTACTTTTTCTACAAGTATCTGGGTCAGTCTTGCCACACAAAACATGCTTCTAAAGAACAGAGTTCTCAGCAGCACCAGGGAAAAGGCAAGGCAGCTAAAACAACTTTCTGATGCTATTAGTAATGCTGGCCAGTGGGGGATACCATCAATGTTGCTTTTGTCCTTGGTTGGACACCATGACATATGGAAAAAGAGCAGAGCAAGACATTCGAAGGCATGTAGCATGAATCCTCACCCCCCTGAGGTCAGTAAAGGCATTCAAAGGCATGCAGCATGAATCCTCACCTCTGAGGTCAGTAAAGGCATTCAAAGGCATGCAGCATGAATCCTCACCCCTGAGGTCAGTACTACTCTCTCACGTTGACAGTCTCAGACACACCAAGGCTAACCGTGAGTGGCTAGAGAACAGGGCAAGCTAGATTTGAAAATGGCTTCCAAGGACCAGGTCTCTGTTCAGGATCATAGTGAAGTACTCTGACTTGTACTTTACTGACATCTCAGTTCCAAAGCCCCATGAGATGTCATGTGAAGTGCCAGAAAGGAAGTGGACAGGGGTCTGAGGGTTGAGCACTTCCTGGTGTGTCCTGGGTGTATATCCTGAGGTTTTAGAAGAAAGTCAGAAATAAGGGGAAAGAGACTTGAGCCAGCTCAGACATCCAGGAGTACATGACCATGTCTCCTACTTTCCAAGTAAGTTCTTTATTATCTAACCAATCAGCACATGTTTACTGCGGCCTAGCACCAGGCCAGGCACACTAAGCATAATTACAAAGGGCAAGAGGCTCCCAGCCAATGGGAGGTGTACAATTTCAACATTTCTCAGGAATTCATCTGAGGTTAAAAATCACATCTGGACTTAAGTCACCAGTATTGCAATGAACATTCAAGATATTTTTAAAAGAAAACCATCACAGCCCACATTTAAAATGGCATGAAATTTTTTTTTCCCTAGCAGAACTTTGTTATCAATGAACAAGATTTATTTGAAGTTCAGTTTGCATTCCCCCTTCTGTAGCAGGGATCATTTTTTTTTCTGAAAGGAGTTTTAAAACATTAAGCAGTAAAAGGGCTTAGATACAAATGTGACCCAGAGGTGCGTGGCCCGACAGGCTTAGGGCTGAAGCCAGCTCCTCACTGGGCCTTCCTATCACTACCTGCAGACAACACAGCACACATATCCAAGCCACTCTTCAGATGCCACTGCCATTGAGGAGGGAGCCGAGAGAGCAGTCTAAACAAAAGATGCTCCTCGGAGCAAAGTTTAGCACCAACCCAGGGAGTATCAGGGGCCACTAGGAACTTTATCTCCTAAAGTAACCTCCGGACTTTCTCACAAATTCTCAGAACTCATGGATGTGCAATTCTTGAAACAGATACTAGCCAAAAGCCCACAGTAGACCAGGACAACGGGGACACAGTGACAACTCCACCCAGGAGCAACTGTCTGCTTCATGTGAAAAACACTCAGCACAGAGCAGAGAAGTGGGAGCAGCAGCCTCGGGGGCCTGAGACATGATGCCAGAACACAAGCCCACCTCACTTCACTCCCCCGCCAACCTTCACTCCACTATGGACCACGAGGCTTGGGGGAAGAGTCCCTGGCCTCCTGTCGGGCCAGCAGCCCACAGTTTCCATTTGGCAAGTATGAAACAGGCTGGAAACTTCTCTAGTGTTACATACAGTCTTGATACTCTAATGAAGAAGGTCACTGATTCCTTGGACTAAAACAAGCTAAAAGTGTCAGTTTGAAGTAAGAGAACTTTGAGGCAGTACTTCCCTCTGACCCTCTTCACACCTATGGCAAGAACATATCTTTTCTTCTTGACGGCTTTAAAGCACTACAAGTGAGCTGCTAGCTTTGGCACAGTGGAAAGAATGACAGACCCTTCCTTTCTTTTTGTAAAAGGACACTGATGTCCAACAGGATTCCGGGTGTCTGGAGAGGCCGGACCCAGGATGGAGACAACGGGACCTGTCTGGAGAGGCCAGACCCAGGATGGAGGCAACGGGACCTGTCTGGAGAGGCCGGACCCAGGATGGAGACAACGGGACCTGTCTGGCTCCAGCTCTTCTTT
The DNA here is from genome assembly GCF_963924665.1 of Micromys minutus. NCBI lineage: Eukaryota > Metazoa > Chordata > Mammalia > Rodentia > Muridae > Micromys > Micromys minutus. The sequence continues at coordinate 50,310,067 of NC_137979.1, read as the reverse complement.
TCTAGAGATGCTCTGGCTATCACACCCGGGGAGGCCTCAGCAAAAATGACCATCAAAGCTAGTGAAATGGAAGGTAGCATTCAAAATGTAACACTGGTTTTCTTACAATGGAATACTGGTTTTCGTATAGCGTGTATAAGGCACGGTGTGAGAAAGCTGCCCCCACTCCCAGCCACACAGCCCCATGGGCTCCTCACACGCTCACATGCACACGGGAAAGGCCAGCTGGCTTTGCCACAATGCATGGGGAATGGGTTGCTTCTGATCACTTCTGGTTTTTGAGCTGGTTGGAGAGCCAGTCCAGGCCTTCGTAAAGCCCATCTCCACTGGTCGCGCAGGTAGCCTGGATGTACCAGTTTCTCTGGCGAAGAGAATGTAAGCCAAGCTTGTCTGTGATCTCTGCTGCATTCATAGCATTAGGAAGATCCTTAAAGAAAAACAAGCAAACAATTTACCAACCTGTATTCACTAAATACAACAGGATCTTTCTCTAAAACATACCCCATCCCTATTTCAGTTGCTCAGGTCCAAAATCCTAGTTTTTTCCTCTTCAGCCTACACATCAGAAAATCCCAATGGTCCTACCATCAGAATTTACTCTGACTCTGACCACCTCTCACCAGTCTCTCTGCCACCATCCTGATCTAACCCCACCACAGTCCCTCAGCTGGATGACAGAAATAACCTTTTCACTGGTCACCCTGCTTCTGTGCTTGCCCCTAAGGCCTATTTTCAGATCACATCCTCCTACCAAAGCCTCACCAAAGTGCCCCTTCTCCCAGAGAAGAGCCAAAGTCACCACTGTCACCTGCCAGGCTTTGAGACCTCTTCTAACGGTCCCACTCCATCTTTTTATCATAGCATCCCTATGTGTGACCATTTGATAAAAGCTATTTACTATGTGTGGTAACTGACTATACAACATGTCTCTTTTAACTAGGATATAAAGTGGGAATCTTTCTCTTTTCTCCGACCCACACCTGGGTACACAGTAAGCTAAAAACTAAACTAGAATATATTAGCATCGGGGGAAGATGGATGTACTGATATAAGAGAATGTCAGATAGATGCCAAGTAAGACTATAAGCTACAAAACAATGCACACCTAATCCCTGGAATTTAAATAGGTCTGTATCATATCATTGCTTATAGAGGCATATAAAGTCTTGTCTCTGGAAAGGGATTCAAGACATCTGACTTGTATCTGATAATCTAAGCTAAAGGAATGGAAGGTAGCATTCAGAATGTAACACTGGCTTTCTTTAAATGGAATACTGGTTTTTGGACAGCCTGTGTAAATCAGTGTGAGAAAGCTGCCCTACTCCCAGTCACACAGTCTGGAGGACTCTTCACACGCTCATGTGGACACAGGAGACATGTTTCATTTGACATTCTAAACTTTGCCTTGTTCTGCTTTTATTACTAAAAACAAAGCCACTGTTTTCTTGCTTAAAGCATGTTCTGCCCAGTAAAACTGCCTGGTATCCATCCTATCAGAACCACGCAGTGATTAACAGGTGTTATCATTATCCAGCCACCACAGGAAGTCATGTTTCTAGAGAGGCAATGACAAGAACTGCCTTCGTCAGTTCTGAGGTGACAAACCTGGCTGCAGCACTGTCATTACAGAACAATCTCAGATGCAGAGGGGATGGAGAAAGGGGCCGCACAGCCCTGGGGACAGAGGCCACTTCCAGAGCCTGCTCCAGCTCCTCTTTGGTTTGATGCAGCTGAGATCCAGAGGCTAGGAAGTTCTGCACCAGCCTTGTCCCCACATTTCATGGCTTTTCCTTTCTAGATAAGCTTCTTCCTCCCCAGCAACAAGGATCCAATCTTCCCTGCGTCCACCCCCTCATTCTGTTTCTTGAACCTGACTCCCCTCCCTCCTGCCCAGATGTCCGTCATGGCCAGTACTTCCCACGGCCATTCTGCACTGCCTTCCTCCACAACACTTACCACAGACACACTAAACAGTCTCAGTTCACGGCCTCTCCTCCCACTACAAAGCAAACACAAATGCAGCCCAATACCTGCAGCAGAGCCTGGAACTTAGCAGACACTCCATTAGTATTTATGGAGTGGCTATATGACATTCTAAAAAGGAGATGGAGGAGAAGCTATGGTTAGGACTGAGGAGGAGGAGGCAGACATCTAATTTAGGTATCTATATATTTAAGTGAGCCATCTGGCAGTAAATTTCAGTCTCTGTTCAGAAGGCTAACAAGAACATACCTGCTTGTTTACAAACACCAGTAAGACTGCATCTCTGAGCTCGTCTTCTGCTAGCATTCTGGTCAGTTCTTCCCGGGCCTCGTTGACGCGCTCTCTGTCATTACTGTCAACCACGAAAATCAGACCTGAGAAGAAATCCCAAGCATGTTAGCAGCATGACCTAGAGAGAGCAGCTGTTTACATATCCACATAGCTGCTCCCTCACAGTGAGGCTTCGAGGGAGGCTGGCAACAAGAAAGTGGTGCAGGCTTGTAATCCCAAAACTCTGGAAGCTGAGGCAGAAGTATCACCTACAAGTTCAAAGTCAGGCTGAGCTATTAATACATTATGATACTCTGTCTCCTTTTCTTTTCTTTTTTTTTCCATTTCTGATTTTCCTTTTTTTCCCCATTTCTTTTCTTCTTTTTAGAAAATCTATATAATCTCCAAAGCTAGGAAGCTTATTGTACATTCATCTTACTATCTTGTTCAGAAGGATTGCAGCCCTTCACCAGATTAACCAGAAGGAACTAAGAAAAGTTAAGAGTTAGTAATTAGTCACTAAATTTCCATCTCAGAGGGGAAGAGAATTTTAGAAGAACATGATATATCCAATGGCAGTCTTTAAGGATGGTCCCTAAAACAGAGAGTGAGCTGAAAGCTAGGAGAGGGTATGCTTGTTGTCTTAGAAGTGTCCCAGAATGCAGGTCAGGGCTTAAGGGAGGAAGGCCTGAAGGAAGAACAGTCAACACAGAAATGAGTAGTCAAGTTGGCAGCTCCCAGATAAACATTTTTGGATGCTACTGAACATTCCAAGTCATATGAAAGCTGTTTGTCCCCCATGAGACAAAAAGGGAATTTGTTTCTTTCTCCTTCCATACATACCCAAGGCACCTGAAAGTTATAAAACCCCTCAACATTGTAGGTCACATTTGTGAGAATGTCAAGAGAATCTATGAACACCCACAGTAAAGACTGTTGTTCTTTTGTTGACAGAACTTTCAATGACAGAAAAGTCTTTGATTATGGGAAGCCCACCTGCTAGGTTATACTAAGACTGCCTCTGGGGAAGGAGGGAGGCTGGGGTTTGACTGCATGGCACACTCCATGTGCCTCTGTAATGAAGTCCCAATAAGAACAATGCTCTAAGGAGCTCACATGAGCTTCCCTGGGACAGCACCGTTTACTATCTCACAGCCATGTGCTATCAGAACAGGGCTGCTCCTTGAGTTCTGGGGCAGTGAACAACAGAAGCCGTGGCTGGCAGGTACCTCAGGGTCTCTCCTGTTCACTGCTGCCATGTGTGTGCTTCTGCTGCAATAAAACTGCAGTCTCAGGTATAGTCTGTCCTGAGTCCTGTGAGTCACCTCCACAAACTAGTAAACCAAATTATAACCACCCAACAGGAAGTAAGGGTGGCTAGGGGACCTCAATCCTGCAATAGCTGATGACAGAAGTCATCATAAAATTGTGTCCTTAAATAATCAAAGTAAGATTCTAGACTGTGCAGGCAGCCCAGCTCAGGGCAGTGGGTGTCAGTCTTGCAGCTCCCACTGGATCAGCAGAGAAAGCCCAGGAGGTGAGGAAGTCAGGGCAGGCTGAAAGAGGCACCACATTACACCTAAAGGAAGGGCTAAAACCTGAACAGACCTGCCATTCTGCTGGAGGAAGCAGTAAGGCAGGAGGAATCTGTAGGGTGAGCAGAGACTCAATCAGTATTCCACGTGACATTAACAGCAACATGCTGATGTTTAGATTAAAAGCAAGGCCTCTGAGACAAAAAATGTGACCCAGCTGTCCAAAGAACTTACTGAGTCCTAGATTGAACTACCAGTAGTGACAGCTACTCTGTTTTTGGGATGTGAGTGAAAACAAGCAGATTCTTCTCGACATCATGGTGGGAATATTACAGTGCTGGACCCTAACACTCTTTTTCTTTTTTTTTAAATGTATGTGAGTACACTGTAGCTGTCTTTAAACACACCAGAAAAGGGCATCAGATCACATTACAGATGGTTGTGAGTCACCATGTGGTTGTGGGAAATTGAGATCAGGACCCCTGGACTACTGAGCTATCTCTCCAGCCCCTGGACCCTAACACTGTTAAGTCACAGGCACCCTGGAGGTCTCAAAGAACTGGCAGGTAGCAGAAGCCAAGTCAAGTAATTCAACTGGGGAAATAGAGACTGGTCACTCTCGCAGAAGGGCCATCGACTGGGTCAAGGTGCCTTGGAGAACTCAATGAGGAGACAGAAGACAAGCAGAAAAACACCACAGGAAGTCCACAGGAGAGAGGAGAGGGACTAAAGATAAAGTGAGCTGCCAAGAGAACACTGCTAGAGGTGTTTGTGCCCAGCTCAGGGTACTTTTCATGGGGAGACTGCAGGAGGAGAGGCTCTGGTAGAGAGAAGGAAGTAGGGTCACATGACAGAGATTTCACAACTGTCCAAGGGAGAAACTGGGCCTGGCTTCCTGCCCATGCCTCTGTGTGTCCAGGCCCTCTAGGCAGTCTACCCAGCAGACAAGAGCTCTCAAGGCTTTTGACATGCTTAGGCTTTTCATGTGAGTCAAAGCTGTATCTGATATATCACATCAGATTAAAAAGGGGACACTCAAGCCCCTACCTGCACAGGTTTGGTATGATACCCAAAGTTCTAGACTCCCAATTCTGACCAAGTACCCCAACTGATGTAGAAATTCAAGCAGAGCCTTAGCTGCCAATGCAAAACCCACCAAGCACAAATGACTGTTCTCACTTTGCTACTCCTAACACAAGTAAAACTTTATGTTCTTACTGCATACTCCCTTCAATGTGATGCTGTTCATATGAATGAGGCCCAAGTGCTCATGGGAGTCCTCTGAAATCAAGAGCCAAAATAGGTACTTTAAAATAGAGTATTTTACATAAAACACCTTTTCCTTAAAAATAAAATAGGGGGCTGGAGAGATGGCTCAGTGATGAAGATTACTGGCTGCTCTTCCATAGGACCTGGGTTCAATTCCCAGTATCCACATGGCAGCTCACAACTGTCTGTAACTCCAGTTCCAAAAGATCTGACACCCTCACACAGACATACATACAGTAAAAACACCAATGCACATATAATAAAAATAATAAATCTTAAAAATATAAAAGTAAATTAAAATAGAAGCTGGGTGTGGTGACATATGCTTTAATCTCAGAGCTCATGAGGCAGAAACAGGTGGATTTTTGTTAGTTCAAGGCCAGCCTAGTCTACAAAGTGAGTACAGGACAGCCAGGGCTACACAGAAAAACCCTATCTTGGGGAAAAAATTAAATTAAACTTTGTAGTAGGTCCTACTTTTAATATAGGTCCTTATCTAAGAAACTACCATCAGAATGACTACACTTAAAAGAGAAAGGGCACATAAAGAATTTGTAGAGGAGCCATATATAGTTGGAGGACCATGATTCCAGGCAAGCCTGACCTATAAAACAAGACCCTGTAGAAGAACACTTGCCTAGCGTATATATGAAAGGTTCTAGGTTTGATCTCAGCCTTGACTCTCACCCTGCAACAAAAGTAAAACAGTAAGGGGAATATGTGTATTATATTATTTTATAATATGTATTATATTAATCTTATATATTATGTATGTAATGTATTATATTATACATATGTATATGTACTATATTATATGTAATTATATTTATCATATTAGCTACACTTGTAGAAAAAAGTATGTGTAAACAAGAAATAAATGTGGTTGTATGTGGGAGGTAAACTGAGGAATAAAACTTTTTTCTTTGTATCCCTTTCTCTTTTCTTTTGATACAGATAAACTGCCATTCAATAATGAAAGGAATGGTGGTAGCACACTCTTTAGTCCTAGCACTTGAGAGGCAGAGGCAGGTATATTGCTGAGTTCAAGGCCAACCTGGTCTACAGATTGAGTTCCATGACAGCCAGAGCTACACAGAAAGACCCTGTTTCAAACTGCCATCCTCCGCACCAAAAAATGAACCCACAATTCAAAGAGAAAAATCCATGTCAGAGCCAAAGAGCCATTTTATGTACTGTACAGTTATCAGTTAGGAAATCAGACAGTCTAAATTCTAGTCTTACAGTGAGGCAACACCGGCCGGGAGAGACTAGGACCCCCAGCACACAGGCAAAGCATTCTAGCCCCAAGCTCTGAGCTACATCCTCAGAGTTTTTAAATTTTTTATTTTTTGTTTTGAAACATCTCACAGAGTTGACAAGGCTGGTGTTGAATTTACTCAGCAGCCCAGGCAGACCCTGAACGTGACTCTCCCTTTGCATCCCTTGTACTTCAGGTCTGTAGCACTGGGCCCAGCTTTTGATGCTTTATTGGAGAATCACAAGCATTCATTAAGGTCTGTCATACTCAACAGACTGATGAAAAAAATTAAATTAAAAGACAGTCTGACCTTTGGGAAGTTGGCAGACTCCTTGCAGACGAGACACTGGCCCAGCCAGAGAGTGGCAGTCTACTGCTCACACAGCTCCCACTCGCTAGTTCTAAAAGAGCCCAAACTACCATCCCTCAGTCCCAGAACACAGATGCTTCCTGCCATCAAAGCAACAGTCACTAAAATTCTATAAATTAGGCTTGTTACAAATAGCAGACTGAAAACAAAATGCACCTCAGCTTGATGCTTAAACTGAATAGGGTGGAAAAGAAGAAATGTGACCAGAGAATAATGCCTGTCTGGAGGTCTGAGTGCTTCTGCCTCGGTCACACAACTGAGCACTTTACAAAATTAATCTCCTTTCAGTCAAGGATTTGGGAAATAGGCTTTATCCTCGTTTTAAGATGACGAAATGGGGGCAGAAGAAATAACTTAACTTTCCCAAGGTTTCTTAGCTGCTGTTGTTCAACCCAGCTTTCCTAGTTTATTGCAGATAAAAAGGTGCAAAGTGGTCAAGCTGCCAAATACCAGTCCAAGACAAATATACTCTAGTGAGCATCTAGAAATGAATCCTCGGGCTGGAGAGGTGGCTCAGTGGTTAAGAACACTGGTTGTTCTTCCAGAGGACCTGGGTTCAATTCCCAGCAACCACATGGTGGCTCACAACCATCTGTAATGGCATCTGATGCCCTCTTCTGGTGTGTCTGAAGAGAGTGACAGTGTGCTCATATATGTAAAATAAATAAATCTGTTTTTAAAATGTATCCTATTTGCAATACACTAAATCACAATGTAAAAATCTACACATCACCACAGAAGTGATATGGTTTTTCTAAAAATGAAGACTGAAATACTTTGCCTGGCTTTTTTGTATAAAATGTATTTCAGGAAATTCCTCATTTAAAAGATTTCAGCAGACAACTAGAGAAAGAATAAGAAGGGGCTTGGTGATAGTGGGGAGGTCACTCAATGTGCTTGCTGGCTTAGCATGCATAAGGCTCTGGGTTCAACCCTTAACACACAAGAAAGAAACAATAGTGTTGCAGGCCAGCTTGGATTAGGCATGGCCCTCTCTCACATTTAACACAATTTAAAGAAACCACCATTCTGTGGTGCCTTAATCCTTTGATGTACACTAGAATCATGTGGTAAAAGGTCAATAGGGATATTCATCTAGGGAAGTTAGGCTGACACCATCTGAGCACACTGGCATCAAAGTATGAAAACTCAGTGGCTGCCAGGAGCTCAAGGTAGGAGACAGTCCCTGTTTAATGGGTGCTGGATTTCAGTTGTACAAGAAGAGATAGCTTTTGAAGATAGGCAACAGTTATGGGTGAACATCATTGTGAATGTATTTAATACCAATGGCCTGTAAACTTAAAAGTAGTTTCTATATGTCTAGGGGCTCTTTGATGGGGTGCTTACCTAGCATGCTTGAGGCCATGGTTTAATCCTGTAGCAGAAACAAAACAGGACAAAATTGGCTAATTCAGGTAGGGTGGGTGCAGTGGGAAGATCCAGAAGATACTGAGTTTTAAGTGAGCCTGGACTACATACAACAAGTGCATGTCAGTATAAAAAGAGGAGGGGTTGTTTTATTTTGTTTTTTAAGATTTATTTATTTTATGTATGTTAATACACTGTCTCTGTCTTCAGACACACCAGAAGAGGGCTTTGGAATCCCATTACATATGAGCCGTCATGTGGTTGCTGGGAATTAACTCCGAAACTCTGGAAGAGCAGTCAGTGCTCTTAACCACTGAGTCATATCTCCAGCCCCAAAAGGGGACACACACTCACACACACACACACACACACACACACAAAATTGAATACAAGTACAAAACAACAAACAACAGAAAACCCTTTCACCCAGTCATTCTGCTCATAGATAAATCAAAATAATTGAACTATGAGATCTGCTGGACCCAGTGTGCACTCCTGAATTCTAGCCTCTGGAGACAGAGCAGGAAGATCTCCAGTGCCTGTAGAATGGTCAGAGCAGCATTGTTCATTCACAGCAGCAAAGGTGGAAGCAACCCAAGTGTCCATCATACGTGAACAAGCCAGGCCTGGTGCAGTATACCTGGCATCACAACACTTTGGAAGACCACCTGAGTCTAGGAGTTGGAAAGAGACCAGTATGGACAGCATAGTCAGACTCCAAAAAAAAAAAAAAAAAAAAACAAAAAAACCCAGAAAACAAAAACCATGCATGGTACACATCTGATCACAAGTTCAAGGCCAGCCTTGGCCACATGGAGTTAGGGGCAGCTTGGGCTACATGAGACTCTGCTGTGATAGTTCCAAATGACAGTATTATTCAGCAGAATAAAGCCAGATATAGCAGCACTTACCTCTAATCACAGCACTTGAGAGACAGAAGTAGTAGGATCTCTGTGAGTTCCAGGACAGTTTAATCTACAGAGAATTGTTACTCTTGGAAGCGATATAATTACATGGAGAATGTGTTTTTAAAAAATAGTAAGAGACCTCATCAGTTAAAAATAAACACTGAAGGAACTCGTGAGACAAAGGCAGCACATCTGGGATGGGAAGTGTTAAAGAGACAGAGTGATGGGTACAGTGGGCTCATCAGAGTCGCCTCTCCCTTTGTGTATCTTTAATTTCCTACTTAAAAAGCATTTAGGACTTGACGCATGTACAGGTCTGTTTACAGATACTTGCCTAGCATAAAGTAGGCTCAATCCGAAGCACTACAAAAAGTTGGGTGTGGTGACACATGTAATAATGTAATGCAAACACCTGGAGGCAAAGACAGGAGGACTGGAAAGTAGAGGCTAACTATGCTTGAAATTCCAGGCCATCCTGGGCTACATATGAGGTCCTGTTTTTGAAACCACCCTATTTTGAGAAAAGATATTCTAAAATCTACAAGTTAAGAAAATAACTACAAATAGAATTAATGTGTCAAGTGTAACAGCTAAAACAACACTGCTGAGATATAAAAGGGCAATTAACTGGGGATCTGTCCTCAAGACTGATAAATGCTAAGTCTTCACTATTAACACATCCTACAAAAACTCCAACAGCTTCAGAATCATCAGAAGTGAATATATTCTAAGTAGAATCTAAAATGAGTAATCCATAGGTGTCATATGGTAAAGATTCTACATAGGAATCAGAGTGTGAGAACCATGTGAACAGTATGTTTTGACTGTCAAGACCCAGTAAGGCATCATTTACTGAAAATAAAGTCCTGGAGAACAGTGGCTTAGAGCCACTTCCTAGACCTGAGTGGGTGTCCATGCTTGCTCATCAACACCTGGAGCAAGAGGGCCAGAAGGAAAGCATTGTGGCCACACAAGATGACAGGAGTTGGGGTTCCAGCCACCCCTATTTGTCCCTTTCCCTATGGATGTGATTTTTAGAAATTCTCAGCAGATTTAAAGGAGCTGACTAAATTTAAATTCTTCAAAAGCTGGCACTTTATCTAAGAGCAAACATTCCTCCCTCGACTGAATGATGAACTCCATTAGGCTAATTATTTTTTAACCTATCTTCAAGAAAAGGAATTAAAACCCAAGTCCTTTTTTTCTGGAACATGTCAAGTAGCTATTTCACAAAGACAACTTCCCAGTATATACAGGAACAGCTGGCTACCCTAATGGCACCCTAATGGCACCAGCAGGCATCCCAAGTCCCCATCTTTAGACACATTCAGTATGCACACCTCCAATCTTTACCTTGAGTGTTCTGGAAGTAATGTCGCCACAAAGGTCTGATTTTGTCCTGACCACCAACATCCCAGACTGTGAAGCTGATGTTTTTATATTCTACGGTCTCCACATTGAAACCTAAGAAGGGAAGATAGAAACACTTCCTTATAATTTTCACTGGTTCAACAATTCAAAGTAACTTCACTTAACATTGAATAGTACTTTTAATTTATAAACCAGAGTTATAGAAGATAGAGAAAGCTCATAGCTTGTCATTCACCGTCCTGGACTCTCAAACCCTGGCTCTGATCATCCTCCCCAAACACTCATCTAATCACCAACCTCCCAGCTCTGCTTTCTCTAACAGAAAACTTCTGGGTTCTAGTGAACAAAGAAAAGCCGTCCATGCAAGTGATTTCCACTTCCCATCACACAGTATAAGAATCTTCTTACTTCTTCCCCACATTGCTCACCTTCCATTTTAGAACACTGGAGAATGTCTAGTAGTATGTAATGACAATTTCCTCCACCTGTACACTAGATTCAGCCTACCCAGACTGTCTGAAGACTTGCCTACATCAACTCGATAGTTTGTATATGCTCAGCCCAGGGAGTGGCACTATTAGAGGGTCTGGCTTGTTGGAGTAGGTGTGTCACTGTGGGTGTGGGCTTTAATACCCTAGTCCTAGCTACCTGGAAGTTGGTATACTGTTAGCAGCCTTCAGATAAAGATGTAGAACTCTCAGCGCTTCCTGCACCATGCCTGTCTGGATTCTGCCATGTTCCCATTTTGATGATACTAGACTAAATATTTGAACCTGTAAGCCAGCCCCAATTAAATGTTGTCCTTATAAGACTTGCCTTGGTCATGGTATCTGTTCACAACAGTAAAACCCTAACAAACAATCGCTAATATCTGTGAGACATCTCCATTCAACCTGTCCTCAACAAGCCTGTGCATTTCACATTTCACATCTCAAAAAACAAATCTACACTAGATGTGGTAGCAGATGCCTGTAATCCTAGCACTCCAGACAGAGGAAGGCAGATCAAGATTCAGGGGTATCCTCAGCTACCCAAAGAGTTTAAGGGCAGCTTGGGTAGAACCCCTATGTATCCCTCTTAAATCCACATCTTTACCCTCTATGACCTTCTATTTGCTCTTCTAAAGTCAAGGAAATTTCTAAAGACGAGTAATAAATTCTAATAATGCCTGAATAAAGTTCAAGTGAGCATAGCAGGAAATGGTGCAGAAAGTTACCTCTGAGTGACAACTCAGGATACAATAAGGCATTTTACATTACCATGGGAAAGCTATTCAGTAAATGCTATCAGGCAATGGTCAAGTATGTATTCCTCAAAAAAAATTGAGTTATTTTTATTTTATGTGTATGAATATTTTGCCTGCATACACATACATACATACACATACACACACACACACACACACACACACACACACACACACACACACATATATACACCATATTTACATCTGGTACCCAGGGAGAACAGAAGACAGAATGAGATCCCATTATAGATGGTTATAAGCTATCATGTAGGTGCTGGGAACTTGAACCTGGATCTTATGCAAACCTAATACGTGCTCTTAAATGCTGAGCCATCTCTCTAGTTACTAATTTTTTTAATAAAAAACGTAAGCCTTGTAAAGTTAGTAGAAGAAAATATTAACAAATAGTTTTGTGTTCTCAAAAAGAATTATCTAAAATACTAACAAATAAAAAAAAAAACTCAGAAGGAAAACAATTAATTTTGTTATCTAATTAAAATTCCCTTGTGTTATAGGAAAAAAAACCAAACAAACAGAAGGTTAAAAGACTAATTTGTCAACTGGAAAATAAGCACTTGACAAGAGTTGTCCATGACCTAAGGTGCTCTTCTTCAAATTGTTAAGAGACAAACATCACAACAAAAAAAACAACTCAACACCAAAAATAAAAAAACAACTCAGAAATGAGCAAAGAAAGGCATGTTAACTTATCTACCTATAATAAATAACATCCTAATAGAAGTCAGGGTTCTCTCCCTACAGATGGCAGATTTTCACTCTTCACTGTGGTGGCACAACAGTTTTGGAGAATAGTCTGGCAGCCTGTGTAACATTCTAAATATTCACCTCTCATAGGAAGCCCTCTCCTGCAGATTACTGAAAGGAAATAAAAAAGTCCATGTTTGCAAAAACCTAAGACAGGGCTGGAGAGACGGCTCAGTGATTAGAGCACTGTTGCTCTTCCAAAGGGCCTGGGTTTCATTCCCAGCAACCACTGGGCAGCTCACAACCGTCTGTAATTCCAGTTCCAGTAGACATGATACCCTCTTCTTACTCAAAAAGTGCCAGGTACACAAGAGATATACAAATATAAATACCCATACACATAAAAACAAAATAAAAATGTTTTTTAAAAGCAAAAGATACTTACTTTGACATCATTTACAAAAACAAACAACCTTGTAAGGTATCTATAAGCCTGAAATTTTAGCACTTGAGAGGGTGAAGCAGGAGGATGGCTGCCAGTTTAAAATTACCTATTTAAAGTTACACAGGATTACACAGTAAGACTGTGTCTTAAAAGGGGGAAACCAAAACAAACAAAAATGGGAGCTGTAGAGAAATAGCTTGGGAAGCAAAGTGACTGCCTTGCAACCATGAGGCCTAAATCCAATCCAAAACCGAGGGTGGGAGGCAGATGGCGTGGTAGAGGATTTGTAATTCTAGAACTGGAGAGGCAGAAACAGGAGGATCCCAGCCAGCCTTACCTGATCAGGTCAATTCCATGCCAGTGAGAGATTCTGTCTTTAAAACAGTGCATACTCTGTGTGTGTGTGTGTGTGTGTGTGTGTGTGTGTGTGTAGATAATGACTGAAGAATAAAACCCAAGGCTGTACTCAGGCCTGACACTCTCTAATGCATATATCAATGAATATTACTTTAAAACACAGCCATATAATGGAATACTAAACCACTTATTATAATTAGATGATGTCCTGATGCTGTCCCTTTTAATCCAGTGAAGGCCAGCTCATTCTTTTAGCCTCGACTAAGGGTTAAGTCTCAGGTGTATCTCTTCTCTCGGTGTCTTCCACCTCCTCTTTAGCTGCATTTACCTAGAAAGCCAGCAGGCCAGGTGAAGTGGTCTTTTATCCTTCAGGAACACTGGCTTCCTTAACTAATGGTGGCAGCTTTCACAAGCCAAAGCAAACAAATCACATGGCCAAGTTCAACACCACGAAGGAAGGGGTGTAAGGGCAAAGATATTGAGAAGCATGATTCACTGGAGGACATTAGTTCAACAAACTATCACATCAGTATGCTATTCATTCACCAAAGATTTATTAGACACCTAACATGACCAGGCATTTAGCCAGATGCTGGGGATAGTGAACAAGACACACGTGGTTCCTTATTTACTCGGTTGGGAAGAAGACAGTGAACAATCGATAAACTACAAATGTTTCCAAGTGTTATTAAGGATTCAAGTTACTATGGAAACTTAGAGCAAGAAAAAAGAAAAGGAGCCTCTGAGAAATAATGCTTAAATTGAGATCCCAAAGAATAGGCTGGTGGCATTCACTGGGTAAAGGGAGAAGACAGAGAAGATTCCAGAGAAAACCAACCAAAAGTGAGCACACACACTATTGCAGTAGCAAACTGAGAAACAGCACTATTTTATAAATACATCCATCAAAAATTTTCAATTTAAAAGAACATTCAAAACTTGTATATTTTGCATATAAAATGTATAGAAGCATGCAATTCTGTTTTATTTGTGTGTGTATGTGTATGGGCATGCATATGCAATGTGGCACATGTGGAGGCCAGAGGGCAACATTGTGGAGTCCCAAGAATCAAACTCAGATGGTCAAGCCTGGCACCAAGAACCTTTACCTGCTAAGCTGTTTGCCAGCCTATATATTGTTTTTATATATGGGGAAAATTATTTTCATTTTGGGCTAAAACATTTTAATTTGTGTATGTGAACATTTCTATTAATTTACAACTTTCTTCAAGTGTTGCAACCTCTGAAGCTAGTGCCAAAGTTAAAAGTTGACAAATCTCAGCCACTCCAGAACTCAGACAGTGCCCAAAGGCAGACAACAGCCTGGAGTTTGGTTTTATAGATAGGTCAACAAGGCAAAGATTAAGTTCTGTCAAAACTGTTTCTACAAATCTCTTTAAAAGCCCATAAAACCTAGCACTGGTTCACAGTGAGGATAGATTGCTGGACTCCTTCAGTTGGGTACCATCTCAAGTACTTGTCTTGAGCCACAGTGAAAAGAACACAGAGTCTACCATTACCCACTAGGAGCACACCTGGCTCAGAGAGATGCTCCCAAGGGAAGTCAGGCAGAATGAAGGTTAAGAAAGGCAGTGCTTCTTCCCACCTAAGGCTTGTATTAGGTTCCACTCCAACAGAAAGGGTAGAAGGTAGAGCTTCCTTACCATCTCAACTTTATGAACTTTTCCCCTCTGTTCAGCAAATAGAACTAAATTTGCTTAACCTAATTTTGTTCATAAATCTTCTGTATGCTGAGGAACTTGCCAGGGATGTTAAGAAGCACTTAGAAATACTTATTGTTGGGCACAGTGGTTCACTCAGGAGGTCAAGAGTCAGGAGTGTAACAAGTTTAAAGTCCGCCTGGTAATATTACATGACCTTGTCTCAAATAAAAAAAAAAAAAAAAAAAAAAAAAAACCAACAGCAACTTATAGAACTTCATTTGGGGGCTTCAAAAGTTTATGTTCTTGAAGTTATCAAAGTTTAAAAAAAAAAACAAATATTCAATATAAGAAGCACATCAGGAGCTGGAGGAATGATTCAGAGGGCAAAGTGCTTGCCAGTCAAGCGTGAGGGCCTGAGTTCAGATCCCCAGCACCCATGCAGAAGACAGGCCTGATGACACGTCTGTAACCAGTGCTGCAGGAAGCAGGTGGGGCTCAGAAGATCCTCAAGCTGGACAGACAGACAGACAGCCTTGTCAAAATGTCAGGCTCAGGATTCAGTGAAGAGGCTCTGTACCAAAAGGAAGGTGGACAGAGATAGAGAAAATGTATGGGCATGCATACACATATGACACATACACGCACAAATGAAAACTTTGAAAACGTAACACATCGAAGTATAACATGCTAAACTATGAACTAGAAAGGCCACAGTCATGGGTGTACCTATGGTAGGGATGGTTGTCACAATCTCTCCCAGCTTCAGTTTGTACAAGATCGTCGTTTTGCCAGCTGCATCTAAGCCCACCATGAGAATCCGCATTTCCTTTTTCCCAAACAGGCTTTTAAACAGCTTTTCAAAAACATTCCCCATTGTTGCCGAATTCTGTAACCTGAACAAAGAGCAAGTTGAACGTTATTCTTCATTGATACATATATAAAAGCAACACATATAAAACACATGGCACAATTAGTGATGGTTCCTAGTAAAAGTTAAGTACAGCTTGGCCCATAAGGAAGAGTATGTCTTGTTTTCAAGAGGAGACGCCACTAAGCCATCCTCTGATGCTCTGCCAGAAAACAGTATTTTCCACTGCAGCATCCAAGCGAGATGTGGGAAGCACAGCTTCAATGCCATGCTATGGTGGCAGCCTGTAGTCACCTTAAACATGGAAGAAATAGCATGCCATATAACTGCACTTTATCCTAGCCTACCTGAATGGAAAATTTATGAAGCAGACACCCTGTTCCCCATAAAACAAAGCAAAATCCTTAAGATGAGTAAAACATGGATATCCCTAGGAAACTGTAGTTAGTTGTCCTTAGCTGGCAGACGATAGCAAAACCCAGAGAAGAACAAGGAAGTTTCAGAGCTGAGGGTATCAACTGTTAGGGAATTCTAAGACAGACAAAGTGTGCAGAATTGAAGGAATACTTTAGCATCCAGCATCCAATGGGGATGACCATCTTGTTAAAAATCTATGTACCAATACAAATATGGTTAACCACAGAGGTCTGTCAAAATCAACCAAAAGGTAATTGGCAGACCAGATCTCAGATCCCCCTGGGCCCCTTCACAGTCATTACTCCCTAGAAGGAATTTATTCTGTTGACTTCTACAGCTTAAACATCAATTGTTTTATTTTTTTCAACAAAATACCTGGCAGGTTATATAACAAAGCAATGAAGTCAGATGAGTTTTTGCAGAAAGTTCATGATGGTCTTTGTTTTAACAGATCAGCCTATTTGAATGACATGATGTTTCAGACTTAAAAGCAGAACTATTTGAACACCCTGTACGCTCTTTGATCGACAACTACTGTTGGGGGAGGCACTCTGGGGCTGGGACTAAAGCCTCCGCAAAATAAAACAAACAAAATCCCACAATATATACGTGTTCCAGAAACTAACTATGGTTTTCCTTTTCAAGTTGTTCACCAAGGAGAGTGAGTGAGTGAGTGAGTGAGTGTGTGTGTGTGTGTGTGTGTGTGTGTGTGTGTGTAAAAGACAGCCATTCATTCAGATTCTAGTGACTCAGAGGAGAGGGTGGCCGATTCCAGAAGTCCCACCTTTGAAAATCAACAGTTCCTACAGCAGTTTAATATCATGAACTATGGCCAAGTACATACCGCTACCAGAGAGAAACGGTAAGACATTTCTCTTGTACACACATGAGAGCCAAATGATCAAAGAATGACTACTTTCCTCATCAGTTGTCATGGTCTAAAAGTCGTCCAGTACTAGATTCCTTTTATGTTTCTGATGGTGGGGGTTGAAGTGTCCTAGACCAGGAAACTCAAAGGACCATTCATTAAGAGGAAAGGGAGGAACCTCCTGCTTCCAGGCCCCTGGAGGCAGAATGCCAGATTCCCCTTGTCACCGCACTGTACATTCACTATTTCCCCGCTTGCTTTCCTTCGTTCGTTTCCCCGCTTCGATGCCCGAGCTCCTAGGCCCCATGGTGGGCTGGGAGACCCTCTAGAGTAAGATCCTTCAAACCCAGAGCCCTTTTCCAAACGTCCGCGGAGGAAAATCATGAGTGACAATGATAGTGAGACCTCAAGGGCACGAGCGACAGCAGTAGCCAAGGTGAGCGCGCGCAGGGCCGAGCACGCACGCGGAGAATCTGGGGCCGTGAGGGATTCTGTCGGCCTGGGACGCCAGGCCGCTCCCTCGGGACAGCGGGACTGCTACGCCGCAGAGCCCTCCGAACGTCAACCAGCTCTACGCTGTCCGGCCCGACAGAGGCGGGGAATCCAGCGGACCCAGCCCCTTCCCGCAGGCCGCCGCCGCCGCCGCCACGGCTCTCCCGTGTCCTGCCCGCTGAAACGCTGGAAACGAATCGGGTCCCTCCCCTGCAGCCCGCGACTCACTTGTCTCTGCGGTGAACACCTTCACAAAGCCTCTAACGAAACCGCTACTCCGCCGCGGCCGCCTTGGAGGAATTCGGTTCGCCTCAATAAAATGGCGACTGGCTGGGGGCGGAGACAGTAACCAACCAATCACCCGCCGGCTCCTGGTAACTCTTGCGCCAATGTCCTCGAAGTTACTTGAATGACAAGAAATCTGACCAATAGAAAGAACAATACGGCTGAGCGGGAGTAGGTCCGCCCCCCGCGACCTAGGCGACGGCACCAAGCTCTGGAAATGCCGGCTTCATCTTCCAATGGGAGCTCACCGCATTTGGGCGAGACGCGCCCACATGCCCCACCCGAGGCTACAAGCGTCCAATCAGAAAAGCAAAGAGATTTTCTATTTGCCCTGCCAATCAACTCTGGGACTTTTCAAGGATTGAACTAACCCCGGGAGCATTCTGACCAACCCAACGCTGGTATGTAGGAGGGGCCAGGTTCACAGAGATATTTAAGGAAATTTGCTGCGGTTGAGCTAAAAGTAGAAACTAGTTTGTGAGCAGAGTTCCTGGTCAGAAATACCCAAATTCTAACATCAAAATTAGGCGTAAAGAAGATTTCCTGCCGCTGTTCTTGTATACAGACTTTCAACAGTAAGGAGAAATATAATCACCAGCACCTTAGCAGTCTTTCAAAGACCCAGTGCCCGTTTCTTGAGAAAGACCTTAAGTTACTCGGTACTCTAAATAATGCCAACTTGTTTAGTTAAAATGGTTACCAAAACCTGTCAGTTTTGTGTAACTGAAGTAATCCGTGTTAAAGGTAGAGCTCAGAAGTATAGCACCACTGATAGACCAGAGAACAGATACTCCCCTAGCACAGAAAGCAGAACCTAGTATATCGGCTTTATTCAGTGCTAAAAAGGAACAAACTATTGAAAGCATGAAGCAAACTTAATTGAACATAAATAAAAGATAGAAGCCAATCAGAAGAGTCTCACCATATACTTGTAAATAAAAACACTAAGGGTTTCAAAGATTTAGTAGGGGAGAGTGAATGAATGAGCGGAGCCTAGTGCACTTTTAGAAAAGCAAAAGTATTCTGTATGGTAATACTGATGAGTAGTGCCGTATCCAAGCCCAGGAAGTACACAAACCAAGATTCATTTTCCATTGCTTGCTTATGCGGTGCCAATGTAGGTTGATCAGTAAGAACATATGTAGGATGGTGGTATCTGGGGATGTTAGAAAGGGGAGGAGAACATGGGAGATCTTATACATCATCCTGTCAGTTTTGCTGTGGACCTAAAAGTACTCTAAAAGTTATCCTTAAAAAACTGAGTGGATGGAGGGAGACTGAGAGATGGTTTCAAGGTTTAGAGCAGTTCCTAACCTTGCAGAGTACTCAAGTTTGCTTCCTAAAACCTATGTTAGGTGGCTCAATGGCCGCCTGTAGCTCCAGCTCCAGGAGATCTGATGCACACACACATCACACACACACGCACACCATGTGTGTGTGTGTTAGTCTGCTTTCCAATACTACAACAGAGTACCTGAGACAGATGCATATATATATATATATATATATATATATATATGCATATATATATATAACATATATATATATATGTTAGTCTGCTTTCCAGTACTACAACAGAGTACCTGAGATAATTGACTTAGAAAGAAAAAAGGTTTATTTTGGCCCGCAGTTTTGTTTTCAGCACCTGGTTGATTAACCTCATCTGTTTTAGACATAGATCATCCCTCTGCGACCCCTGCCATACTTCCATGGCTGTGAGGAAGTTCCTTAGTTAGAGATGATGCTGTATGGCATAACAGGCCTGCTGGGAGGTCCTTGCCTTGACTTCTCTCAATGATAAACTGTGACTCAGAAGTGTAACCTAAGTCAGCCTTTTCCTGCTGTCAGTCTCCCTTTGGTCAGAATGTTTTTATCGTAGTAGCAGAGAGGAAACTAGAACCCTGAGTTCCAGTAATCGCCTACACAGCCCTCCTGAAGACTTCCCTTTAGGTCCCATGACTCAAAGTTTCCACCACTCAATAGCTCATAGGTTAGGATGATGCCTATAAGATTGGGGCTTTTTGTGGACATTCTAGATCTGAATTACAGTAATACTGTGGTCTCAGAAACAATATTCATGGCAGGTGTGGAATGGGGGAAAACTAGAAGAAACTAGGCCTGCCTTACCATCGATGGCATTGATAAGAGGCAGGGTTATGATTTTTAAAAAGTAGTTGAGAGAAAAATTGTGTACTGATTTTTATAAATAGGAAGTTCAGTTTATTTTTAAAGATGTTTGAAGAGAACGGAGAACATGGCTCAGTGGTACAGTGTTCTGTCATATACAGAGTCTGGGTTCCATCCACAGAACAGAAAAAAAGGAAAAAAATGAAAGGTAAGTTACTATAAGCATGAATTGTTTTTTGTTAATCTGCTGTTTACACAACATTAAAAAAAACATGGTATTTTTGGGGAAAGAGGAAGAAAGTTTCATGCTAGAAATATGCTATTGGGGAAGACTCTCCACTCTGGGTCAGACTTTAAACTCTGTTAGTTGGGCTAAGGGTGCACATAGCTCAGGGGTGGAGCTCCTGCCAAGCATATGTGAGGTTCTGGTTTTCATTTTCAACATCAAAATATATCCATATATATATAGATTAGATATAGAAACAGATCTTCATTGTCAACTTGATTGGATTTGGTGTCCCCTAGAAAACACACCTCTGTGCTTTTCGCTGTGGGTGTCTCCAGAGAGGATTAACTGAGAAGACCTATGCTGAATGTAGGCAGCACTTTCCTATGAACTGGAATCCTGGGATAGTGAATGCGTTGGCTAGTTTTCTGTCAACTTGGCACAAGCTAGAGTCATCAAAGAGGAGGGAGCCTCTTAAAGAGGGAATCTCCTTAAGATCTGACTATAGGCAAGCCTGAAGAGCATCTTCTTAATCAATGGATGATGGGGGAGAGGGCCCAGCCCATTTTGGTGGTCGTGTGTTCTATTAGAAGGTACACTGAACATGCTTATAGAGTGATGACCAATCTGTAATGCACAAGCCAGTAAGCAGCATCCCTCCACAGCCGCTGCATCAGCTCCCACCTCCAGATCCCTACCCGGCTTGGGTTCCTGCCCTCATTGTTTTTGATGATGTTTTGAGGATATGAAACTATGAGTGAAATAAACCCTTTCCTCCCCAATTGCTTTCAGTCATGGAGTTTCATCAGAACAATAGTAGCACTAACTAAAACAACGAGTAAGAAGGGAAAGAGGAGGAAGACATCTGCTCATCAGCATTTATCTCTCTGCTTCCTGACTGCAACTCCAGTGTGAGCAGCAAGCAGCCTCATGCTCCTGCTGCCCATGCAGTCCCCACCATGATGGACTGTGTCCCCTAAACTGTGAGGCAGAATGGACACTTCCTTTTTTAGCTTGCTTAGCACTAGGAGCCTTGCTGAGAACCATTTCAATCAGCGATAGTACCCAAGTCAACATGGGGTGGTAAGGAAGCCCCATTGTCTTAGGGTTCTAAGTGACTCATCCTCTCCTCAGAGACTCAGGCCCAGATGTAGGAAAGCTCAGGAGACCAGCATTTGAGCACTCCCTTGAAAGAGATTCAGGCAGCTTTCTGGCCCCGACAATATGGATGTGCAGAGTTAGTCGCCCTGGCAAGTGCACTGGGGTTCCAATCACAGAAAAGGATCATCTGGTTTCCATAGCAACGGTCCTTCCCTTCCACAGAAAATCTAACATGTCTCCTGCCCACTCAGACTTTCCGGAATGGATTGGTGTTTGCGGCTATAGGTGTTTTGTCTTTAGCTGTCAAAGAGCAAAGAGATGTTCCTTTGAGAGCAGCTCTCCTCGCCCCGCCGCAGCCCGTCCCTGCACAGCTGGAATGCTGCACTGCAGCTTGTTCCTTCCTCTTCTGTACAAAGTCCACAGCCTCCCTCCACGTCGTTCCCTTTGCAGCCCTGTGCATCACTCCAGGAAGCAGGTTTCACTGACAGAAAACAGACAGATGGCAACCGCATCATCCCAAGCTTGGCTGTGATGGGGCTGTGAAGCTGTTCCCGGGGTAGGCTGACCCGTGGGTTAGGACTGGAAAGACAAGCATAAGGCTGTCTGCCTACACGGTGTCACAGTCTCTGCCATTTTGCTATTACAGCTTTGCTTTTTTCCGCTGCTTTCCTGGTGGTATCCTTTGAGATTGCACCTGTGAGTACATTAGGTTAGTAATGTGGAGTAATCTTGGGAGGGGTGGGAGGCACAGAGGGGAGGGTGTGAAAGGAACTCTGAAGATTGTCTTTGATGCATAATAATGTTCTCCAATCCTGAGCTCTTGTACCCACTGTAGTTACCTCTGAAAATCAAAATGCAGCAGAAAATTTGCCAAGTAGAATCGTTCCTGAATATTCTGCATACAAGCCAGCTGGAAGACTTTTGAAACCCACACCCTCCTATGACCCTAAACTCTGTTCCCAACACCATTTCTCTAACTCTGTAGTTTCCATAAAGCAAAGGTATGTCCCCCTTCTGGTGGGGTAAAAAGTATCAAACGATAGCATCCTGAAAATCAGAACCGAAAGCATAGCATGATTAAGCCAAGTGTGTTACGTCCAGTCAGCTCAAGTCCTGTCCTCCAGACTCAGGAGAGGGTGCTTTCCCCTGTGAAATGAAGTCATCACAATGGCCATCAGAATAATCTAAATAAACCAAAACCTTCCTCAAAACTAACCGAACTGCTTACTAGAAAATGTGTGGGGTCATAATTGGAACATAAACTTCTATGGTTGTCATCACATTGGTGACCTGCCAAGAAGCATGTGAAAATACTTCGTGTCAGAGGGTTCTCTCTGGAATCACTTCCATGTCACTGACTGACCAGAGACTGACTGTACTCTGGAGAGGTCCTCAGAGAAACAGGCCTGAAAGGATGAGTGTACAACTAGGAATTACATAATCACTACATAATCACAATTGTGATTATGGAGACCTGGCAAGTCTGATGCCAAACCTGACAGGAGAGGCTGGCAGGATGGACACCCAAGGGGAAGTTAAAGATCTAGTCCAACAATAATCTGAATTATCTCTTGGTCTAAAAGAGGTGAGATTGCTTTTGTATTTTTCACACAGGGTCTCACTGGATAGTTCTGCTTGGCTTGGCACTAATTATATAGACCATTCTGGCCTGGAACTCACAGAGATCTTCCTGCCTCTGGTTACCAGGTGATGAATTAAAGGTGCAGGCTACCATGCCTAACAAGGTAGGTCTATTAAAGACTTAGATTATTTTTATCATAAATACAATCATGGCCTAGTTAAATTAAGGTAAGGAATCAAACAATGACTTTGAGGTTGGTGGCCTTTTATTCTGCCCTGGATTGGATGAGGCCCAACAACACTATATACAGCAATCTTTTTATTCAAAGTCCACAGATGTAAATATAAATCTTATCCCAAAAGCACCCTCATAGAAAGCCTAGAGTAGTGTTTGAGAAAGTATTTGGATAGCGTGGCCTAACCATACAAAACACTCTCACACTGGGTTACAAGAGCTTACTGTGGCCAAACCCTGACCCTACTTCTTGTGCCTCAATGTCCTTTACCCTGGATTCTGCTGTTTCTATACCTTTTGTTGATCATCTTCTTTACTCTGCTAGTTTTTAACAACTTGACAGACTAGGGTCACTTAGGAAGAGAGAACCTCAGTTGAAGGGTCACCTCTGTGGGAGTTGCCTTGTGGGTACTACAGTACTACAGTACTACAGTACCCACAAAGTAGGCATGTCTTTGGGCCATATTCTTGATTAATGATTGATGAGAGAGGGTCCAGCCCACTCTGGGCAGTGCCATCCCCTAGGCAGGTGGTCCTGGATTGTATAAGAAAACAAGCTTAGCAAGCTATAAAGAACAAGCCTGTTAGCACTCTTGAGATCTGTTTCAGTTCCTGCCTCCAGGTTCCTGCCTTGACCTCCTTCAGTGATAAACTGTAATCTGTAAGTTAAATAAACCATTTCCTTCCCAAGTCCATTCTTGTCCGAGTGTTTCTTCACAGCCACAGAAAAGAAAACCAGACATTTCCCTGCCCTTTCAAGTATGTTTCCTTTCTGATTGTATCCTGAACTCTAGCTGCTGTCCCCCTAAAAAGGCCTCCAGTCTGTAGAAAGTGAGGTTGGTGAGGTTGGTCATTTCCATTTCGGTGCACACTTACAGCATCTGGATTGCATTCTTACCCATCTTCTCATGATAAAAGGAAAATACATTTCAGAAATCAACGGAGAGCTGAAGGATGTAGTGTTTTGATTTTTGGAGTCTGAGTGTGTGTGTGTGTGTGTGTGTGTGTGTGTGTGTGTGTGTACACCACAAACCTCCAGGGAGCTGGAGAACTAAAGGATGACCTTGCTAGAATGTTATCCCAACAGTAATAGAACCCTGGCTCTTTCCTCTTGAGGACAGTCACTGCAGTTGTTTGGGAGAGCATCTGATTGACTGAACTTGGATTCTTTGCTCAGGCCCAACCCAGGGGAAAGCAGAACATCTTGTCTGAGCATCCTTCCAAGGCCACATGAAGTGAGCAAGCTGCTACCAGACAGACCAACTACCATTGTTAGTGCTCTAGAAGAGGTAATGCAGCATTAGCTTCTCTCTGTTTCTAAGATGACCTTGAACATGAGCCAGAGCAAGGCACAGATGGGCTGCAGAGACTCATGGACTACCAGGAACAAGATCTCTGATTCCTTCACCTCTTGCTTAAAGAACAAGCCGTGTTTGCCTGAGGCATCACTTGTAGGTCCTGTAGGGCTAGTGCATGATCTGTTTAGTTTTTAACCATTCACAGGCATCTGGGCCTTCCAAGTTGATAAACACTGGTCCCCGTTGAAAGACCTGGAAGAAATTTCCCCTTGCAATCCTTTTACTGAGCAAAACAAGAACAGGCCAGTGGTAGAGATATGAACACCAGCCTTGAAATTGATGTTAGCTCTATGGGTCAAGAGCCAGTGTCATCTGGATCTGGTAACTGAGCAAAATCGCTGTTATTTATAGATTTAATGACCAAGCACAGTTCAATCAGTCAATCAAGTCCCAAGTGAGGGAGTGAGGATTGAAAAGAAAAAGACAATTAGGCAACATTATACTGTGACTCCAGCCAGTGCTGAGGCTGAAGCAGGTTTATTTTTATTTTTTTCAGTCTGCTTTCATACCATCCTAAGTACATGCAAAGAATAAGGTCTCAGTCAAAATGTGAAAAGAAACATTAATGGGGATTTACAAGCATCTAATGTAGAATCTTTCTTCATGCGTTGTGCCAGAAGGCAACGTGGAGGTTAAGAGTGAAAAGTGCTTCCGGAGTAGGGGAGGACCTCAGTCAGGAGGACCTCTGTGACTAACGGTGGCAGGTATTTGTAATCTCAGTGCTATAGAGGTGGAGATAGGAGGATTCCCCAGAAATCGCTAACCAGCAAAGCCTACAAGGTGAACTCAAGGTTGGGTGAGAGATCACGTCTTGAGAAATAAGGTGGACAAGTGATTGAGGAAGACCTCTTGGTATCTTCTGGCCCAAACACACATGTAACTCCTTACACAGACAGAACCTAGGGCAAACATTCTCAGAATGCTTTAATAATGAAACAATACTGGAAAAAAGATTACTAAAGATAACAATTGTATGGGCTGAGAGATAGTTTAGTGGTTAAGAACACTGGCTGTTCTTCTAGGATAACCAAATCCAATTCCCATCACCTACATGGCAGCTCGTAACTGTCTGTAATTCCAGTTCAAGATGATCTGGAAGGGCTGATGAGCTGGCTCAGTGGTTTAGAGCACTGACTGACCTTTCAGAGGTCTTGAGTTCAATTCCCAGCAACCACATGGTGGCTCACAACCATCTGTAATGGGATCAGATGCGCTCTTCTGGTGTGTGTCTGAAGACAGCTAGAGTGTACTCATATAAATAAAAATAAATAAATCTTAAAAAAAAATAAAAGAGGATCTGGCACAGACCTGTAAGCAGAACACCAATGCACATTAAAAAAAAAAAACCTTAGAAAAGATATAAATTGTGCTTATGAATGAAAAAATAACGAACCAAAAAGCTAACACAAATATAATTATGATTTACTTTCAAAACACGTGTGCCTGCAAACTCGATTCGGAGAGAATCCGAATTCAGAACCAGCTTTTGGCTATTGCCTTTCCTTGAAGGAAAGGCCAGCAACCACGCGGAGTTTTCTCGGCGCATTCTCGTTTTGAGAGGTCTGGAAGCAGAAAGCTAAAAGTCCATTAAAGGCCACGTGGCCAACTGACGTGGCTTTATGAAAACAGAGCAGCAGTGAGCCAGCCAGCTTGTCCTCAGCCAAAATGGCGGTGCTTGGCTCGCGCGCGCGCGCACGGGCTAGGGAAGGGCGCCGGGGACGCGGCCGTGCGTGGGCGCGGCCTCCCGATGGCTGCGCGCCTGCGCGAGGGCCGACTGCAGGCGGGCACGCGCGCGGCGGGGGCGGGCTCAGCAGAGTGCGGAGCTGCAACCTGGGAGCCGGACGTGTCCGCGAAGATGGCGGGCCGGGTGAGTGGTGGCCGGGCAACCTGGGCTCGCAGCGGATCACCAGGGTCGCGACCGCTGCGAGGTCCACGCGGGCTCCCGGGAAGGGGCGCGAGGCTAAGCACCTCTGAACACTGAAGGAAGGGAGGTCAGGGCAGGGCTGGAGGCGAGACAGGGCAGCTGCGGCAGGGGATTAGCTCTGCTCAGAAACTCTGTCCTCCCGGAGGGTTGTCGGTTCGTCCTCTGTGTCTCTCGTGCCTCCCTTGTCATCCTCTGGGGCTCATTTCTCTCGTTCTCCAAGCACCTCGAGGGTAGTGGCCACTCGAGTCCCCTCTGACGAGCGCTGAGTGCCCTCCGCACACCTCCGAGGGTTTCTGAGGTGGCACTGCCGGTTAACCGCAGGGTGTAGTCTGCTGCTGTCAGGGCGAGGGTGTGGGAACCCATTTCTCGTTCTTCCTAAATGAATGATGTTATGAAGGGGGGGGGTGGGCCTGCAAATTACTTTTACAGCTCACCCCACACCATCCTCTGGGGAGAAACCTATCAACTGTCGAGTGAAGCAGCAGCAATGTCTTTCGTGCAGATGGATTTGGGGTGTCACGTTTTGTTTTTCTAAATGACAGTTGCTTCGAATTCAGCAGGCTGTGTTGTAGTTTCAGGGATTTATATGTTACTTCCTCCTTAAGCTTGTAGGACCGCGGTGTAGGATTGGGGTTAGCAAGGAGAGATGGGCCCAGGTCATTGCAGTATGCATCAGAGCTAAGAGCTCTGATGGATGGATCCTGCCGAGAGATTACACTGTTCGAAACCTGGGGACATTAACTGCGTCATTACAGACTAACGATGTGCTTGACTGATTTACTTATACCTGAATATTTGAATAAGTTTGCACACACGTATGCATATATGCAAATGTCCTGCCTAAAGACAATTGTAGGTCATGAGATTCCAGAGTCCCAAAGAGGCCTTAGAGGTCATGAGTCTAGGTCCATCTTTTCCTTTTCTCATGACTACCCCCCCCCCTTTTATCTCAGGCTGGCCCTTCTAACTGTAATTCAGGGACTATTTTTGCCTCCTCAGGAGCCCCTCTCCTGAATCATCAGCTCTTCTGGAATGCACTGGTCTCTTAAACCCTCCCTCCCTCTGCCCCTACAGATGTCACTTTTCCTCTTCCCATTTTATCGTGACAGATCCTGGTGATTTTCTGTGTGTGCTGTCTCTCGTTTGTTTATCACCAGCTCCCTCCTTGGCCCATCACAGTCAGACTGAAACGCATCCCTAAAATTAATGCCCATTTTTCAGTCCTTGTAATACTTGATGTCTCAGAACATCTGACATTGTTGCCCATCTCCTCCTAAATGGGAGACACTCCTCCATGGCTTCTGTGATGCCTCCCTACTGTTTTGACTCATCTCTCTTGCAGACTCACCCCTCCACCCTGTCATTCAATTCCCACACTCTATTTTATCTGTTCAGATAATCCCTTCTGAGCCAAAGCTTCAACTGTTTGTATGCCTGAGGTCCCCTACAGAACTGCCCTCTAAATTCCAAATTGATGTGTAAAAGTGTCTTATCTGATATCAAGTACAAGGATGGGTGCAGGCCTTTGATCCCTGAAAAGGCAGAGGCAGGAGGATCTCTGACAATTTGAGGCCAGCCTGTTCCACACCGTGAGTTCCAAGACAGCCAGGGGTATATAGACACTGTCTCAAATAAAATAAAATAAAATAACAAAATACTAATTCAAGACTATTTGAACTCTAGTTTAAACTCAAAGCTGTGATCTAAGCCCACCTACCTGGTACCTTTTCTGTTTTTCCCTTCGTTGAGTGGCACCATCACCCGTTCAGTAGAAACCTGACAGGTATGGAGTGTGTATGGGAGGTAGGGGTACATGCAAAGTTATATGTGGCAGTCAAAGGACAACATTGGGCTAGTATTTGTCACCCACCCTGTTTGCGATAGGGTTTCTTTTGTTGTTCACCCCTGCCTATGCCAAGCTACTTGGCTTTTCAGCTTCTGTAGAGTCTCTTGACCCAGGATTACAGACATGAGCCATCCTACCTGCCTTCCAGTGGTTCTGGGGATGTGAACTCAGGTTCTCTCCCATCCAAGTCCTTCCCATCCCTACTGTCTGTTCCTCTTGTCACATCCACTGCTCCATCCCCTGTTCAACTCATCACTGTCTTCCTACCTGCACACTAAAGAGAATAAAAGTAATTTTTTTTTTAAACAAAGGATTTCATCAGGGCTCAGAAAAGGTAGGCTTGGGAGCATTGCTGCTTTAAGCCGTTCTCGATACTGGAATCCTTTGCCGCTGTTGCTGTAACCTTCTCCCCCGTCAACTAACCATTCTGCATCCTTATCTCCACCCTCTTTCTCCCTCTCTGGTCTGGATAAGTGCAGGACGTTTCCAAGTAGTCTCCTTTTGGCATTCTGTCCCTCTTCCATCCTCCACGCTGGTTATTCTTCCCGAGCCCCTTACTGCTTAAACCCATCCTCAGGTTAGTTTTGAGAGAAGATCAGATGCTTAACCAAGACTTCAAGGCCCTTGGTGGTTTCGTTCTGTTTCCTTCCGCTCACTTTCACCGTCTACTGAGGTTATATAAGCCTTTCAATGCCTCAAAGCTTCAGTTGTCTCTCTTTCCACAAGGTCTTTGCTAGGCTCTGTCTTTTCTTTGTATGGTTCTGCCCTTAACCATTTGGGGAGCCTGTTCTGATTGCAGGCTGCAAGTTGGGATACTTTGTTACACTGCCTTGAAAACCTGTGTGCCTCTCTTACAGTTTTATCAATTTCTTATTGTAACTATGTTAGTATGCTAGATCCTGTATGTTGGCACATGCCTATAATGCCAGGACTTGGGAGACAGAGGCAGGAAGATCACTATATGTTTGAGGCCAGCCTGGTCTACATACTAAGTTCTAGGCAGGCCTGAGCTACAGAATGAGACCCTGTCTCAAAATGAAGTGTTTGTTATTATTTACCTCCACTTTCTGAGCCCAGGCTAGATACTTATGTAGATATTTATTTACTCACCGGCTCTGCTTTATATACTTGCACTTGTGCATCAGTTTGGTAGAGATTTAAAAAGAATCGCCAAGTGCAATTAATTTTAGAAAATAAAATTTAATTCCTTAAGGCACTACTAACACTATGAGTTTGCTCTTTTGTCAAGCACTTAGAGCACAGAGGTGAAAGTATATTATTGTTCCTACATCCATTTGTTTATTTTTGAGTATGCACATCTGTGTGTAGCACATGTATGGAGCTGGAGAACAACTTGTGGAGTCCATTCTCTCCTTCCACCATGTGGGCCCAGGGATTGGATTCAGGATGCCAGATTTAGTGACTTTACTTGCTAAACTGTGCAAAGGTATATTATTTTACCTGACAGAACAGTGACCCCTTAGGTATGCTTGCATTTACCAAACACTTGCTGTAATGCCGGATATTTTTTGTTTTTGAGTCAGGGTCTCCCAATGTAGCCCAGGCTGGCCTGGAATTCACCTTGTAGAATAGACTGACCTGTTCACAGAGATCTGCCTGTGCCTCCGAAGGCTGGGACTAGAGGTCTGTGCCACCCTTACAGCACTGTAAAACAGCTTTCAAAACACCCATACGCGCTCAGTTGCTTATGTTAAACTTAATATATATATAAAAAAATGATCTCATTGATGTAATTTCCATTTTGCCCCGATTACCAGAGAGGCTGAGCATTTTTCCTGTTGGTCAGTAGACAGTTCCTCCATGCATTATAATTGCATGGCTTTTGTCCACTCTTTAATTGGGATAGTCTTATTTCCTTATTTGTATAGTTTTCCCTTTTTAGGAGGGTGGGACTTGCTTCAGATTTGTTAGCTGCAGATAGTTTCTTGATCATTTTCCTCATGTTATTTACAGGGTCCTACTTAGATTTAAATGTTACTGTTATGTTTGCTATATATGTTGTTTTGGGGTCTATATGGTTTTTATATTTTTGTTTAATCTTCAAGAAAGCTCCTGAAGTCATAAAGATCTGACTTAAGTTTTGTTTGCTTTGCCTACGTTTGTGATTAATTCATCTGTGACTTATTTTTGTATTTGGTGTGAATAATGAAGTTAATTTTATACTTTCATCTGCAAGAACAGTTGTCCTAATATGTATTGAGTCTACTCTTTATTCGCACTGATTTGTGATGCTCTCTCTGTATCATGAGCCCATTGCCTGTGTGGGGGTGGGGCTCGAAGACTGGACTTTACTCTTTCTTTCACTACTCCTTGGTGTCTCATGGAGTGTACTTCTTGCTTGTTTTTAAAATGAGATTTGTTTGTGTTGTGTGTATGTGTGTGGTTGGACATGCAGGCATGTATATGTGGAGGTCAAAGGTCAAAGGAATGTTCTCTCCTTCCACTGCTCGGGTCTTGGGGATGAAACTCTACCTCGGAACCATCTTTCCTGGACAGCCGGCTCACCTTTTCCCATGCTTTATATTTTTCAGCCTTCTCCATGTGAATTTTAGGAGTAATTCACCTCTTGCTTCTTCCAAAGAAAGTTACCCTCTGTGTCTATTGCTATTGACTTTGATTTGCATTTTCCTTCTGTGTTTTACAAAGACACAAAGATTAATAAAATTTAGCTAAATAAGTTTTAAAACAAATTTTATCTTTTTTTTTTGTAAGGGAGGGGTTAGTTTTAGTTTTAAGACAGAAGTCTAATAGATCATTGCAGCTTTTAGCTGTACACGTGAAGCAAATGACACGGCACCAGCTCTTTAGGAACCATGCAGTGTTCCGTCCTCGGCCTCCTTAAGGTCAGTGGGTTTCTCGATAGTGAAATGGGAGAAAATAGAAAATCATTCAGGTAAGAGATAATAATGGGCTCTGAGATCACTGGGCCAGTAGAATGTTTTACAGAGGCACCGGCAGGATTTGCTTTTGTTGTAAAGAGGTTTTATATTTATATTTATATTAAAGCTTATGAACACGCAGGTTCACATGTGAATGACAGCCAGGGTCTGAATCTTCTAAAGAACCTCTTCATTGGGGAGGTTTTGTTGTTGTTTTGGCTTGGTTTGTTTTTAATTAGCTGTCGTCAGTCACTAAGATGTTCTCCTAGGGAATGATACCGATAACATTTTGTGAGCTAAGATCCCTCAGTTCCACTCATTTAGAATGGAGCCTGGAATGGATGCACTACACTCAGTAAGCTATCGAGGAACAAACCAGCACCTTAGAAGTGTAGTTCAGAATTATAGTTCAGCTATCTTCTCAACTGAACTGTCAGCCTAAGTAATGCTATCGCTTCTTGAATTATCCAAACTATTAGTAACGTAGAACTGGATGTAAACAACTGCTTGACTTCATTTTTTCTCGACCTCTAGATAGAATCTTTTTTTTATATATATTTAGCCTTCAAATCAATTAAGAGTAAATTAAACAAGATAAACTTAATTTGTGTTTGCTATGAGTATTACTGTATGTATATACATTGTTTGTATTCTCCTTTGTGTGTGTGCATTTGTGTATGAAATAATTTAATATATTCTGATCATGGTTTTCCCTCCTCCAATTCCCATGAAATCTTCCCCACCCACCCAACTCTATACTCTTTCTTCCTCTATTTAGAAAATAAACAGGCAAACAAAAGAAACAAATCAGAATTGAAAGAAAAAGAACAATAAACATATACACAAATAAAACCCACTCAAACCTCATAAAACACAAAAGAAGAAACTATAATATACAGCAAATGGGCAGTCAAACAAAAGATGCCTGGACAAAGTGTTGGTCATCTGCTATTGGTCATTTGGTCTATCCGTAAGTGTGGTTAATATACCCATTGAGACTCCATTGGGGGAAAATGGTTTTTCTTTTGCAAGTGGATGTCAGTTGAAAATAGTTTGTTGGTTAGAGATGGGAGCCTGCGTCCATGTCCCTCTCTCAGTGCTGAGAACCTGTCTGGCTTGAACCTGTGGAGGCTGCCATAGTCCCTGTTTGTCTGTGTGTCTGTGACTTTTAAAAAAAGTAATGGGTTGTTTTATGTGTATGTTTTGCCTGCATATTTTCTGTATACTACATCTATCCCCAAGGACGCAAGAAGAGGGGCTCAAATCACCTGGATCTGGAGGTGTAGACAGCTGTGCCTGTGGTGGGAATTGAACTCAGGTCCTCTGGAAGAGCATCTAGTGCTCTTAGCTACTAAGACATCTCTCCAGTTTATGTATTCTGGGTACCACGATTCTCAGTGTGTTCTGCAGACCATCTGGTCAGGGAAGAGCTCCTCAGGCTTGCTCCAGGCTGAGTTCCAGACATAGCACTCTCCTTCAGCAGACTCCAGTTACCTCTGCTTCAAGAGAAGGTTGAGAACTGTTGACTCTCTGTACCTTACTTCACCAAGGTGGTTCCTTGTGAATCGTTGAAGGTCTTTATTTTCTTTAATATATCTGCAACCTTGATATTTATAAACTTCAAGGTTGTCTTTTCTCCTTTCTAAGTTCTCTGCTGACATTCAGTTTTTCAGATAGCTGAGAAGTCGTAGTTATTTCTTATACTATATTGAATTAGATCCTCCCATTGATCTTCCCACACAAAAAGTTTTAAATACTAGATAAAATGCTCAGGGCTGAAGAAGTGGCATGGTAGTTATGATCACTTGCTGTTCTTTTGGAGGAACCGAGTTTGGTTGTCAGCATTCATATTAGGTGGCTCACAAGCACCTGTAACTCTATTCCAGGGAATCTGATGCTTGCTTCTGGCCCTAGCAGACTCCTGTACACATGTGGCACAGACATCCACATAAATAACAAAACTAAATCTTAAGAATACTGGAATTCAGGCAGGTACCTGGTAGGGGTTAAGGACTAATCAGGTCCAAAGCTATGTGCAAGTGGGGATGAGAAGCCGAGTGCCTTTGCCTCCAGAGAAGCTTAGAGACCAGAGGTAAACATTGGTCGTTTCGGTAGAATCCCCCTAGTAAAGATCATACCGCAGGGGACACATCTTAATAATAAATGTCAGCTAGGAATAAACTTGTTCCATCCGGGGACATGAAAGGAAAATTTCCTGTTGCACTTTGGTGTTAGGTAAGGTCAAACAAACATAAACAAAATCCTCTTAATTTTTTTTTACCCACTGTATCACCTTGAAGTATGGGATTTTATACTGCCTGGTTGGTATGAAACTCTGAAGCTAGTAATTAGGTGTGAAGAGGCACAGTGAGCCACCCCAATAGCTGCAAGCATAAAGCTTCGGAATAAATCATCTTCCAAGAACCCCAGAACTCAGGAAGTTCCCAAAAAGGAACTTTTGAAAAAAAATATAAGCACAGAGTCACAGATGACACAAACAAGACTGCAGATGAAAACTCAGCAGAAGCAGTAAAGACAGGGTTAGAGAGCCCATGCGATGGTCTGGTGGGTTGAGGCACTGGCCGCCAAACCTGATGACCTGAGTTCAGTCCTTGGGACCTACATGGTGGAAGGAGAGAACTGAACTGAGTCTGTATGACTGTCTGACCTCCTCAAGATGAGGTGCACATACCTTTCCTTAGTGAATAGATAGGCAGAGGCAGGCTTGAACTCTTGAGAATGCTCCAAGCCTGGCCTGGTCTACATAGTCTCACAATAACAACAACAACAACAACAAAACCCAAACCACCACCAGCAGCAGCACCACCAACAACAAGAATAACAACAAAAATACAAACAAAAAAACAAAAAAGGAGTTGGAATTTCCAAAATTAGCAGACATATAGTAAATACATACATACATAAATACATACATATCCATGTAAAGTATACACACATATAATATATTTGTACAAATCAAACTTTAAGAGTAAGAAACAGTGTATGAAATGATAAATTTGAAGAGGTGTAGGAAAATAAATTTTTTAAAATTATTTTTTCAGAGGTAGGGTTTCTCACTGTAGCCCTGGCTGTCCTGGAACTCACTCTGTAATGTCTGTAGAGTGGTTGGTCTCGAACACAGAGATCTACCTGCCTCTGCCTCCCAAGTGCTAGAACTAAAGGTGTTGAAAAAAGTTGTATGCAATATATTCTGATCACACTTCTCCCTCCGTCAAAAAAAACAAACAAAACCAAGAAACATACCAAAACAAAGAAATAAATAAAACCCTCAAGATCACCCCCACAGAAGTCAAACTATATTAGCAAAAAGAAGAAGAAGAAGCCTAAACAAAGTAAAATTAGACAAAAATGTCAATGAAAATACAATTGAGTTTATTTTGTACTTGTGGCCAGAAAATATATTTGGAATTCCAAGGCTGTGGAAAGTAGTGGAAAGGGTTTGGAGAACACAAAAGGCTCCTGGTGAGGAACAGTGAGGAAGCCATTATCTGAAGAGAGACCACGCCTGTCTGCCAGTTCAAAAAGTCTAAAGAAGCCAGGTGTGGGGGCTCTTCTCCAATCCTAGCTGCAGGGATGGGAGCAGGAGGATTGCTGTGAGTCTGAGGCCAGGCTGGGCTACATAGTAAGACCCTGTTTCAAGAACAATGGCAATACTAGTAATCAAAATAAAGCAATGGTGTCCTGTGGACGTTTTAGCCACTAGAACTAAGCATACAATGGCAGCTGCACCTAAATGGGATGAGAGGTGTAACTCAAAGCACTTTATGATGTTTTTCTCAGAAAGGAGTTAGAGCTTCTTAAATAGCTTGAGGCATACATATATATATATGAATATATATATATTCTATTCTTCCAGGATAACTATGGAAATAATAAAAATCTAAATAACAGTGGGGAAAATGAATTTTAAAATTTTAAGAAAGTGAAAAATAAACAAAGAAAAAGTACAATTAAGAGGAATCAAAGTGGGCCGGAGAGATGGCTCAGTGGTCAAGAGCACTGGCTGCTCTTCCAGAGGTCCTGAGTTCAATTCCCAGCAACCACATGGTGGCAACAACCATTTGTAATGGGATCAGATGCCCTCTTCTAGTGTGTACTCATACATGAAATAAATCTTTAAAAAAAAAAGAGGAATCAAAGTGATAAAAATAGAATTAATCGAAGCAGAGGCAGTTGTGGTAGTATATGCCTACAATTCCAACACTTCAGGAGGCTGAGGCAGGAGGATTGAGAATTTGAGACTAGCCTAGGCTATATACCAAGACCCTGTGTCAAACAATATACTTCCAAAAAATGAATAAACATAGAACAAATTCTACTAGGACTAAATGCCTTGTTCAAAGGAAAAAAATGCCATCTTAAGATTTTTAAAGAGCAGATCGAAAAAAAATTCTAATCTATTTATTTGTTTAGTCATTCATTCCTTCATCCTTTCACTTACTCGTTTATCTGTTTATCTAGCTACCAATTAATCAATCAATCATCTATCTATCTGTCTGAAATAGGTTTCACTATGTAGCCCTGAGTAGCCTCAAACTTGCTTATGTAGAACAGGCTGGCTTTGAACTCACAGTACCTGCTACTACTTCCCAGTGCTGGGATGAAAGGCAAGCATCACTTGTGCCTCCCTGTGCCTGGCTTTCAGCCACCATTGTTAGGTTAGTCACTAAAGATACAGCTAGAAAGCAAAAATGTAAAAGATTAAAAAAAGAAAAGAAAAAAGAAAAAAATTCTCACCAGATAATTCTCAAACAAAAAAGAGGCAAAGTAGCTAAAGTAACACCAGACAGGGTGAACTTTAAAACAGAAGGGATAGAGTGACCTCTGGCAGCAATGGGTTCAATTATCCCGAGATAAAACAGTTCTAAGCATGTGTGCAAGTAACTGCCTCATGGAACTGAGCAGTTAGGAAGACAGGGAAAATCACAGGGACATAGGACAAGAGAGGAGCCTTTTCACCTCAAAACCTGCTTGTCTCTGACCAGCAGAGTCAAGAATTTCAGCACAGTTGATAAAATTTTCAGTGAAGGCCTACATGGAGACAAAGTCTTTTGTATAGAGGTTTTACAGATACTGTTAATCTTGTGGGACCCTTGCTTAAGGCTTAAGGGTATATGACCTTTGAGTATAGCCCTAATTCTTCCCCATATAAACCTGAAAATTTCGGAGAATCTCACCAACAAGACTATGCACTTGATTTACAATTTTAAATAAGCGCCTGAATTCTTTTTTTATAACTCTTGTGACCTCTGTGTTTACCAGCTACAGTCCTACTCAGTACTTCTTAGTAAAGAGGAAAAAAGATTTTTTATATATATATTTTTTAAAAAGTGTATGTTTGTGTGTGTGTGTGTGTGTGTGTGTGTGTGTGTGTGAAAAGGTTTCTTTGCAACCCTTCGAGGTGTAACTTCGGTTACCCCTAAACTGCACGTATGACTATTACAAAGAGCTTTCTCCTGAGGAGGCCACACCAGTACTGGGGTGAGTAGTGCCCTTTCTTAAGCATCTCTGCCGTGCTCATCCATGCTTAAGTATCCAGCCCACCTCATGTTGTCTTGTCTGTTAGCTGCTAAGTGTTGGCTCTTGGCTCTACCTGCATAGCAAGTGGTCTGTCTGTCAGAGACTCCTTGGGCCACTCCAGGTGGCCGTCTATTTTTACTCCTTCATAATTACTTCTGTTTTCATTCCGAGTAAGAAA
Organism: Micromys minutus; assembly: GCF_963924665.1. Classification (NCBI taxonomy): domain Eukaryota; kingdom Metazoa; phylum Chordata; class Mammalia; order Rodentia; family Muridae; genus Micromys; species Micromys minutus. The sequence continues at coordinate 50,273,371 of NC_137979.1, read as the reverse complement.
TCTGCTGGCCCCTGGCTGTTCAGTCATTTTTTTGGTCCCATTTCTAAAGTTGACTTGATTAAGCTGCTTCTGACAGAAACAGTAATAGTAGGGAATTTCAGACCTCTCTTAGTTATTAATGCGGAAACAAAAATGGTTCTAGGTATAAAGTGATAAAAAGCAAGTTAAAAATCCAGTTTCTCTCTAGACTTGGGAAGCTGAAGCAAGAGGTTTCAATAGTTAAGACCTTATCTGGATTTTAGTCCCAGTATTGGGGGGTTGGGGGTAGATTTATTTTAAAAATAATAAATTCAGCTCTTCAGTTGAATTGACATTTCAGGGGCTGCCTATGACTAATGGCTGCTGGAGCAGACAGCACAAAAACTATTTCCGCACCACTCCGATTGTGAAATGCTCAAATCAGCAGTCTTCTTCGGGGTAAATGTTGAGCAGCATACCCAAGGTGCGGAGCTCTGTACTGAACACAGTGCAAGTCAACTAGAAGTGAGACCAAAAAGTGACTGAACGCCCAGGGGCCATCAGATTTCTTACTCAGAATAAAAATAGGAATAATTGTGAAGGAGTAAAAATAGACTCCATTATATTAGAGACTACTCATCAACCCTTGTGCTTTGCTCCACTGATGCAACAAAGTCCCACATATGGAGTAGCTTAAACAACAGAAATGTATCTTCTAGTTCTGGAGGCCAGAAGTTCAAAATCAGGGTGCCCTCGTGAAAGGCTGGTGAATTACCTCTTCTGGACTGGATGCAGCAGCATCAGGGGGTCGGGGGAGGGAAGAGAGAAAGCTGTCTTCTAGGTCAGAATCCTTCCTGAGTAGAGCCCCATCCCCTTGATCTTAATTAACCTTAATTACCCTCAAGGTTCTAACTCGAGTGGTCATTGGGGCAGCAGCACAGGCTTTAGGTTTCAGGCCTTGGTATATAAATGTGAGCAGGTGAGAGATGATCAAGTCCATCCACAGCACACACCGTGTGAGAGGAGGAAGACAGTCTGCGGAGAACAAGAAGAGTTTAGAGCACATGCATTTGATAGAACTTGCATCTAGACTACAAACAAAACAAGACTTGCCAATTAATCATAAAAAGAAACAACAAAAGCCAGTAGAAAAATAGACCAAAGGTTCAAACAGGCATTTCAGAAAGATGGTGTCTGTAACGTTTGCTAAGTACTTGACCTCATTCATCCTCAGAGAAGCAGGAATGGAAGCTCAGGGGGGCTGTGCTGCCCTCTCCCCAGGAAGTCACCAGGAAGTAGATCAGTGCGCTGCTGTGGAGCAGCTGGAAGCCCTCAGACTCTGGGAGGAGGATGACAAACCAGCACAGCGCCTTTGGAAAGACCTGAGATGCTCCAGAACCTGCACACGACACACACACTGTATTTGGTTTTACTCGTTTTGTTTTGTTATGAGACAGGGTTTCTCTTTCTAGCTTTGGCTGTCCAGGAACTTTCTCTGTAAACTAGACCAGCCTGGAGCTCTTGAGATCCACCTGCCCCTGCCTCTGCCTCTCCCCTGAGTGCTGGGATTAAAGGCGTGCAACCACCACAAACCAGCACTGATTCCACTTTTACAAAGTGGACTCACTGGAGGAAATCAATACCCAGTTTTAGAAAGAAGATGGCCCAGCATCCCACTCTGCCCCAGCCTGCATTATCCTCCCAGCCAAAACTGCTGCCGCCTTCCCCAGATCAGCCTGACCTGCTGCCCCTCCCCTGATATTCCGGCCAATGGTATGCAATTCTGCCCCAAATGTGTGTGGCCTCAGAATCAAGAGAAGATGCTGGAGTGTAGAAACAGAAGCATAGGGGGAAGGGGTCTCTGTCTGTGTGGCCAAGGGGCTGCCATCGTGCTTTTTGTTTTTTTTCTGTCCCTTTTGTTGTTTAAATTTTATTTCTTATTTTTTGGTGTGCTAGGTAAACACTCTAGTCCTGAGCCTTTCTAACTTAAGGAACAGACGTAGGCTTGTAATGCCTGATTGCCTTTCACCTAAGTATTTAAAAGTAATTTTTAAATTATAAAATACCTAAGTGATACCACTGCTGTGCTTCTTATTCATTATTAAGCTGTATTAAGTGAGAAACCTTTCAATATTACAAATATGTTGTGTGTGTGTGTGTGTGTGTGTGTGTGTGTGTGTGTGTGTGTGTGTAATTACAGGGGTGCAGATCAACACCAGCAATTAAGGTAATTAGAGTGAGGCCCATCAGTGTAAGTCAATGGATTTTGCTGCTTTGAAGACACGGTGTCCATTAGACTGTAGACTCTGTGATGTCCTTAGGCACAGCACTGTTTATTTTTGTTTGTTTTTGGGAATTTGTGGTCAAATTGTTTTATTTAGGAATCTTTTTTTAAGGTTTTATTTTAGTGTGTGTATGTGTGTGTGTGTGTGAATGGTACACTGTAGCTGTCTTCAGACACACCAGAAGGGGACATTGGATCCCATTACAGATGGTTGTGAACCACCATGTGGTTGCCGGGAATTGAACTCAGGACCTCTGGAAGAGCAGTCGGTGCTCTTAACCACTGAGCCATCTCTCCAGCCCTTATTTAGGAATCTTTGGAGTAAACTTTGTTCAGAGTAAGGAAACTCTGTTGTGGAATACAATCATAAAGGAGACAGCGTTTTGCAGTTGTGAACACACCTTCACAGATCTTTTCCTGTTAGATTCACAAAGCAACCTTATGAACTGGCACTGTTAAAATCTGACTTGCAAAATAAAACCTGAGCTGCTAAGAACCCCATATCTGTCATTGTACTTCTTCATGGTGAAGGTTAAAGGCTTCCCTGGAGCTCCTGGCCACTTCTATTCAACATCATTGCAAGTGTTAGGTAGGGCCAGGAAAGGCATAAAAGCACCCGTAACCACCACTCTGCAGACAACATGGTGCTGCACAGTTTCCTTTGTTGTTGTTGTTTTGGGTTGTACTGGGGATTGAACCTAGAGACTCAGTGCATGCTGTGTAAGTGTGCTACCATTGGGCTAGATCTCCAGTCGCTGATGACACTCCTAAAGAATTCATCTATCTTGGGGAGCAGGGGATTAGAGCTAGTAGTAAAGTTGTAGCATAGGAAAGCAATATCCAGAACCAGGTGCGTTTCTATCTCATGACAATGGCCAATCTAAAAGAGGAAATAAGGAAATAGTTCCCTGCTCTAGCATCAGAAAGAATAAACAAGAAAAATTCAAAGACCTAACTCTGAGATCCTTCCAAGAAGGGCCAGATTTTAAAAATACATGCTTTTGAATTAGGAAATGGATTTTAAAGACATGATACAAAAACATAAACAATCAGGAGAGATAGGATTTTAACAAAATTGAAACTTTAATGTGTCAAAGGAGATGATGAAGAAAGTGTAAGACAACCCCCAGAATGGGAGAAAGACTTTGTAAATTAGGTGTCTGGTGAGCATGTATCGGAAAATTGAAGATGTATATTCGTATGTAAACTTATGCACAGAGCCAAGCATGGTGGTGCACACTGTAATCCTGCTACTCCAAAAATGGAGGCTAGAGAATCACAAGTGAGAGGGACCACAGTTGGCTGTGTAGCAAGACACTGTCTCAAAAAACCCAACCAACCAAACAAACCAACAACAACAACAAATAACCCCCCTCCCCCGCCAATTCCACATTCTGCTTCTGCCTGGCTGCTCATAGCAGCATTCTTCTTAAAGGCCCTAAGTGGAAACAATGTGAATATTCACTGAGGATGAAATGATAAGTGTGGCCTGCCATACAGTGGAATGTGGCCCTGTAGTAGAAGAGAATGAAATGTAAATGTCTATGCGAAGCAGCCTGGCAGGGACTGGGAAGCATTACAGTGAGTGGGACAGATCAGACACACAGGACAAACACCGTATGCCTGCACTTTCACAGATGGCTTCTTTCTCCCAGCATTACATTCATATACATACACATGAGCACGTGCACGTACACAGTGACCACATACACATGTACATGTGCACACACAAACTCACCGAATACGCTCTTGTTGGAATTCGGCTCAAGAACAGAACTGAGTGAGGACCATGCTGAGTGCTTGTGAGAAAACCCCCAAGACAAGACTCTTGTGACCCCAGTTTCCTCAAACAGGGAACTGTTCTCTGAATGTTTTTGTGCTCCTCCCAGGCGTAGCAGATAGGAGGGTGATTACTCATTATTACTTTCTGACATTATTCAATTAAATGTTTTAAGCTAGCCTTTCTGTGCCCCCATGGAAAAACATGTTTTTGCCACATGCAGCCTGTCCTCATGATTGTATACAGCTTGGGGGCATGAGAACTTTACTCAGGTGATTGCTCTGGGCCCTCAGAGTATAAATTGTCTGATGCTCTGACTAAAACCTCAGTTCACCTTACGTATTGGCTCTGTTCTCCCAGGTCCCACTGCCCCATAGAACAGTAAATGTATACACCAATGATTCATTTCTACTTAATACCTGAGTAGTATTTTATTTTATGGCTATAACACAGTTTATCCACTCATCTGTAGGAGGACATTTGTGATATCTCTAGTTTCATCTGTCATGAATACAGATGCTGTGAACTGTTATGTCTATGTGGACGTAGGTTTTCAGTTTATTGACCAAAGACCTGGGGTTAAATTCGTTAGGCCACATAAACTTTATATGAAGCTGCTTTGTACTGTTGCCAGTATTTGATGTTGGCGTCTGATGTTCTCATTTTCTCAGTACGGATTTTCCCCCTGAAAGATCAAAGTGAACGCTTCTTGAAATATACATTTATAAAAGAATCTTGAGCACTTGACAGGTGTCAAGAGGTTCGCTCATTATGTGCATAGCATTTGTCTGAGTCAGGGATGTCAAAGATACTCCAAGAGACTTGAAAATAACTATGGCACACCAAGCTTTTAGTGTTTTCCCCCTCCCCAGCATCCCATCCTCGTGTGTAACCCATGTCTTCAGATTTTTTTTAAAAAATCAGTTGCATTTATTATGTGGGGTTTGGGAGTAGGGAGGTTTCTGCATGAATCATGGCCCCCATGTGGGAAGCTTGTGGGAGTGCATTCTCCTTCCACCATGTGGGTCTTGGGGATGGAACTCCTTAGCTTGGGGGAAAAGAACATTTACCCACTAAGGTTTCTCACTAGCCAGTCTTAAAATCTTTAACAAGAAGACCAGGTATGGTGGTTACATATCTATAATCCAAACACTGGGGGGGGGGGGTTTGAGGTGGGGGGATTAGAAGTTCAGGGCCATCCTTGTTTATAGTTGTAGGCCAGCCTGGGCTACTTGAATCTTGTCTCAAAACAACAACAAAAACATAAAACAAACCAAAACCAACCACACACATACAAAACCAGAACAACTCCCTTTTTTTTAAGCAGCAGGTATCATAGGAGTTTATAGTGTAAGAGGTTCAGGTGCCATTTATGGTGACATTTCTGTGTTGCTGTGGACCAGTCGTATCCATTGAACTATCTGCAGTGGTAGAGATTAGGCACTTGTGATACTTGAAATGTGGATAGTGATACCCCAAAATGGAATTCTAAGTTTTCATTAATGTTAACAGTCATATGTTTGGGAGTTACTTTGTTGAAAAGTGAAGGCTTCTTTTATCTTTCTCTGAGTTGATCAGTCCCATGTTGAAACAGCCATGGACACTGTGGCCATCCTCTTCTTGCCTCAGCTTTCCCAAAGCCGGGATTACAGATGTAAGTCATGGTCCACACTACTCCCCCAAATACACACCCTGCCCCACATGAAAAGGCAATTTTAAACCCTTAATTTTTCAAAGTGATTCCCTAGGAGAAATAGTTGAGTGGGGGAATGTCAGCTAGGTTTGGCCTGGGACAAGTTTCTGTATTGTCCTCTCCTCTTCCCTGTGGGAATCTGCAAACCTCTGGAGAAATGTAACCACGGCCTGAGGCACGAAGCCTGAGGCAGAGACAGTGTTCTTAAGGGTTATAGTCAGGGTAGGAGGGACTGTCGTCTGGTGATGAGCCCTTTCCAGTCTGCTAGCACAATGCTCTGCTTTTTCTCTTTCTTTTTTGGTAGGGTTTCTGATAGTCCTGGCTGGTCTTTAGTCCCTTTGTAGCCGAGGATCATCATAAACCCCCAATCTTTGTACCGTCCACCACTCAAGTGCCGGGATAACCAGAATGTTACCACCCACCGCCTCAGATTGTACTTTTCTTTGTCTATTTCGCTGTACTGTTTGTTATTTAATAGTTCACTCAAGTAATCTATTTTCTTTAGGAAACTTACATAAGAGTGTTATTTAAATTCGCAAACTTAAATATTGTCCAGAGAAATCTTGTTTAAGGTCTGTCCTTCCCACTCCTACCCCCCTTTTTTTGAAGAAAAGCAAATTCTCTGCCATCTAAAGGCTCTGGAATAACCCATGTCATATTACTTCCATTGAAGGTTTCTTTTGTTCATTAACCTTGATATTCTTTAAGAATTGCCAATGGCCTATAGCAGACATCTATACTGTTGGCATTTTAAGTTACAAGGAAGACATTTTTATCTTCTTAAACAGTTATGTTCCAGTAACTTGAACAACACAACTTAATAAAACAACCCATCATTGATTGTAATTTCATGTTTAAAAGGCTATAAGCCTGTTGTGGTTGGCTTGTATTATTTTTCCCTAGAGGTAAAGTCAGTTTTAGAAAAAAAAATCATGGAATTTTCCCTTGGCACTATTCTATGGTAAATAGACAACTTTACTATTTATAGGGACTTGTACTTTGTTTTAAAATGAGATACCCTGCCTGGCTTGCCATAAAAACACAGATGCTTCTGGCTTTTTAATAAGGAGGCCCTTAACTCATAGCATCTGTTTAAATTGGCTAGCCAGATGATAGCCACAGATTCCCACCCTCTTCTTATTAAAGGGCACTGACAGGTGAATAGGCTTACGAATCAGGTGAACTTAGTATTTTGTAAAGTTTCTATTGTGTTGGCTCTATCTTGTAAGTAATTTTGTTCCATTTAGTGACATCTATTTTTCCAAGTGTGTATGTGGTATGCAATGTGTATGTATGTTTTTTGTATTGTGTAGGTGCACATATTTGTGTGTGTACTTGCAAAGCAGGAGGATTATGTCATCACCCTCAATTACTCTTCCTCTTATCCACTGAGATATCAGCTCTTGACCAAACTCCCCTATATGCCTAGGTTCCTCAGCCAGTTTGCTGTGTGGATCCCTTGTCCCCACCTTCAGAGAATGATTAAGTCATTTGAATCTAATTGTGTTAATATCCCAAATGACCTTGAAGTGATACTGTCTTGGCCACTTATTCTTTGAGTGGTTTGAAACAGGTTTGTATTGAAAGACCCCCGAATTGGGGAAGCCCCTCACTCTAGTACCAGGAGAACTCGAACTCAAGAACTCACAGAGATCCAATCTTGCTGCAGTCAGGCAAGAGGTTTATTCAAGGGGGGGGGGGCGAGGCCAGAGCTCTGGGGATGACACATATCTCACACAGGAGATAGAGAAGTTGACCCCAAACTCAATTAGGGGGACATATTTATAGGGAAAATTATATAAGCAGTTAGCAACAAGCACATAACAATTTCATTGGTTCATTCAAATTGGCACATTCTGTCGCTTTTGGATATGATTCAACTCCAGACCACTCTGTTTTGGTGCACACTGACCTTCATACTAGTTTTTCTCAGGACTGCAGAGTCAGACCTTATCGAGACCAGGTGGCCTGTGGTTTTTGTTCTCAGCCTTGAGACATACTTGTCCTCAAGGCAGGGTTAGTGGGAGCTAAATTGAAATTTTTAACTCTTTCAGTATTAATCTGTGATTAATAAGCACTCACTGTGTACCAGGCCCACTCGTAGTCCTCTGGAAGTAAGGAGATAGCAAAATCTAGTCTCTGACCTTAAGAATTACATAATTATTATGTATGTTTCACGTGTGTAGGCAGACAGCAAAAGCCATGCTCAGGGCTTCCATGTATGCTTCATCAGACTAGAATATGTATTGTCTAAGCTGAGAACTGTAGAGTATAAGAATTGGCCAAGGAAAGGATGCAGGGTTAGGGGAAAGATAATCAAAGGAAGAAACTTGAGAGTGAAGAGACTCTAGGAAGATAGAAAACTTTAAAATGGTTGATATGTTTTTGATGGATGGCTGGTCCAGGTGTGACCTTAACAAAATGCTGTTTCATTAGGAAGGCAAACATGTGACCTTGATTCTGTTCATGTCATGAGAAATCAGTGCTTTCAAACACTTGACCATGAATCCCACATGTCAGATTATTTGTATAACCCTAGTATGTCTGTATTTCATATTCACTGATGTGCTGAGATTTTATATACACAGTAACACATACAAAAAAGAAGCCAATGGTCATATGTATAATCTCATATCTTTACTAGTGACCCCTAAAGCAAAGTGACAAGTCATTGTTCTTCAGCATCTTGCTTAACCGTTTTGCCGTGCTCCTGCTCAAAGGCCTGTTCCCAAATTTAGCTTATTTTGTCACTTGATTTTAGTGACAATCAAAGCTTGGATCAAAGTAAAGGAATTTGGCTGTACTTTTAAAATTATGACATTGTTTTTTTTAATCAAACTAATCCCATTTATGGAAATGTTTTATTGAACTGTGGCTAGTACTTTTCCATCTGTCTGCTTTTCTTAAGATTAATTAAATACATTCCACTTTCCATAGTGCTAATAAATGTGTTTAGAAAAACCCTTGGAAGCCATCATTTGGATAACACGAAGCTTAAACTGTTCTGTTCCTAACTTAAAACACACACACACACACACACACACACACACACACACACACACACACACACTTAGGGGTTTGGAGTTTGTCTTTAGGTTGAGTATCCTGGAGGTCGCAGGACAGCTTTCAGGAGTCAGTTCTGTGGCTCCTCGGGCTTAATTGAGCTCAGGCTGTCAGACTTTGGCAGCAGGAGCTTTTGCATGCTGAGCCACTGGCCTAAATATACCCTTTTCAAGTTTTTTTTTTTTTAATAAAAGAATGAGGTAACTATTCTTGCTTTAAAACCCTCTTTTTTTCATTTTTTTTTTTTTCCGAGACAGGGTTTTCAGTACCTTAAGCTGCCCAGAAATCATTGTGATGTTCAGGCTGCCCAGAAAGTTGTCATCTTCCTGCCTTAGCCTCAAGACAGCTGTGATTACAGATGTGCACCAACACCTTAAGCTCTTTTAAATATTTTGTAGTTACCAGTAATCCTATAATCTTTAAAATTCTATATAATCTTTAAGAGGGGGAGGGAGGGAGGGAAAGAGGGAGGGAGAGAGAAGAGAAGAGAAGGAAAGAGGCTGGAGCAATAGCTCAGTGGTTAAAAGCTCTGAATGATCTTCAGAGGACCAGTCTGGTTCCCAAGACACATTCTGGGTGGCTCACAACCATCTGTGACTCCAGCTACAGGGTATTTGACACTGTCTTCTGTCCCCTCAGACACCCACACACATATGACGTATAACACACAGACCCATACACCTACATAAAAATAATTTTTCAAAGAAGAAAATGATGTTACTTCCTATCTCCATGTAAAGTGTAGGGAAGAGTCAGTATTGTAAAGACCTTGTTTAGATAAAAAGACCTCAGTGGGGCTGGAGAGATGGCTCAGTGGTTAAGAGCACTGGCTGCTCTTCCAGAGGTCCTGAGTTCAAATCCCAGCAACCACATGATGGCTCACAACCATCTGTCATGAAATCTGATGCCCTCTTCTGGTATGGAGGTGTACAAGCAGATAGGACACTGTATATATAATAAACAAATAATTTTTTAAAAAAGGATGATTGGCTTTGGCTTGAAGTTTGAAGAATAAACACTTAGAACAATGGCTATTGATATCTGAGCTGGCCAGGAAACTGTAGATAAGAAAAGCAGCACTGGATAAAAATACCCATGAGGCTGGGTGTAGCTCAGTTGGAGTACTTCCCTCATATGCTGGAGGTCCAGGTCCAACCCCCAGAAGCACATAAACCAGGGCATGGAGTTACACTCCCATATTGCCAGCACTCAGGAAGAGGAGGCAAGAGGATTAGAAGTTCAAGGGCAAGCCTAAACTATATATTGAGTTGGAGGCTAGCCTCAACTATACCAGGGTGTACCATTATTTAAAAGAATATAAAAGGCCATTGTTTGCTGTTTTTCTTTCAGGGTACACCTTATAATTATTTTTGTTGAGAAATGTTTGGAAGCTGTGTGTGTGTGTGTGTGTGTGTGTGTGTGTGTGTGTGTCTGTGTGTCTGTGTCTGTGTGTGTGTGTGTGTGTGTCTGTGTAACCGTGCTTGCTGTATAGTCCGGTCTAGCCTCAGACTTTCAGTAATCTTCCTGCCTTATGCTGGAAGATGATTTCCTTTCATCTATAGGAAATACAATTCATAGTCACTTGAGATTTTGTATAAAAAGATGCCTTTTCATAACACCTTTTATCAAATTTACTACTTGACTTTATTGCATTTTATCAGTCATGATTCTTTTCTATGAAAGAGATAGAAAATCAATTCAAATAAGCTTGATGGAAAAAAAAAAAAAGGCTTGTATCTGCTCTAAGCAGTAGTCCGGACTGGCCTCAAGGACTTTAACTTGGTTGCCGGGTCTGCGTTTCCAAGTCTGTGGCCTTTGCTGTCTGTAGGACAGTGTTAGACCATTTAGAATGGAAAGCCTTTATGCAACCGTGTGGTAAGGAGGAGTGCTTTCTTCTAGTGCTGGGGGAGATGCGGATAGGAGTGAGTGCAGCTGCACACAGGCTGTTACCTGTGGTCACACAGGCCACAGAAAGTGAGAGACAGGCAGCTTCCCAAATGAAGGGTGTTGCTACCCCAGAGGAAGAAATGCAGGAGTCAAGATGGAGGAATGTTTCTTATAGCATTTGTGATTGAGAGCAACGATCAGGAGGCATACGGTGTTCTTTAAGGTTGAAACCATGACTTAGTCTTATGTTTCTAATCATTGATTCTTACAGAGTATGCAAGCTGCGAGATGCCCTACTGACGAATTGTCCTTAAGCAACTGTGCAGTTGTGAACGAAAAGGATTACCAGTCTGGCCAGTGAGTAGCTGTCTGACTTGATTCTCTTAACTTGCTAGGTATTGTTTCAGAATGTGATTCCAAAGAATTGTTTTAGGAAAACTTTTGGAAATTGCCATTCTTTTAATTACTCTTGCCATGTTGGAAAATGGAGATAAGAGTTATATATTTCTGTCATTGCTCTGTCAAACCTTGATAAATGCAGCATATATATGTTACTCATAGAATGTCTTTAAAAGCTGATGAGTATAGGTATCACATAACATGGTTGGTAGCCACCCTGCTTTGGAGTCTCGTTGTCCACCTTCGGATGCTGGGGCTGACAGTCACAAACTGAGGACCACAGGAAAGGCACTTGCCATTTTTGTGTCCCTGTGTCCTCCTGATCTATAAGGCAGGGGAGCTGCGAGGGATACATTGCTCTAATAAAACATTTACAACAGTGCCCAGTGTGTTAGTGAACCCTTCATAAAGTTTTACTAGTATGGTCATTGTTACTTTGGTGACATAAGAGGCGTGGAAACTGAAGTTATGCAAAAACCTTCACATCTTTAAAAGCATTTTCATAATTTATCCTAACCAATTCACTTCTCACCTACTGACTGTCGCAAGTTCAATGCCAGTCTACACCAAAAGGCGACCTGGGGACTTAGGAAATTACCCTCGGCATCAGGGGGGGCATATTGAGCATTCTGTGATGTTAAATTGAAGATAAGGCTGACCAATGAGGGTGTTTTATGGCATCCTTTCACACTGGCTGAGCTTTCCACTTAAAATATAGTAGACACCAGGGGCAAACCATTAAAAAAATACAGCATCGTAAAAACCATTTGTTGAGAGACAAGGTGGGTCTGGAGGTGACAATGGTAGAATGTGTGCCTGGGGTGAGTAGCTCTGATGTTTGCTCTGCAGCCATTCTCCACCCCCTCTCATTCATATGCAGAAGACGGTGCCAGCACCTCTATCTCGGAGGACTCACTAGTTTCCTGGGGCAGAAGATTGCCATGAGATGGCATATATATCTGGATAACTTCTGGTCACTTGTGAATCCGTTCAGAGGTCTTTGAAGTTGGACTTCTGTATGAGAGTTGATGCATTTGGGGGAAGTTTTTTTATTTATAATCTCTGTTTTATACACTGCTATCATCATGTTCAGGCTCCAAGAGAGTCTGATGAAAGATTTAATAAACAACCTTTAAAACTAAGAGCTGTCTCATATATAGCCTAGCTCTTCTGCCTTTGGTTCGCCTACATTTATTATATTGGGATATGTGAAATTATCCTCAGAAAGGAAAAACCCCCTTCCCCTTACTTAGCAGTAAGGACTGTGAATCAGTGCTTCAGCATCCTGTAGTCTGGAAACCTCACCAAGTTGCTGATTTGAATTGGATGTTCTCATTGGAACTTGGCTGGATTCTGCTGGTGTTGTACGGACCTAGATGTCTCTATGTCTAGAAGACATTTTGAATTATAGGTTTTGGGAGCTCAGTCTGGGGTTTTCTGTCAGGGCTCTCCTATGTTCTATGTTTCTATCTGTGTCCATCAAACATGAGTATGGGAAGACCACATGAAGAAGCCATGTTCTCATTGGCGCCCTTACTGTGCTCTGTCTTTTAGGCATGTGATGGTGAGGACATCCCCCAACCACAAGTACATATTTACATTGAGGACCCATCCATCAGTGGTTCCAGGATGCATTGCATTCAGCTTACCCCAGGTAAGAAAAATGTGTTCTCCTTAGCCCGAAAGTTGCAGGAGTCAATTCATTTTAAGCAAGCGTTGCCCTCTGACTATATGGATTCATATTGAAGAAAACCACCTAGATGTTGCATATGGAATTTAAAGATATATCCTTTTTTAAAAAAAAGTTTATTTTACTTATTTTGTTTACAGGGAGGGCCCTCATGTAGCAGTGGAAGTCAGAGCAGTTGGCAGGAGTCAGTTTGTTATATGATTCCCGGGGCTCAAGTTCCTGTTATTAGGTTTGATGGCAGACACTTTAACATTCTAAACCATCTTACTCTTAAGATATATATTTAATTTGTCAACTATTTATAGTGATACCTTTATATTATCTTCAGTTTTTTCAAATTAAAAGTCTGAGGTATTATCAGTTGGCTATTGGAAAAAGGGTGATGTTCTTTTAACACCAAATCCCAGGGTAACAGAAAATATATAAAACAACACATCATTTATGTTATTTATAAGTTGGCATCTAATAATAGAGGTTTTATAATGCTGTGCTGTCCGACCTTACCTGTGAAGAGCAGTTGTCTAGACTGTGATCTCGCTTTCTGGGCTCTCCAGAACTGGGAGGTATAACTCTGGGCAGATTGTAAGGAGTCCACAGTCACTGTGATCACCCCTAATACCACAAGTGCCACCTGACACCCATATCCCACATTCCTAGCAATGGACATTTTATATTTGTTTCTATAGATTGAACCTAGTTTGGGCTATCACTGGGTTTGCCAGCTTTGAACAGAATCCCAGGCTAGCTAGGGCTACAAATTGAGACCCTGTCTAAAAAACAAAACAAACAAAATTCTCCCAAGAAACACTCCCAGCTTCATGGAATGTGGTACCTGACTCAATTCTGAGGACACTGGATACCAGTATTATCATTCAAAGACAGTCTGTGCAGGTAAAGCCCAGAACCTCGGTGTAACCACTTTGTATCCCAAAGTCTAGATTGACTAATGTGCTGTTAAATGTCATCTTGGCCAGAGAGAAGGTAGGTTCTTCAGAGGGTCTTTTAGGGGATATGGGCAGATGAAGGAGTGTGATCCCTGGGGAAGAAATTAGAAAGGGAATGCTCACTGTACATGCTCAGGGTATAGCAACCTTTTAACTTCAAGCTCCAGAACCATTTGTGGTCACAGGAGCAGGCAAGCAGTTATTTTTCTCCTAATTCTGTGGAGCACTATCAGTAATAACTGATTTTAAATCTGACAGGGTAGCCCTGAATTCTTACCTAAATGCATTCTACTCCTGTCTCCTGGCAGTTTAGTCAGGTGACTGGCTAAGCACCCGAAATCCTCTGGGCAGTTTGCAGAGTAATCCTGACCCAGCTTAAGTTTCAGTGTGGATCATCTGACTAGTTTTAGTTTAATTTCATGAATTTAATTTGTTTTCGTGGTATTACAGCCAATCACACAGAATAACTGCAGTGGTACACTAATATAGAAACATCTGCTGTAGTGAAGACTGTGAGGTACATTTATGTTGTGGATCGCTTTGCTCTAGAAGGGCACAGTGAACACTGTGACATTCGGTGGCACATGCTAAGAGAGGAGGCAGAAAGATCTCGGGTTCCAAGGCCAGCCTGGGCTACATAGTCAAGCTTTGTATATTTTCTATAAGATGTAATTTACATTCATTTCTGGGCTATCTGTAAAAAAGGAACCACAATTTGGTTAGCTTAAAATAATAAAAAATTTAAACTATAATACAAAGGGAACAAAAATGGATAAAAATTGAAAAATATTCTCTCGTAGTTCTAGAAGCTGGCAGCTTGCAAAGGTAGCACAGAGGCAAGCTGCCTCTGAGGGCACCAGGAAGACGGCCATGGGCAACTGGCGGGGTGTTGGCAGCCCTTGGCTGGCACCACTTCAGTTTCTACCTCTGTGGTCACATGGTGTTCTCCTTGAGTCTCCAGTCCTGTTGGCTTAGGGCTTATCCTAATGCATCTGCAAAGACCCTGATTATAAGTACAGTTAGAGTCACACACCCTGGGAGCTAAAGACTGGCATTTAGAGTCACACACCCTGGGAGCTAAAGACTGGCATTTAGAGTCACACACCCTGGGAGCTAAAGACTGGCATTTTGGGTGTGGGGGTCACAGTTCAGCAAAACACACTGTGTCTTGGTTTTACAGTTCTTTTGAAGTCCATAACTATTCATCTTTTTTTCTCTGATTTTGATTGACTTAATTTTAACTGTCCTTTTTTTTTTTCTCTCCTTTATTTTATAGAGAAAATGGGCTGGACTTTCTATTGGGCAGGACATAGAAGGTAATTTTTTTTTTTTTTTTTTTTTGTAGCTACCTAAAGCTGATTTTTCTTAGTTACTGAGATCTCTATAATTATCAGTTATTGGGCCTTAAACATTGATTCCTTCAGAGTACCAATGGCAGCTATGCTAACTGAGGCATTGTCTGTTGTGTAGCCGTTCCTCCTTTCTCAATAAATCATGTTCTAAGATTGCTGTATTTATCAGACTTTTAACCTGGCTGCTGGGGCTGGAATTCTGATCCTCATACTTAGGCAGCAAGTCTTTTACTAGCTGAGCTATCTCCATGTCCCCTGATAATTTAATTTTTATCTTTTAAAAAAATCTTAATTTTCTTTCTCTATTCACAGAATCTTAATAAATCCATCTGGACATATTTTCTCTTGAGTAGTTTTGCTAAACCCATTGCCTGTCTTGTATTTATTTCTGTTCTTAGTTTTAATATTCTCATTTAGTCTTGAGGGAGCTGGGATATAGCCAAGTGAGTGTTTGCCTTGTATATTGGTTTGCTCTCTATTGCTGGTCATGACCAAAAGCAACTTGGGGAGGACAGGGTGCATCTGGCTTATGTGTCCTGATGGAAACTAAGACCGAAGAAAGCCCCGCAGGGCATAGACCATGGAAGAAGGCTGCTCATAAGCTTGCTCTCCATGGCTCGGTAAGCTTGTCTTATACAACCCAGGACCAGCTGCAGGGGTGACACTGCCCAGAGTGGGCTGGACCCTCCCACATCAGTCAGTAATCAAGAAAATGCCCCACTGCTCTGCCTACAGACCAGTTTAATGGAAGCACTTGCTCAGTTGAGGTTCCCTCTTCCCAGATTACTCTAGTTTAGGCCAAGTTTACAAAAACTAATGGACATACCTAACATGCATGGCTACATAAGCCTAGATTGAATCCCCAGACCATAAAAAACAAACATGAAAAACCCAAATCACAGGCTGGAAAGATCCTCATGAATGCAGGAGGATCAGGAGTTCATATCCCCCAACATCCACATAAATGTCAATGGGTGTGGTAGCCTACTTACGATCCCAGCATTTGGGAGGCAGAGATAGTAACTCTAGATCAAGCTGACTAAGGTATTCTGATCAGCAAAATCGGTAGCTCCTGATATAGCAAAACTCTGCCTCAATTATATAAGGTAGAAATCAATGAAAGAAGGTCTCTACATGTATGTGCATACACATGCACCTCCCCTCCAGACATACAACGTTCTCAGACACATACGGTACATATACATACACATGCAAACCAACAACAAAAGATTTGTCTAAGGATAGATAATTTAAATGCATTTGTGTTGGGATTAAAGTTGTGCACCACCACACCTGGCTGAATTCCAGGTCTTTGCTTTACTGTTGCTTGGTGCTATACTTACCCATGGGGGGTGGCTTTGCCTAGGCTTTGTCTGTGATCATCTCTGCCACCCTCCTTTTCTGCTCCCCCTTTTCTGAAGTGGGAGCTCTGTATGCTCATACCGCTTTTCAAATGATTCCGTTTTCATGGTGCTCTGGGACCGCTGCCGGGGACTGTGTGTTGTCCTCGTTGCTATCTCAGGGCCAACCATTATCTCTCAGCCCAGTGACTTTGAAGACATTTTCAGATGTAGTAGCTTTAAACTGGATCAAAGACGATAATATTTGAGAGAAGTTGGTATAAAGTGCCAGCACATTGTTCACCTCTCTCAGAAAAGTGACAGCAAAGAATTAGGAGAGAATCCCAGTGGGAGTGTTTGCCCAGAAACACGCCAATTTACTATTTTCCCCCTGAGTTGGAGGGAAGGCCAGCTCTGAGCTTACCTTCAGTTGGCTCTTTGTTCATTGTGGAAGCAAATAAGAGGGCTGAGAAGAGCCGGAGTGAGAATGAAGGCTCTTGGTTTAGACGGGGGCACCTGATAGAGAGGATGCACAGTTAGAGCTTTCTAGACTAGACTAAAAGGGCTACCTGGACACCATCTTTAAAACAGTTTCACGGGCTTTGGGGAATCTGATTCATGTGACTGTATTTTTAAGCTGTTCTTCTCAGTCACATTTAGGAAACACTGACATAAGTGATTCCCTTAACTATCTCACCTGAGGCAAAGCACGGAGCTGGGAAAGTGGAGGAGTTAGCACCAAAACAAAGTAGGTCAGTGTGAGAGGCCAGGGTTCCCTGTTTGCAGAGAGAGCAAAAGCAACTACCTGGTGAAATATTTAATGAGGCAATGTGTTTGAATGTAGGGCAGTTTCTAATTTCTTCAAATTATATCTATACTAATTTTAATATTTTTAAAAATTAGCACTTGCTTTGTTCTTGTGTGGCACCTTCAGCCACTTTGGGACTGGCCATGGTCCTGACCTCATGGGATACTGTCCATGGTGCTGACCACAGGCTCGGACATTGTAGCCGCTTGGTTTGCTATTTAGGAGCATGAGCTCAAACCAAAATGCATTTAATGACTACAGTATAGTGCTGACATTGTAATATATTCACTAATAGCTGTCAAGTTGAAGACAGTGCACATATGTACGTCTAACACATAACATATGTGTTCATATGTTATGTACATCTAACACATAACATATGTTACTGCCTTGGACTCCTTAATCCACAGAATAGTGTCATAGCATACAAAGCCTTATGAAATATATTTCTCTTTCACTATCTTAGCTATCTTTACTAAATTAGATCAAGTTTTTATTTTAATAAAATTGCTATACATGTTGTGAGTCTACTGGATTTTTTTCCTTGTTCCTTTACTGATCAGTGTTTCTCAGTGCTTGAAGATGATGCTCTAGCAGGTCTCCTTCTCTTTAGACAAATGTTCTAGAGTGTCTGGACACATATCTGTAATGGATTACTGATACATTCATTCTCTCAATGTTTGAAACCATCAACATTTTACTGCATGGAAACCAATTAATCTCTTGCTTATAAAAGTTACTAAGCTTTAATCTGTGTCCCACAGTTGCTAGGCAGTGTGACAAGAGGACAGAATATCAGAGTGGGAGGCAGGAGAGTATTCTAAAACTTCAGGGCAAAACTTGAATTTATTCTTTCATCTTTAATACATCTTCCAACCCTTACTGGGTCTCTGTTATTTTGTTTTTGAAATATGTAAAATGCCTTTGACCCATTTAAGATGCCAAGTGAAAGTATAAAAATGTGATTTACACAAGTAATTTTATTCAGAGAAGTACAGGAAGTCTTTGTGCACAAATCAAGTGGCTATAATCTATGAAGTAAGTTTAGAGTAGAACTTGGGGTTTTCCTGATCATTAAGACTTGCCTAGTCCAGTCTTCTTCATGATTCGTGTGACAGCTGAGAACTCAGGGAGATTAGATGATTGGCTTAGGTTCTAGAGGATCTGTTGATACAGACTAAGAATTTCTTTGAAGAGAACATCTTTTTAAACCACAGAAATCTCAGACATTAATAATGATGAGTCGTTATTAATTTCATCATTAATAATGATGAAATCCATACAGTGACTTTTTTGTTTCACTTCTTATTATTTGACCACTGTAATTCATAAAGGGACCATACCTCTTGTCTAAAATGAATTTTAAAAATCCATACTTTGTATGTTTTTAAGATTTATTTTTTGGAACTGGAGAGATGGCTCAGCACTTAAGAGGTTTTTTTGCTCTTGCAGAGGACCTGAATTTGTTTCCCAGAACCCACTTCTGGCCACTCACAGCTGCCTAGGACCCCAGCTTTAGGGTATCTGATACTGTTGGCCTCTGAGGACACTTACACACACACACGATAAAATAAATCTTAGAGTTTATTTTTCTTCTTTGACAGTTTCATACATGTATATATTTTAGTTATTCTTGCCCTCCTATTGTCCTTTCATGCCCCTCCTCCTTTCACTGTCCCCAGCAGTCTTCTGTTTATTTGTCTTATGTGTGCATATGTGTGTGCATGTGTGTGTGCCTGTGTGTGTGTGTGTATGCATGTGTGT
The DNA here is from genome assembly GCF_963924665.1 of Micromys minutus. NCBI lineage: Eukaryota > Metazoa > Chordata > Mammalia > Rodentia > Muridae > Micromys > Micromys minutus. The sequence continues at coordinate 50,254,409 of NC_137979.1, read as the reverse complement.
GTATGCGTGCATGTGTGTGTGTCCCCTGAGTTTATTTTTAAGGCTATTTTTGCATGAGTACAGGTGAGAGGTTATTTACTGGAACATGGGCAATCTATCCATGGCTATACCACTGAAGAAACTGTGACACCTTTCCCCCAGATATCATTAACTGTCCTTAGTCCCTTCAGGAAGGGGTGGGGCCTTGTGCACCTTTCCTTCTTCCACGTTGAAAGGCTGACAAGTCCAATCTTATGCACTTATGTGGATAACAGATTGGTATGTTCATGAGTTCAAAAGCTGTGTCATGTCTAGAAGATTTTTTTTAAACATTGATTTGGCTCTAAGGGTTGAACTTGGGTTATCAGACCTAGCAGTGAGCACTTGCTAGCCTATTGAACCATTGTGCTAGCCCAGATGTTCTTCTGCAGTGCCCCTCCACTTCCTCTGGCTCTCTGGCACTCCATCCTCGGGGGGAAAAAAGTCCTAAAGACCATCTTATGTTTAGCTGTGAGTGTGGGTTTGTACATGTAAGAGAAGGTGCCAGTGGAGAAGCATTGGATTCCCTGGAGCTGGGGTTACAGAAAGTTGTGAATCACCCAATATGGGGTTGGGACTTGATCTCAAGTCCTCTGAAAAAGCAAACAGCTTAGCCCCCTTTCCAGACCCTTAAACACCCATCTTATGAGTACTATAGAAACACGAATTTTGGGACTGGAAGCTAGTCAATTGCAAGGTTGGTTAAAGGCCTTATCTTGGGGGTCTGGTCTGTGGACTAGAGTACTGTATGTCTTTTGTGTATACATTTCAGTCAGGAGCTCTGTATGGGTTCCTTTGAAATGCAAGGAGAACTTAGATCTTTTAAAACATGTGAGAGAGCATGTTGAAATACTTTTTAGATTTTAAAAAGTTGTTATTATTTTTTATTTATTTTATTTGTATGTGTGTTTTGCTTGCATGTATATCTGTGTGCCTAGTGCCCATAGAGGCAGGAAGAGGCTATCAGATACCCTGAAACTGGAGTTTCATAGCTGTGAACCACCATGTGGGTTCTGGGAATCGAACCTTGGTCCTTTTAGAAGAGCAACGAGTGTACTTAATCACTAAGATAACATCCCAGTCCCTCTATTAGATTTTTATGGATTTTATCCATAAACTTTCTAATTTTTCTGTTCATGCCTAGTTATTTTTTTCAATTTTTAAGAACAAACTCTTCCATTAAAGTGTTTTGCAGAATTGTAGAATGTCAATTTTACATTTTAACTAATTATATTGTATAATTACTCTACCAAGCATAACTAGCACAGATTAGAATGAGCATGACTAACTAACCTAGGGTAGATAGCAGCTCCAGAGCCTGGGGCCCTGCAGACTCAGAGCATTAGGCAAGGCACAGCTGAGGCAGCCCAGTGGCTACTGCTCACGGCACTTCCGCTATGTTAGGGCCTCATCATGAGATACAAGGGCCGAGTGGGCCCGTGCTTGCGTGGCGTGATCAAGTTGCGCTGTTAGGGAAAGTCGGATGTAAAAGTATCTTTGGACTTTCCTGGGTGCTTTTGTGCTCCTCCTGGTGCTCCCAGAATTATATGCTTCAGTGTGATATCTTTTGCTTTAAAAGTTTTAGAAACCAGCCCTTATTAACATACACAAGCTGATTTTTAAAAATTAGCCTTTTCCCCCCTCTGAAAATGCTTCTTTAAAATTATGTATCATTGAGAAATTTTCTTTTAATATCCATTTCTATCAATATGATATGAAAACTTTATATTGTGCAGCTAAGCATTGGGGGCTGAATAGTTATTATATAAAATTATATGTAGAGCTTTAATATTTATGTTTATGACATCATAGCTCAAAAACTAGTTTAAAACTCTTCCCAAGGCTTAAGTAGGAAGTTTCTTACTCAGAGCTTTATGTTTGCTTGTCTTGTGTATTGTAGGTGAATGGCTACAGCTCCTGGATACAGTGGGTGTACATAAACACTTGCAGTGTTACAAAGAAACATAAGCTATAACTTACACTATAGGACACTAACCCCCCACCCTGTTTTTTACTAACTCTTGCTGACCTTCTTACGGCAAGGAATCTGCCCACCTCCTCATGGTAGCACATTCTGTGGTTACTCCAAAATCATCTTTGATAACCACATGCAGTGCCAAAACCACCGAGGCCACCCACACTGTCACATTGTCCTCTGTTAAATGAGGAGGGTGGACAGTGAGGGACGGTGAAGAGGGATGTGATATTTATTTATTTGTTTCTGTATTTATTTTTGCCATGGAGAGATGAGGGGTCAAAGGTGAGTAAGGAAATCTCTAGTTTTAGGTTTGTGCCTATATGTTCCTCCAGGGAAGCCCACATGGAGCTCAGTTTTGGTCAAGTAATGCTATATTCCCTCACACCGAACTCTTTGTAACTAGATTCATACGTTTTGGTATCCCTGTGGTTCCTCCTAGTTGCCTTATATTCGTTTGACAAAGCCAAGCAGTGCATCGGCACAATGACCATCGAGATTGACTTCCTGCAGAAAAAGAACATTGACTCCAACCCTTATGACACCGACAAGATGGCAGCCGAGTTCATCCAGCAGTTCAACAACCAGGCCTTCTCGGTGGGACAGCAGGTAGGAACAACTGTGCTCACTCCTTCCCTTTGTAGGCAACCGAATGCTTATGTCCAGAATTCTGCTTTGGAAGAACTAAGAGGGAGAACTTTTCATAGGAAAAATCCCATGCAAGTTGAAGGAGTGAGTTTGCTGAACGATAGGAGTCTGTTCACAAAGGCCTCCACACGGCTTTAGGAGAGATGGCTTAGCAGTTAAGAGCTAAGGACCCAAGTTCAGTGCCCGGCACTCATTTGGGGAAACTCACAACTACCAGTGCTCTCTTCCAGCGGGCCTTCAAGGCTACTTGCACATGGCACACATACACATATACATAAAAAATTTTCCAAAAACCTTTGAAATTGTGTTAAGATGTCCTGTATAGTCACAGCTGGCTTTCTCCCTGCAAATTTGGGAACACGGTAGAGATACATAGTCTGAAGTGTTTTGCTTTGTTTTTTCGCATTGTGGGACATTAGATTTGTTTCTGGGAAGTCTTCTATGTCACCAATCTGTTTTTGTAGGAAAGTAGAACTTGGGGCTGGGAAGGTGGCCTAGAAGTCAGTAAAGTGCCCACTGAGCAAGCATGAAGACCCGACTTTGACCCCTAGCACCCAGGCAAAAATCCGGGATTGGTGGGATGTTCACACTTGTACTTCCACCGTTGGGGAGGCAGAGCCCCTGAGGCCCCTGCCAGCTGGCATAGCCCAAACTGGTGAGAAACCTTGACTCAAAAACAAGGGGTCTGGGGAATAGTGTGGAAAGCAATGGAGGAACAATACTTGAGGTTCATCTCTGGCTTCTGCACACATGTCGAATACACACCTGCATACACTTGGGCATGCACACACATAGTTGAGCTCAACTTTTGGTGGGGGGTGGTCTTCCGGAGATTTTTAAGAAAATTAAGTATATATAACGTCAAGTTCATCATAGGGTTTCTGAAGCTTAGTGTGACTGGAAACGCTCACCAGCCAGTGTTGGCCAATGCCGCCTCTTTTTACACTTCAGTTCCAGTCAGATGATTACTATCCTAGGAAAAACATTCTATTAAACATGCAGTGTGCTTAGTTGGAAGGACGTGTCCCAGCATGCATAGACCCTGGGCTCTACCACAAACCCTAGCACCACAGAAAACCAAGTATGGTGACTGCCTATAGTTCCAGCAGGAGAGGCAGGAAGATCAGTAGTTCAAGGTCAGCCATCCCCAGTTACAAAGGAAGTCTGAGACCAGCCAGGGTTACATAAGACCTTGTCTCAAAAGAATGGGAAAGAAAGTGTGAAGCCATATGTTATATGTACCGACACCGTGGCTGCCAGAGCAGACGTAAGCCAGACAGTAAAGCAGTTTGCAATGGGCCGCCACCCCTTCTTGCCGTTGCAGTTTTTTGCTTTAGGAAGTGATTTTATTTTAAATGGATGCATTTAATTTTTCTCCTCTAATCTTTAGAATGGTAAATCTCAGTAGATGCATTCCATATATTCTCTTTGGGTCCTCAAAGGTTTAAAAATAAATAGCAGGATCCTGGGAGAAAGCGTCTGGCATTGCCATGGCTAATGACGCGCCTGTCCTGCCCTGAGGTCTCTGTCCAGGAGGGTAACTGAGAGGGAGGGCGAGAGCGGACGGAGTGTTTCTTTTATTTCACTTTTCCTGATACATCTGGAAAGATGGCAGTCTAAGTATCCATTTATTATGGTATTAAACGTTTGCAGGCAGAACCTGAACTACTGATGTACAGGAACAAATAGTGTGTTTTTAAAGAAAGCCTTAGAGTTAGCTGAGTGTAGTGGTGCACACCTTTAATGGCAGCACTGGGAGGCAGAAGCAAGCAGATCTGTGAGTTCCAGGCCAGGCAGGTCTGCATAGTGAGAGACTGTCTCAAAAGGAGAGAAAGGAAGGAAGAAGGAAGGAAAGAAAGAAACTGAAAAGAGCAAAACAAACAAAAAAGCAAACTAAACAAAGGGAAAAAATAAATGAGAAAGCATTAGAATTAAAATGAAACTTAGAGATTTTGCTGTCTGACTTCTTCCCAGATGAAGTTTAGGTCTAGAGAAGGTAAATCCTGTGCCCATGGATGCTCAGCTAGGGACTTAGAGAAAAGTAAAGTAAATATTTAATAGCATAAAGTATATCCCAGTCACTATTTTTGGCATCGCCGATCAGCGGGGAACAGAGAAGACACTGTTCCTGGTGCTGCAGAAGTTTCTAGGTGGAACAGCAGGAAGCGATGCCAAGCCCTCTGATGCCGTTTGCCTTAGATAGTCTAGAAGGCTCCTAGATGCCAACCAACTGCATTTGTTGACTGTCCATTGCTGTTGGGTTGGAGTTTTGTTGTTGTTTTGTTTTGTTTATTTTTTGTTTGTTGTTGTTGGTTTTTGGCTGTGCAATTCTTCTGGATTCCTGGAAATTTTGAGCCCATTTGTATTCAGCTTGTAAGTTTTAATGCTTGACTTTAGCTTTAGTACTTAGTTAAAACTCTTTGACGTTTGTAATAATTAAAAACCGAACAACATGTAGATATCTGTAAGACCATGAAAGAAAATACTTGAGAATATATATATATATATATATATATATATATATATATATATATATATATGTATGTATGTATACACACACACATATATATATACACACACACATATATGTATATATATATATACATACACACACATATTTATACACATATACATATATATATATACCTATCTGACCCCAACCAAGTCACCGTTCTTGGCAGTAGTTGTATGACAGAGTCGGTATTAACTGGAACATATCAACACATAGAGGAGACCTACCTTGTAAAAGGCACTCTGCAGGTACTTGGTAAATGGGTTTACAAGGCTCTCTGAGCTTGTGTGGTTGGCATTTTGTATTACTTATAGGAACAGCTGACGTTTAGAATGACAACTCCACACCTGACCTGGCACTGTCATTTACTGTGTCTGAATCTGATACTTAGTCTGTTTCTGGATCTCAGCTGTTCTGTTCGTTTGCTTTTTGAGACTGGGTCTCTCTGTGTAGCCTTGACTGTCTGCTCTATAGACCAGCTGGCCTCCATCTAGTAGAGATTCCTTCTGCCTCTGCCTCCCGAGGGTTGGGATTCAAAGTCGGCGACACCACTGCCCTTCTTGATCTTAGTTTTCTTACTAGTATTTTCCCAAAGTGTTTGTGAGTGTTGACCAAGTCACCTCCTGTCATACTTATGCACAAATTTCCTTTTCCTGTCACTGGGTCTGTGCCTGGTGTGACTGTGGGTCATACCCAAGAAGGACATTCAAATGAAAAATTGTTTTTCACCTTTGGAAAACATTGGTGATGTGCCAGGAAGCCATTGTGCCGTGAGCTAACTAACTTTCATTCCTTCTCTCCACAGCTTGTCTTTAGCTTCAATGATAAGCTCTTTGGATTACTGGTGAAGGACATTGAAGCCATGGATCCCAGCATCCTGAAGGGAGAGCCTGCGTCAGGTAAAAGGCAGAAGGTAAGCCTTTCTTTAGTTCTTGTTAGGTAATCTTTTTGACATGACTTGCACAGGCTGATGTTTCTGACTTTGCCTGGCATAGATTTCTGTACTGTGTGCTCTCCCTCTGAGCTCCTAGGGCCTCCCTGTTGCTGGAGTCAGTATTGCTACTGAAACAGGAATGAAAGCAAACCTAACCACAGATCTCCTGATCTGTACTGGCCGAATGCTGGTATCCAGTGTAACTCAGTGGAGACTAACTGTGAAGGTGCCGACATTGCCTGCCGTGTAGGCATTGTAGCAGGAAGCTGTGAGAGAAGCAAATGTAACTTGGATGCCTGGTTGCAGTGCTTGCTTTGCACTGAAAGACTTCATCCCCCCCCACCCCCCAAGTCTAGCCTTGCTTCGAAACCTCTACAGTGTACTAATTCTCATCTTTCTGTGCAGATTGAAGTAGGACTGGTGGTTGGAAACAGTCAAGTTGCATTTGAAAAAGCAGAAAATTCGTCACTCAATCTTATCGGTAAGATTTACAGTAGTAGAAATTTCACACCAAGTGGCAATGTCTCTGATATTACATGCGGGTCATGTAAAATGGTTTTCAGGGGCGAGGGCGAGACCCCCCCTAAGGCTTGTACTGTGGATGCACTGATACAAGGTGCAAAGCCTCAGCTGGAGTGCCCAGGCCAGCCATAGAGTATGAAGCACATAGGCGCCTTTTAGCTGCCTTTTCTCGTAGCCACACTTAAAAATATTAGAAAGAAACAATGACATTTCTTGGTTTGAAATTCTAAGATAATTTTAGGCTCACAAATACTTGTAAATGTACCTTAAAGGATCCCGGCAGCTGCTGCCCTGGTGTGAACATCATACCGGGCAGTAACCCAGACAAATTCCCGTGGAGCCATTACTGCTGCCCAGACTACTGTCTGAGCTTGGATTTCACAGGGTTTTCCATTATTCCCTTCTCTCTTCCAGGGACTCATTCAGGGTCATCCCACCCCACACGTAGCTTTTCTGAGTGGGGCCCAGCTCTAACAGCTCCTCAGAATTTCATAACCTTCTGTGACCTTCAGCATTGGTCAGCCCCCATCTAATTGCTGTGTTAAATGCAGAATCGCCTGTCACTGTTCTTTAGCATCGGGTGATGAGTGTGTGTGTCTCAACTCTTCCCAACAGATTGGATTTTGTTTTGTTTACTAGCCTCGCTTTGATATGTTAACATGATGTAGTTTAATCTCTTAGAATAGCAACTCATCTAAATAATGATGTGCTAACTCAAATTTATAGTAGACACAATTATGTTCATGTCTGTCTCAATAGAATAGAGAATATTTGTGTGTGTGTGTGAAAGTGAGAGAGAGAGTATGAGAGAGAGAGAGAGAGAGAGAAAGTGTGTGTGTGTGTGTGTGTGTGTGTGTGTGTGTGTGTGTGTGTGTGTGAGAGAGAGAGAGAGAGAGAGAGAGAGAGTGTTTGTGTTTGAGCATGTGTGGCATGGTACATGTGTGGAGGACAACTTTCGAGTCAGTTCCCCTCTGAGTCCCAGGGATCAAACTCAGGCTCTCAGTCCACAAAAGCCTTAACTCACCAGGCCACACCAGTGACCCTTAATTATCTTTTTTGCTTTCTGTTTGTTTGTTTGTTTATAACATGTTTCAAGCACCTTAACTATATCTCTAAGTAGGATTTTAATGCCTCCCATCATTTTTATGAAGGTTATATCACAATGTCCTATTACTGACACAGGATATTTATGATGTAATTGTCTTTTATTATTTTACTTTTGTTAAAATACCTTATCCCGAAGCAGTTCTGTAACTTCTGCACAGTATAGGTGTTTTCAAGTTACTTGAAACAACTTTTCAGTTGGAAAATGAATTTGTAGAGTGATTTGGTTTTTTAGTAAATTTGACCACAAGGGGGCAGTAGAGTATAAGCAAAATATTTTTTGATCCCCTGCTAAAGAAAAGCTTTAGTCTACAAAATTCTAACCAGAAAATTATTACCTGAATTTTGTTTCTTTAATTTTTAGTGTGGCGTTTTCTTCTTTGGCTTTGTAAAAACCATATTTTCCCCTTTTTTGTTTAGAGGTATCTTGTTCTTTGTGTCTGAGACAGGTGTGGTTCTCTGGAGTTACTTTAGGTGGCAGTCTGACATTTAAATTAAACAGTTTGTATCATGAGAGAATTTGTAAGTCTAACTTTTTCGGTCATTAAAGTCTTTAAAATGTTTTTTGTCTTCATGTGACAAGCCATCAGATTCATTCTCTTCCCAGGCCGAGGTCTAGGTCAATATGTGTCTCATACACACTAGAAGCTGGGAGCTTGCTGTCTGGAGCTGGTGGAGTTTACATCAGACATACATATGGTGTTTCCGTTCAACACCTAAGTTAATTTGGTTGGATTAAAGGTTAATGAAAGGGAGTTCTGTGGACTGAATGCAGGTAGCCTCGGTGAGCATCAGTTTTATTGGGTTTGGAATTTTATTACTGACCATGAATGGAGACCAGACAAGATAGGAAAATTGGTCTTACCCTTTTCACTGGACAGTCCTCCCAGAGCAGGCCATCCACCTTTACATATAGCTGTGTGTCAGTTCCCTTGAAGTCCAGGGCAGTTGTCCTTTTTATACTTACCCATGGTGTGTTCCTCACAAATTTGATTTCGTTTGACACAGGCAAAGCTAAAACCAAGGAAAATCGCCAGTCTATCATCAATCCCGACTGGAACTTTGAGAAAATGGGGATCGGCGGTCTGGATAAGGAGTTTTCAGATATTTTCCGGCGAGCATTTGCATCTCGGGTATTCCCTCCAGAGATCGTGGAACAGATGGGTGAGTTTCTGACCAAGCCTGTGCTCCTAAGGAAGCACATAGATTGTGAGAAGCTCTAATCAGTAGTTTAAAAATGACTTTTCAAATCTACCCAAGTAGTTCTAATTTTAACTTCTTAAAAAATCAGCTCCCCTCCCCCCCAAGCAAACAAAGTTCCATGAGATACTTGAAGTATTCACTCTTAAGGGAGAAATAATAGAAATGGTAGTAACGGTTGCTCCATCATATTTGTTTAGATTACATTGTTTTTCGGTGGGCATTTTAGAAATGGTCCCTCATTCTGAAAACCCATGGTTGGGTCAGGTTTACCTGTCAGACTGTCACTATCCATCTGGCTGAGGACATTGTGTGGATGCTGACTGCCACGTCCTGGTCAGCACTTCCTCATGTCTAATAAATGGATACTTGGCAAGGGTTTTAATTAGATAAGTCCGATCCCCAGAGACAAATGCAGGAGCCGTACGGGAGTCTCCGCACTGCCTGTGAAGAAAATACTCACTCTCTTCATTTGTCACTCTTCTCCTGACGGTTTATTTAATTTATCTGTGTGAAGTGATTTTCTTTGCCCGGTGGAAGTACTGTCAGGACTGTTTTCAAATCCGCATCATTGGCTGGATTGGAGTGTGAGCCGCAGACTATCTGAGAGAGGAATTTATAATGGCTTCTTGCAGACAGAGTGTGAAAACAGGATCCAAAAAGCTGGAGGAATACAAATGCACTGCCCCCCTCTCCCCCGTGCTTTCTCTTTAAATTGCTACCGGGAGATAAGAGCACATCCATCATGGCGGACCGGAGCTGCTGTCCAGGATCCGGCGCTGGGTTGCGTTAGCCGGCTGTGCGGGCTGTGCCGGCTGTGTCGGTTGCTTTTCTGCCTGGTTGCTTGCTCTGGTAAATTACAAGCACAGCACACACCTGTTCACTGGGTAAAGGTCGAGTTTAGAATTGGATTAAGACAAAATGACAGAGACCCTCATCACCTGAGTTTTCTACACCTTGAAATGGCAGTGACATCCTTCTTATCTGGAAGACACAAAGGCCAAATCCATAAAAAAAAAGACTCCAGTTTTGAAAGCTGGAAGACATGTCGCTGCTCACTGCCCCAATAAGGGGTATTTTGAGGCTCCATGAATCCTTAAGGTGTTTTGATTGAGACTTGGAAATATTATTTAAATATATCCTAGGTAAAAACAGGGTCGATGGATGATTCTAAATGTTGAATACCACACGTTGTCCTTGCAGAGGATTTTTACCAGTTTCAGGGCTGAGCACTGGGGGAGGGAAAGGCTTCTGAGTCTTTGACTGTGGGGTCCAGCCAGCAGGATGCTGTATGGCTGTGCCACCTCCCCGCTGAAACTAAACCGAGCAGGCTTGGCGTTTGCCCCATTTGATCTGTCCTTGTGTCTTAGAAGAAATGAACTACAGTCGATGTCTGTCACAGCGCTCAGGCTTGGTGACCGAGGGCTGTGGGTCGGAAGTGAGGGTCTTGCTATCCACAGCCCGTTTTAGGGCTTTGTTTTGTTACTACACTTATACTACTTTAAGACCAAAAAAAAAAAAAGTTTTATTCTTTCAAGAGTTCCCTGCCATGATTTTCTCCCCTCAAGAAGCACGTGTTATAAGTTTAATTTAAATAACAGCCTGCTTGTGAAAGCTACCTGGGCTTTTGAGCTGAATTAAAAGCAAAATAACAAAACCAACAAAACTCTGCTGTTTTCCTTATGGAAGGAAGTGCCTGAATATCTTTTTTTTTTTTTTAAGAGTTTGATGTCTGAAAAATAATTATCTTTTATGTAGATATCATTTTTTGAGGTTCCCTTTTTCCTTTAAATTCTGGGGGAATGAATAAAGCATTTCATTGCCTTCCAAGAAGACTTTGGTTACACATTTATCATTTGGCTTGGTATATGTAAAAAACTCTACGTAAGAATCAAATATCACTTGAGGTTTGACAAAAGGCTGAGAAACAGTCAAGCCAAATGTAAATAAAATTGTATGTGTTCACTTAGGCATGTTTTATGTTCCTTCCTCTGCTGGGTAGAAATAAGATTGGCTGCTCTTTTATCACTCTTTGTTCACTAAGTAAATTTAATATTATATCTTAGGGGTTTAATAACTATACAGTGCAAGATGAGTTAAATCAATCAAGAAAAATATTTAGAAAATAATAATTTCTGTAGATTATAAGGCATTTGAAGCTTAAAACTTTATTTTGGGCTCAACAGATGGCTGGTCTCTCCTGTGAAGTCTGAAATTATACTTACATTGAAATAATGTTAATTGGATTTGCATGTGTACATATATCTTTATATGTATATCAAGATTTCTAATTTAGAAAGTGAATTTTTTTCCTTCTGGCCATTGTGTCTAATGAGACTAATGGTCACGTCTTTGGGTAACTTATAGCCTTCATTTGGTTGTAAAATTCCATATTTTCTTCTAAAATCTGGAAGTAGAGGTTAGAATGTTGTGGTGACAAAGGGTTTGATTAGAGAACCGGTAGGACCACACTCCTGCAGACAGCTCTAACTGATTCCAGGCTAGTATCGCTGTCTTTGGATACTTTGAAGTACATGGTATATGCCTTCCTGCTTTTTAATTTTTTTTTTAAATAGAATTAAAACTAAGGAACTCCTAGCTGGGCTTGGTGACACATGCCTTGAGTCCCAGTGCTCTGGAGGCGGAGGCAGGCACAAGGATTTCTGAGTTTAAGGCTAGCCTGGTCTACAAAATGAGTTCTAGGACACGCAGGGCTCTGATTCACAGAGAAAGCCTGTCTCAAAAAACAAAACCAACCAAGAACAGTACACACACATACACAAACTAAGGAAGGCCCACACACACACACACACACACACACACACACACACACACACACACACACACAGGAAGTCCAGCCATGCATGGGAATACAGAGGGCTGAGCTCAGGTGGATTCAGCTGAGACTTCTGTCACTGTCTGGTCAGTCTAGTCAGTCTGCTTCCTTTTTCTCCTTCTTGTCTGTAGTTACTAGGTTCAAACCCAAGCAGGACAGCTCCTTCTCGGACATGGTGGAAGCTAAAGCTATATCTGACCTAATGAAGATCAAGTAGAGTGTGTCCCAGCCCCACAGTGACAGCCTGTCTCAAAAAACCAAGCCAAAACAACAACAACAACAACACACACACACACACACACACACACACACACACACACACAGGAAATCCTTAGTCAGCAACCCCTTAAGTCCTTCCTACCCAGGATAACAGCCACCATCTGTGCCACTACAGCAGTGTGGAACTTAGCAGCGTGAGCATCAGAAGCTGGTGTTGGAAGAGCTCAGTGGCTCCTGGCTGCCCTTGAGCATTCTCAGATGTCCTGTTCAGACATTTACTGTGCGTACCACTTGCACACAGTTTTGTGGGGGACAGTTGGGATGGATAGAGTGACGAATCACCTCACTTCTCATTGTAGCTCTTATGTTGGTAAAGGGTGTTTCTACAAAGACACTTCATTTTCAGCCTCCTTGGCAATAACCTCAAATATATTAGAGCCAGAGAACAAATTCTTTTTAAGAGCACTGGAATATCAGCTAGCAAGTAACCCAGCAGCTCTGTACAGCATCCTGGGAGTAGGTTCACATCTCCCCATGGAGAGGGGCTGTGTCTTGAGAGCCAGGGAAAGGGTGTAGGGACCCAGAGTCAGTCACTGCCCTTCCTAAGGACTTCTGACCCACTCTTCGAAATAATTCTTTTTGTCTCCTTTCCCCCATCCCTCCCCGACTAAGTTCATTTCCAACCTTCATACATAGGATTTCTTTTGAAATTCAAGAGGAAAGCAGCTCTCCTCTGGTGTAAGTGAGTCGGGCAGGCAGCTCCTCTGAAGGAGAGGCTGTAAGGGGCCTTTCAGTCACACCCAGAATCTCATATGCTAAGAACATCACAAATAAGACATAGGGGAAGAAAGGACTCTGAGCTCTGTGAGCGCCATATTGTGGAGAAGGGGAGTTCTCACTAAGATTAACATAAACACTGACAGGCTGGGAATGCATTTCACACCCCCACTCTGGAGGAGAGGTTGCAATTTAAATGGGGGTTAAGACATCTCTGCAAACTCCCGGGCTCTGTAAATGGAGCCCTGAGCTAAAGAGCTTATCTGAAACTTAAAAAAAGGAGGGGGGAAAAAATGAAGGTTTCTGACATTCATCTTTTTTCCTTGTATTAGTCATAACTTGCTTTTCAGCTGTATTTTAGGTTTTGAATGCCAGCCTGACATCTGTTCAAGTCTGCCTGTAATTTATTAGCAGAGGAACAGAAAGCAGTTGCTCACCACAGGGAGATGCAGACTCCTCTCCCAGCTGCGCGCTGGATTTAAGGAATGCAAGACTGACTGATTCTCACTTCAGGTCAGGATCAGTAGAAAGGTTTTCATTCCTTCTTGTTCTAATTAAAAGAAAATAGTTTATGCTCATGCGCCTCCACCGTCTGGCAGGAGAGAGGCAAAGTATGTTCTTGACACAGAATACCGAGAGGTAAGGTAGCCTTTGCAGGTAGAGATTTGTTTTACCCCCAATTTTTTTCTCACTGTTTGCCTCCCTTCCCCACCCCTCTCCATCCCCTTCTTCCTTTCCTTTCTTTTATAGCCCAGGCTGGCCTGGGAATTATTATGTAGCACCAGCTGGCCTCACCTGTGAGCCACCTGCCTCAGTCTTCTGAGTGCTAGAATTAGGGACATGGAGCGCAGCACCTGGTCCCACTGGGTTTTAGCTTTTATATTACATTTACACTTGAGTAGGATACTGTAGTTACATCTATATCTCAAAGTCAGACTGCATTCAGATTCCTCCAGTGTTTTGAAGTTTATAGACAAACTTTTGAAAACGCAACCTTTTGACAAAGCAGTCAGCTGGTAGAGTACATGGTGGATCAGATTTCCTGGTAACAGTGGCATTGCCAATAACTGGGTCATTACAGAGCTGAAGTGTGACCTCTGGAGGATGCAGCTCTGTGGAGAGGGATAGACTAGCATGCCATCAAGTCCTAGGTTCAGTCCCCAATAGCAATGAACAGCAGACAAGCCAGCAAACAAACCTCCAAAAAACGTTTCAGAGTTGACCAGAACGTGCCCCAGGAAGGAAATGAGTAGGTGGGCTGTGGAGCACAGCACTGGGAAGTACAGACATGCAACAATAAAACATGCAAGCCAGGCCGTTTGGAAGGCAGAGGCAGGTGAGTCCCTGAGTTCAAGGCCAGCCTGGTCTACAGATGACAGAGAAACTCTGTATCAAAACAAAACAAACAAATGCAACATATAAAAGTCCCATTGAGTGGGAAGAAAATGTCACCTCTGGGGGTGAGGACCAAACAGAGGTCTTGTTTCTTCGTCTACTTCTTCCCTCCTGAGAGCTGGAATTAAAAGGATGTGCTGCCATGCCCAGCCCTGCTCTGTATATTCTATTAGGAGTTTGTGTTTCTACTGTTTTAAAGCAAGCAAATAAACACAGCACAGGCTGTCTTCAGGATATTAGCACAGGCTATCCCTGAGGATGACCCTCAGAACAGAAAGGCATCTGAGCACAGGTCCTTCTCCCTTGGCCCAGATTCCCTGGTGACTTGGGAGAGCAAAACTTCTGACAACTGCAAAACCGTGCCCAAATGTAGCTTTAATAATCAGAAGCCTCTTGAGGACTCAGCTCCCTCTGACCCTACCGTGACACAGCACCTCTTCTGTCTATGGCCGCCGCTGAGAGCTAGTACTTGTGAAGCAAGAGACACTGTTCTAAATACTTTGCTTGAATTTTACATAGTAACATATTTAATCCTCGCAACAACCTTATGAGGCATCTACTGTATTGTTCCCATTTTATGGAGCAAGAAACTGAGGCTCAGGGAGAGAAGTGAAAGAGAGAAGTAAAGGACTTAATCCAAGACACCCAGTAAACAGTAGGGGCAGATTTGTGCCTAGCATGGCTTCCGTTCATGCCCCTGACCCCTTTATTGTTTTTCTTTAATGAAAGTTCACCATGAGAAATCACTGGCGTGGGTCTTCTTGAACCCAGGTTGAAGGAGTCAGCCTTTGAATTAGCCACAGCTATTTTAGTCTTATTAGTCTGCTGGGCCAGTTAACCATTCAGCAAGGAAGCCAGCTGTCCTGCACACTGTAAGAAACAAAACAAAATAAAACAAACAAACAAAAAAACCCAATTCCTTGTGTTCAGGTTGTCATCAACTGGACACATAAGACTGCAATGCTTACTGTGTAACACCACTTTTTAAAATGTGCATTTTTGTCCCCAGTTGTACCATAGTACAGGAAGTGATTGCTAGGTTGCACAAAGTTGTCTTAAGGAAACAGTCAACCTAGAGGCAGTACATAGTCAAGTTAAAGGACCACTTAAAAGGTAAGCACAGACCCATTAAAAGATGTCAAAGCCAGCATGTGATTAAGTCCCAGCCAAGTGGTGTAGACTGTAAGTCACCAGGACTTAGGGAAGTTACTGTAGGCTCCATGGTGAGTGAGCTTGGATAGCAGAGGGCAGGGGCTGCTGTTCATACAGGGAAACTCCAAGCAAGACAGAAAATGGAAGCTCAGAGCATGTAGCAGTCCTGGTGTTGGGAGCAACAATATTAACATTCAATAAGCCAAGGTGTCAAGCTGAAGCTGATTTGTGAAAATCTGTGAATCAGATAACCTTTTCTGTCCCTGACATAACCTTCCAGATAGGCTGGCCTGTTTACTTTCTCTGTGCTATTGGTGTACTTAAAACCTAGCTGCTCTGTGCTTTTTGTTGTTGTTATTTGGCTTTGTTTTTTGTTTGTTTGTCTTCTTTTTTCTTTTCTTTTATTTTTTTAAGACAGGTTATCTCTGTGTAACCCTGGCTGTCCTGGAACTCACTCTGTCTACCAGACTAGCCTCAAGCCTCTCCCAAGAGCTGGGACTAAAGGTGTGTGCTGCCACCCCAGCTTGCTCTGTCAATCTTAACATAATGTAATTGTTTGTATCACACTCCTAAGGCAGGCTTTCTAAGCCTGTGAGTACTTCAGGCTGGGTAATTTTTTGCTGTAAGGAGCCTGCCCTGTGCATCACATATCATAGGATGTTTAGCAGCGTCTCTCCTCTGAGGAGTCTTTCCTTACATGACCCAGCCCCACCCCATGTAAGTTATATAGTGTCTCTCCTGGCTGGCAGAATCGTCCCCTTTAGAGAGTCAGTACTCAAAGGCTTTGAAGGTAATGCCATGAGTTGTTGGCATCTGGCTGTTTGGAGTATAGTCCACCAGCTGCTGCCTGTTGGACTAGGAACCACTATTACCGGTCCACGATAAGATAAATTCATTTGCTTGTTCATTCTTTTTCTAAAGATTTCTTTTATGTATATGAGTACCTATGTGCCAGAAGAGAGCATCAGATCCCATTACAGATGGTTGTGAGCCACCATGTGGTTGCTGGGAATTGAACTCAGGACCTCTGGAAGAGCAGTCAGTGAGCCATCTCTCCAGCTCCTTATTTTTG
The DNA here is from genome assembly GCF_963924665.1 of Micromys minutus. NCBI lineage: Eukaryota > Metazoa > Chordata > Mammalia > Rodentia > Muridae > Micromys > Micromys minutus. Next base: position 50,238,045 of record NC_137979.1, on the reverse strand, counting down.
TATTTTCAGGACAGGGTTTCACTGTGTAGCCTTGGCTGTCCTTGAACTCATTCTGTAGACCAAGCTGGTTTAGAACTCACAGAAATCTGCTGCCTCTGCCTCCCCAGTGCTGGGATTAAACGTGTGCACCACCACCTCTCACCTAAAATAAATATTGAGAGACCCAAGAATAAGCATCTAGAAATAATTATGGCAATTTAACATTACCATAATGTCTCAAATTGTACTTTATAAGAGATAATAGGTTGAAAGTCTTAAAAGAAATTAGTAGACCACAAATAGTTTAGATGATCCAAGAAACATGGACATAGATAGATAGATAGATAGATAGATAGATAGATAGATAGATAGATAGATAGATGTGAACATTTATCAGGTGAATGAGATGACTGAACAAATGATTTTAACGGGAAGTCATCTGAGACTTCCGGCAGTGGAGTTAGTCCTTTAGGGTAACTGCTATGGTTTTCCTGTGCGATGAGATCACTGGGAAGGACTGCTGAGTGGCCTGTGAGACCTGTGGCTGCTGGTCCTCTGGTTGTGTAATATGTAGAGCCTTGACTAGGGCAGTACTACCAGGAATGAAAAGAGAGACAGCTGGGAAGCTTGGGAAAATGAGGCTGGCAGAACTTGGTGATTAGCACTGTGAATGTCCATCTTGGAAGTGACACTTGGGCCTTGTGAGAATATGTGGGAATGAGGAAGTCAAGGGTCTAGATGTGGGGCAGTGGGAAGAGGTCATAACACATCTTCTCAACACTAAAAAGAACAGGAAGCTGAGCTAGAGAAGAACTCCTGACAACTGATCTGGCCAGCATCAGTCTGCACGTACTTAGGAATTAAGCACACATTGGCACTGTCGCATCCTTAACTTGGCCTCTCTCACTTCCCTGCCCCCCTCACCCCCACCCTGTTTGTGTCCCTTAAGAGGTATGTGGTAGGGAAGTGGTCCTCAGGAGTCTGTCTTAGCTCTCTCTTCTTTGTGTTTTCCCTAAGATGGATCCAGTTCACTTCCAAAGTGTTAATTATTCTTAATGCTATTAACTCTCAAATATGTGGATTCTTTCTGCCCTGCTTTAGAGCCCAGGTTCTCACAGACCTAACCTACTGGTTATGTCACCATCATGCAGTAAATCTTAAACTCCTTTTGCTGCAGCCCTCCTTCCCCAGCACACCTCCACCTTTGAGGTGTATTTCCCTGAAAGTGTGATAGCTCACGCTGGGACCTCCTCTTCAGCTCCCCCTCCTTTGCCTCAGCCCATTTGCAGTCAGTCCTAGGCTTGGTGCTGCCCCCCTCAGTGTCTGAGGCCTGCACTGCTCACACCTCACCCTGCCGCTCTTCCTTCAGGACTCTTGCCTAAGCCACTCTGCGAGCTGCTTGCTCTTCTCTAATCCATTCTCCACACTGGAACCAGAATCTGGTTTGTTTTTTTTTTTTTTTTTTCCTAAATAAAAGGGCAAGTCTGATCCTGTCATCCACTGCTTCAAACTCCTTAGCAGCGCCCTGTAACTCCTTGCACAGTTTACAAGCCCTGAGTGTTCTGGCAGCTGCCAAACTTTCCTGCCTCATCTGGGCCCGCACCCCTCCCCCACACGCTGGGTTCCAGCCAGAGTGAGCTATTTTCAGTGCGTCTAATTTGCTGTGCTACCGTCTCTTTCCTCTGTATCTCGGGGCATGTTTTGACCATCGTTTCTTGACATCAGTTCTTGTTCATCCTCCAGGCCTCGGCTTTGATCTGACTTCTTGCAGACTGCTTTGGCTCTCGCGTGCTTCCTGTGTGTCCCTCGTGTTCTTTTATGCATTGCTATTTTGTGTTGTGGTTGCTTATTACCACACAGGTATACATTTTCTAGAAATGAATAAAGCCAGTAGCTTGGTTAATCTAGACTAAGTAGAATAGTTATACACTCCTCCTGCTCTCTCCTCAAGATGCTCCCAGTCCCTGTGGGAGTAACAGCACATATGTACATCCCGGGGCAGTCATACATAAAACACAGCACACGGAGCCAGGTCTATGAAGAAGGCCATGTGGGTAAAACACACGTACACAGAGTGTTGCAAGTCAGAGTAGATAGGATGGTTCTGGTTCCCTATTGAGTCCGAGAAGGTGCTCTTTAATTCTGCTTTACTCTAGGGAAGACTTCCAGGTTGGCTCCAGGTGGCTCCGATTCCAGAAATGGCAAGGGGGCACGTTTTCTTAGGCCTCGCTCTGCTGCTGTTGGTTTCTTTGGCAGTGGCTTCTCATGTGTGTTAGAAGAACAGAGTTCAAGTGTCAAAGCACCTGCTTGGGTTGGGGAGGGCACAGCACTCAGTACCTGAGTTTGCATTTGCGGGCTACAGATTAGAAGTCATGCATCCTCTTTTTTAAGGCCTATTTATTTATTTTATGTATGTGAGTACACTGTAGCTGTCTTCAGACACTCCAGAAGAGGGGACTGGATCCCATTACATATGGTTGTGAGCCACCATGTGGTTGTTGAGATTTGAACTTAGGACCTCTGGAAGAGTAGTTGGTGCTCTTAACCGCTGAGCCATCTCTCCAGCCCATCATGCATTCTCTTAAAGTAGTGCCGATATGCAGAGGAGAACGTAAGATCTCCATTGTGTCCTCCCCAGTTCCTATCCTATCAGAAGTAGTCACTGTAACATCATGCATACTTACACACACTTTCTTTTTCTTTTTCTTTCTTTCTTCTTTTAAATAAGATCATTACTGTTCTGTGACTTCTTCTTTTTTTTTTTTTTTTTAACCTAATAATGTATCTTGGGGTTTTTTTCCCATGATAAAATATGGATAGCATTTTATTTTTTAAAAAAAGGATAAATCACACTAGAAAATTATGTGTATGCACACCCTTGGGTATCGCAGAAGGTAGGCTTAGAGTCTTTACCATGCGTCACTTGTGTTGTGACCCTGGACTTGGAAATGCTTCAGGGCACTAGCCCCCAAACTCTGAGCCTGGTGTTCTTACCTACAAAAGCATTTCTTGGTAGGCTCATTGTCAGGGTAGCATTAATGTGAAAGTTTTCTAACCTGGTACCTTGCTTACACTCCACGGACTGACTATACTTGCTATAACAACATTGCCAAACATTGCAGCTCTATAAAGGGCAGAAATGTATAAGCCAGTCCCTTTAATCGGGTGTTGAGGTGTTTCCTTTTCATCTTAAACTTTCCTTGCTGCTGAGAAAAGCTAACCCCGGGATTATCTTCTCAGGCTGTTTTGTAATTACCCATTCTGAATAGTGTTTGTTGATGGGTAGTCAAGGGGACACTTGGCGAGCCTCTTCTGTTTGTGAACTCAAACCTGGGCTGCTTTGTTTTTGCTCATTGTCACGTTCCATCAGAGGACTGAGAAATGTTCTGCCACTGCTATAAATCTTGTCGGTTCCTTATATGTGACACACTGAGCAGACAGGCTGGTGATGACGGACACACAGAGCTGGAGAGAGAAGCAGAAGAAAGAAGCAGTAGTCACGGTAACAGATGTTACCTGGAACTTAGCTGCTAACTCAGAGAGTATCACCTCAATTTATTGAGAATTTCTCAGAGTCTCATACAGTTTGTTATCAAAGCGATCTACCTCTGATATGTTTGATATACTTATACTTTAAAAATGCTGACAAGGAACTTGGTTTCCATTTTGTTTCCTAAAGAATTAACATGCCACTTGAGTTTGATCCATGCAAGCCACGTGGTAGAAGGAGAGAACCAACTCCAGCAATTTTTCGTTACTGCCACATGTGCTTGAAAGTACACATGCACACACACACACACACACACACACACACACACAAATTAAGTATTTAAAAAGAGAACGAATTAACATAGTCGGGATGCGATGCTAGGGGTGGGAGCAGAGAAGGATTTAGGGACATTAGACAGGTAAATCCCTCTGCATACCATTTTGTAAATATTGCGTAATTTGACCTTGAAAGAAATGATTAAGTAATGTATCAAATGCTCAAAGATTTACTTGTGACTCTTGAGTTCTGCAGCACCACCTCTGGCTTTCGTTTTCTCTCTGAGCAAATCATAGTGCGAGTCCTGTTCCTACTTTAACAACTGAACATGTAAAGGTACATGCATCTATACCTTAAACTTCTATGCTACTTACATGTGCACTAATTCTGGTTTGTCTTCGATTTCTGTGATTTTTAAAATGCTTTTAAAAAAATCTGTTTAGAACACTGCAGTGAGGGCTGGAGAGATGGTTCAGTGGTTAAGAGCACTGACTGCTCTTCCAAAGGTCCTGAGTTCAGTTCTCAGCAACCACACGGTGGTTCACAACCATCTGTAATGAGATCTGATGCCCTCTCCTGGTGTGTCTGAAGACAACTACAATGTACTTATAGATAATAAAAGTATGTAGATCTTAAATAAATAAATAAATAAATAAATAAATCTACAATGAGAAGACTTAGACCAAGAGCCTTTTGACTGTTTGTGAATCTTATTTCAGTACCAATCATGGCTGTGGTGTGCTTAGGAAAAGAGAGATGGTCAGGATTAGGCCCCTGCGTCAGATTCTCAACAGCTGCTCTTATTTATCTGGCCTTAGCAGGCTGGCCACAAGTAATAGAAGGTGGCGGTGGAAGTGCTGGGTTGGTGAATCTCTGGTGGGAATAATTTCAGCAGGACACTGGCAGTCTTTAGAGTGCAGTTCAGAGCTTCAGTTCAGTGACCAAGCCCCCTTCCTGGATAGTTTCTGAAAAGAAAATCAATGTTTTTTAAAAAACAAAATGGGTTGAATTTATGTTGAAATAATTCTGCTCTTAGAAAATCATGAAAGAATTTGAAGAAAAATATGATTTGGAAGGACAGACCGAAATTGGACAAAAGACAATGTTTGGATTCATCATTCCCATTATCTTCACGAGACATAGTTTTGCCTTCTTGCTGGTAAACTCTGGCTTTTTACTTTTAATCGCTGCTGGCAAGCTGCGGAATTTTTTTCAAGTGCGTTATCACCCGTCTGGCATTATTTAATACTCCTCTCCATGTCTGCAATGAAACCAGAAGTGGATGTGTGCCTTTGCACACAGGTTTTGGTGCATCAGAGAGCTGTATCGTTGACTCAGATCTAGACTGTGTTACGATGGGGTCCTCAGAGATCTCTAGTCTAGCATGTCCTTAATTAGCAATTGTTCCTATGAAGATGCACCCACAGACAGAACACCAGTCTGAAAAGTCTGATTGTCATTCTTCACACTGGAGAGCACCCAGCTCCCAGAGACCAAGCACCTTATTTAGACTGAAGTCCCAGTCAGGTTGAGTCTCGGCTGCCTTGCCCCCAGTCAGGTGCCCTTTAGGCTTTGTGACTCAGACACATAAATGATCTGATTTATTGTTGGCTTTTTTTTTTTAATTTCAGATTTCACAACTTGATTGAGAAATTCTTGAGAGCAAGCTTCATAGTCTTTCAGAGTCTATGGTTGATTCACAGAGCCCCTTCTTGCCTCTGTCAATCACTGCAGGTTCCCTGCTGGGCCCAGAAAGTTTGGGGGAGACATAGTCATTGTCCCTTGCCTTTTTGTGAATGGTTTAGATCTCAACTCCTGAAAACATTAGGGATGTATATTCAGCATGGATCACTAGAAAAAAAAGTAAGAGAATAACTGTTCAAAAAGTAAAAAAGTAACTACTAGAATTCTTGGGGTATCATTCTGTTTAGTTTTTGTTATATTTCTCTCTCTCTCTTTCTGTGTGTCTGTGTGTGTGTGTGTATGTGTGTATGTTTACACACAATTTATTTTTTAACTTTGTAACTGGTTTTCTGCCTACACAAGTTAACTTTTTAAAAAATAGGTGACACTCCATTTCATAAAATGATAATGCCATAATTTATTTAATCAGTTCCCTATAATCTTTTGAGTTTTTTATGATTATACACCATGTATGCCAAGCATCCCTAGAGCTGTGTATTTCTGCCTAACCATGGGTCTTTCAAATAAATTCCTGGAAGTGGAAATGCTGAATCAGAGAGCATTAATAATTATACCCATTTTTGTTATGCGTTGCCAAAGTTACCCTTCCTTTTTATGTATCATCATCACCATTATCATCGCCATAGGTTTTTCAGGACAGGGTCTCACTCTGTAACCCAGGCTGGCCTAGAATTCATGGCAATATTTCTGCTTCAGTTTCTTGAGTGTTGAGAATACAGGTTGGTGCCACTGTGCTAACTTTAACATGTTTTTCTTGGTCAACATGTCCCATAATGAAAGCAGACACTATGGAAGGGCACTGGAAAAGAAGTAACAATACTAAAAGCATCACACTGACGACAGTGTGGGGGCCACTGGTTTAGTTTGAGATTTACTCTTGGGCCTCAGTTCCCTCATCCCTATGGAAGGGAAAGTAGAGCAGGTATTCGAACTTGGTGGCTATGGCGGCCGTACATGCTGCCTGTGCTCACCCCCCAAGTGCAGCTTGACCACCTTTGGAAGAATTACCACACATGTTCCCAAGTAGGAGTAGTTATTTTCCTCTGGCTTCTCACAGCATTTTAAAAGTTTCCTATAGTTGTATCTTTAATTTTTAATATAGAGTTGCTTCTAACAGACTATCTTATATCCCAAAAGAACATCCCCTTAGCACAGTTCTTGATGATGTACTACAACCATGGTTCTAATGCTGTGAACCTTTAACCTTTACAGTTCCTCATGCTATGCTGACCCCCAACCATAAAATTATTTCATTGCTACTTCATAGCTGTAATATTGCTACTGTTGTGAATTGTAGTATAGATGTCTGGTGTGTGACCCACAGATTGAGAACCACTGTACTAGAGACTGAGGAAACATCTATGGAAGTTGAGTGTGATACATTGAATCCACATCCGTAGTCATATGAAAGCAGATACCCTACTTATTTTCTCTCTTTTGAAGACCACACTTCTGGCTCCATTTTCTGTTACTATAACAGAATACCTGAGACTGGTTGGCTTATAAAGGAAATAGGTATAGTAGGCTCACAGGTACCGCAGCCAAAAGCCCAAGATTAGACAGATGCAACTGGCAAGGGCTTCGTGCTGTGTTCTACCCTAGCAAAACTCAGAAGGACAAGCAGAAGAGGTGGAAGGGAATAAGTAGGGCAGGCACCCCTCGTAGCAGCTCATAGAGTAAATCAGTTCAGTGAGAGACACCCACTGCAAGTATAGTTAGCCCACTTCTTTGAGGGAGACATTGCTCCCTCTTCACAAGTTGGTGACCTCTCTAAAAAATGTCTTTAGATTTATTTACTTTTATTTTATGTGTGTGGGTATTTTGCCTGCATATATAGTTGTGTACCATGTGCATGCTGGTGCCTTTAGATGCCAGAAGAGGACATTGAATCCTTTGGAACTCCAGTTACAGATGGTTGTGATCCACCCTGTGGGTGCTAGGACTCACACTCATTACCTCTGAAAGAGTGATAAGTGCTCTTAACTCCTGGGCCATAGTTCTATCCCTCCAAAAGTATGTTTGATTACACTAGTTTCTTCTTCATTGTCTTGTTTGTTTGCTTTTGGTGTTTGTTTTTGAGGCAGTGTCTCACTATGTAGCCATGGCTGTCCTGGAACTGCCTTTGTAGACCAAGCTATCCTTGAACTTGCAGAGATTCACCTGCCTAACAAGCGTTGGGATTAAGTATGTACCACCATGCCTGGTGCTTCAATCTCCTCACCTCTCAACATTTCTATTTTGGGGACTTTATTTCAACCTGAGCTTTAGGGGCACATACCATATTCAAGGCAGAGCACGTACTATATCTCTTTATTTTGAGGGGATGTTCTAAGTGTCTCCCGTCCCTACTGATACTTCTTCAAGTCACTAACACATGTATCTCTTTCTCATGTACAGAAGAATTGTTGAGACTTTAAAAGAATACAGATTTTTCAGGCTGGGCCTCAAGTGCATGGAATCTGAGGGCCAGGCAAGCCAAGACTTAGCCCCCAGGCAGCTGAGCCACCTCCCTGGGCTTTCAGCTCTGTTAGGGAGACTGGTGTTCTAGGTCCAATCCTGCCTCTTACTAGATGTCTCCATGAGAAAGTTACCTAGGCTCTGTGCTCTTTCCCAAAGAGAGGAAGAAGAGTGCCTTGTCTTAGCACTTTGTGATTATGAGAGAACAGACTAATGATTTAAATTCTACACAGTATCCCTTAATAGATACAACTTTGATATATTTGCTTACCAATTCATTTTTGAGTTCTTAGTACAGTCCTTTTCGTTTTGTAGTTATTTTAATGTCTAACCTCTTGGATCCAAATGCTTTTACTATTTATTTACATATTTAAAAATAATATTTATATTTTTTCAAGTTATGGGGTCAGTATGCTCACAGAATACTGAAAATCATAAGAAGCAAAGTACTAGAAAACTTAAAACTACCAGCAACGTTGATATACCCTTTTACTCCTTATATATGTGTAAGTATATGTAACATATACATTTTCTACATGGCTGAGCTCATGTAGTATGTTTCTCACTTGCCCGTATGTCATGCATATTTATCAAGTTCCAAAGCCTTTGAGTATTATCATAACCAAGCACATGATACCAATGCTATCGGAGGTATATTTTATTATCATTCTTGAAAACAAAAAATATCTTAAAATCAAAATGCCGGTAAGCCTTCAGTGATATACACTGGCAGATCAGCAACTACAGATGCTGTTCATGTAATGCCTAATTTAACACAAGCTACATGGCATTAGAGTGGAAATTTTTTAGACACTTCAATATCAGATTCGTACTATCATAATATCTATATAAACAATGTTTTCATTTAATTGTTTAACGTTACATTCCTATACTACAGCCAGAAGAAAGGCAGCACTATCAGTGGTTATAATCACAGTGTAAACAGAGACATATCTGAATGCATCACTACTTCTTAACAACCTCGTATTGATAACATGGCTCAGAGGTTTTACAATGCCGCATCCCAGATGTCTCTTTTCTGTTAATTTTCACAGAACAAATTTGCTATCTGTCGAGTTTGCTAGTCCCACTCTTACCATCCGTTATCATCTGTAAATATCTAAAAGCTTTGTCTTGTGAAATAAGGGCTGATAAACACAGGCATGTTACCACAACAAGTCATGTCTATAGAAACAGGTTATTATTTGAAAGTGTCTCTGGATGTGAAGATCCTAACAAGGAGCTTTCTCCTCACCTTTCCTCTCACTTCCCCCTCCATTCAGTGTGGAAATGTGGAGCTGTGTTAGCTTAAGTAAGTTAATAATGGTCACTCCCAGGAAATAGCCTGGTTAAACAAAAGGACATCTATAAGCTTGTCACTCTTCAGCCTTTTTTATTTAAAATGGGTACAGCTCAGCGTTGAGACCTATGTAGACACCACTACTTACACAGTCCACTTACGGGACCGTGACTTAGTCTGAATTTATCTAATGAAAAACACATGGACCTTTTCCACCTCCTTTCTCTCCAGCCTGTGTTCATCACCCAGTGACCAATCAGAGTGCTGGTCAAACAGGTGAAGTTTAACAGTTCCATTTGAAGTGACTTAGAAATGCTTAAAATGGGGGTCGGGAGGATGGTTCAATTGGTTCCATGTTTTTCGAACAAACATGGAAATCTGGGTTTAGGTCCCCAACACTTGGCAAAAGCCGGGTATGTCCTCTGTAACCCTAGTGCCAATAGTGGGTAGAGACAGGTCGATCCCTGGTGCTCAGTATCGTCACTATAGCCACATACATCAGTAAGCTCCGGGTTCAGTGAGACCCTGTCTCAAAAGATAAGTTAGTGAGCTAGAGAGATGGCTCAGTGGTTAAGAGAGCTTGCTGGTCTTGCAGAGGACCTGGGTGTAGTCTCTGGTACCAGTACGGCAGCTTGTAGCCATAATTCAGTTCCAGGGGAGTCTGACACCCTCTTCTGGGTCTTCGGGTACCAGGCACACATACTTATACATGCATGTAGACAAACACTCATACACATAAAATAAATATATCTTTTCCAAAACAAGATAGAGAGTGATAGAAGCAGACACCCACTGTGAGCCAAAACAATTCTTCTTCTGTTAAGTGGCTCCTATCGAGTATTTGATCTCTAGGACAGGATCCTGGAATACTTCAGATCCCTACAGCACTAGCTGGCCTGACCAGAGACTGTCAACTTTGCATGATCTCCACATGGCATCAGGTCCTGAAGCTCAGCTAGTCTACACACCTGCTTTGGGTTCGAATCGTCTCCGTTTTTCCTGAGTGACCTCTGTCATTCCAGGTGACACTTCTTAGGTTAAGGTGAAGCGTGTCTGTGAGCAGCTCTGGTTTTCTTGAGACCACAGAGAAGGAAAGCACACATACTTTTTTCCTCATGAAACTTCTTGAAATCTGTGAAGAAAGCAATTCCACTGACCTCAGCTCCCCCGGAGCCATTGTTCTCCAAGGCTCATTTTCCTGTCAGGTTGGTTCCACGGCTATCTGGGGTCTTGTTTTAGCCTTTTACTGTCCTACCCACTTCTCTGAACTTTTTTTTTTTTTAAACATCTGCTTATAGTTACTTTAAGTTGGGTACCCAGGGGTCAGTGGAGTACTATGACTGTAGGTCTGTTAGACACAAGCACCTTCCTTTAGTGTGAGACAGTCTTCGGTGCCGGCTGAAACTGAGTTAACTTTTAGACATCCTCAGTCTGCCTTCACTCACATTGAATTCACTACTGAGTTAACTCACAAAGCCTTATCTACCCCGGCTGCACTCAGGTGGAGGAGACTTACATTTACTCCTGATAATTTGCTCTTCTTAGACTTGCTCAGTTGCCTACAGCTCTCAGGGGAGAAGAAATGTATTCTTACCAGTTTGTGATTCAGCGGAGGCCAAGGACATACATGAGTGAAATAAAAACTCAAGGATGCTTAGGCAACTAAGCATCAGTTGTAACTACACCGGAGTGTCCTTTGGCTTGCTTTTAGAGACATGTAGGGGCACATGTTAAATACTCACCTACCCTCAGGTCCCCTCCAGACTTCATGAGTTTCCGTTTCTTGGAGTGATGCCTGGAAATAGACATTTAAATAAACCCTGTAGGACCTTGATACATTGTTTTGAGAGTTGTAACTGTAATTATTGAAGAATTTAACCCAAAAGATATGACCAAAGTCAGATAGTGTTAATTAAGGGAGTGTGTTTTTTTTTTTTTTTTTTTTTTTTTTTTTTTTTTTTTTTTTTGGTAGCCTAGGCTGGCCTTAAACTCACTTGTTTAGCTCATGTTGGCCTTGAACTCACTGCAGTCTTCAGTCCCCTGAGTGCTAGTGTTTAGACGTGTACCACCATGCCTGGCTTAGGGCTGTGGTTTCTGAGGAACAGAAGAACAGGAACTAGACTAGAGGTTCCCTGTGAAGGAAAGAAGCTATAAGTTGTCTGCAGAGCAGCGTATTTCAGCTGAAGCAGAAGGGCCAACCCGCAACTGCTGAAACCAGAAAGCACATGATGCCAGATGACAGCAAGGCAGGACCTGCTACAGAAGCAGCATGGTCTTTGTCATCAGGAATTCGTGAAATACCAGGCAACACCCTAGGAGGGAGTGTAGAAGGGTGGGGGTGTCAGCAAAGATTAGCTGGGAGCATTGCTCCACACATCCCATCTCTCCTCCTGGGCTATCTGATGAGAAGATCTATATGAATTTCAGTTGACTAATTTGGATATAGACCAGTCAGGTGGTAGACAGCTACACAGCTGCTCGGTGCTCAGGGCGTGAGTCGCTTTCACACACTCACAGTGGAGCCCAGTGCACCCTGGGCTCTTTAGAGCAGGCAACCACAAACCTCGCCTAGACAAAATGACATCAAGAGATTGGAGTCCACACTTGAGTGGTCTTTGTCTTGAGTGTCTCCTTAAGGGTATAGAAGGTACACAGATGGAGTTCGGAGGGTGACCCATCTTCCACACTCATCAGCAAACACTCTTTGAAACAGAAGTTGATGAAAGCCATGCTCCAAGCCCTTCCTGCATGGCTAGAAAATACAAAGTGGTACTGGAGAGGTGCTCGGTGCTGAGTGTCTAAGGCATGGGTCCTGAGTTCGGGTCCCAGAACTCTTACCCTGTAGCTCACAATGGCCTGTATCTCCAGCTCCCTGGACCTAAAGCTCTTTCCTCACCCCACCAGCCCTGCTCTCATATATACAGAACAACAGACACACAGTCAAATCTTGCTTGGTGTGGTGGCATACAGTTTTAATCCCAGAACTGGGGAGGTAGAACTCTGTGAGTTCAAGGCCAGCCTGGTCTCTGTGATGAGTTCCAGAACAGCCAGAACTACATAGATAGATCCTGTATCAACATAAATAGTGTAAATAAGTAAGTTTTGTTTTTTTTTTAAAAAGCCTGTTTTCTGATATGAGGATTCTGTGCTCTGAAAAGAGGAATTTAAGCAGACCTAGTACTTGTCAGTTTCAATTAATACTTTTTTAGAGACACCGGCTGAAATTATGAAAACCTAGCAAGATCAAGGACCAGCAGTAGATGGGACAGTACTGGGTATAAGTCCATGCACTTTTTAGTGTTAGAAATTCAGACCTGGTTTGCACAACTGCTTAGAGAGGCTTGCGAGACTTGTGATGATGTCCCGACTTGCACTGGCCTCGACAGACTCATCCTTGGCAAGCAGAGTTGTCTGTGTTTGAGCTGGAAGCCACTGGGATTCCCCTTTTAAGTATCACTAAATCATTCCTATCCTGCCCCCACCCCTGAAATGAATTAGGCACTCCTAGCCCAATGCTAATTTGATCGAGATCATTTCTAATTTATTGACATCCTGACAATGAGTTTTCCCCTTTGAATACCTGCAATTTTGCTGACAGATTTTCTTGAGCAGTTGGCCTCTGGTGACATCTAGGAAAAAAAATTAGGTGTTTAACTCACATTGAAAAAGAAAAGCTTGGCAAACACAGTGTGTCTCATTTGGACAGTATTTTCCTTTTCTTTTTCTTGTTTTAAAAAAAGATTTATTTATTATATATAGGTACACTGTATCTGTCATCAGACATACCAGAAGAGGGCATCAGATCTCATTACAGATGGTTGTGAGCCACCATGTGGTTGCTGGGATTTGAACTCAGGCCCTCTGAAAGAGCAGTCAGTGCTCTTAACCACTGAGCCATCTCTCAAGCCCTGGACAGTATTTTCAAATATTATTAACAACAAACATTAGTGTTGATCCCTTGGGTTGCAGAACTAAGGCTATGTAACTTTTATGATTTTTTTAAGGAAATGATAACGAGCTTATTAGGTACCCTATAAATATTTTTGTGCGCTACTTTCACCAGTGGGACTGGTGATACCTGTCACTGTGGTAAAGCCCTGCTCTGTGTAGACTTTTAGACTGGAAGTCTGCATGCTGTCTGTAATGCCCACCTTAACATCTCTTGACAGTTACCCAGTCAGGTATGTTCACGTCTGGGTTTCAACGGGTATCCTGGTTTTGTAAGTTGTGGAAGGATTGTTAATTCAACTAAGAGACTCATAGTTAAAAGAGGGGAAATAATGTATTGCTGGTTCCCCTTAAACTAAAGGGAAAGATGCACTATGCTAGGCTAGACTGCAGTTACTCACTTTGTGGCATACTGAGAACTGGCTTGTGTGCTTCCCAGTAGAATGAGGTGCTGTCATGTGAGTGCAAGCAGAACAAAGGATGTACCCCTCAGAGCCAGTGCCAGCTTCCTAATGCTGGTAGAGACTTTATGTGGGCTGCAGTTGGGGAAATGAAGACCAGGGAACAGAAGTCTATGTAAGATAAATGGGAGCAAAGAGAGGGCCGTCACAGGTGGTAGTGGCCGTTGTGCTGGCTTGGCTTTTGTGGAGGGGCTACATGTTAACTCTATGACATGGGCTTAGAAAACTCGAGGAATTGGCAGAATTGATTTTGACAGTCTGTCTGGAAGAGCAGCTAATGCTGTGTGAAATCCCGACCTCACTAAACTGCCAGGCATCTTTGTGGAGATGTTCTGATACGGTGTTTGGTTTGATTTTGTAGATTGTGAAGTCCAAGTCTAAGAACTGGCTAAAAAAAAAAAAAAATTAGTGCTGTTATTTACTCTATGATGAATCTTTAAGACTCAGAATGTGTCAGAGAAAAAAGGAAGCATGCCCAGAACATGAACGCTTGAGGTTCTTATGTCAGCTTTGGTGAAATTTGTGTTCATGGAACCAAGAATGGCCACCTTGCCTAACACTGAGTTACTTATGCAGTTGTATATAACAGAGAGGCTGGATGACCCGCGTCTCATGCTGAGCCAGCTCACAGACAGTGCCCCGCTGCTTAGACTCATCTCTCCCTTCCTCACAGTCTTCCAGTTTCTTTTGTTTTGCTTTTTCCCAAAACATTTTGATGTTACCCAGAACCCCTTTCTAATCCTGCAATTTTGATGGCTTGGCACACTCCTGATTCCCTCAGTGAACAGACTCCAGGAGATGTGGCCTCAGACTACTTCTTCCCCAATTCCTTGACTAGTCTCAAAAAGAGATCCTTCCTGACAAGTTGTCTCCCTAAATCCTGCCTGTAGTGAGCTGTTTTCCTCCTGGCCCCAAGCTCCTGGAATAACAACTCAGAATCAAAATGTACTTACAAATACCTAGATCAGATAGCTAGACTCATATCCTGACTAGCTGATAATAACCCACTATACTAATCTACATTCTGCCACATGGTTGGTTACCTCTACTCACGTACCACATGATGTCTGTCCTTCTCACATCTTCCCCCAAGACTCTCTCCTTCGTATTGCTCTATCCCAGAATCTTTTTTGCCTACCTGATGTTCCACCTTCTATTCTACCCTTTCTTATAGGCCATAGGTTTGTTTTATTGACAAGTGAATCAACCATACACTCCACAAGAGATTTTCTCTACACCTGCCTCTGTGTTGATAGTTCTTGAATGTGAACTTGGTGCCTGCCTATAATACTTTAGAAAAGAAGGGTACCTCAATTCAATCCAAAGTTTTCTGGCCCTGATATAAGAGCCTGTGGCCCAGATCAGTATGAATCTCCTGAATGTGAGTGAGTGAGTGAGTGAGTGAGTGAGTGTGTGTGTGTGTGTGTGTGTGTGTGTGTGTGTGTGTATTCATGTCACAGCTCTCTGAAGAAAACATGAGGGATTTATTTCTGTTATTCCAGCATGTGGGTCATGAGGCTTGGTTTTAGGTGCCTTTACCCAGTGAGCCATCTCTCCAGCCCCTATCATTCCCTTCTACTCCTTTTCCAAATTATTCACTGGTATGTTCAAGGATTTTTTATCCTTTATCCTCCCTCCTTCCCTTTCTTCCTCTCTCCCTTCCTCTCTCCCTCCCTCCCTCCCTCCCTTCCTTCCTTATGGAGGGAGGGAGGGTGTTCAATGTGCCATGCACGCATATGCAAATGTGAGGACAGCTTGCTGGAGTCAGTTCTCTCCTTCCACTGTGTAGGTTCTGGGGCTGGAATTTAGGTCATCAGGCTTGGCAACTAGAGCCGTTACCCACTGAGCTATATTGTTAGCTCCTATGTGTTGTTTATGTTTGTGTTTCTAATGCTATACACTCAAATCCTTGCACACTAAGCAAGTGCTTTGCATGAGCTGCATCCCCATTCCTCAGAGCCTTTCACCTAGACTCCATGGGTTGACCTCAGAGAGTTTAGGAATCCCCTCCATTGTGTGGAAATGCATGTGTGCATTTTCCTGCAGAGGTTCATTAGACTGCGAAAGACCAGAGGAGTAAGCTGAGCATGAAGTTGTATACATGTAATTCTATGACATAGGAGCCTCAGGGAAGAGGATCAGGAGTTCAAACTCAGCTTGAGCTGTATGAAAACCAGTCTCAAAGAAGCAAAGTCAACACAAGACACACACAGAGGGAGAGGGAGAGGGAGAAGGAGAGAGGGGAAAAATGGTAATGAGAATGAATGAAAGAATGTCAACCTAAACAATTTCCACCAGTTTCTTTTTCTTCTATATCTTGCCTTTTATATTTAATTTACTGGTCTAGGGTACTGATCATGAGAAGCCTGTCCAATATTAAGATGGGACATGTGGGAGCAGATGGTTCTGCAGGCTGAGATCAGAGGGTCCCCCAAATCAGCACCAGGAAAAACTCAGGAGAAAGCTGGGCATCCACAAGGGAGTGGGGCTTCCTTTTGAAGCCTACATCCCATGGAACTTGAGTGATATGAAAGTTCACCTGGAAAAAATCCAATCAGCTAGTAAGTCAGTGTGTACAGAAAAAGGCTGAATACCCCTTTGCCTACCCTTCCAACCTCTGCAAGTTCAAAACTCATCCATAAGTTGGTGAGATGGCTCAGTGACTAAGAGTTGATTGTTGCCAAGCCTGGTGACCTGAGTTCACCTCCAGGACCCACATTATGGAAAAAAAGACTCAGCTCCCTCCAGTTGTCCTCTGACCTCTATATTCTAACCATGTAGCACTCTAACATAGCCTGCTTGTGCCCTTCTCACCCAAATAAATACATGAAATGTTAACTCGTTGGCAATGAAGGTCAGCCACAGAGCCTGTCAGTCTCTAGGTACCTCTAGGGCTCTAGCCATAGCAGGTTACTGCTGGCATCTATGTCTCTAAGAGGCACCTCTGTGCCTCTTGCCCTCTTAGTCTCTCTTTATGATATCATTTCCTTTCCGCTGCCTAAACAAGACCCTGTGCATTCTTCTAGGCCAGTCTCATATCTTTGTTTCTGTGTCCAGTTCTAACTTTCTACTATCACCTCAGCAAATCAGCCTTTCTTGGGTAGATGACAAAGATATTTTCTGCACTTCACTGATATGTTAGTATATAGTTTAGATGCTTGCCTTCTGGTTTTCCTACCAAGCTGGGAATTCCACACAGGTAGGGCCTGCGCTTTGCATGTCTTGTGTCCCTAACACCTACTTCTGTGCTTCATCCCAACAGGAGCTCAATGTACGTTTGCGTTGAATGAAATCAGTTGTTAGGATTCACTGGAAATTAGAGACCAGTGCTTATTTAGTAAGTCAGGAAAGACCGACGATAGTAATGACAAGGTCTCATTTCCACTGCTTATTCTAATAACTGATTCCTTTGTGGAGCTGGATTTTGAGAATCTTCTTGTTAATATGTATTTCTTTAATATGCTAGAAAGGATTCTCCTGATACCAACTTGAAGCTGCTAAGACACCCTGTTGATGTCACCCTAACTATATTGTCATTTCAAAGATAACACATGATGCATCGCATAAGCACACATGTCAGCCTTTTCTCTTAATTTTCATAGCAGTATTTTGTGAACTGTTTATAAGATCTGAGTTAGTTTAATTCAAACCACATTAAACTAAGCATTTTCCATTCACAAAAACAGAATTGCAAAGTTCAGATTCTACTATTTATAAACAATTTGTTATGATAATCTGAAAAGGCTTGGACACTGCAAATAGGTGAGATAGATAGATAGATAGATAGATAGATAGATAGATAGATAGATAGATGGATGGATGGATGGATGGATGGATGGATGGATAGATGGATGCAAATTAGTTCAGTAGTGAGATTCATAATTAAAGAGTTCAACTAATTTTGAAAAAATAGATTCTTTTCCCTCAGACTCTCAATTTTGGAGAAAAGGAATCAAGAATTTACCTCTCTGGTTCTTTTTTTTTTTTTTTTTTTTGGAGTACATGCTATATGCTAAACATTATGCTGGATCAGTTGTGATTCAAGATCAATAAAACAGTATTTTTCCTTAAACAGCACATCATCTCAGAGAGAAGTTATATAAACAAATGATTGAAATATAAACCTCTGAGGTAGGAAAGGGGACTCCTCCTTTGAGAGAGCCATGTTGAGGTGAGGGATGGATGTGCGGGCTGGTCAGGGTGGCTGGTGAAGCAGACAGTTGCCGGGAGGTCACGATTGATAGATTATCTTTTTTTTTAAATATGTGAAGTGGGAATCTAGGTCATCTCCGAGAATTAGAGGCATGAGGTAGCTCTTGAGAAGAACCGAGTATTTCAATAATTCATAAGGAGAATTAGAAAAGAGATAACAAAGGGGAGTAAGAGATGGCGGGTGAGAGCAAGAGCCGGCTGAAATTGGATAGTGTGGGGGAGGAAGTGCCGTCAGTCAGCGCTCTGCTGTAATTTGCTCCAGCTCTGCTCTGTGGCCATATTGTGCTCAGGGCCCACAGGGCAGGGATAACAGAAAACGTGAAGAGCCTTTCCAAGAAAGCATGGCCTATCCTGGGAGGGTCTCCTCAAGGGGCTATTGACAAACTTGGAGAAAGTCTAGCAAGATGAGAACAGGCCTGGACTCTGGGTCCTCTGTAAACCTTGTTGCTCTGCTTTTGCTCCTCCTCCTCTTCATGTTTCTTTATCTTTATTTTTATGCATATGAAGGTTTTGGGTACATGTATATAGATACACAGTGTGCATGCCCAAAGAGGGGATTGAATCCCCTAGAACTGGAGTTACAGACAGTTGTGAGCTACCATGAGGGGACAGGCAGCTGAACCCAGACCCTCTGGAGGAGTAGCCAGTGCTGCTAACCACTGAGCCGCTCGCTCAGCTTCTTACACGCCAGTCAGTATGGTCTGTGCATGAGGTCAAGTGGAAACTGTTGGCTTGAAGAGGAAGATTAAGAGTTAAGTTTCCAGAGCCTGTAGTCCTGAAGGCTTGGATGTGGGCTATGATCAGCGGTGTCAACCTTCAGAAGAGCCAGCCTTACCCGTAATGCAGTATAAACCTGCTTGAGTGCTGGGCCCAAGGTCAAAGACATTTTACTGCCCATGTTTCTTGGGCAGAGCTTTATTCTGTGGTGAGAAAAGTTGTGGTGCCAAGACTTCACGAGTTTCACTGAAGTTCTCTTTCTGCCTGCAAACTTAGCCAGGAGTGCAGATGTTGTTGTTTTCAAGAATTTTTCATGTGTCTTTTCTTGACATAATGATGTTAGCTTTGGGTGTCCTTCCTCCTCCTCAGTCTTGCTCCTGGCAGTTGTGTCTTGTGATTTCTTTTACTGGTTGTCAATGGTTCCATTGTACTTTTCCCCTTAAAGATAGAATTGTTAAGACTCTAATTTTAGATAAGGACAAGTCATCTTCACAAGAACACAGTGTTGCATTTCTAGTTTCTTCATCTGTTGCTTGGAGAATAACACTGAAGTCTAGTACTTAGTCACTGAACAGAGTGCTATGTCAGTGTGGTATAAAAGAAGAACATAACAGAAAACATGGACCATAGCAGTGGCACCCTGAAGGGTGGTGTCCCCATAGGAGTGAAGAGAAGTCACAGAAATGGAGCTAACAGTCCTCTAGAGTAGACCAGACACTCTGGGGAACCCAAATCATCAGTCGTGCTAATGTGGCTTGTTAGTGGCAAGTAATTGAAAACTACTTTCGAAACTTTATTTCCAACTGGGTAGCCCTAAAAAGTCATACCCATTTGTCATGTGACATTTGTCACTGAAGACATCTATCCTTATTCCCAAAATTATTGCCATCAATTGAGACCTTGGAACTCATTTGTATCCATCCGTCTCAGAAACACTTGCTGCTTCTCCAAGTTTGTTTCCATTGACTGACTAAGATGTAGTTCCCATAGCCTGTTGTAGTGTAATAGGTATATTTTCCACTAGAATTTCCCCAAGGCAGACTTTCCTCCTGATCTCAAGAGACAATAAAGCAAGTAATAATTCCTAGTTAGATATTAAGTTAAAGAGACATTTCCAGAGTAAAAGTGTTCGTTCTAAGTAATAAAGAATATTTCAAAAATCTGTAACTTACAGCTTTCCTTCTCCCTTCAAATATTGCAACAGCTAGACCTTGTTTTTCTGTTTTCTGTTTAAAACAACATAAGAGGCTTGACTGTTTATTCTTGTCTACTGACAGCACTCAGATATTGCTGTGTGTAAGTGACATGGTTGGTCTGTCCTAAGGGGCGTGTAAAAAAAGGCAGGCTTCCTTCAGATGTCCTCTTCTGTTTGCAGTGAGTTGATATAAGACTTTTTCTTCTTCCTTTTTAGGCTGTAAACATGTTAAAGGCATCCTGTTATATGGGCCCCCTGGTTGTGGTAAGACTCTCTTGGCTCGACAGATTGGCAAGATGCTGAACGCAAGAGAGCCCAAAGTAGTCAATGGACCAGAAATCCTTAACAAGTATGTGGGAGAATCGGAGGCTAACATTCGTAAACTCTTTGCTGATGCTGAAGAGGAGCAAAGGCGGGTATGTGGACATACTTACTAAAACGTAGCGTGGCTTACATGAAGAGTGATGCCCAGAAACATGGAGCTCACTTGTTACTCTGATCTATAGTTTGAAACAACTTGCAGGTAAAATATAGTTGGTATCCCCAGAATTTCCCCAGAGCAGTGGTTCTCAACTTTCCTAACACTGTAACCCTTTCTCATGTTGTGATGGCCCTCCCAACCATATTGTTTTCATTGCTACTTAATAACTATAATCTTGCTACTTTTATGATTATAATGTAATATCTGTGATTTCTGATGGTCTTAGGTGACCCCTGTGAAAAGGTCATTCAACCTTCCATAGGGGTCGTGACCCACAGCTTGAGAACCTGTACCCTAGAGGTTATATGTGGTTGACATGATTTGAAATGTTATTATACACATGTTCAAAAACAGACCTTGAATATATTTTCAAATGATGCTTTGGACCACGTTGTTTGCAAACACTCAAACTCAGTTTGTCTTTTGGGAAAGGAGGGAAGTTAAGTCCATGAATAGACCTTAGGGATTTTCTGTGTCAAGTTCCACAGGAAGTAGGATACCTTTGGCACCCCGACCGAGTCAGCTCAGTTGTAGAGTAGCATTTTTCAAATTACAGCATTACCAATTATCCCTACCTATAATGACATGGAAGAACATAGACATTATTTGGAACTCCAGAGGCCATATTTAAACTGACTGTGTGTTTAATATCTCAAAAGCTGGGAGACTGGAGAGATGGCTCAGTAGGTTAAGAGCACTTACTATTCCTCCAGAGGACCTGGGTTCAATTCCTAGTATCGGTATGGTAGCTCATAATTGTTTATAACTCCAGTTTCAAGGACTCTGATGTCCTCTTCTGCCCTGCTTAGGCACCACATGAACATTCACTTACATACATGCAAGCAAAGCATTCATACACATAAAATAAAAGTAAGTCTTAAAAAAACAAAAATCAAAACAAAACAAAAAAAAAAAAAACCCTTCAAATGCTGGATTTGGGCCTTAGGTGGGGAAATTTGAAAACCAGACTGAGTTTCTTAACTGTGACAGCTATTTCGTGTGTCATCTTGACTGGGTCATAAGTTGCCCAGATGTTTACTTGCACACCCTGGGTGTATTTGTAAAAGAGTTTCTGGGTGAAATTAACTTTGAATCGGTAAACCGAGTAAAATCCGGTCAGTGGCCACCTGGCATCTTCTAAACAGAAACAAAGGAACTAGAAGCCACAGAATGGCATTTTAATTGCCTGAGAGAAAAATCGAGTTTTTAAAGTTTTAATATGAGACATAGGCTAGGGGTATAGTTCTGTGAGGCCCTAGGCTCAGTCCCCAGCACTACAAAAATAAATGAATGAATGAATCTCTCTTTGAATGAAGTCTGTGTCCCACTGTGAGAAGGTGAGGATGTTGCCTCTCTGTTGATTGTTCTTTGCTGCATATGGCCAAGAATGGTGCTGTGACGTATCAGGGGGATTCTTACATCATTATCACACAACTACAGCACCTTCCTCTTCAGTGGTTGCTATTACAACCTCCTGGAACTCGGGTGCAAAGAATTGCTGATGCTGTGATTTCAAAGATGGTGAAATAACATAATACGCCTTAGAGTTAGGAAAAAGTCTGATGGGCTTACGTAGTTATAGAAAGATAAAATGGGCTTTAGTGTATTTTAGGAATTCATTCCCTACCCCCATTGGAAACTTAGAAAAAAGAAAAAGCATGAGACAGCTATCACTGTAGTTAGTTTCAACTGCTTAAAAAAAAAACAAAAACAAAAACCTGAAACTGAGTCTAATGGGCCCTGATAATTATACACTACACAAAGATGAGTTGAAACACAGTCTAGAGAAACAGTTCATAAAAGCTCACATGTGAGAATTTCCATATAGCTGCATAGATAACCTCGGTACTGTTTTTAAACTCAGTCAGCTGAAACATGGCACTACTAATGATAAAACTGCGTTGGCAAAGAATTTCTAAATAGATATTAGTCATACTCGGTGTCTTAGTGAGGGTTTTACTGCTATGGACAGACACCATGACCAAGGCAAGTCTTATAAAGGACAACATTTAATTGGGGCTGGCTCACAGGTTCAGAGGTTCAGTCCATTATCATCAATACAGGAACATGGCAGCGTCCCAGCAGGCATGGTACAGGAGGAGCTGAGAGTTCTACATCTTCATCTGAAGGCTGCTAGTGGAAGACTGGCTTCCAGGCAGCTAGGATGAGGGTTTTAAGCCCAGGCCTACAGTGACCTGCCTACTCCAACAAGGCCACACCTCCCTGGGCCGAGCATATACAAGTCATCACACCATCCTCTTCTGTCACGTCCAGACACGACTTGTTATACCCAGCTAACGACCCCATGAAGGGCAATGTGGGTTACATAATAAAGAAAAGGCTCCCCTCTGTGACTCTGGACACTTCTGGCCAACTGAGATGGGTACTTCCGTATAGGTCAACTAGATAAATTTAGAACCTCCACTTTCGAAGGCTGTTGCCAGGGGCTCAGTAGCATCAGCCCTGTTTCTATGGGAAACATGGCAAATGGTAGAAGCAGAGCCAGGAGGCAGTAAGTTGAAGAGAGTTGCACTAGGATGGCATGTTAATTGATGTCTTGGCTATATCATCTATGAATATGATTCCTCACTCCCTATCCTATGAGCTTGCCTTAAACTAACACTCTGTGAAACTTGATGTTACTGTGCTGACTGAGTGGGGAGACGAGGCTGATGGCAGGCAGGACATAGGTCTGTAAGGCTCTGAAAAGGCCCAGATTGTGATGACATGTGCTTAGGACAGAGTGCCCCTGTGGCCATTTTGCAAAACAGTGCTTTGCAGTCTTTGGTACCCTTCTTGACTAGTGGGTAGCAGGGTTAGATGCAGACGGAAGTTGGGATACATGTCACACGGCTCAGGGCGTGTGGACAGCAACATGTCAGCAGCGCAGCTCCTTTCTGCTTCTTGTCCATAAGTGTTTTATGTTCAAATATTCTTGTATTTCAGACAGGGTCTCACTTTGGAGACCAGAGTAGACTAGTCTCTCAGAGATCCGCCTGCTTCTGCCTCCCATGCTCAGCCAGGCTGAGAATGAATACCTTTTGAAAAGGTAAAATCCTATAGTGTCCTGGTTTTACACTGAGTTAATTATACCTCTGTGAAGTGCTCTCTGGAAAAGTGAAGGTTGAGGTTCCAGTTTTTCTTCGGGTTGGTCAATGAACAGTTTTTGGCATGGGGTTTTCTTATTTTATGAATCAGAGTATCATTTGTCATTAGATAAATGCATAATCAGTATACACAGTGACACTGAGAAATGAAAGATTTTAAACTTTAGCTTTTACAATATTTATGGAAAGAGAATAATTTAAGTGATGTTTAGAGAAAAAATAAAACTTAAATTCCAAAAACTCTGAAGGACACTGTGAATCGTGTCAGTATAGAATTGCGTTAAAGAACAAGCATCTCTTTACAGGAGAGCAGGAGCATCCTGAGGCCCTTTATCTGTCGGATGAGCATACAGCAATTTTGACTTATTTTCTTCCGGCATACACTTTTATGAATGTGTGAAACTACCACTAAAGTTGGGGTGTAACGTTAGTGTTTCCTAAGTTAATTTATTTACAGATCTAATCTAATTCAAATTAGTGCTTGGATTTTTCTTTCTCCCTTGGTGTATATGTGAGTGTAAGGAGTGTGTGTTTGTGAGCTTGCCTGTTGTGATGTGCATGCCAGAGGTCATAGTTGGTGTCTTACTCTCTGCTACTCTCCCTTTTATTGTTTAAAGAGAAACTTTCCAGTGAACCCACAACTGCCATTTGGCTAACAAGCCCCTCAAATCTGCCTGTCTCTGCCCATCTAACTCTGGGGTTTCAGATGCACACCATGGGCCATCTTTACATAAATACTGGAGATCAATATTTACAGTTATATATCAATGGACTTAATTAAAAAGCATGTTTATAAACCAATAAAAGAAACACACGGGAGGCATATCAAATAATAAGAGAAAAATTAGCACTGGTAAAAATATATAATATATTTTTGGTTGTAAGCCTAGTCTTGTGAGCCAAGCCATCTCTTCTGCTCAAAAATATATAATCTATAAAATGTGCCAGCATCTTTGGTAATTAGAAAAATGTGATTTAGAAGCAGAAAAATCAGCTCCATTAAAACCAATGAACCAAGCACACACAGAAAGGTGGGAGCATTGACTTGTCACATTGGTAATTAGTTTTTAATGTCTTTTATATTCCTTATTTGTGAGAATATATCGAGATAGGCACAGTCATGCATTGTGGAATTCTAAACTCATTAAAAAAAATTTTTTTCTGAGGGTGCTAAGGATGTAACTCTAGACATAGTACCAGCACTACCAAGTAGCAAAAGCAAAATTCTGTAGAAAAGCATTTGATGCTCTATTTTAAGGTCTTTAAAATATTCAGTATACCTTTTAACCTAACAGTTGTGTATAGGAAGTAATTATGTATTTTGTCAAGGATTTAGGTAAAAGAATTTTCAATGCGGCCAAATATATAATTAGAAATATATAATTAGAAATAATTAAATATCTAACAGAAAGGAATTAGAGTGTGGGGATTGAGAGAGCTACTAATAATCATACTGTAGTTCTGGAAGAGGAAACAAGATAATAACTGGACTGGAAAAACAGGCTGCTAAGATACTGCTTGGCAATGTGTAAGACTCCTCTCTGGTTAGTTGCCTTTAATTCTTATGAGCTCTTTCTCTTTTCCCATATTTTTCCAGATTTCTTCTAATTATGTTAATTTGCAATTAGACAAAGTGGGAGATTTTGGAGTACTCAGCCCTAAAAGCCTTTATCAAACCCCTCACCTCAGGTGTCAGGGAGCTATAGACAGAAAGGCAGAAAGATTGTAAGAGCCAGAGGCAGCAGGTGAGTCTAAGGGAACCACTTCCAGACACAGTAGGACTGGTGCTGTTCAGAGACTATGGCAGTGTGCACAAGGCCGCCTCAAGTTCAAACCAGACGAAACTGCAACTGGGAGAGAAGAAAGTGGTTTGCAATTGATACCAGATGGGAAGGAATATGTCAGTTTTCTGCAGTGGACTGTCACTGGATATAGCAGCCACACTACAGAGCAGGCCCATGCACAGGAGTGGTTAGCAGGAAATGGGTCTCATGGCTTGTGTTTTGCTTTTGTGTGTACATGTAGTTTTTGTTTCGGTATTTTTGCCATATTGGATTTGTTGTTGTTGGATCATTTTAACTTGTTCTTTTGTATTGATTTTATTTTGAGAAGATGTGAAATTGGATGGTTAGGGAGGAAGAAATTGGGGGAGGGGAAGAACATGATCAAAATATTTTACATGAAGATAATTTTAATAAATAAAAGCAAAACATTTCACTTTAAGTAAAACAATTACTTTCAAAGAACAGTAAATGTTCAAGAGAAGACAGGGCGTGATGAGCTCCCATTTTCTTAAAGTTTTTATTGATTATTTGGAAGTTTCACATAAAACACTCCAGTCCCATTTACTTCCCAGTCCTCCCAGGTCCACCCCCCCACCCTTGGAACCTCCCCAGAAACAAAAGAAGAAAAAGAAGGACTGAGTCCTATCTGTGTTGCTCATACACTCACTGGGACAGGGTCAGACTCTCAGTGGCCAGCCCCTTAAAGAAACCTGAATGTGGTTGTCCTCTGCTCCTCCCACCGGAGCCATCAGCTGTAAAGAGCTGCATACATTTCAGCATCCTTATCACAGCTTTTGAGAGCTCTCTTCAGTGACTTCCTGTCTAGGTTGTTTCTTTTTGGGGAGGAGAGATGGAGGAGGAAGTGGAAGAGAGGTTGTCACAGAAACCTTCCATGCCTCTCATTCTCAACTGTGTCTACAGCCACTAAAAAGCAGCTCCCTTGCTCTTTATAGTCAGTAGCAGCAAGGGTCACAGACTTCCACATGGTTTCTGGCCACAGCACAAACCACAGATATCCCATGGCCTTTGGCGGTAACATGGGCCATGGGCATCAACACAACCCCCAGTAGCAGCAAGAGCAAAGACACCAACATGGCCTCATGTAGCAGCACAGGCCACACACATGGCCTTTGGTGATAAAACAAACTATGATCATCTACATGGCCCCTAGCAGGAGCACAGACCATGGACCTCCACACAGCCTAGGGCCACACATAAACCATGGATGTGAACAGGGATACAGATGACCACACAGACCACAGTCATTCCCACAGCTTTCAATGGCAGCATGGACCTTGAACATCAACATTGCCCTCCGCTGCAGTTGGTCCATCGACACCGTCATGGCTCTTGCCAGCAGCACAGGCCACAGCCATCCACATGGGCTCCAGCAGCAACATGGACCACAGACACTTACATAGCCTACGGTGGCAGCATGAGTCACAGACATCCCCATGGCTTCAGAGAGCAGCACAGACCACTTATGTCGCTACCCTTTGCCACTAAGTCTGTGGTTTTGTCATTCTCCCCTGCACACAAGGCTTTGTTCCACCATTTTTTCTTCCAGTTTCATGAGTCTACTTTTTAAATGTTTTCTATAGGACTTGCCCTTCCCTAGTTTTTCTGGGCATGCCACAGGCTCTTCAGACTCCTCAGACTGCCCCTACCCCCCCACTGCTGCCTAGTCTGCCCTCGGAGCCTCTGTGGGTCTCTCAGGCTCTTCAGAGATGCTCTGGTCCCACCACAGCCATGCTTCAGCTTTTCATCCTCAATGGTGATAACGTGCTCCCCAGTCTGGTTCCGCAGCACAGGCACTGGCTCCTCCACGTGTTCCAGCTGCTCGTAGATAGTGTAGCTGTTGGTGTGGACTGACTGGAAGCTCTGGATCTGGGTCCAGGTGGCAGCTGGGTTGGTCAGCCTGTGAGCAGCAGGTCTTCCTGTGCAGTGGGTCTTCAAGTTTTTATTTTTTAAAATTAAAGTGTAGAAATAGGTAGAAAGTAGCTAGATGATTCTGTGTGGGTAAAGGATTCCAGTACTCACTTGAGGAAAGGAGAGATCCATCTCCCACAAGTTGTCCTCTGACCTCCACGTATGAGCCCTGGCCCTCAGACATATGTACATACACACACCATAAATAATTGTAAAATTAAAAAATAGAAATATTACAATATTGATAGCATTTATCTTTAGGTGATAAGGGTGGTTTTTAACTTTATTTTAAATTGTTTTACAATGTTTGCTAAGTTAACACATTTTCTCAGTTAAGACTAAGTCTCTTAATTTTCTTTATTATTCTGGGTTTGTGTGCATACATATGCGTGGAGATCTGGAGACTGACCTCTTTTAGGGAGCTGCCTTCCATCATAAATTCCAGGGATCTAGCTCAGGTCACCAGGCTTGATCTATCTTGCATCCCTCAACCTCTCTTTTAAAGTTGTGTATGTGTGTATTTGTGTGTGTAAAAGTATCCCTGTGACTATGGATATGTATGGACAATGGCATGTGTGGAAGTTAAAGGAAAACCTGTGCGTGTCAATTCTTATACTGTGTGAGTCCTAGGTATTGAACTCAGGTCATCAGGCTTGGTGGCACGTGCCTTTACCTGCTGAGCCATTTCAGTGACTTATTTAACCTCTTTGAAAGATCATATTTTTATAGGCCAGGTGTGCTTGCACACACCTTTTATCCCAGTACTCAGGTGGATTCCTGTTTCAGGCCAGCCAAGGCTACATAGAAAGATGGTTTCAAACAACACACACACACACACACACCACAAAAGAGGATTTTTTTTATCAGAGATTAATGAATTCTAATCATACCTAATCCTTAGGTTTGCTGTGCTCATCACTTAATTTATATTATTTATGTATTTTGATATTTAGGTTATGTTCAGTCTCTTCTGTTTTATTGTTCCTTGTTTCGCCTTAGTGGTAAACATAGAAAGTGAAAGAATCATGATTGACATCAATTACGTTTACATTTTATGACAGTCGAGAGGAATTTGATCATCTCCCAAATGAAGAACTGTTGCATGTTTGATACGTCAGTTACTCTATCCGATCGGTGCACACTCTGTGCACACATTGCAACGTCACTGCGCCCCATGATAACCATGTGGTTATTGTCTTAAGTTTTATAGCTCGTTTTCTCTGGTTCCTCATGGAAATAATTACGAAATATAAATTGCTAAGAAATCCATGTTAATTTAAGTTACCGAGTTATTAGCTATTTTGGAATTCCAGTATCTTTGAGAGTGCAGCATCTATGATTTAATTTACACTCATCTATATTTATTAATCAAAATGCAGCAAAACCAACCTGTAGAACGCTTCATTTTGCACTTCTTGATTGGTTTGCTTATTGATGTATTCAGAGTGTGACTTTTAACAGAATTTCCGTCCTTCCTAGCTTGGTGCTAACAGTGGCTTGCACATCATCATTTTTGATGAAATTGACGCCATCTGCAAGCAGAGAGGGAGTATGGCTGGCAGCACTGGAGTCCATGACACTGTTGTCAACCAGCTGCTGTCCAAGATTGATGGCGTCGAGCAGCTCAACAACATCCTCGTTATCGGTGCGTCTGAAACAAAGGGTGTGCGTCGACAGTGTGCACTTTCGCTGCTGGCGCGCCTGCAGCTGGGCTTTGGGACCTGAGCTGCTTTCTCTCAGAACGTTTTAACTGTTGTATGTTCTGAGCTGCTGTTTAGGATGCTTTTTAGAAAGGAAAAACATTACTGCTTCGTATGGACATGGAAATTGCTACATACAGAAGAGGGGGGACCAGGGAGCTGGAAAGACCATCCTGCTTTCTTTCAGCCACATACTTGCTCCTTAAGTTTGCTTTTTAAATAGTGATTTCACTGCAAAGTCTTTCATGTTTTCTACTGGGTAAAAAACAAATGATGTTCTTAGTTTAGTGCTGTTTGTGTTTGTTTTTTGTAACAGGACCTTAGTGAGGTTACTGTTTTTTACAGAGTAAAAGTATGTTTTATCTTGCTTTTGAACTCTGATCATTTGCTCACTGCTCTTAATATCTGCATTCAGGAATGACCAACAGACCAGATCTGATAGATGAGGCTCTCCTTCGACCTGGAAGGCTGGAAGTTAAAATGGAGATAGGTAAGTAAAGTAAATCACAGGTGTACAAGCATGCATGTGCACATGTCTGAGTGTGTGTGTGTGTGTGCATGTGTGTGTGTGTGCGCGTGTGTGTGTGTGCCTGTGTGTGTGTGTGTTCGCATGTGTATGTGTGTGTGTGTGCTTGCATCCACGTGTACATGCCTATGAGTGTCCATGCACACGTGTTTTCACTTGTGGCTTCAGTTTTATTAATGAGAGCAACCTTATATCAAATAATGTTCATTGTCAGCTGTCCACAACTGGACTCCTAGAAGAAAAAATTCTAGGATTGTGACTGCATCTTCAATGGACTCCAAAGACTAGGAAAATGTCTGCTTTTGTCTCATCAGGCTTGCCAGATGAGAAGGGTCGACTGCAGATCCTTCATATCCACACAGCAAGGATGAGAGGGCACCAGTTACTGTCTGCAGATGTGGACATTAAGGAACTGGCTGTGGAGACTAAGAATTTCAGTGGCGCTGAGCTGGAGGGTCTGGTGCGAGCAGCGCAGTCCACAGCCATGAACAGACACATAAAGGTCAGGAAACTCAATGGACAGACAAGAACACATGGCCTGTGTGGGCCGCGCCCCCGTTCCTTACCACACATGCCAGGAGAGCAAACTGGCTTTTAATGGTAAGGAGAGGTGGAGTAAGGATTGTTGTCCACTGCCGGACACAAATGGCAATGTCTGCCCAGCGGTGAGCACCAGCTTATTTGCCTTTGGTCACTACCGTCTGGCAGATGTGGTTTTGAAGATTGTTGCTTTCGACCTTTACATGGCCTTAATGTATAAGAAGCTGAGTCTTTTGCATCTAGGCACTGTTCCATGCAGCAAACTCTAGATATCTGTTACTTTTAAAGTTTTGGGCTAGACGTGAAGATGAATCTTGACCTTTTCCCTCACGGGATTCAGAGTCAGGAAGATGGACTAGCACAAAGTGTTGGAGGGCTCTGTTTGTTTTTTGGTTTTTGGTTTTTGGTTTTTTTTTTTTGTTTGTTTGTTTATTTGTCTTTGTGCTATTGAGGACTAAACTTGGGGCCTCAGTGCATGTTTTGCAAGTACTCTACTACTGGGTTACAGCCCTGGCCCTTTTGGTTATTTTTATAGGGTCTTACTAATTTGCAGAAACAGGCTTGAACTTGCCATGTATCACAGATAAGCTTTGAGCTTGTCATACCCCTGCCTCAGATTCCTGTGTAACTGGCGTCATAGCAGGCACCATCATGCTTGGCTCAGTACAGTCATAATACATGCTCTTGTAAGAAGACTTTGGACGGGCCTTTATTTGGATCAGTGAACTTTGGTGCAGGTGGTTCTTTCTGAAGCTGCAGTTGTCCCTTTAATTCCGAAGCTCCCAGGCTTCCCTCTCAGCCGACAGTACCTGTCTTCTCACTTTCTGACTCATAGATAGTAACTCTTCCTGGGTGTTTTCTCAGGTCTCAACTATAAGATCCAACAAACCATCTTCTCTCTTGCTCCTGTTTCTTTTTATGCCAGCATCTCATATTGAGATTTCAGTTATCTCTGATGCTCACCTCTGTGTCCTATGTCAGGTCACTTGTTCATCCTACTGGTTCTGTTCCAGAGCAGTGCTTTTGCACCGTCATGGCTGCCACCTGTGCACTAACTATCCTTTGCTTAAGCCTTTCCGGATTCTCCCTTCATAATGCTGTGCTGTCTTCCTTCTTGAAGTAGTCACACAGCATGTGGGATACCTCTGGCTGGCTGACTTTGACTCCGGATAGTTTATCAGGCCAGTGTGGTGCTAACTGCGAGTGAAGGTACGTAGTATGCAAGCCATATGACCTGAGTTGATCATCAGACCCACGTGAAGGCAGAAGGCGAGAACCAACTCCACAAAGTTCATCTGCACTGTCACACATGCTGCCCTCCCCATCACACACACACACACACACATACACACACAAATAATAAATTCTAAAACAATATAAATACACCAAGCAATGGTGGCACAGACCTTTAATCCCAGCAATCAAAAGGCAGAGACAGGCAGGTCTCTAAGTTTGAGGCCAGCATTGTCTACAGAGTAAGATCAGGACAGTCCACCTCAAAAAAATAAAATAAAAATAAAAAAATAAAAAAATAACTACAAAATGGGTACTACTGACCTGGTGATAATAGGCTATAGCCTCTGAGGGAAAGTTTGCTTTAAGTTTAAAGACTTCTTGAAGTACAGACCAAGTACCAGCCAGGATCACAGCAAGATTCTGTTCCAACACCTCCAATACACACACACACACACACACACACACACACACACACACACATTTATTTAGTACCAGCTACATGCCATACACTGTTCAAAGAGTGAACACTGGAACTGCAAAGAATGTAATTGCCTACTGCCAATCAGCATGCATCCAACTCCACACACAAGCATAGAAAACAATGATAATTCATAATACAGAAAGGGACAAGGCATCGGTGTGGTCAACTCATGGGGAGAGAAGCCTTCACAGAGGCATCCTCCAGAAGAATGTCAGGAGCTCTCGGTGTACGAAAGGGGCCCCGGCAAAGGCCCAGGGACACAACCAGAGTTGCTTCAGCGTGAACATTAGAAGTGGGGTGCTAGATAGGCAGTGTTGGGGAAAGCCTGGAGACCAAAGCTGAGGGGAGCACAAAGCTTTTTATTCTCTGAAAAAAAGTGCAGACTCTTTCCCGTGCGCACTGTTAAAAACTGTTAGAGAGTTTTGAGAATAGCAGTGACATAGTGTTAAAACAGAAGCTCTCTCTGGCAGCTGTGCCAAGTGGGAATGGGTTGGTGACACAGGACAAGAGAAGGGGAGCTTTTCTAACAGATGAGGCAGGAAGTAATGGCCTGAGGTTGAGCATGGCTTTATTATTAGTTCTAGACTATACTTGATCGAACCCAGCCAACCACTAGTTCTTCTCAAAGAAGTTAAAAACCATATACACTCTGTCCCATCACTGCATGTGTGTGTGTGTGTGTGTGTGTGTGTGTGTGTGTGTGTGTCTGTATTCATGTCTGACCCATCACTGTGTGTGTTTGTGTGTTTGTGTGTCTGTATTCATGTCTGATCCATCACTGTATGTGTGTGTGTCTGTCTGTCTGTCTGTATTCATGTCTGACCCATCACTGTGTGTGTGTGTGTGTGTGTGTGTGTGTGTGTGTGTATCTGTGTGTCTGTATTCATGTCTGACCCATCACTGTGTGTGTGTCTGTCTGTCTGTATTTATGTCTGACCCATCACTGTGTGTGTGTGTTGTCTGTCTGTCTGTATTCATGTCTGATCCATCACTATATGTGTGTGTGTGTCTGTCTGTCTGTCTGCATTCATGTCTGACCCATCACTGTATGTGTGTGTCTGTCTGTCTGTCTGTCTGTATTCATGTCTGACCCATCACTGTATGTGTGTCTGTCTGTCTGTATTCATGTCTGATCCATCACTGTATGTGTGTGTGTCTGTCTGTCTGTATTCATGTCTGACCCATCACTGTATGTGTGTCTGTCTGTCTGTATTCATGTCTGATCCATCACTGTATGTGGCTGTATTAATGCAGTAATAGCAGTGTTTACTTTGCAGCAGACTATGCGGCTTTAAAGACTGTACAGAAATGTTTGCTGATCAATATTCTAACCTTTAAGTTTACATCTTACTCATCTTGGAATATCCCACCATTCCTATAAACACTGAGTGGGCAGTACATGTAGTTTTAAAATTTTGTATTAAATTTGTCCATTTTTTTGTGTGTGTGTGCATATGTGTGTATGTTGTATTAAATATTAAATGATGACTTATCTCTTTATTGGCCCCCTGCGGTCTCATTTCACGGGTGTTGGGCACCACCTGTTGTGGTAAATATTAAAAAGGAGGACTTACAGTTTTATTACCCCCATGGTCTCACTCCATGTATGCTGCTCTAGTGTGGAGCCGTACGAACAGACTCTGTCACTTGGTCCACGAGCTACACTCTCCATGAGATTCCCTTCCCAGGCAGCTCATTCCGCCCACCCTGGTGCTTCTGTCCTAGGTGGATATATGCCTGCCCCAGTGTGCCAGTGTGTTTCTTTACCCCACCACCCGGCAAAAACATTACTCCAAAGCCTGGTAGCTTTTCGTGGTTGTTTTATAATATTAAATTCTCAATCCACAAACCCTCTACACAATATGATTATATCCAATGGACAAAAATGCAAACTGCCCTTCTATATGAGATAAAAGACCTATAGAATCTCTTAAAATAGTCATATCTACCTATCTACCTGTCGCTAGTTATGACCACCAGGATCTAGGTCTGCTTTCTCCAGCTCCATCTTGATTTCTCCACCCCCACCCATCTCTGCTCCTCTTCTGTTTTCCTACATTTTCTCCGCCTACCTCTCCACTGTCCAATTATGTATCACCTTAACATTAATCCATGTGTGTGTCTCTGTGTGTGTGTGTGTGTGTGTGTGTGTGTGTGTGTGTGTGTGTGTGTGTAAGGGAATGGGGCAGTAAGTGCTCTTACTTGCTGAGTCAACTTCCAACCCATGCATATTTTGTAAAGCAATAAACCTACATATGTATTATTTTAAATCGTTCGCTTATTACTGTGTGTATGAGAGTGGGAGAGGTTTGGAGTGTACACATTTACCAGGGAATGTGGGGAGGTCAAAGGGCAACCTTGCAGAAATTGGTTTTCTTCCACTTTTGTGTGTGCTCAAGGAGTCTTATGGTCTTCAGGCTTGCACATCAAGCACCTAGACTGCCCGAGTCATCAGCCCAAGAGACAGACTCCTAATCAAACTCTGTCCATGTTCCTCATTTCCTTATGTAGCTGCTGTACCTCTTTTAGCCCATTTTCCCCAAAGGTT
Organism: Micromys minutus; assembly: GCF_963924665.1. Lineage (NCBI taxonomy): Eukaryota > Metazoa > Chordata > Mammalia > Rodentia > Muridae > Micromys > Micromys minutus. Next base: position 50,203,974 of record NC_137979.1, on the reverse strand, counting down.
TTCTAGAAGGTAAAGATAGGAATAGGATATAGTATTGGGCTCTGGATAAGATGGATTTATTCATCAGTGAAGGGCCTGTTTGATTTTTTTTTCATTCTCTTTTTTTGACATAAACAGTGTTGATAAGGGGCCAGTGGGACGGCTCAGTTGGTAAAGGTGCTTGCTGCCAAGCCTAACAACCCAAGTTCTATCCCAGGACCCGCCCGGTAGAAATAATTCTTCTAAGTTGTCCTGTGATCTCCACATACACATAATGTTCAGGCATGCCTCAACTCACACATACAACATTACACACACACACACACACACACACACACACACACAAATACATTTTTACTGTTGTTATCAGAAATATGAGTTATTCTGGGACTAGAGAGATGACTCCGTTAAGAGCACTGACTTCTCTTCCAGAGGTCCTGAGTTCAATTCCCAGCAACCACATGGTGGCTCACAACCATCTGTAATGAGATCTCATGTCCTCTTCTGGTGTGTCTGAAGACAGCGACAATGCTCTCATATACATAAAATAAATAAATAAATCTTTTAAAAATACAGTTTTTCTGTGTAGCTCTGGCTGTCCTGGAACTCACTCCATAGACCAGGCTAGCATCCAACTCACAGATCTACCTGCTTCTCCCCCCGAGTGCTAGAATTAGGAACATGCAACACTGCCACCCAGCATACTAATAATACATTTAAGAAATAAATTTTAAAAGTTGGTTAGGACTTTAAAAACTATATTCAGCAAGTCATTATGATATTCTATCTTCAGGGTACAAAAAAAAATAAAATGTTGGTTTATTTCTGTTTCCTTCTCAAAACATTTGGGCCAAAGCAAAGACTGCGCTGGGTCTACCAGAGGGCCTTCCTGGTGGGCGGCGGTTTTAGGTTTTCTGTAACAAGAATGAAGTATAATCATGAACTGCCTGCTGTTTGTGTCATTGTACTTGAACCTGCGCTCAACTAAAACTCCTGTGACATTTGGTTGCTTTTCTTTTAGAGGAATCTCTGCTTCAGGTAGAGAAGATTCATAACTCAGATTTCTTCCCTGAGCTGTGTTGGTGAACTTCAATAAAATTACTTCTTTTTCAGAGACCTTTTGGTTGATTAAAGTCATTCTCCCCATAATTTCAGAGGAATGACGAGAGCCTGGAAAGGTCAGGTCTGAAGGTTACGCAGCGTGAGGGTGAGCGCTGATATTTGCTGGCGTTGAAATACAAGCTTATGAGTTTGTGTCTGAGCTGGAAGGTGTCGCTGTTTCTGTATGCACCAGCCGGCACAAATAAATGCAGAAAATAGCTGTCAGCCCAGCCAAATGGAGGACAAGAAGCTCAGAATTGTTGAGTTTTATTTTATTTTAAAAATAAAATTTTAAAAATAAAATTGTATTGATGTTGATAAAATTGTAGCTGTTAGCTAGGGAAAACTCAACACTTATTCTAATGAACAAGAAGTAACTTAGCACTAGAATATTATTTACAGTTAAGTGACTTTAATAATTAATCCTTGAAGTGCCTGAAAAGTTTATTCCATTCTCTCAACTCGTAGCCATTTTAATCATTTATAGCCTTCTGTTGTTGATTTAAGATCTTCTGTGTAGTCCAGGCTAGCCTAGAACTCTCTCCTCCTGCCCCAGCCTCCCAAGTTCTAGGATTACACATAATAAGCCACAATGTCTGACTTCAATTTAAATTATATGTAATTGATGTATAAAACAATTAGCCGTATTATAGGCTTGATTCTAATACGCATGTGCAGTATGAAATGAGCGGATTAAATGGCATACCCATGCTTTGGGTTTGGGAACACTTAGCATCACTGTACTAGCTGTTTTGAAATCAGCAGTAGCTGTTGCCAGCCTTGGTAAGCATCCTCTCTATACCCTCATACCCGAAGCCCCTGGCAAGCCATCATCTTTGTGTAGACCAGGCTCGCAGCAGACCAGGCTGCCCTCAAACTCTAGAGCCTCCTGCCTCAGTCTCCTAAGTTGCTGGATCCCTCAGGGTCTTGCCCTTTGGAATAGCTGAGTCATGTCTTCTGGGGCTCTGTTAATGCACAAGAGAGGATTCTCAGAAAAGCAAGCCCTCCAGTTTCCTGCTTGGAGATGGGAATGTTTCCTCCACACATCCTTACTCTGTGCCCCTTGCAAAGCCTACATCAGGTTGTTTAGGGTTTTAGCATCTTAAACTGAGATGGGTAACATGTTATAAAGCCAGTCTGTGTTAAGGATGCAAGGATGCCAGACATACAGAGAAAATGAGAAAAGGTCTAACAGCCCTCCCATTTCATGTCAGTACTCATAGGGTCCCTACATTACTTAGTACTGATGCACAAGTCGTCTAGAATACTGCCACATAAAATGCAAGATAGATAAACTACATGGTAACGAAGAAGGTTACAATAGGAAGTGGGGGGCAGAAGTAGGCAGATCTCTGAGTTTGAGGCCAGCCTGGACTACACAGTGAGTTCCAGGATAGCCAGGGCTAGACAGTGAAACCTTGTCTCAAAACAGAATAAAACAAAACAATGAAATAAAATAAAGTCCACTCTGGGCCAGGAATGTAAGGCCAGCCAGCACAAGCCATGAGGCCAGAGAACATGTACATTTTATCTCATGCTTTGTTTTTAACTTTGGGGGCTCTCAGTGATATAATGAATATATAATAAGAGAGGCATTTTCTAGAATGGCTATCTAGATGTATTTGTGAATACTGCTCTCATTGCTTCCTGGGTTCTAGTACCGCCAGTGAGAACGATCACATCAATTCTCCTTCAGGTTTGCAGGCTTGTTTTTGTGTCTCATAAAGGCTCTGGGACTTTTGTCTCCTCTTTGATGTTTAGTGGGTTTGCACCAGGGTGTCTAGACAGTCTGGATTTCTTTCTATTGATCCTGATCAGCAAGCACTCACTGAACTGCAGAGACACACACCTTTCCTCAACTCTGGAGGATCTCCCTCCCCTTTTCTTGCTGCTTCTGTATTAATGAGTCTTTCTGTCCTCTGCTCCTAAGACTTCAGGTTAGTGGCAGGTCTTCCATCTTTCTTACTGCTGTCACCATTTGCTGGGATTTGGGACCAAAAGGGAAATAAATATATGTGTTCTGTTTGCTGTCTTGATCTAGTTTCCTGACGTAGTTCTTTTTATCCCTCAAGGCGGAATTTTCCTTTTTAAATGTCTTCCCTTTTTATCTTGTCTCAGCAGTCTGTTCCTAAAGGAACATGACTCATATTTTATAATATCAATGGAAGTTTGATATGTGTTTCACATAGTTTTGCTTTATAGTCACATTTTTTAAAGATGCCTTTAAAAAGAAAAAAGCCATGATATTGATTTTAAAATGATGAAACTTGCTTGCTTTGTGCGATTGGGAGTGAGCCCAGCCACATTAAAAAGAAAAAAATGTTGTTCTCTTAATCACTCATCAGGTCCAGGCAGCTCCTAGTGCTGATAGAGGCCTCGGTGCTCCTCCAGATGTGCAAGTGTCAGCTCCAGGTGCAGTGAGCAGACTATTTGGAGCTGGCACGTAGGTTCTTAAGTACAAGTCCAAGTTTTAGGTTCTTACTCTCCTGGAGTAACTCATGGTTCTTAAACACAACTCAGTGCCAGAATCATCTGCGGCACTTCCTAACACTAGAGGTGCCTAGGCCCTCCTCTGCACCATTCAACACCCTGCAGGGTAGGGCTGGCCTCTGCCAAGTTGGGAAGGACTCTAGAGGGCATTCTAATGTGCATCCAAGGCTGGACACCACTGTCCCCTGAGTATCTCTTTATTGTGTTAAAATAGATATAACCTTAACTGCTTCAATTGTTCATGTAAGTGATTAAACACATTTGTAATGTGCAGCTACTTCACATTATTCTCTACTTCAGACCTCTTTTCTTCTTGTAAGTCTGAAACTTTGTATCCATTTAAAAAGTAACTCTGTTCTCATCTCCTTTCAACCCAGGATAACCACTTCCCTGCTTTCCATAGGACTTTGAGAATGCTAAAGATGTCATCAAGTGGGGTCATGCAGTGTTTGTCTTTTTGTGACTGGCTTGCATCCATCAATGGTGTTTTCAAGGTCATCCATGTGGTGTGATACCCAGATTTCCTTCTTTCTAAGAGTCTATTCCCATCGGTGGACAACTGGGTTCCTTCCTCTCCTTCACTGCCTTGTTCCATGCTCTTGTGAACATGGCTGTAAAATTCCTAAGACCCAGTTTCCTCTCTCTGGGATGGATATCAAAGGAGACATCCTTAGATCATAAGGCAATCCCAGTTTTCTTTCATTTCTTTTCTTTTTTCCCTTTTTTCTTTTTCTGAGACAGGGTTTCTCTGTGCACCCTTGTCTGTTCTAGAACTCCCTCTGTAGACCAGGCTGGTCTTGGACTCAGAGATCTCCTGACCCTGCTTCCCTGGTGCTGGGATTAAAGAGATACACCACTACAGTTAGCCTCAGTCCTAGTTTTCTTTTGTGAGAGCTTTCAATTTTTACATCCCTATCAACAGCCCAAGGGTTCCAGTTTCTCTAAGTCTTATTTTCTGAGTTTTTTTGTACAGTTGTTGGGGGTTTTGTTTGTTTTGGGTTTTTTTTTGTTTGTTTGTTTTGGGGTTTGTTGTATTCAGAGTTGCTCTTTAAGTTCGAGGTGAAATTTCATTGGTTTTTGGGTTTTTTGGTTTTTGTTTTTTGTTTTGGTTATTTGGGGGTTTTGAGACAGGGTGTTGATGTATATCCTATACTGGCCTTGAACTTGCCACCTTTGTGCCTCAGCCTCCTAAGCACTAGCATGCACCACACTTGGCCTTGAAGTTCTCTGGAAACTAGTGGTGTCAGCCATCTCTTTTCATGTGTTCTTGGGCATTCACAGCATGTCTGGAAAAGCTCTGCAGGACACTCTGATGTTGGCCAAAGTTGGACACCACTGTCTCTATTCCTTGGAGAAATGTCTGTTCAAGTACCTCGTTCTTGTTGTTGGGATTTAGAAGCTTTATATATTCTAGTCATTAATTCCTTTAGCATATATGATTTGCAGACATCTGAGAATTTGATATATGAAATATCCTCTTTAATCTTCTATTAAGCTGGGAATACTGCTAAGTTTTCTTCAACTCTTATGTCTTGTTTTATTTCTTTCAGGCCAGCACAAAAGTAGAAGTAGACATGGAGAAGGCAGAGAGCCTGCAGGTGACAAGAGGGGACTTCCTTGCTTCCCTGGAGAACGATATCAAACCAGTGAGTGTGCACATTGAGTGGGGTGTGGCCCCACAGATTGATGACTGATGTCGGCCTCCTGACGTCTGGTCTGTCATCTGAGGTTTCTCACTGTAGACACATCAGTGGAACACTGACGGCTGCTCTTTGACTAATATTTACCCAATACTTCCTGTGGTAGAGAGTTGCCATCAGTTTTGAGACTTTCTGGTTTTTGTTTTTTGGGTTTTATTTTTGTTTGTTTGTTTGTTTGTTTTCCAAGACAAGATTTCTCTGTGTAGCCACTGCTGTCGTGGGACTCACTCTGCAGACCAGGCTGGCCTCCAGCTCAGATCTGCCTGCCTCTGCCTCAACAAAGCAGAGCTGTTTCCATGGGACGCCTGAGTTCCCTACTACTGAGCTGCATTTCATTCAGCCCTCAGCTTGCTTCTTCTCCAAGGTCTTCGTAGAGTTGTATCTGATTTTATTGCCAGTTTTTATCCAAGTCTTTGGGGAATAAGACAGTTTTGTTGTTTTTTTTTTGTTGTTGTTTTTTTTTTTTTATTTCTTGGTCAGAAATCATTTAATTCAAAATGTCTTTGAAGAGGCCATGACAAGGAATGGGTTGTGTGACACAAACAACACAGTGACAGTGATACCAAGATGAGATAGTTTGGTTTCAATGCTGCTGACCACAATGCTTCAAACTGCCCTTTACCTCAATAGGCGTTTGGTACAAACCAAGAGGATTATGCAAGTTACATCATGAATGGGATTATCAAGTGGGGTGACCCTGTGACCCGAGTTCTGGACGACGGAGAGCTGCTGGTCCAGCAGACTAAAAACAGCGACCGCACACCACTGGTTAGCGTCCTTCTAGAAGGTAAGAAGAATAAGGTGACCGCCTTAAAGGTTTAGAAAATGCAGAACAAGAAGCCTTTGCCTTTAAAAGCTACTTAGTATGTTTCAGAGAGGTGAATGCTTGTCAGTTCTAAGCTTTGATCTTCAAATAATATCCTAGCCTGTGTATCTATATTAGGACAGATTAAAATTGGGGGCGGGGGATAGAATGTCTCTGACAAGTGAGAGCAGCTAGCTTTCTTACAGAAATATATTTCTATAGTACTTAATAGATTGATACTGCACAGCTCCGCGCAAGAGCTATTGATGTGGATACAGAGTCACCCAAGCATCAGTCTAGTCTCAAAATGACTTGTAAAGAAACCCCGCTGGGCAGTGGTAGTGCAGGCCTTTAATCCCAGCATTGGGAGGCAGGGGCAGGTGGATCTCTGAGCTTGAGGTCAGCCTGGTCTATACAGTGTGTTCCAGGATAGCCAGGGCTACAGAATAAAAACAAACAGAAATTTCTAATTTTTACATGCACACGTAACGGTGCATGTGGGTGCCAGTCTCACTGCCCAGGAGTGTCAGAGAGAACTAGAGGTGGCCTTGAAGAGCCAGGTCAGATCTCATCAAGTACACATGGGGAGGACACTCCACTCACAACCAGTTAGCTTAGTATTAGTATGACAGCAGAGACGTTCAGAGAGACCAGATGACAGGGAGCCCAGCTCCCTTAAGGTCTAGAGGTGAAGGCTTCTCAGAGAAGCATGTTAAGCCAAGAGCCAAAGGAGGAGTAGAAACTGGCCAGGCCAAAAGAATTGAGAAGGATATTCTATGAGGAGGGAGCAACATGTGAACAGTCTCTTGGCAGGAAAGACCTAAAGCAGAAAGAAGAGCAAAATCAGGGTTGAAGAAGTGGGTGGGAGGGGCCAGTGAGATGGCTTAGTGGTAAAGGTGCTTGCCTTTAAAAAAAAGTTTGGTGTCCCCAGAACTCACAATAGGAAGAGAACTGTCTCATAAAGCTGCCCTCTGAACTCCACAGGCATACCACGGCATGCACATACACACATGCACTTAGTAATGATAAATAACGATCATAGAAGTGAACCGGATAGGAGCCAGCTCTAGAACAAGCCTCATAAGCGTAAAGATCTGTGCTATCTAGGGCTCACAGAAGCAGGCTGGCTGTCCCAGATCAGGATCTGCCCCGGCAGTTCCAGGAGTAGAAGCATCCTTTAGAGAAAGGATGTGGCTGAGTTACAGACCAGGCCTGGAACCTTTATCTGAGACTCGTTAACCATTCAAGACTAAATAGAGCAGGAAAAAAAGACAAGGATCCTAAGCAAGAATAACCGAGGGGAGGAGGAAGGGAGAGAGCAGCTGTCAGGCAGCCAAGAAAGGCACTTCAGGACAGAGGAGTTGCAAATGCCCCAGAAAAATACCTGTGTGGAGTCTCAGGACCTAGATGGGAGCCTGACCAATGTGGGCAGAAGTGCCACAGTTGGGTCAGGTAGGTCCAGCAGCCAGGGAGCTATCTCACTTTAAAGAGAAAAGAGAGAACTGTCACGGATGTCCCATTCCAGAAAAGAAGGCAAGGAAGGATGAACTGGTTATGACTGAGAGAAGGGGCATACCTTCAAATACATGGGATAGGGCTTGTCTAAGGGCAGGTGACTATGGATTTAATTGCCTCTGTAAAAATATAAGAGTCTTCAACACTATAGCCTTATGACACCTTTGCTTCAAATAAAGCATTTGCCCTGCACCAATATCTTTTCCAAAAAAAAAAAAAAAAAACAAACAAACAAACAAAACAAAACTGTATTTTTTTTTGTTTTGTTACCAAGACGGAAAAGCAAAAACCCACCAGGTTTGTTGGAATCAGTGGTGCCCGTCCTGATATGCATTTGTATACATTTCCTTTCAGAAGCAAAATCCTTGTGTTCTTGCTTAGTCAGAAGGTTGGGCGATTAAGGGCATGTGAGAAAGCATGAAGGTATGCATTTCACCATACTTTTGAGAAATGCTAATCAGTTCATTAGGTTTAGTTGCTAATAAATAAAAGGAAACATGGCTGCTGTGAAACTGTGAGGAGATATTAATGAGTGACTAGTTGAGGCCTCAGTACCTTGTGGATAAAAGTTTAAACTTGTTTGATTCCCTGCGCTCAGGTTGGCTTTCTTCCTCTGCCTATCTTTTTATGCAGGCCCTCCTCACAGCGGGAAGACCGCCCTAGCTGCAAAGATTGCAGAGGAATCCAACTTCCCCTTCATCAAGATCTGCTCCCCTGATAAGATGATTGGCTTCTCAGAGACAGCCAAGTGTCAGGCCATGAAGAAGGTATCAGGATATTGATGTTATTTTCATTTCTAGTCTTAGATGAGTGTGTGTGTATGTGCACACTTATGGGTACCTATGTACAAAGCTGTGGCAACTCTGTTCTCAAATAGAACTAATTAACACCAGAATCTGAGGGCAGTCGGTGACTATTTCAGATTCTAAAACTTTGTTAATGCATTTTGTTGAGAATTTCTTTGCCTTCCAAATGTTACTTAGTATATATCAGCATTAATTTTCACTTCTTTTTGTTGTCTTTTGAGGCAGGGTTTCACTGTGAACCCTGGCTGTCCTGGAACTCTCTGTAGACCAGGCTGGTCTCCAGTCCATAGACATCTGTCTACTTCGGGCTCCCAGGTGCTGGGATTAAAGGCACCACCACCGCCTGGCTCAGTTTTCACTTCTTGTCAGTATCAGTTTGATTAAAGAAAGATCACTTGAGAGGGTCAGGTAGAATGGAACAAATCTGAGTTGTGTGTGTGTGTGTGTGTGTGTGTGTGTGTGTGTGTGTGTGTGTGTGTGTGTTTTGTTTTTTTTTTTTTAGTTTTTTATCAGTGTGCAAACCAAAATTGACTATAGTTTGGAAGAGAACAAATTAAAATATGGAAGCCTTTCCCAAGAACCCCCTCATTTGTGTATAAAGAAGGGCCTCCTTAAACTTAACGCCTCCTCATTCCTCTCCTTTTCTGAAGTGTTTGTTACCTCTGAGCCATTGGTGGAGTCAGAGTGACACAGAGTAGCTCTGGGGTCACCTGGCCTTCCTCACTTGCATCCTTCTGTAACAGCAGCTGGCTGTGCTTCAGTCAGATGAGAACACTGGTCCAGCCTTCTCCTCGGAAGCCAGTGAGTCTGGCAAGTCCTGTGCCTCTGAACTCTTCTCCAGCCCTCTGCAGGCAACCCCCAAGATACCAGTGTTGAAACTTTAACCCCTGGAATCTGGAGTCACTAAACTTCATACCCACGGCAAAGCGGCTGTATTTTCATTGCTTGCGTCCATTCCCATACCTGTTCAAAAGAAGTGTGTGCAGACAGCAAAGGGCTCCATTACTTCCCAGCTCCTACCAGCTCCTACCTCAGGAGTGCTCTGAGATGTGGGTGGATGGTCCTTGTTTTTCTATAAAGTTTTTTTTAAGTACTTTAGCCTTCTGCAGATCAAAGCCACCTTGCTGAGTGTGAGATAGTATCATTTTTATTATTTTAATCTCTTGCAAATTGACTTGGGGGGGAAGGTAACATGTGCTGATTTTAGAGGCTTAAATGGTTAAATTAATGACTTAATAACTTATGATTTAATCTTTAAATTGCTGAAGCCTTTCAAGGTAGTTTTAGATGAGCAGAGTGCTAAGGAATAGAAAACTGAGAGTCCGTACCAGCTCATTCAAAATCGTTCTGATTCATGACTCACTGTCCGCATCATCCATGTACACTTAAAATTTAAAAAAAAAAAAAAAAAAAAAAAAAAAAAAAAAAAAACCTGCTCCAGCAGATTAATAACCCTGCATTCGAATTTTTGTTTTCCTTGGAGGGGGAAATCATGAAGCATAGGTGTCTTAGAAACATATAATATTAGAAATATCACAAAACGCTGCCAGCAAACAGTTTTCACATTCTTATCTAATGGCAGCCCAACTAATGCCTGAGGGCTCACATCACCTAAATACTCTATTGACTTTGAGAAGGAAATGTCATTCTCGTCATTCTCGGGTCCTTCCAGCTGCCTCCCCCACTCTCCTTGTCCCCTCAGTTTTAATGTGAGGATGGGGAAGAGGGGGGTTAACTTTCTTTCAGACCACAAATGGTTTGTAATGCTTTATTCTGAAAACAGTTCTTCCCTTTATGTGTCCTCGCTCCACGTAGCTTTTCTTAATAACAAACGTAATAGAGGGGGCTGGAGATATGGTGGGTGGTCTTCCAGAGGACTCAGGTTCAATTCCCAGTGTTCACATGGCAACTCACAACTGTCTGTAACTCCCAGATCTCATACCCTCACACAGACCTCCATGCAAGCAAAACACCAATGCACATTTTAAAGAAACATAATAGAGAAAATTCTAAAAAATGACAGATGAAAGGGGTAAAATAATCTGTCTCCACGGCCCTTCCATTCTCTGTTAAGGCTTGTCATCCATAGAGACACTCATAGGCACTCACACTGTAGTGAAGAGCGCCTTGGAAATACTACTTTAAACTCAAGATATACTTACTGGTGGTGCACACCTTTAATCCCAGAACTCAGGTGGATCTTTGTGATCTAAGGACTAGCCTGATCTAAATAGAGTTCTAGGCCAGCCTGGTCTACATAGTGAGATCTTGTCTCAAAAAAGAAAAACCATGAATGCAAGAATGAATGAATGGATGAATGAATAAAACATAGCCACAGCTTCCCTCAGTATTAATGGCTGAGTAATATGCATTTAAACAGTTCCTCTGGGAGGTTAAGACAGCACACTGTACTTGCAGAGGACCCAAGTTCAGTCCCCAGCACCCCATATAAGACAGCTCACAATTGCCTGAAACCCCAGCTCCAGCTTTAGGGGACCTGACGCTTCTGTCTTCCACAGGCACCTCTACTCATTACCCAGATATAGACACATAATTTAAAAGTAATACAAATATTTTTAAATCACTCTTGTTTTGAATTGTTTTTTTTCACAGTAATAAATAGTATTCTATAGAATTACCAAACATAAGAGATCGATGCTCCACATTTTTGTCAGATTTCTCTTAGTTTGATTAACATCACATGACTGAGTGCTTGGGTTTTAATGCAAATAGACCTGAATTTGAATTGCATTTCTGTCACATTTATGGCCTGTTACCTTGAGTAAATTATTTTTTCTAGAAGCCGTTAAGCCTTTGGTTTTTATGAAGGGTAATGTTTGTTTAGAGCATGCTGGTGCATACTTGAATCCCAGCACTCTGTAGGCTGAGGCAGGAGAATTGCCAAGTAGAGATGGTATGTGAACAAATGATATGGTAATTTACGTAAAAGTGAAATAGCGTTTCTGGGACAGCATATGAACTTCAATATGTATGGTGGGCAATTTACTTAGTATTGTACAGTTTCTACTTATTTCTTTAGGGTCAGTTTTCAGGATTCGACTTGCTGATATTCATTACTATTCTTAGTATTTGTAAGTCTTTACTTTCCAGATTATAATTAGCTTACACTATTTCCTCCCTCCAGCCCTTCCTATGTGTGTTCTTTCTCTCTGTGTCTCTTTCTCTGTCTCTCTCTCTCTTTCTAATGGTTTCTTTGTCTTTAATTGTTGGTGTGTGTGTGTGTGTTTTATATATTTCTGAACATATAAACACAACCTGTCTAGTGCATATGTTATTACTTGTGTATATGTTTTCAGAGCTGCTATCTGGTATTGGATAACTAGCTGGTGTGCTCTTCCGGGGAAGACCATCTCAGCATTCCTTAGCTGCCATAGTCCTTCGTCTAGGGCTGAGGCCCATGCGCTTTGCCCCTTCCACATGAGCATGTCTGTTGCTGTCATCCTTGTTCAGGTCATGTTTAGACAGCATGTGGTAAGGCTTGATGGGTTTAGCTTCCCTGACATTTCTAGGAGACACATTTTTTTTTCTAGAGGGAAACAGAACTTTGTGAAGATTTTTTATGCATATTGCTATCAAATCTTTTCTGTAAAGACACTACTGATTTTCCATGGCCTTCCCTTCAGAAAGTTCTGCTAATTTACACTTGAAAGGAGTGAGCTCAGGCTGGAGAGATGGCTCAGTGGTTAGGAGCACCGACTGCTCTTCCAGAGGTCCTGAGTTCAAGTCCCAGCAACCACATGGTGGCTCACAACCATGTAATGAGATCTGATGCTCTTTTGGTGTGTCTGAAGACAGCTACAGTGTGTGTACTCACGTACATAAAGTAAATAAATACGCATTTAAGAAAAAGAAAGAAAAGAGTGAGTTCATCTGCACTTTTGCCCCAACTTAATGTTACCAAATTTTTCTCTTTCAATTTGTTTGGTGAACGTTGGCATTTAGTTGTTTCTTTAGTTACATTTTAATGACGGTCTTAATGACTCTGACAGAGTACCTGTTTAGCACCTGCAAGGCCTGGTGCTCATTCTTTAGTGGTGTGTGTGTGTGTGTGTGTGTGTGTGTGTGTGTGTGTGTGTGTGTGTGTGTGTGTGTTTATAGTTATAATAGCTTATAAACTCAGAAATAACATAAGTTTGTTCAATATCTTTATTACCATTTTTTTACTTCAATCTAGTAGCAGATAGTTCTTATGAGAAAAGAGGGCCATAATTATGCTATTGCTTTTTTCCCCCAAAATAAATGCAAAAATACATGAAAATAGATTATTCTCAATTAATTTAAATTTCACCATGTACTTTTTGTTACATTTTCTATAAATCCTTTCTGCATGGATAAACTCAGCACTGTCAAAGCATTTATGAAGTGTTGCCCTCTTGTTCTGGGGCTGAAGGTGTGCCGTACACCCCACTCAGGTATTTGAAATATTTATAAGGATTTCTCTTTCCTCCTATTTTATGCTTGCTTCCCAAACTTTATTCTGTCCTAAATTTCTCATTCTTGCATTCATTTTTTGCATATATACTACAAAAATTTATTTTGTTAGCTGTTAATAACATCAAATGAAAAGAACATAGCAACAGAATTTGATTTTACCTAATTACCTAGTCATGATGCTTATGAGTACACATTTAGTACCAATGTAAAATATACAAGCCAGATATCACTAAATTTTTAAAACAAAAATAACGTTTATGGAGCTTCTATTAATAACATGATACTTATTCTCAAAGGTTTGAAAATGAACAGAAGAAAATTTCTTTCCCACTAGCTTTGGGAGAAAGAAATAATCTTCTGTGAATATCCTGCTGTAAATCCACTGCAAACTGCAGTCTGCACAGAACAGTCCTGGTGCTAATCCTCCTCTTCTCTTGCTTTAGTCCTTACAAAGAGCAAAGCTGGAGACTGGATCTTCTGACAGCAGTTACTAAGCAACAGAATTTGGATGTTTTGGGTTGACATCCTAATATATCATGGAGCTGATTCAGTGGAGTGTGAGCACACATGAGCTGAGCCGTGGGGTGCTCCAGAAGTGTCCAAGGGTCCTGGTGGCCGTCCCCTGGCTTCGGGTGAACACACTGTCTTTTGCCGAGTATATAAAGGAAGAGCAGAGCTTTGAGGCCACGTGGCTTTTAGCCGGTGGAGCACACCCTCTCTGTGGGTCACGATAGTGAAAAATCTAAGACTTTTTCCTGAAAAGCAGGGAGAACAAATAAGGGATTTTAAGGTCAATCCAAGAAGCTTTAGTGCTTTGCCGAAACTTGAGGTCCACTTCCTGTCAGAAGACAGCTGATGTTTGCTTGGTCTGCTCCCAAATTATTTTGAGAGACCAGAGATTATTGCTGATAGTGCCAATTTAAATGTGCTCATTTACGTTTTTATATGCTACCAAATATGATTAGCGTGCGCGCTCCACTAATTGCTGACAGATTTACTGCATTGGGGATTTTCTAAGTCATTAGCTTCCTCTTGTCATTAGATTTCTGCTAACTAGGTTGAGGTGCTTCACGCCCGCTACTCCAAAATTGAAGTGAACCCTTCCAGTCTCTGCCAGAGAGAGCTTAGCTTTACTTACTTAAGAGCACTAAAGAGGTTATAGAAAGTGAAGGGTAGACGCTCCTTATAGCACACTTTGCGGCTTGTGACTCTGAAAGGCTGGGATTAACATGGAGCTAATAATGCTGGCATCCTCCCTGGAGCGTTCAAGTCGCCAGAGGAGCAGCTGCTGCCCCGCCTCTCCTCACAGGTGGCTCTAGCTTGTCTGAAGAGTCCAAGGCTGAGTGAGCTCTGTGCCTTGAGCACTTGTGGTGCCCTGCCCCCCACCCAGCCTGTTCCAGTCCCGGTTCCTCGGCGTATCCTGTATCTCTAGCATGCTGTCTTGGAGCCCAGGTCGTCTGTGGTCTGGTTGTCTCTTAGGACCCTCAGGTCTCTGTTGTACCCTCTGCCTTTACAAGCAAGAGAGGTGGTGCAGCCTGTTTAACAGCGTCCACAGCTGGGGATAGACTGCGGGAATCTGTTTTCTGGAGATTATCTTTATCCTTTAGAGCAAATCTCATCATTTCCACACCAACCCAGACTGTCCTTCCTTCTGGTCCTTCAGTCCTCCTCCCTCCCTCCAGCCTTCAGGCTCCAGCCCTTGGTCTATGCATGCTGCTGACTCACATGCTTTGTAGGACTCTCCCTGATGACTCTAGAGTGATTGGATATTCCTTAGATTAATGTTTTTCCAGCATGTGAGGTATATAACTCCTAGCTGCAGCTTTAGCCCACCTTGACTGCTCCGGGTGGTGGTATATTTGATCTAGAGTGTGCACTGTGCATGCATTCACTATGTATTGTACTGATGGCAGACCTTGGCACCATTCTAACTGGGCCGGTTTATATGAGTTTATTTTTTCTGCATCTTTTCTTCCAATACCTCACCTCCTTTTTGAATTGATTTACATAAAATTACAGTAGAACGTTCCAGCTCAATATGTAAATATCTCATTAGATTTAGGCTGGCAGCTAATCTCCTCTGCCTGCCCGTCAAGTCTGAGTCTCGTCTTAGCATTCTGCTGGGGCCCGGGCCAGGAAACAGTTTCTGAGAAGATTGCACATAAATTGTGGTGCAGTGGACGAGGGGGGACCTCATTTTAGACCGGTGATGAGATAAAGAGGGGCCTGTGACTACAGGAAGTGAAAGGGTGTGTGCACATTCAGATTAGAGCAGAGGAGTCTGAGCTAACTAGTCAGGTTACAACTGGCTTTGGCACGGCCTTTGTCAGAGTGAGTACATGTGAAGAGGGCTAGCTAGCTGTGTGTGCCCCGCTCTGTGCACACTCACACTGAGAGCTGTTTATTCTTTAAAAAACACAAGTACCAAACACTTTCTGCTAAGTGAATACCATGATAATTTTCTTCTAAAATGTTCCAGGTAGCTGTGATGTCCCTAAGTTGTTTCCACTACGTAACAAAAAACAATCTGTTTACACACACACACACACACACACAAATATACTTTTTTTTTGGTTTTGGGTATTTTGTTTTGTTTTTGTTTTGAAAGGCCCTAGCCTCAGACTTTCGGATATAGCTGAGACCGGCCTAGCTCTGAGCCTGCTGTCCCACCTCCCAGGGGCTGGAATCACAGGTGGGCACCATCACACCAGGCCCATAGATGCCTGGAGTTTGCCATAATGTTTGCTTCTGTAAGCTACACATTGCATTGGGAAAGGAGACGCGCCAATTTAGGGAGAGTGTGCAGCTGCAGCAGCCAGCCAGGCCCTGGCGCCCCAGGCTTCCATCACCCTTAATCTATGATCTCATAGCTTGAATGATAGACCTATATTCCTGCCTCTAACCCTTTAGTAGATCTCTGGAAACTGTTTGCTGAGCAAAGTTGTTATCAGTGATTCCCTGAGTTCACACAATAGGACAGTGGCTTTAATACCAATCCAGACTTCAGAAATAGCTAAGAGCTAATGCTACCAAGCCTTTCTGTGGTCTGAAACTCGCTAACTCACATCAGAAGTAACTGTCAGGAAGCTGAACACCCCTTCGTCCCATCTCTCCCTCTCGCTAGGATGGGGCAGGCTAGCTGAGTGGTTGTGCCTTCCTGCACGTGTGCTCAGCATCCATTCCCAAAACAACATGATTCTTTGACTCCTGCTTCTCTCTCACCACCGCCCTCCTTGTCTCACCTGTCTCTGTCCTACAGATACCTGTAGCATCTGCCTTCTCCACACACTGACTTTCTGCCTCATCTCTCACCTGACGCTATGTAGACCCAAACTCTTGCTCTTCTGTAATCAGCCCAGAAAATGTTCCTAAAATGTAAAACTCACATCTCAGCTCATTGTTTTAAAACTCTGTAGTAAAATTTGTTTTAATTGCTTTTACAATAAATTTTAGCTCACAGAAAATTTTAAGGTCCTCTAGGGCAAGCTGTGTGTGTTGGCACATTCCCTTAATCCCAGCACTCAGGGGGCAGAGGCAGGTGCATCTCAGAGTTCAAGGCCAGCCTGGGCTATATATGGAGTTCCAAGGCAGCCAGGGCTACATCGTAAGACCTCCTTAGATCATGTCTGGCTTTGTTGCTTGAGAAATGCTCTGTGACCAGTTTTGTGCCTCACCCCTCACCCACATCGATACATCACACCTTCATTTGATTTCTTCAACTAAACACCTGTTGGTTCCTGAATTTTGCCTTCTCTGGATCATGACATTCACTGTACTCATAATGCATTCTTCTCTGGCTTTAGATCTGGGCTTAAATGTCTTTTTTTTAATCTGGGAAACAACCCTTATCCTTTGTGGCTTGGTATAGCTTCAGCTCTGCTGCAGTAAGGAGCACCCCCAAATCTAGTGCCAGTGCATACTGCTGTGTTTCTTGCCCGTGTAGGACACATGCATCATGGCTCAGAAGGTGACCCTTGCTCACCATAGTTTCTCAAAGACTTAATCCAGTAAGTAATGTGGGCTCTGTGGCACTTGGGCAAGGACTATGGTGGCTTACACAGTGACTCTGAAGCTTCTTTCCAACAGGCCTCTTGGCAGTCAGTCACATGGGACCTTTTCCCATTCTAACTTGTGACAGGCGGACAGTTATCTGCCTCACTATCCCCCCTAACACTCCCCCTTATGTCTTCATTAACTCTTGGGTATGAGGAGTTGACAAGTGTTTGTTGGTACCACACTGAGATGCCTGAGCAACTATGGAGCTAACACTTCTCCTGCATCCTCCCGTGGTTCTGTGTCATCGCCCGAAAGTCCCATCCAGTCATGTGTTCACTTGCCACCGTCCTGAGAGCATATTCTCAGCCTGACGTCAGCTGGACATCAACTACTTACTTGACATTTCTGCCTTATATTTTTAAGGCATAAATTAAAATTAAGTTATTATTATTACTGTTGTCATCTGAAATAGGGTTTCTCTGTGTGACACTGTCCGGAACTCACCCTGTAGACAAGGCAGGCCTCAAACTCAGATTCACCTGCCTCTGCCTCCTGAGTGCTGAGATGACAGGGATGTGCCACCACAGCCCAGCTATAAACTCATTTTTTAACAAACACTTGTTATTTTTTTCTGGACAGAGATTATGAAACATACATGCTTTCAGGATTTTTACAGTCTAGTGTAATATATGAGAAATATAGTGAATCCACAATATATACATAGTGTAGAAAATGCTAGGACAACAGAGTAGAAAGAAAAATGATACAGGACAGGGTGGACTCGGAGCTTGTGCTGTCTCAGCTGTTGAATCTGCTGAGCTTTCTGGATATTATCTTGTGAGGGGTGCTAAAGGTGGTATGAGCGGCAGTATTTTAATCAACTTCACATTCCAGTGAGGAGATAGGTAGTTAAGGAGGAAGTGGAGCTGTGACACAGCATGGGACTATGTTACGGGTCAGACTTCCTGGGGACAGACACACACACGGATGAAACAGTGAGCTGTATAACAGGTACTTACAGGAGTGTGGGTGACAGGTTACTCTTAAGAGCAGAAATTACTCAACAACAGCTGCATCAGCAAAAGTCCACTCCAGCCTGGGTGACAGCCCCCCAGAGCCTGAAGCCTGGGGCGTACGGCACAACCTGCAGGCAGCTCTGCAGACTGCACCCAGGCTGAAGGACTAGTCTTTGCCTCCTGGAAGGCACCTTATCTGAGAGTCCTCTTTGCAGCTTGGCTTGTGGGACTTGAAATCACCGTGTTGTCTCCTATTTAGTTGTATTTTGGAGGGAGGGGCCTAGCAGACTGGTCCATTTCAGGGACTTCGTGAAGCTGTATTGAGTTGTTCATATCCTTTCTGAAGAAGCTTCCCTGGAGAATGGAGCGTTTCAGCCTGAAAGGAAACTGCTACAGGACAGATACAGAGTGTAAAGGACACGGACCAACAGAAAGCTCTTCTACTAGAGGTGCTGATCTGACTAAATATGTGGAGATGGAAATTGTTTGTTTTATGCCACGAAAGAGATAACAAGGAACTGTGCTAGATGGTGACAGAGGGAACCTTCCACAGTAGCCTTTCTTAACCTTTAAGTGTTCTGTAAGGACCGAGTATGTACAGTTTTAAGTTTAAAATGAGAAATGTTAGTATTAGTTTGACTAACTTAATTTTTGTTCTTAATTTTAAATCTGTGGTTTAAAGATACTCACCAGGTAATATTGTGCCACCTAAGATCTTATGTGTTGGGGCTGGGCAGTTTTTGCCACCGTGGGCTACCAAGGTTATCAACCAGAGAGATTAGGTAGGCTGCAGAGATCAGTCTGTACTCACAACACTGGCCAGCGCACTGAGCCCCACTCACAATGACCAGAAGAGACCTGTTATCATTCATAAGAGGCTGGCCTGAAGGCCATGGGCGCTAAGCTTCACCTTCTACATCAACAGATTCTTCCGATTTGAAGCTGCTACTGTGTTTGCCAGGGTCTGACCACTTCCTTTGCTGCTTTAATTTGTTGACTGTATTCGGCCATCTTACTGTGTTATCCCAAGCAACAAAGAAGTTTAACTGCTTTCAGTTTCCCCACAAGTGTTCTTCAAGTTCTATAGTCCTGTGATCTATTAACATATTCTAACCTGGGCATTAGTGTCACACCGTTTTGTTTAGGTGTTGTTCCAGAGTTAACCAAATTTAGCAGGGCACTATGGTGCACACTTTTAATCCCAGTATTCAGGAGGCAGAGGTGAATCTCTGAGTTCAAGGCCAACTCTTCAGTGAGTCCTTCCAACTCAAAAAAAAGGGGGGGGGGGGGAGTTAACCAAATGTAATCTTTGGATTGTCATTACTGTGGAAGACAATGAGGTGGTCATACATGGTTTTCTTTCTTCCAGATCTTTGATGATGCTTACAAATCTCAGCTCAGTTGTGTGGTCGTGGATGACATTGAGAGGCTGCTCGGTAAGTCTAAACTTTGGCTGTTGTACAAAGGCCACGTGACAAAGTCCCTGTCTCACATGACATCAGTAGTCAGGATGAGTTAACTGCCTCGTTTTCTCCAGTGTGTCCTGTCCATAATGGATGAACAATGTAGAGTAATAAATCCTGAAGTTCTGAAAATTAAAAAATATTTACTAAACATCTTAGGTTGAGGTACAAAGATGAATAAAACTAAAGTACCTGTGCTCAACTCTGAAATATACTAGTATTTGTCAGGAAAGCTTATTACTTTTACATCTTGTTCATTGTGAACTCAGTCAGTCTGGTATGTATTGTTATGACAGTAGATTAGAAGAAGATAAACACCATCGAAACAGATACATCCAGTGACCTAATAAACACCAAGGAGACTGCCCAGCAGTGGCTGCAACTAATGGTGCAGTAATGATCTCAAGTTAACTGCCCCTCACTTCCTTGTGGTGTCCAACCTTACACTGGGTCATCTGCTATTTGCTTTGTAAGTTTTGGTAATGTTTAACGTAAAACAAAGCAAGTGTGTCTATGAGGCCTCATTAAATTAATAGTGTTTACCTAATGACCAGGATTTGAGGTGTGCCGTGTTTAGGACATCTCCGTCCAGTATATAGGATTATTTCTCTAAGAACTGCTAGTCATGTTCATTGTTCTATGTAAATTCCTTTATCTGAGCACAGGCAAGGCAGGTGGCCATAGCAACACACTGTCAAGAATCTGTGCCCCCTGAGTGGGTGTTCACTTTATGAAGTTACTTCTGTACTTGCATGTTTATTCCAGTGTTACTACTGTGCTCGAATGACTGGTGTTCTAGAAGGATCTCAGAAAAAGATACTGCCGAACCTTTATAACATACATTGACAAAAAACACTGTGGAGTTGAGTGTGTCTATGTCCTGGCTCCTCAGAGAACCTTGACTTCGTGGGGTTGATGTCTGCAGGGCCCCACACGCAGGAGGAGGTGGGCAGGCAGAGGAAGTGAGGGAAGAGGTTCAGGCCACAGTTCCTCAGGGTAGGAAGTTCTCTAACTGCCTGCCCTGCCTCCTCAGAAGGCCAACTCTGCACTCTTCCATCCTTGTAGCTCTGTTACTGTCTTTATTTCTTATCCTGTTCAGCTCTACCTTTTTCTCCTCCTGGGATCGCCACCACTAAGCCACATCCCATCCCCTTCCTACCTATGGTTGATGTCAAACTTCGTCACCAGTGTAATAAATATAAATGCATCGTGATGGTTTCTGCTAATTTCTTGGAAATGTTTGGTAAATACACCCAGATATTCTCTTCTTTAAAAAATAGTCTCTGCAGACCAGAAAACATGGCTACGTGAAACAAAATGGATATTCAGCTTTTTTAAATGTACAGATACGTTCTTATGTACCATTTTTGAGAGTGTAGATTATTAAGGGTGTCTTTTTTCACAGCAGAGCTGCTTGCCTCTTGCTAAGGCCGATGCTTACTCTTAATGGAGACAGATCAGCATGCTTGGATGTGTGCCCCAAGATCTCAGTCCCTGAACCACAGCCTTGTTTCTCTTTCAGATTATGTCCCTATTGGCCCCCGGTTCTCCAACCTGGTGTTGCAAGCGCTTCTTGTGTTACTGAAAAAGGCTCCTCCTCAGGTAAAGTAGTAATAGCCAGATTTCTACAGGATCTTCTTAGATTATGCAGTGGTGTCTTCCAAATACGTAGGCTTCTCATGGACATACAGTTCTGTAGCTAAGGGTTCTGGAAGACCCGTCTGATCTAGCCTTCTGTGTTGAGGTAAATTGTTTTTTTCTTTAAAAAATGTTATGTGAGTTAGTGTTTTATCTGCATGTATGTCTGTGTGAGGGTATCAGATCCCCTGTGACTGAGGTACTGTGTGGGTACAGGGAAATTGAACTTGGGGCCATCTCTCCAGCCTGTAAATTGTTTTCTTAAAAGATATTTTTCTGGCTGGAGAGATAGCTCAGCCATTAAGAACACAGACTGGTCTTCCAGAGGTTCTGAGTTCAATTCCCAGCAGCCACATGGTGGCTCACAACCATCTGTAATGGGATCTGATGCCCTCTTCTGGTGTAGCTGAAGACAGTGACAGTGTACTCATACACAAAATAAATAAGTAAATAAATCTTTTTAAAAAGAGATATTTTTCTTTTATTTTCCTTTTTCTGAAAATAATAAGATCTGATCGTTGCAGTTAGTATTAGATACTGTCCTGTGAATTCCCCAGCATCTTCCGAATCCTGAAATCATCTCCTCCAGAGGGAGATGGTGATGCGGACGTAGGGAGGATGAATATGTTCCTGTTTGTGTCATTTGCCAGTTCATAGCTTTTCTGAGAACTTGAATTTGATGACTGCAAGCGAGTGTGCCAAGCTGGCAGGTTTGCTGACATGGGTTTTAGCTTGCAAGGATAACCTGAAGCCATGCAACCTTAAGGATCAGAGCTGGCGTCTCCTCCATTTGCATTACTGGTGCCATTGCTGGAGATGGTGATTCTGGTCCCTAAAAAAACGCAGAAGCATCCTGTGAGGGTCAGGCAGTACTTATGATAAGGCTTGGCTCCAGCCCCGATGTGAGTTTAAATAAAGATATATTTCTTCCCTGAAGGCTTTTCATATCTAAAATGATATAAGTAGAAGATACTAACAAATGGTATGATTTTAAATGTGTTAAATATCATTTCATTGTACATATAATTGGGGCACGCGCCATAAGCCCCTGTGGAGAAAGCCAAAGGACAGCCTTAGGAGTTATTTCTCTTCATTCACCTTAAATGGGCTTTTAGGATTAAACCTGGGCCATTAGACTTCCTGGAAAGTACCTTTACCCCCAGCCTTCTTGCTGTATTTTTATTAGAGACTAAATACTAATTGTTTCTGTTTCTTAAAATATTTGTAAGACTCTTAAGGAAAGGAAAATTATCTATGCTTCTAAATCCCCCAGCACACATGCATACACACATCTTCATAGTTTATTCCACAAACACATTGAGCATATACATATAATGGTGTATGCATTGTCTTGCATTGACTTTCATTGATGGCCTTGGGTTATAAAACAAGATATGATCGGTGGGAAAGCACTTAAAAATAGGTGGTGGCACACGCCCTTAATCCCAGCACCCAGGAGGCAGAAGTGGGCAAATCTCTGAGTTCAATCTAGCCTCAGCTCAAATCAAGCAGCCAGGACTACACACAGAAACCACTTCTCAAAAACCAATAGCAAAATGGCTCAGCAGGGGCTGAAGAGATGGCTCAGTGGTTAAGAGCACTGACTGCTCTTCCGGAGGTCCTGAGTTCAAATCCCAGCAACCACATGGTGGCTCACCACCATCTGTAATGGGATCTGATGCCCTCTTCTGGTGTGTAAAGATAGCTACAGTGTACTTATATATAATAAACAAATAAATCTTTTTAAAAAATGGCTCAGCAGATAGAGACACTGCTGTGCAAGTCTGAGTCCAGTCCAGAAATTCATAAGATAGAAAGAGAAGACCAGTTATACAATGGGGTCCTCTGACCTCACCTTTATGATCCATGGTATGTAGTGCCCCACATTGAGTGCATTTGTAAGCATGCGCACACACACACACCTTAATTTTTAAGTTTTTTATGTGAAATTCAAATGACTGCTTAAGTCATTCATTCTATTGTTTATCTGTGACTGTAAATCAAGACCAACACAGTAAAATTCTTTATATTTTGGGTTATAGATGACTATGATCCAAAACACAGGTAAAAATAAGTGTTAGTGAGAAGTTAGAAAAATCAGAAACCATAGGAACTGTTAATAAAAAATGTTTAAAATCTCTTGTCTTTGGGAACGTTTAGCAGTTCCTCAAGAGGTCCGACTTAAAGTGAGGTGCTCTGTCAGGTCACTGTTAGAATGCAAACAAAACAAATGAGAACACATGTCTGCACTCAGCCTCGCTTCCTCACAGCAAGGTTATTCAGAGGAGCCTAAGTAGAATGAAATCTACTATAGTTGTGTTTCATTACTCAGCAATGAAAATGCACTCAGAGTATACTTCAACATAAATGGACTTTGAGAATGTGCTTAGAAAGAAAAGACAATCACAAAAGACCACATACTGATTCCCTTCTTTCCTTCCTTTCTTCCTTCCTTCCTTCCTTCCTTCCTCCTTCCTTCCTCCCTCCCTCCCTTTCTCCTTTCCTTCCTTCTTTCCTTCCTCCTTCTCCCCTTCCTTTTTTCCCCCCTCTCCCTTTCTTTCTTTCTTTTAGATCTGTTTGTTTTACTTTATATGTATTGGTACTTTGAGTGCACATATGTCTATGTACTACGTTTGTGACTGGTGCCCGTTGAGACCAGAAGGGACCAGATGTTCTCTTGGAATTGGAGTTAGAGATGGCTGAAGCCACCATGTGGATGCTGGATCAAATTTAAGTTCTCATCAAGGGCAGCCAGTGCCCTAAACTGCTGAGCCACCTCTCCAGACCCAGTATGATTCTATTTCTATGAACTCTCTATAGTTGGCCATTCTATAGAGATAGAAAGTATATTATTAGTGGCTGCCAGGGGCTGGGAGGGCTGGATTGGGAGCATTAGAGGTGTCTGCTAATGAGTGTGTGATTCTCCTTGAAGAGATGAAAATATTCTAAGTGTGGTGACAGGTGCCCACATCTGTGAATGGACTGAAAACTGTTGATTTACACACTTCAAGTATTAAACTGTATGCTTTGCAAATTATATCCAATACATTTTTTAAGCTATGTAAACGATGAAAGAACAACTATATAGAAGGTTAAAAGTAAAGGGCAAGCCACCATGGTAAATGGAGAAATCCCAGCTTGGGAGCGCTCTTATACCCAGCAACCGGATCATTAAAAAGGTCTGTGAAATAGATTTCTCTAGGAAGTAAAGATGTATGTAAGAAGTAAGAAACCTGGTTGCCTTAGTGACAGGGACTGGCAGGGACTCTCTTTTAAGGGAACACTGGCCTGTCATTAGTCAGAATTTGGTGAGTGACCCCGGCTGCCAGATGACCTCCTGCATCAGAAAATTTGTGGCAGAAATTAGTATTGGGAATATTTCTAGTTGGCACAAGTTTAACAGAATAAAAATATGCCTCGCCTGCACAATCTCGATTTGTAAATGTGTTGTCTCAAGAAAATGAAAATGATTTGTTAGCTGGTCCAGTGTCAGAATGCTGGTGACATCCACTTGAACAAGCCAGTGCTGCATAGGTTTTTCAGTTTAACGTTAAAGCTAGAAGGCTAGGAGTCAGGTTGAGAGTGTGGGTCACATAAAACTGTTCTTTCTGGCAAGAAAACAAAAGTCGTGGGCAACCTTCTTTAGAAAGCACCGCACCGTACAAGACAGCAATCGTGGCAGTCGCAGGAGCCTTAGTTTTGGATTTGTTGTCATTCCAGCCTCTCGTAGAAATACTGTATGAGCATGTGTGCACAAGCTCCAATGGAAGAATCCCTCCAGGCGGGTGTTGTTATGTATCCAGATACTCCCTGTCCTTCCCCTCCCCCACCCCTCCCCTCTTGTAAATTGGCTTATTAAAACTGGGTCTCAGGCCCTCCTTTTTTTTTCCCTTTGTGATCTCCTTGTTCCTGGATTTTCAGTGTAAAACTAAAAATTCAAGGCAGATTTCAGTTACTAGGATAATTTTCTTTGAATTTTAAATTTTTCTAAGCAAATGCATAGATTTTTAATGAACCTGGTATCCAGTGGGCTTGCTTTAAATTTATCTGGAGAGTTACTATCATGATTGATTTATTAGTCCTTTGAAAGTATAAAAAGTGGTATCGGTAGTTCATGAAAACTGAGAAACATCATCACATTTTGTTTAGCATCTTTTTAAAACCAATTAAAAGCTTTTCTAAAATGGATTGAACAGGAGAAAATAAAACATGTTCCCTAGGTCTTTATTTCAATCAAGTTTCCCCTGTGTTCTGCGGGAGAAGAGATCGAGGCGGGATAGAAAGCCTGAAAGGGGCTGTCCCAGCAGGGAGCCGAGCCGGAGAAAAGGCTGCTCTGAGAACTCCGCTGCAGCAGCTCAGAAAGCTCCCAGCCGGCTTCATCTACATGCAGAGTCACACAAGGCATGGGGGCGCTCACCGGCACACAGAGGCTCCACATGTGCCTCCCTGCTGATTCCTGTGAAAAGCTAACAATTGGCTTGGAGGGTAAAAGACCACTGCAGTTCACCCTCCCTGAGCTGGACGTACAATTTGTCCAGTGTTAGGAAATGTCCGGCTTAGCAGTGAGAGGCTTGAAGACAGCCCTCCTTGCAGTGAGCTCCTAATGCCGGCGCTTTTACTCCATGACACTGGGGCTCTTTTCAAGGTTTGCAGATTTATGGAAGTTGAGGGGGATGTGCTTTTCCAGATCGGAAGGATGAAAGTGGGGGTCTGCACGTCAGGGAAGAGCTCCAGTAAGGAGAGAAGGCCAGGTGAACTGCCTGCAGCAGCCCTGGGGGCTTTAATGTTTCCTCTTGGGTCTCCGATACCACACTTAAAACAATAGCTTTATCATTTAGAAGACAAGTACCCAAAGGGGAGCTCTTCGGCCAGCCGTAAAATAACATGATTTCCTCAACAAGTCCAAGGGCATTTGAGTCATTAATTGGCTTCTTAATTCTGGGTGTTCCTGACATTGTTTGGACTCGTGCTGGAAGTCCCATCAGAATAAAACAGATAGACTAGCCTAGCAGTGCCTGGAGAAGCTCTTTTCTCAGTGCCTCCCAGCCTTCTTTTATTATGGCATATAGAAATGGCAGCTGATCATACATGTGAATAGGTTGCCAAGGATACTCAAAAGCTGGCCAGGGCCCATTCTCCAGGTACCCTTTGCCTTCTCAGCTGATGCACATCAACACATTCATTCACATGTAATTCATTTGGGCCATATCAGTAGTAATATCTTTGGGAAGTTTAAGCTATAAAAAAGAATATCCAAATTGTTTGCAGTATAGCTGAAGCAAAGCTCAGACCTAATAGTTAAAAGTTTAAACTGAATCTAATTACAAGAACTCTGAAGCCTAGGAATGTATTGTTGTTGTTGTTGTTGTTGTTGTTGTTGTTGTTGTTGTTAGTGTTTTGAAGGACAGGAAGTAGAATGTGCAGATGCACTCTTATAATCCTAACCTCAAGGAAACAGGCAGAAGAATTGTGAGTTTAAGGCCAGCCTGGGCTACATTGTGAAACTTGGTCTCAGGAAGAAGAAAGCTAGGTGTGGTGAGGTGTACCACATATATATAATCCTAGCCCTTGGGAGGTAGAAGCAAGAGGACCAGAAGTTCAAAGTTATCCTCAGCTATATAGACTATTCAGGGTCAGCCTGGGCTTATATGAGTTCCTATCTCAAAAAAGGTATGTGAGGAATGGTATTGTCAAGCATAACTGTGCCAATTTAAAAAAAAAAAAAAACAAAAACAAAAACCTATTGCTAGGCAGGCAGTAACCTATAGTAACCCTTCAGAAGAGTGTTCAATAAAATATTCTTTATAAAAGAAAACAAAAACTATAGATCTCTGGACTGGCATCCGTGTTTCGTGTGGACTTTATTTTAACAGCAGGAGTCCATAGACAGCACTGTCTTTATGTAGTTATCATGGGACACATGAGGAAGGTCTGGCCATTGCTGTGATATCGGGAAGGCCCTGCTAATATTGGGCAACTCTTCAGGCTTTGAGTTGCTTTAGTGAATAAACAGTTAATGGAAGACTCCAAGCCCTACAGGCCTAAACATGAGAATCTTTCTATCTGCTTAAAATTAACTCTGGCTAATGACTGCAGTATGACTCAATAAGATGTATAACCACTCCAGGAAAAGAGGTGGAGTCATTTTGCCAGACACATTCATTGTAACCACTTGACAGGGTGACTTCTGCAGTGTACTTCTTTTTTTCTTTCTTTCTTTCCTTCTTTCTTTTATTTATTTGTTGTTGTTGTTGTTGTTTTTGAGTTATGACTGACATTTCTGTGGCCTAATTATATAGCTACTATGTTTTATAAAACTACTTTATATGCACTTTTCTTAGAATAGTAGGTTTTCTTAGAAAGCTACCTGTAAACTGAATAAAATATGTAAGCATAGATTAGTTTCAAATGCATCAAAAATAGTAGAATGTTTGATTAACCCTTTTATAAAACATGGTTACAAATCTCTGTTGAGCAAATATCTCAAAGGGTTTGATTTTTTTTTTTTTAATTGTTTGTGGGAGAATATATCTATGGTAGGCATTAATTAATACCAAAACCAGTACTGGGGTGTATATGTGTGTGTGAGAGAGAGCATGTTTGTGTGTGTGGGCATGCATATGCACATGCTTGTGGTAAAAACCTATTCCAATAACTTGGAGTATCTAAATTTTTATCAGTAGAGAAATGTTTATGAAAAGTTTGCCTCCTGGCCAGAACTTAGCCTTGATCTCTCAGCCTAGGTAAGCTGCCCCGCTATGGCACCAGCTTTGGAGGTGTTGTGCACACACAGCACCTAGCATTCTCTGGAGCCATTCACCTCCTAGGATCACCTTCTCTGTAGAACTCACTGTTTGTGTTGGGGTTAGGGTTATAAATCCTGAATTCAAGTCTTAGCTCAGATACCTGGCATTGTTGCCTAAAACTGGCATCTTAGTTTCTCTGTGTATATTTCTTCATCTATAAAAGTAGAAAGAAATCTTCTTTTACTGTCCTGTTGAGGGTCAGCTAAGATACTACATAGCAAAGGCCTTTCTAAGTGTGCGAATTGTAACCACCTAAGATACTAAAGCAAAGAAGTACCTTTGTGTGTCCTCTGGACCTTTAGACAGCTGGGAAGTATGCTGCAGAGGAAACATCCACAGAGAGTGAGCTCAGAGCTCCACTTGTATCCTCTCCTGGGCAGTACTAGGAAGGGAAGTGGGCAGGTGTCTAGCCTCTGTCACATTCAGTGGGATTAAATGCACCTGTCTGGATCTTCGAGACTTTTGTTATTAAAAACTGAGATAGAGACAAGAATTTCCAAACTCAATAAGGAGGAGTGGGGGTTGGGTTGGTGGGGCGTCTAGCCACCGAGGCCTGAGGACACTGCTGGCTGCACTTGCTTTGACCCACCTGTTGCCTTTCCCTGAGGCCCCTGGAGGCTGTGGCCTTTCTCCCAGCTCCCAACACGACTGAATGGCAAATCATTTTCTCTCATATGTGCCTATGCCTAAAACCAGAACACAGATCTCCAAGCATCCCTGGGGCTTTGTGCCATGCCGTGTATGCCAAACAGCCATTGGGTAAGAGCCACTATACTTTAAAATGGGCTAGGACAATCTATCAAGATTCCTGGTGTTTATTGGAATGTAAATAGAACAGAAACTTGAGGTTTTAAGTCAGTGTTTGTAAACCACACACTGTGACAGATCTCCTGGTCATACTGGGGAGGACAAAGAATCCTTCTCACTGGGTGTGATCCAGGCTGTCATATACCTGACAAGTGTGCACACACATGCGCGCG
Source organism: Micromys minutus (assembly GCF_963924665.1). Taxonomy (NCBI): domain Eukaryota; kingdom Metazoa; phylum Chordata; class Mammalia; order Rodentia; family Muridae; genus Micromys; species Micromys minutus. Next base: position 50,175,224 of record NC_137979.1, on the reverse strand, counting down.
CGCGCGCGCGCACACACACACACACACACACACACACACTCATACACACTCACAAGAAAATAAGAGGAGAGAAAACAGGCTTTTATATATGATAGCACACTCTTGGGCAGTAAAGGCAAGTTTAAGGATTGGGCTTAAACTTAAGCCTGGGCTACATAGCAAGACCTGTCTCAAAAATAAGTAAACCATAAGGGTTGGACCACATATCCCCAAACTGTGTGTTGTAATTGCCTCTCTCCATCAGTTGGCCTCCAAACTTTCTGCATACACACCCATACTAGAACAAACAGGAAAATTGGGCTTTGTATTCCCTGAATTTTCAAACTAGCATTATTCTGTGAGATGATGTCCACTGTAAAATACCAAAAGAGCAATCTTGTATGATAATGAAAATTCGACCATTTCATCTTATGCACAGCCACCCTCCCTGATGGTAACAGTGTAGAGAGCTTTTCCTGCCTCATTACTTCTTAATATATTACAAAGTTTCTACAGAAAACATGTTACTGCAATAATCAGAAAAAAAAATGGTTTTTCTTTTTTTGAGACAGGGCTTCTGAGTAGCCCTGGCTGTCCTGGAACTCCATCTGTAGACCAGGATGGCCTTGAATGCAGAGATCCACCTGCCTCTGCCTACCCAGTGCTGGGATTAAAGATGTGTGCCACCACCGCCTGTATTAGGAATAATAAAATTTTAAAGTTTATATATAGCTGTTTTCATTTTTTAAGCCAGCAGCACACTTTTTTGTTTTATTCTGTTTACTTTGTTGAGATAGGCTTTTCTGTAGTTCAGGATGGCCTTAAACAGCAGTTGTGTCCAGCCTGTTAGAGTATGTGTGATGTGTATTCCTAGCCTTGCTCTTTCCTTTTGGATGAATGTTGTGATGTCTGTAAGGTTCTGTGTGGTGGCAGGAGGGCCCTCAGCTCTCACAGCTGAGCTTGGCCTCCTTCAGTGCTCTGCTTCCCGTCTGAATGGCTGACAGTTGACACCCCCATGGCTAAAGGTGACCAAGATAAGTGACAGTTGTGTCTCATGGAAAGGTTGTTTTTTTAACATCTGTAACATTTCTTTAGACAAGCAAGGTTGGAATACTCCCTTAAGGCATACCCACTTTGTTAGAATGTACAGGTAGTAACTGTATTCTACAGCAGAGAAAGTGAGGGTCTCTCTGCTCAGCTGTAGGGTTTGCAGCGAGGTGAAAACCGGTATAATGCAAGTGGAACCCATAGTCTACCCTGGCACAGGCTGAGGATACCCTTGGGGTGGCTGCCAGGGTGCTTCTTTCAATCTGATTTTTTAAAAGATATCAAACAAGTTCCCAGTGGCCCTAAATCCCATGTCTGGGACATGCATATTTATCCTGGGGGATTCTATGGCAGCCCCAAGCCCGAGGAAGAAGAAGGTGATTGTTTCCTCCCACAGAAGAGGAAAATGTGGCTGGGGGTTTGCCCGGACCCTGCTGGTTGTCTTTTCCAGTCTCTGTACTGGAGTTTGCTGCTGTTGTTCCTGATGTTGGTTTTCTGGTTCACACAGAGGCTGGTGCCCCATCACTATCCAGTGACAAGGATGTACCTGTGCCCAAGTTAGCCTTGCATACAAGATTTGTGGGAATGTGAGGATATGTTTTGAAACCATCTTAGATTTCATATGACCGATTCAGTTACACTGGGGACAAGAACAGAATTCAGAAGAAATCAAGGGCTTCATTTTTTTTTGACCCAAGCATATTTTTTTCTGTGTGTGGGTATTTTGCTTTTGTGTATTTCTGGTGCCCTCAGAGTCCAGAAGAGAGCAATGGATCCCCTGGAACTGGAGTTACAGATAGCTGTGGATGCTGGGAGTTGAACCAGAGCCTTCTATAAGAGCAGCCAGCACTCTTAACAAGTGAGCCATTATCTCCTCAGGGCCCAAAGTGTATTCTTATTTATCAAATGTTATATTTACTGGGTGGCAATGGCACTCACCTTTAATCCCAGCACTTGGGAGGCAGAGGCAGGCAGATCTCTGTGAGTTCAAGATCAGCCTGGTCTACAAAGTGAGTTCTAGGACAGTGAGAGGTGTTACAAAGAGGTGTTACAGGTGTTACAACCCTGTCTTGATAAACAAAAGCCAAGTTATACTTTCAGGCTTTAAAAAAAAAAAAAAGATTTAAGAAGAAATGTTTGCTGTGTATATCTTGGTATCTGAGGTAAAATATGCTAAACACCTGGATGACACTGATGACAATAAGAATTGTCATCACCACCCATGTGTGGTGTACTCAGTGAGGCATGTTGGCATATGTAGACTGTGTGTGACAGTCACTAGGGAAAAAACCACTTGCACTGTGTGTTAAGGGTTCTGTGCCTAATTCCTTGGTGACATTGCTAATAGCTGCTATCTGCAGTGAGGTCATGTGCCAGTCTCTGAAGGGGTCCTCACTAGTTTGATCTTCTGTCTGAAAGAACTAAGGTCAGTCATTAGGGCTCAGGAACATCTTACAGTGAGAGTCATGAGACTCTGGTGTTAGCAGAACAAGAACACAGTGACTGGGGGCAGGGGAAAGCTTTGTTCATGGATAAATACCAGATAAATATAGAGATTCTTACTTCTTTATTATTGCTATAAAGAGGGATGTGTTGCCATAGTTTAAAATAAACACCTTCAACCTAAGAATCCACCACTTTTAATTGTAAAATAAATTAAAATGTTTTCACGGGCCCCTCAAAGTCTTAGGGGCCTCAGCTACTATGCCTAACTGGTAAGTTGTAAGGCTGACTAAACCTTATACTCATGTTTGGTCCCAGACACTCTTTGCTTCCTTCTTAGTTCTTGTCTTGAGTTCTGGGTAATTGAAATTGTTTAGCAGGTTGCCTTTTCATTCTTATCACTGACACGCTGAATTGTGTTCTGTGGGGAAGAAAGGTTCTGAAATACATGGCATAGCTGCACACTAGCCAAGCCCCCAACAGCTGTGTAAAAAGAAAGGTTCCCTGAGTGAACCCCACAGAGGTGGAAATAAGGTTAGGGAAAACAGACATGCGTTCAGAACAGGAGTGGGGGGACCTTACAAATACCAAGCTGAAAGCTGAGCTAGGTGCCTGGGTCAAGAACTGGCCTGGCTTAACAACCTCGGAAAGCAGTATCTACACAAACCATCGCTTTTGACATTAAGAACAGTGACGTGGTCAATACAACTTTATCTTCTTGAGTTATTTATCCTTTTCTCTTAAGAGTTCAGAGGTCATCATTTCTAGCAGATCTGTCTCCCAAACTTGTAATTAGTAGGACAGCTATTTTAGACATGGGTTTAAAATAACACATGGTACCAGGTGTGGTGGTGTATGTCTTTAATCTCCACACTGAGGAGGCAGAGGCCAGAGAATCTCTGAGTTCCAGGCCAGCCTGGTCTACAAAGCAAGTTCCAAGGCTACACAGAGAAACCCTGCCTCAAAAAACAAAACAACAACAACAAAAAAAAAAAAAACAAATAAATAAAATTGCTTATAGTGGCACTTCTTACTTACTATGAGGTGTAATTCCCAATCACGAAAACAAATAAATGAGCAGTCAACAGTGGACCCAGTAAGTTCAGGAAAATTAACCAGCCTGAGCTCCTGGGCCCCTTTCTGGAGCTAAAAGTCCAGATACATCATCCTTCCCCTCACCTCCTCCCCCCCCACCCCCCCACCCCCCCAGTTTCCCAGCTACTGAATGAAGAAGAGTAAGAAGACAGGAAGTTTCTCCAAGTGTAAGATCGAGTGAACCGGGCCTTTTTTGTGAACTGCTTCAACAGATTCTTCAGTATCTCAGAGTAGTCTGCAGTCTGCTTTGCCCATTTTAAGACCCTCTAGCATCCAGGCTCTGGTTCCTGCCCCATCAGCGAGCGTTCTCCTTTTGTCTTCTGCTCTGCTTACACCAGACTGGCTACAAAGGGCTAGGCAAAGAATTTGCTCCGGGGTAAAGTCTAATGGAGAATTTAAGTGTAGTTGTCTGCCTAGTTACAGCATGATTTATTCGAAACATCCTTTCTTTGGTATTCATCTTCAGCATTTAACTGAAGGAAAAGAAAGAGAAAAAAAATTAAAAGAAGAAGAAAAAGGGAGAAAGAGTTAAAAGAGAAGGAGCCCTTGCAGCTTCAGACATTTGAGCATGGAGAGGCCTGAGGGGCTGCCATCACTGACCCCTGGTTTGTTTGTTTATCCTAAGTGGGGAAGCTCTCATTGAGCCACAGTCTCAGCCCTGTTGGCTGATCTTCAGGGTACTTAGTTAGTCTTTTCACTTGCTTTCCGACAAACCAAGAGTTGCATGAGGCAATAACACTTCTTGTCTCGCCAGCTTGGGTTCCTAGCTTCCCATAAAGCCTTTCCTTTGCTGGAGAAGTCTGTAGCATGCAGTCAGTAGCTAAGGGTTGATCAGCTAGAAATAAAGTTAGGACATCAACTTAAATTGTAGCTCATAAAAAGTGTCATCATTCTAGAGTTTTCATTATAACTTAGTGTATCATAGCATTCAACACTTAGGGCTAAGGACTGTGGACTCCGAAATGGCAGTTTTTCTGTTAAACATTTGCTGGAGTGTATATTTTTCCAGGGCCAGAAGAAACATGGCTATGACGGAGTGATGTGTTGAAACCTTGAAACCCGAACTGGGAGCATCATTTATTCATTAAACATATATTTATTAGCTGCCCCTTTCACAAGGTCCGGTGTTAGCCCTCCGTAGTTCCGAAACACCAAACAAACCTCAGCCCTGCCTCACAAAAGACTCGTGAGACGTGCAGTAATAAGCAAATACAGGGAATGAGTTAAGTAGATATGTACAGGGTGATCTGATCAAGGGACAAAGGAACATGGGAAAGGAAGCATACTGGGTGTGGAGTTTGAGTCAGCTATGGAAAAGCTGACATTCAAGCAAGCCCTGGCTGAAGGAAAGAACTGTGCTGATAGGGAGAGGGGGGTGGACTGTAGGTGCACCTGCCTGCACCAGGTAGCTGGGTCCAAATGCTTCAGAGATGCATGTGAGATGAGCATGGAGTGGTGCAGTAAGGAAGCCATTGGGGCGGAATTGTTCTTAAGGTCTCAGTAGCGAATGATACAAGCTAACTAAAAAACAAGAATTATTCTCTTCCCAAGAAGAAAACCAGGAAAAATGAAAGGCAGAAACACTCTCTGTAGGGAAAGCTTCTGCTGGCCTCTGTCCTGAACCAAGTTCTCTTCCTCACAAGTTACTGGCTCTCACAGAGACCCCACTGCAGTGACGCTTCCCAAGAGGGTATGTGGCCCAAGCCTCATTGTGATCCCAGGCTGAGTATTGGCATCCAGTCCTACCTATGCAAAGCAAACCTGGTACCTAGGAGCATGCTTGTCCCAAATCACTGCAGGGGTCCCAGGTTAGAAAAGAACCTTGTGCCCTACTCCTCACTTGCCTGACCTAACATGAACCCTGACCTTCCATACTCTCCTCGGAAGCAGTCCTGCATAATCTTGCTTCCTCTCCTTCCTGTCTGTTGTGACAGTCTGATCACTTTCTCCAGTATTTATCCAGTGCTCTGTCTCACACACAGGTAGGATTTTTTTTTTCTAATCCCGTTTTTATGGTTGAGGAATCTGGCACTGAGGCAGTCTACCCCCATGTCTGCCACACAGCTGTGGATAATGGTGCCTGTCCCTCCTCTACTGTGAAGGTACCCAGCCTTCAGGAGAACCCCTCTGCTCCCCTCCCCTGACCTCACCCGGGCTGGCTTCAGAAGCGCCCCATTATGTGTAAGCTGTGGGCTAAATGGATGTAGGACCCTTCTTGGGGAAATTTACCCAAACTGGCATGGCACCCCCGTGACTCATTTGTCCCAGACCACAAGAGGAGAGCATCTTGCAGGCACATGCCAGGATTCTTCCTCTCTGCCACAGTCAGTCTTCCGTTAGCATTCTGAGCCTTCCTTTAGTTGGCTGCCCTGGTCTCCCCAGAGAGACCTGGTGCAGTGGCATAGAGGTTGGTATCATCAGCAACCTGTCCTGCCAGTGCGTCCTGTCACTGGCCTTGCAGCTCGCCCCAATCAGAGATGCTCCGTGTGCTTCAAGGTCTCCACAGCCATTGCCCCTTGATGTTTGCCGGTATGTGACCTGGTAGTGGCCCCTGGGTGTTGACCGGCCAACTTCCCAAATAAATTGAAATCACTCTGAAGGTGCAAACTAAATTTCACTGTCTATGTACCTAAAAAGATAATCATGTCCCAATTAGCAAATGTTAATTTCGTCTTTTACTCACTGGATTTGCAAAATTCCTAATATTCCGACTCTTCAGTCTTTTATAAAAATGTCAGATGGCAATCGTTAGAAAGCAGAGTGTAAGGCCCATCGCTCAAGGCAGGTTTGAACCTCGCTTTCAAACGCACTTCTTAATCCATCCCAGGGTTTCCGATTGTTCCGGTTAATTCTTCTTACCGAGGGTGTGTTCCATGGCTGCATTGAATGGTAAGAAAGGCGTCTCTCCCGCATAGCTGGCCTCACTGTTGTGGGGGTGGAGCCAGCCTTCCATTTCACTGCAGATATTAGATTAGTGGCATTTTTTTATTTAGGAAAAGAAAAAAAAAGCTTTATTCCGCATGAACTTTTGTTACAAATCAGTTGATTGGGGCCAGTCAATGGCAGAACTCTGAAAGGGTGTGGATTATCTGGTTAGCCCTTTGTGTGGCAAAAGGCTTAGATGGTGCTTGGTGCTTGGCTCATTCTTCATCCTGTAAAGAAGTGGGTCTCTGAAGGATCAGCACCTGACCGAGCCCTGCCTTTTTTCATGGTAATGTTTTCACCTGAGTTGCTCCTTAGAGTGCTAAGACTTGGTTAACTAATACTTATTTAACCTTGGAACAATGTTCATCGTAATCCGATTGGCAAATAGTCATCTTATTTCAGCCTTCTCTGTGTCTCATTGGGACCGGCAAATCTCCATAGAATATGCCGAGGGAGCGACTCCCTGCCCCCTAAATAAGTTATTGTTGCTTTCTTCTCTCTCTCTTTCTTCCATGGGGTGTGTTCGGACACTGTGGACTTTAACCCAGGAGCCACACATGAGCAAGATAGAGTTCCCCTTTGGGCAGAACCTGCCTTTTCTAAAGCTACACTCCCATCACTGCCGCTGACCACTCTTGTCCTCCAAATGTGACCCAGTGTGGTTCCCTGCATTCCTACATCCGCAACTGTTTTTCCAAGAGATTGCTTCCAGTTGCACATTACCACTAATTAATACATAAAACAATCCAGCACAGTTTAATTATTTGGTAATGTTTTTCAGTGTTTTCTTAAAGATGATGCTTTACAAGTCAAGGCCTGAGCTGGCCTGGGTCGTGACCTCTCTCCACAGTGTTTGCAGTCTTGTTAAACAAGAAGACAGGCAAAACATAAATTAGCGTCTCCATTATAAGTTGCCCCACACTTCCCAATCTTTCAACACTCTGAAGACATTGAAGTCGCTGTAGGAGAAAGTTCCTTGAGGAAGATGGTTGTGGGTGGAAAAAAGTCCAGCTTTCTGTGTTGATCAAGGAGCATCTGCAGAGCTGCTCTTTTAGAGGCCACTGTTTCCTTCTGAGGAGAGATAAAGGAGGATGCTTGGAACCCAAGAGGAGGAGAAGCAGCTAACCATCCTTAGTTGTGATGAGCCAGAAGACCAAGACCTAGCTCAGGGATGAAGGCCAGCCTTGGATCATAGCCAGACACTGTCAAAACAGTAATGATTAGGGGCTGGAGAGATGGCTCAGTGGTTAAGAGCACTACTCTTCTTCCAGAGGTCCTGAGTTCAATTTCCAGCAACCACATGATGGCTCACAACCATCTGTAATGGGGTCCAATACTCTCTTTTGGTATGTCTGAAAATAGCAACAGTGTGTTCACATATATAAAATAAATAAATCTTTAAAAAATCTTTTAATATAAGTTTTTGTTTTTAGTATAAAAGCCTTTTTTGTTATAGTAGAAATACTCTGTGTGTGTGTGTGTGTGTGTGTGTGTGTGTGTGTGTGTGTGTGTTTACCTAAGTACTCAGCTTTTATTTTTGCCTTTGGACTTCACTCTCTGACTTAGAGGCCTACCCATCTTCCAGACCAGCTTACCCATTTAGTAAGACTTGACCTATAGGCCAGGCAGTGATGGCACACACCTTTAGTCCTAAGCATTCGGGGAAAAAGAGGCAGGTGGATCTCTGTGAGTTTGAGGCCAGCCTGGTCTACAGAGTAAGTTCCAGACCAGCCAGAGCTACATAGAGAAACCCTGTCTTGAAAAACCAAAAAGGGAAAAGAAAAGAAGGAAGGAATAAAGACAAGAAAAGAAAGAAGATGTGGACTGCAGAGAATATAGTTTCTTTTGCCAGTTCCTCCCCTGGGTATAGTGCGCCTCCTTTCCATGCAGCCAAGCCTTTGGGCTTGATGTTGTCTATTTCTCTACTTTCATTCAAGGACATTCCATAGTCATTCAAGAGCTTGGCAAATGTCTGTTGATAAGCATTTGATTTTTTTTTTTTTTTTGGTTAATTTTTTTCTAGTAGATTTATTAAATATCAATAATGATTAGCCTTTAATCTATATATGTCACAAATAAATGTCTACCTTGGAATCTTGGGTTTCTGCTTGTGTACGTTGTGGGGGTTAGGTATACACATGTGCATATGCTAGAACTTGAACCTAGTCTCCATGCCTGCCAGGCAAGTGCTCTACTAGTGAGCCGAAGGCCCACCTCCACATTGAGGTAGTGCATTGTTTTCTTGGCACACAACATACAAAAACAGTGAGACTGAGGAAAGCTCCCTTGCTTTGCTGACAACTAGTGATATGTATAGAAAGCCCAAGCTGGTTTTTGAAGGGTCTTTTTGGGGGGTTGGGGAGGGGTTTAGACATACGGTCTCACTGAAGCCCTGGCTAGAGTAGCCTGAATTCATTATGAAGACCAATCTGGCAAAGGCAAACAGATTCCTGTGAGTTCAAGGCCAGCTAGTCTATATAATGAGTTCCAAGCCAGCCACAGCTACATGAGACCCCGTCTAAAACAGACAAAGACCGACTTCCCATTACAGGATAGAACTGTAGTGTACATCTCAGTGGCTCTGGCTTTGCTTCAGTGTTCCAGATCTATTGGTCCCTTGTTGGCTGCGACCAGATCGTTGCTGCTGCTTTGCTGTTGCTGCTTTCTGGTTACATCATCATTATGCCTTGTCTAGCATTTTATTGGGAAAATCCTGGGTTTTTTGTATGTTTTGCCTACTTATTACCATACACAGATAAGTGGACTCTGCTGGTTTGATTCAAGCCTCCTCTGGTCTCCTCATTAGTGTTTTTCTGTGTGCTGTGACACATCTGTCTCAATAACCAGGGCCGCAAGCTTCTCATCATCGGGACCACCAGCCGCAAAGATGTCCTGCAGGAAATGGAGATGCTTAACGCCTTCAGCACCACCATCCACGTGCCCAACATTGCCACAGGAGAGCAGCTGCTGGAAGCTCTGGAGGTAAAGATGAATCACTGCTCAAAACTGTGTATCAGGAAGGAGTTGAGGCCTGAGATAATTCAGAACGGTCACAGACCAAAGCAACTGGCACTCAGTGGCACACGTAGCTGGAGCAAGGGACCCTGGGGTGTTTCTTCCAATGCTTCTCAGAAGCTAGAAAGAGAAGAGGATGCAAAGAAGAGCTGATACTTGTTCCTAAGCGGGCGGCACTCATGCTGCAGGGCCACTCGCTCTCTTCCCAGCATGCAATGGGGCTCACTGGGATCACACAGTGTGGGCATAATCACTACTTCACAATGGCTGGCAGCACAATTCTTTGCATTTAATAAACTAAAACAATGATTAAAGTCCTTGGAACTACCACAAAAAAGAAAGAAGGAAAGAGAGAAAGGAGAAAAAGAAGGAAAATTACCCAGACCTCTCAACTTTATAATGTAGAAATGTTTCCTTAGTTTTTTTTTTCTTAAGATGATAAAGCCTTTAATTACAAAAAGTGAGTCTTGATTAATATTAATGTGCACAGATGACTAGATGGGATCTGTTGGAAAAGGTGATGTAAGCTGTTCGGTGTGGTTGAGTCAGGGAGGCACCCACAACCTCAGAATTGCTGTGTGCTCTCAACAGAACAGGAACTGACAGTAGAAATGTCTCCTGTTTGAACATCCCGTTGTAGCTGGAAGGGGAAAGAGAAAAAGTCTGTCTACTTTGATACATACAAACGGTGCCTAGGAAGGGATGCTGACACATTCATCATAGATTAGAGCTGGTTTCCCCCAACAAACATGTCTCTCACTTTTAGTGACTGTTGCTAGAAAAACAGTGTAAGATTTCTCTCTTCTAGAGGAGGTAGTCTCAGCACCAGGGAGGCTAAGGGTTAGCCATGAGTTTGAGGCTAGTCTGGGCTACAGAATAAGACCTTGCCTTTTATGGTCATATAGGATTAAGTGGGTTAATTCATCCCAGTCAGGTAGCTCCTCCCACTGTTCCCTTAAGGGTGAATGTTGGTGTGTACACTGTAAAAGTGTCTTATTGTTGTTTATTGCTTTTATAGCTTTTGGGCAACTTCAAGGATAAGGAACGCACCACAATTGCTCAGCAAGTCAAAGGGAAGAAAGTCTGGATTGGGATCAAGAAGTTACTAATGTTGATTGAGATGTCCCTGCAGGTAAGGCGATCCCTTCTCTGTGTGAGTCACTGAACGGTGGCACACCAGGAGGGCCTGCTTTCCTCTCCCAGGGCTCAGGAACACCCATGTTCTCCTCTTTCTCTTCAGATGAGAAGAGCAGAGTGTGACTTTTAATCTTAATGTAGAGAGTCGTAAGGTCTCAAAATTAGAAAGGGCTTCAAAGAACTTCCATGTCCACTAGCCGTCAGTGAATAAGCCCTAATCCCACACTCGCTGCTGAGGGAGGTGCTGCCCATCAGGGTGAGCGCGTGCCGGCATAGTCGGATAAGAGGTCTGGGAGAGGTGGAAGGGCAGATACGGTGCCTGTGCAGACCCAACGTGGTTCTGTGTGTTTCCCTCAGTGAACTCCTACAAACTTTTATTTTAGTTTTTCCAGGCAGAGTTTCTCTGTGTGGCTCTGGTGTCCTAGAGCTCTTTATATAGACCAGGCTGGCCTCAAACTCAGAGATCATCCTGCCTCTGCCTCCCAAGTGCTAGAATTAAAGGCCCATACCACCATGCCTGGTTCCCTAGAAATCTCAGACTGACTGACTCCCAGCCTGCTGCTAGACACAGGCAGATGAGACTCATTTTGGAACTTTCTCATATCAACTGCAACTCCCTCTCTCCTTTGTGTGCCTGAACCTATGCATCCACATGGACATAATAAGCTTGTGTAGACTATGGCCTGTGTGTTCAGACCCCTGGGCTGCCACCCACTGTTTACAGCCCATGGACCAGCTTAGCACATATTAGCTCAGTAAATGTCACTCAGTCCAACCAAAGGAGAAGTGAATGACTGAGGAGTGAGCCATCCCCACACCTGCGGAGGTGTGTCACCATGAAGCCTGCCTGCCCAGTTCGAGCAATGGGGTCCCCAGCTTCACATCTGAAGGAAGCTCTTAGGCCAATAAATAAGAAAGAGGGAGAGAATTCTCTGAAGTCTCTGATAAACTCAACTTAAAATTACATTTTTTGTGGTTTTTCAGAAACCAAAGTTTCTCGAGCTTCCGGCAACTGTTTTTAAGTCAGTTTCTGTATCTTCCATTATGAGCAGTAAATTACCGTCGTAGACTGAGCATCCTGCTCAGGCTTACTCCGGTAAAGGCACACATACAGGTGTATTGGCTGTGTCCCGAAAGAAGATAAATCTGTCAGAAGTCAGCTCTGCCCTTCTCTTTCCAGTTTCAGTCCAATCTTTTAAAATAATTGCGCAGAAGAAACTATGTGAGTTTTTCTCCCCACCCCCTCCTCCTCTCCCTTTGATGCCTGCAGCGAGGTGATCAAGTTAATACTTCTTAGAGTGTGAGGTAGAAAGTGAGAATGGGGTGTTCGGCCTAATCTTGAGCGACTGACACTTCATAGGCCTGGAGTTTGAACCCCTTCTCGTCTTTAGATCTGCCTGGGGAGTGGGAGCCGAGCCCCAGTAGAGAGGCATGCAGTTCAGCAGATTGGAAGCCGCCTCGCTCTGCTCCCTGTACCTGAGTTTGTTAAAACTTGCTCGGTGTGAAGGATCTGCTCTGACTGGATGTCACCTGAGGGAATAAAGTCATTTATCTAGGTTACTTTTTTCCTCCTTTTCTCTTGACTTTTAATTCCATAGCTACAGGCAAATCAGTAAGTCGCTCCTCACACATATTAAATATAGTTAATGGGCGAAGACCTGCATGTACTGACTCCAGCCAGCTCCAGCCAGTTCCATTTTTTAGAAAAAGCTTTGACAATTGATTCATGTGTAATTCTAGTCCCAAAGGTGGGGGGGTGGCTCTTTTGTTAGCTGTTCACACTTTTTCTTAGTTCTTTGTAGTCTTACCCCTTAACTTTGATACATTTGAAACTTATTTTCATGTTTTGCTGGGACATAAGAGAAGAGCCTTTTTTCCAGAGTACTTGGAGGGCACTTTGTTTGCACCCTAGCCCACAGCTGCTGCTCCTAGAGGGCAGGGAGTTCCCTCTTGCCAACAGACATCTGCCCTACAACATGCTTTAAAAGTGAGGTGTTTCTTACAGTAAGAATCCATACTAAGTAATTAAAGATGTTTGTTTGTGATGCTCCTTTTCCGGATCACCACACACCGTAGTCAAGCCAGTAAGAATATGATACACTTTGAAGTAATTGGAATAACTTGGATATAAATGACAGCTGGGAGAGATAATTAGTAATAATGACTTGAACCAGCAACCGGATCCAACCCAGCACCTTGTCTTGGGTCTGTGACTCTCGGGCAACCAGAGGCCAGGTGTACCAAGAGTAGAGCCCAACAGTACTTTCTGCTGTCGGGTGTGGCAGCATCTCCACCAGACCCAAAGGGGCACTGTAACTAAGAAAGCCAGCTCACTGAGTATTGAAAGTCTTAACTGTATTGTGGTCACTTAATCAACCTCAATTTGGTTTCTTCAGGTTCTGTCCTCCTTCAATAAGATGTATGAATTTTAACAGTTGAGCTCCCATGATTCATAGCACCCTGAATGCACCCAGGCATGTCTGGACCCCTCCATGACACCTCGTCAGTGTGCTTTTCCTCCTCACACCAGCACACCCAAGGGAGTACTTGTCTGAGATGCCTGAGAGTGACCAGTGGCTTCTCCATTTTGAGGAGTCTCGCTGGCTTTTAAATAGCACAATCTGCTTCCTTATGCTTCAAAACAACGGGCAGGGAGTTAGTGACAGGCTTCCTGTCAGTGCTGGAAGCATGTGACCAAGCCTTTCCCTGGTGTGAAGGAAGCACATCTTCATGAAAAGTCGGCATCCAGTGTCTAATTTGTTTCTTCTGATGATTTTTAGATGGATCCTGAGTACCGTGTGAGGAAATTCTTGGCCCTCCTGAGAGAAGAAGGCGCGTAAGTACAATCCGTGCTCACCCACAGCCTTCCCCTCGGCGGCAGTACAGAGAGCAGTCATGAGTCAGCTGATGGTTTCCTTCCTGCATAGCCTTGTTTCCGTGCGTTCCTCGCCTCTCCCTGTGCTTTCTGAGGGACCCAGCAAGGAAGTAGGCTGTGGTTGGTCTGCTCTCCTTGTCCTGCTTCACAAGGCTTCCTTTCCTTGTCACAGCACTGGGTGGGCAGGGGTAGGGGGAGACATACCTTGATGGCCCATTGTTTACTGGAACCTGATTTAAGTGCATGGGACTGACCATTTTCTTTTAGAAAGGGAGCATCAAATAGTAAACGAATGATGGGAAACAGAGAGAAACCAGGAAGCTGCTAGTGGTTTCTCAGTGAATAGGTTTTGTTTTTCTTTTTGCAGAGCTTATAGTTTTGTGTGTGTTTTGGGATTTCTTTTGCAGTAGTCCCCTGGACTTTGATTGAAAACGGACTGTTTACAACAGTGACCAAGGGAAGCGACCAAGGTGAAGATGGCCTGAGATCCTCACTCCTTACTCCCAAGACACTGGACTGAGTGAAGTGTCCACCTCCCTCAGCACTCTCTCTGCATGACTGGTGCAGTAAACTCCCTCGTGCTTTTGAGATGTCCTAGTGTTCCCTGGACTGCTGTGCTCCCCTCCCACGCTACCTGTGCACACTGCCCACCCTTGGAAAACACTTGACCTACCCGAAAGTAGGCTTCTACATGTGAGCAAAGGTAGAGGTTTCAAGGGATTCATTTAGCGCTTCCCCGTGCTAACAGCTGTGAATCCCACAGAATGGGTTATTATCTTTGCCTAAAGAAGCAGGCTTTTGAATTCTAAGATGCTGTTCTCAATCATTCTCAGAGATATTTCCAAGTTGCAATCAGGAGAGCCTTTCTAATCGGAAGTCAGATCATTCCCGTGGTAGCTGCAACATGCCCTGCGTGTAATTAATTTGCTCTGTGGTGAGAGATATGCTAATCATTACCACTTGGTAGATGCTGTTAAAACCTTAGGAAAGATACATATGGAAATATGTACATCCCTAAACAGAAAAAAATTAAAATAATTTACAAGCCTCTCAGTTCTAATTAGCGTCCAGCTCTAAGTGGGTCAGTTCCTTGGGATGACGTTAGAGGCCTGTTAGTGCCATACTCTTTCCTCAGCCTGATGACTTATAATTTACCCTCCCTGTATCTGAAGTGATCTGTGATCTCTAAAGCACATAAATAAAACACTACTCTCCAGCAGAACAATCCACCCCCTAGTCCTCTCCCTTGGTCCTTGAACATCCATTCCAGTGTACTCAATACACTTCTTCCCAGAAGAGGAGGAATTCACCAAGCCCTTTGGAAGGTGGTTTGCCAATTCAGTGGGCTAGAAGGAATTTAATTAGGTCATCATTCCTTGAGATGAGTCCTCGGGAGCATGCCACTCTTCCCGCTGCTTAAAACACAAAGACAGCCATCAGAAGCTGCCCAGGAGGCTTGCTGCCACAGGGGCACCTAGGCAGCTGAGACTGTCCCCACAGTAGATGGCAAATCATCTCCTGATCTTGCTGTCTGTATACCTTGTTTGGGTTTTTATCCCTGGCATATTTTGTGGCTTTGAAAGAGTGGATTGTGTTGTGAAGCTGTGATTCCTGTGGTCAGTACCGTGGTTCTCCGTCCATCACGTGGTCCCTGTTGTCTGAGGTCCTGCCTTTTTCTTCCCAACAAAGCCGAACATGGATTAATTTATGTTTCTTGTTCAACGAAGTTAATGTCGTGTGTTTTGTCCAAAATTATATTGAAAAAGATAAATATTATATTGTGTAATGCAAATTGAAGGAATGCAATAAAGAGTAAATATACTTGAAATGTCATAGTCGTTTTATTTTATACTGAACAGCACTAGTCACTGATGAGACTGTATGAAGAAGTAGGCCTCAGAAGAGAAACCCTTCCTTGTTTTATTACAGCATAGGAGATTTTTCTTCTTTCCTTTTAAATTTCTTTAGAAAAACATTAAGGGGGCTGAAGAGATGACTTAGTAGGTAAGAGCTCTTACCACTCTCCCAGAGGACCCAATTCGATTCCCAGAATTCACATGGCAGTGTACAGCTGTAACTCATGTCACACACACACACACACGCAAGCAAAGCACATAAAATAACTTTTAGGCTGATAGCACATGCCTTTAATCCCAGCACTTGGGAAGCAGAGGCAGGCAGATCTCTGATTTTGAGGCCAGCCTGCTGCTCTACATAGGGAGTCCCAGGACTCTGTAGAACAATAGTTTTCAACCTATGAGTTCAGACCAGAAAACATGGCTATTTACCTTATAATAACAGGAGCAAAATTACAGTTATGAAATAGCAACAAAAATAATTTTATAGTTGGGGATCATGACAGGAGGAACTGTATTAAAGGGTCACAGCATTAGGAAGGTTAAAAAGCATTAATTTAGAAACTCTCTCGAAAAACAACAAAAAAGAAAGTTCAGTGGGGAGTGGTGGCGCATGCCTTTAATCACAGTACTCTGGGGGCAAAAGCAAGTGAATCTCTGTGAGTTCAAGGCCAACTTGGTCTACAGAGTGAGTTCCAGGTAGCCAGAGCTACAGAGAGAAAACCCTGTCTCAAAAAACAAAACAAGAAACCTAAATGTTCATTAGCATATGCTAATATACAAGAATCTTTGTATTAAAGTTGAATACTTATTTTACCTAAAAAACTGAACTGAAGCCTTGAACTAGGCTGGTCAAGAGCCGGATCGAAGCTGCTCCTCAGTACAGTGACTCCCCTGAGATGTGCAACACGGGAGACTCCTGCTCTCAGAGGTCTTTCTGTGGCTCCCTTTGGTGTTTCTCAGATACCAGAGGCTACAGCCCCAGTCCTTGGCACCAGTAAGCTCAGAAACAGATGCTGTGTAGAAAAGAGGCATCTCCAGCTCTATGGGAACAGCAGTTGTCCCACACCCAGTTCTGGGAGGAGCCCCGAAGGCCTGTCTACCTCCAGCGCACTGCAAGACTCAGTGAACAGCATGGGGGACCCTGATGAGCCACTCCTGACTGTCCAGAATACTAAGTCTCCCAAAGAGGAGCTCATTTTCCCCTTGTTATGTTTGTCTTCTTTTTAGGGTTTTTCTGTTGTTGTTGTTTGTTTGTTTGTTTTTGTTTTTTCATGTACTATATACAAAAACATAACTGTAGTTAGAATCTCAGGTGTGCTTTAAGGCTGTCTTATGTCACAGAAATTATGGAAGAGATTCAATTATTGTTTAACCATCAAAGCCTGGTCAACAGGCCTTCCGAAGCAGAATCAGCTATAAATATCCAAACACTGAAGGCAAGGCCAGGACTTCAGTTTGCTTGCCTTCAAATAGGTTCAAAATCAGCATTTAAATTTTAAAAGGTATTGCAAAATGAAAGCCACTCATCTGCTGGCAACTGCTGAGGCTGAGTCCCAGTGACAGCCCAGGGCTGTGTGAGTGTGGCCCCAGAGCATTAGGATACAGATGGCGTATGGTGGTCCACCTCTGATCTCATAGGCAGAGGCAGGAGGATCAGCACAAGATTAAGACCAGCCTGTTCTACATGATTCCAGGATAGCCAACTACAGAGTAAGACTATATCTAATAAGAAATTGTAATCACATGTATTTATGATTCTCCAGCACAGTCTCTATAATGAATATTTGGTGATTGATTAGTGATGAGTAGTTGTTTACCTCCCAAGTTCTATTCAGCCAGGCAAGGCAATGGAACATCATACTTCTGGCTGAACTCACTTCCCAAGTGTGGACCCACCACCCATACTACATGCTGTTCTGCCCAGCACCACACGGGTCAACCAGCACTCCACCCAGAACAACCTCACCTGGTTTCCCTTGCTGCCTTTCTCCTCAGCTCCTTTCCCTGTCTTTGTGCCCATCTATGAACCCACAGACTGTCTTCGGAATAATGTTGCTTTCAATAAAACCTCACCATATTGTCCCTTTGCCTTCTCTCAAATTATTCTCAAAACTTTTTTTAAAGACTCACTAAATCTCATTGTGTAGGGGCTGCCTAGAACAGAAGGATCTACCTATATCTGCCTCCCAGATGCTAAAATTAAAGGCACACACCACTTGTGCACAACTTGAAATTTGTTCTTTCCAGTGTTTCTAGCTAATGTTCAAGCACAGTTATCAGCTGTATTTTCTTTAGTGGAATACAATGATCATAGGAGATAAATGGCCTCAGTAAGTATGATAGGGACCATCTAAATATCTGTCATACACTCAAAAAAAATTAAAACAAACAAAAAACAGAATGCTGGGAGAAGAGTATTCACCTCAAAGAAAAAAAGAAGTAAAAGATGGCCATCACAGAAGCTGAGAACTCTGCCTCTACCCTCAAGGGGCTTCACACCGGTGGAAAAAAGATTTCTAGGGGCAAAAGATGCACCAAATGCAGCTCAGGTGGTCATTTTCAATAGTGGGGCATAAGGCTAGGGAGCTGGTATTGGCAACCCATCTCCACCATAAGAAGCATTTGGTTGTTTTCCAATGATCAATGTATCTCTAATAGTGGTAGACCAAGGAAGGAAGGAAGGAAGGAAGGAAGGAAGGAAGGAAGGAAGGAAGGAAGGAAGGAAGGAAGGAAGGAAGGAGAAAAAGAGAGAGGGAGTGAGGGAGGAAGGAAGGATGGGAGGGAGGAAGGATGGAAGGGAGGGAGGGAGGGAGGGAGGGAGGGAGGGAGGAAGAACCCTTTAGCTATCTATTCTCTGAAGCAATGTACCAGAAACGGGCAGGACATTTTGTAGGTAGGTCTGAGAACTGAAGGAACAGGACCACCCATCATCCTAAAACTGACTCACAGCTGAGAGCTTCAGGTGAGTCACTGAAACTCCAGCCCAAGGAGAGACTGCCCTTCCCAGAGCACTGCCCAGCAAGTCCCATCTGAACCAACCTACAACTCTGCTGTCACGTGGCTCAGAGGACAGGCAGAACACCATCTTGTCAACCAACCTGCCGATCTTTTCCACAGTTCAGCGGTTGTCTGGTTGTGGTAGGGGAGTGGCCATTCCTGGTCCAGCTTTGTTTACAATTGAGCGATTTCTCTTTCCCCAACAACTGGAGTTGGGGTGTAGTGAGAAGGAGAGTAAGACAATGGCAGGCCCCAGGACCCACTGACCTTGGTTGAATCTTGTAGAAAGAGCTGAGACGCCAACATGCATTGTTGAAAACATTCAAGCCAGTGAGTGAATTGCTGACCAAGTTTGTTCTTCCCCAAATTGGCAATTCCTTGTTTGATATTGACTTAGTATCAAGTAATGCTTTAAAGCTCACGTTACATCTGCTGTCTGTCATACCTCATCTTGCTTAGAGAGCAGAGGAAATGACCATAAATTTGGCCATTTAATTAGTACAACATTCAGACACCCTTGATCTAAGGATGAATCTGGAGACTCCACAGTACAATGTGTCCATTTGAAGTTTACCTTCTCTTTAATGATTTAACAGAAAAAAACTGCATGATGAAATAGATTTTCTCCAAATATATATATATTTATATAATATATAATCTTAGTTAACTCAAAGGTATATACATTGTATAATAAATAATATTTATAAAAAGAGACTTTTTGAATATAAAATCAAAAAGATCAACAACTTCTACAACTTTTTACAAAACTTTGGATACAGCAGGTTGGTAGGAAACTCCCATTGGATGCTATTCCCAGACTATGGCGAGGATAATTACAATGCGCTCATGTACTATTATTAAATAATTACTTGTCAGCTACTTGAATACGCCCCAGAAACATGACTTTATCACTTTTAATATAGAATACATAGATATGAAGAGACTTGCAAAGTGTATCAGTTCTGCTCAAGTGTCCTCACAGTAAGTGAGCGTTATCCAGTTGACTTGATTTCCAAATTCCAGAAGGAGAGATGGGAAGGGGCATTTGGGGTGCTAGGAAGGAATGGGTGCTGTACCTGGAGCAGTACTCATGGTCATAGGGTAGAGAGTGCGGGCAAGGGTCTACTGGAGCCTGCTTGGCAAGCTGACTGCACAACCAGAAAGTAAGTGGCTGACCCCACACACATCAAGTCAGCATTAGCAGATCCCAGACAGACGCAGGGAAAGGACAAATTCTTTGTTCTGCCTTTTCCCCCCATTTTATCTCCTCTTTCTGATTTTCCTTAAGACAGTTGATCCATGCTGCCCCACCCATCTTACTAACCCCAACCAGGACTATCATGCATCAGGAACTGAGCTGGGAGGTGCCTGCATTCACTGCTTGCCTCTTTTGAATATCTAACCCAGATCCTTGGGAACTGAGATTTGCCATCCCATTCACAAGTCGGGGAAGAGCTTGTTAGGGACCCCTTGTCTTTTGGGTTACTTCAATGGGAGAAAAGGACGCAGGGTGGTCTGCCTCCTAACACAAAGGAAATGGGACACTTAACCCTCCTCACCTGCCAGAAAGCCACAGATGGTTATTCTCTAAGGTGCCCAGCTGCTCTCCCTGGTGTCTGCTGGTCAGCAGGGCTGAGAACGGCAGAGCAGCTCCCTTCTTCCTGCATATGGTGGATGGAGCCGGAAGACACTTGCCTCCATCTAACCTATTTAGATGGTCGTCATGAAAAACATGTAGTGAAAGTGAACATTGCAGAACAACAGGAAGGGATGTGGAGATCTGTCGCTCTAGGGCAGAGCAGGCCTACAAGGAACTCAGCTGTTCTGCAGATGGCTTCCCAGGCTGCCCAAAACTCTGAGGTCTTTAGAACTCAAGATCTAACCATTGGCCAAGGGCCTCCCCACCACTACATCCCAGCTATACCTATGGCTTTTCTGAGAATGACAAAGTATGTCTGATTTGAATGGGAGTCAACGGGCAAAGGGAGACTGGGGGCTCTGTCCTATTTCACAGTTCCCACCTCAGAGGCATCTTGGAATGTCACGAGCAGAGGCAGCTTGGACACAGAATCTCGAAATGGTCTTGTCTCTCCCACCAGGCCAAGAGCTCACATTAGCCCAGCCTGTTCTGTTGCAGTAGGTTTTTTTTTCATTTTTATTTTCTTTAACATGTGCAAAGGTAAGCCTCGGGTCTGTCCCCAGCAGACCCTGGGAAACCATAAAGAAAGCCACACACCATTCAGAGCAGGGTGAGAGACGTTAGTTGAGGAAGAAGCCGCCCATCCGAGGCCGGCTGGGTCCAGGTCGTTTATCACATGCAGCTGGTAACAGTCCATGCTCCTTGCCGGCCAGCGCTGCTGGCTGGCCCAGATCTAGATCCTGTTTCCCATGGGACTTCGATGAATGGATCCAGCCGCACAATCTACCCCTTCCCAGTGCCCTTTGGGAAATAAACAGGAAGAATCAGAAACCTAATAATTGCTGTCAACATCACCCCTTGGGATGCAAAGATCACAGGCTGTCTATACTGCTATCCCTGCCCCCTCCTCACCCCAGAGCCTGCTGTCAAGGGAGAACATGCCATCCTCAGGAAGAACAGAACCAACATCCACACAACTCAAACCTCCTCCTAGTGGAGGAAGCCCACTGTAGGTAGCTAAGGCAGCACTGCTCTATGTGGAGATGGAAAAGCTCGCCAGTCTGAGCCGCCAGTCAGTCTCGAGCACGACTGGTACTGCCAGACACGCCTGCCTTGAATTGTCCAAAAGAAACAGAATCTACCTAATTATGATGAATTCCTTCTCGGGATACTTTCCTGGGAATGTTCACTCCGGACAGCCCTATCCCATGGGATTTGAGGTACTAAGCCGTGACCCAGACACCCCCAGCCAACCCTCAGCTCTGGTGCTGCTGGCACAGCTGAATCAGGCATAGGACCTGGATATGCCCAAGGTCCCACAAAAGATTACTGACAGACCCAGGACACAGGGCCAGTTAGATGGGTAACTGGATCCACAGCTTTTCCAACATGGGGATAAAAGGAATAGGTATTTGTAAACTACCAGGGCTCCGGGTGAAAGGAAAGGAATGAACTGAACAAGATCTCAACCACCTTCTGGCCTATGGCTCTGAACTAGGCTGCAAGTGACTCTTATCAGCCCTGCTGGGTCTCAGAGTCTCAGCTGCCTCTTCAAGAACACTGGACCCCCATCAGACTTTCCATAACTGTGTCTAGCTCCCAGACAGCCCTGTGGGGTACAGACCTTATCACTTCACAAAGGTGGAAACCTAGGCTCAGAGAGGCAAAGGACTTCACAGTGGGAGGGTGCTCCCTTCTTATCAGGAAGTTCGGGTTTGAGATCCCTGCCCCACCCCTGCCATGTGAGGGGATTAAGGCTGTGAACTATGTGGGCATAGCATCTTGAAAACATGTCTGCATGACACTGGAAAAACAGCAAGTGTCTACTGTAGAAATATGGAGAAAGGAGGCCTGGTTTTCCCCTCCCCAGAGGTTTAAATGTTCTACTACCCAGCTCCACCCGATTCTTCTTGGATCCCTTTTAAGCAATAGTTGGAGAGAGGCGATTTTTCTGGACAACGAAGGCTAACCCAGCACCTCCTTCCCTGCATGGAAGATCTCGGCTGCCCACACGGGCAACGGTGGAATCACGGGCTCTGTATTTTGGACCCACGCTGCCCCCTGTATCTGATATGAGGCTCGTGTTGCCAATGCTGTGGCCTGGGCAAGCCTACATAGGGGGCTTCTGGAAGCAGGCATCTGGGTCTATCTAGGTCAGTAACTCAAGTTTAACCTTCAGTGAAATGGGTGGGCTAGACAAATGGCCCTTCCACCTGTCCAGTAGGAGAGCACACCAATAGCTCCTCAAAATGGCCAGAGCTATGTGTCATCTGATATTGGGTTCATGGTGAATACCAGAGAAGGTGGCCAAGATGGTTTGCTTCCTTCCACCTCAACCTGCTACCGTTAGCCTGCAAGTCTTCCTACTTGCTGACTTTTCTCCCATCCTTTTGAGAAGCAGAAAGACCGCCAGTGAGATCACCTTTCTTTGCAGCAAGCCTGTACCAATTTTGATGGCATCGCTCGCACTTCTGCTTAGAGCTCTCTCCAGACGAGCATTCACACCTGCTAACCTGAGCTTTATATATATAAAAAAAAATCTATCAAGACCCCCATTCGGCCATCACTGCACAGATGAGAAACAAGGTTCCGCAGCGGGCAAGGGACGTGCTGTAGCTCACCAGTGTCCAGCTCCTACCCTCAACATAACGAAAACCCACACCTCCTGTACGGTTCTAGAGCGACCCTGATGGAATGGAACCTAAGCCCCACCAGGAACTTCTTAGATGGGCTGAGAAGGGTGTCACCCTTCAACCATAGATTAGGTAGTTCTTGAGATGTCACGTGCCCTCCACCCTTACAGAGCACAGTCAAGAGCCACCGGCTCCAGTGTGTTACCAGCTCCAGGATCCCTGGGTGGAGCACACTGCTGGCCAGCCATAAACGGGCAGAAAGCTGCTTCTCTATGAACTAAGCACTGTCCCCAGTGTGGTTTCCCACGTTCACAGTAACAGATTTTGAAGCCAGAGATGTTGGTTGACAAATAAGACTGTCAGACGTACGCTAGAGCCTTCTCAGGGGAGAGGACAGAGACAAGGGTCACACTGGCCCATGGCAGAGACTCTAGAATCACCCTACTTCTAGGCTGACCTTTCTTGGGGGCCTCCCACACAGGCCACCTCTGGGAAGCTTGGAAACATAATCCACCAGCCTTTTATCCCATGATTACTCACCCCAGTCACTCTGAACTGGGATCCCTCCTCTTTCCCGTCTCCCTCCATAAACTCGGTGAGAGTGTTCCCTCTCCACCCAAGCTTCAGATCTGGCTTCCCCCACCCACCTCCTCAAGCTCTGGAGGATTTGTGTTAGGTCAAAGCTTGCCCTCTTGGTTCATGGTTGATGTGAAATGACTCTGCCCCAGGCTTAGGAGAGACTTTTTAGCCTACTGTCTCAGGGTCTCACACTCAAGAGCCCCATCTGCCTCTGTCTTCTAAGGGCTGGCATTTAAAAGCCAGCGCCACCATACCCTGCCCGTTTCTGACATTTGAATTTCTCCTTTGGACAGTAAGGAAACTGAGGCCCCGGGATATAAAAATTAGGAACACAGCTGGGACCAGACCTCAACATCTCTCTTCTGGCCACACGGATGTTCAGCAATGACAGCCAGCGGCCATGAACAAATCTGGTCTGGCTCATCATCATTAATTTGTGTAAGAATTTTAATCAATTGCTGGTGGCTTACGTGCAGACCCTAAGTCATATTATCTGAGCCAAGTCACTGCCCGAGACCATTCCCACGGAAGTGTGGGAAGCCTGGTTTCTGACTTCAACTTTGGGAACTCGTTTGGCTTAGGAAGCAGAGAAAAAGAAGGGCAAGCCTAGCAGAAGGAAAGGAGAGGAGAGGGCAGCCCTGCACCCCGCTCCATGCCCTACCTGGCTCCCTACTTGCAGGTGTGCACATCGTAGATTCGAATACACTCCTGGCAGCTGACGTAGCAGCACCAGTGGAAGACACAATGGCATTTCTCCTTCCGCTTCTCCGTCCTCGTGTTGTGGCCCCGGCCACAGCACAGCAGATCGCAGCCATCGATGCCGTGGGAGGTGACATTGCAAGTCCGGTCCCTGGTACCAAAGGAGCCCGTCTCTGGGTTGGGCTCACAAAAGTTGGGGGAGTTCTCGTAGTAGACCAGGTCCCTCTCAGTGGGTGGCTTAAAGAGTGCATACTTGGCCCGAAGGGTCTCCACCCAGCCTCGGGACTCGCGGTGCTTCTCCACCACCATCTCTGAGGCACTGTCATACTTGTCCTTGAGGAAGTCGCCAATGGCACGGAAGTCGGGCTGGGCCCACCAGCAGGTCTTCACCTCGCAGCTGCCCGACAACCCATGGCACTTACACTTCAGGTGCATGTGGTCCAGGATGGTCTAGGGAAGAGGAACAGCAGCTAGCCCAGACTGACCCACCTGGAGAACCTTCCCCTCTGGACCACACTCTCCTTTATTCTTACTTGGTACCAGGAACAATGGGTGGAAACCAGTGTCCCTAGTCAAACTCCAACCACGGGCAGGTTTCACATTCACCTCATCTACAGAAGTGGTGCAAATTAGGGACTGTTATCCCCATTTAACAGATGGAGACAATGAGGCTGAGAGCTAAGTGTTCCACAGCCACAGGAAGGGCTATGGAAATCCTCCTTTGGACTCAAAGTCAGTCCCCACCCCACAAGCACATCACAGACCCACACAGACAGCCTGCCAGCCAGAATAGTATAGTCTACAGGTGTTGTTCCTATTGGACAGCCATACTGCCCTCCCTGGCAGATTTCCCAGAAGAGCCAGGATCAAGGCCAAGAACCTAGAGGTGGGAAGAATTGAATGCTACAAGGTACCCTCTGACTTCCATACACAACATGAAATCCATACCCACAGACAGTGGATAAATAAATGTACTTAAAAAAAACAAAACAACAACAAAAAAAAAAAAAAAAAAAAAAACTGAAGGGGAATCTGAAGGAGAGGAGGCAAGGAGTACTATGGGGTGTGGATGGGAGCCTGGTCCGTAAGGGGCAGGGGTCCAGGGTGCCCCCCTCCCCAGTTGTGGGTTGCTGTCTCACCGTTCGGCCTGCCTCGTTGTTGTGCTTGTTCATAGCTGAGCGGGCATCTGGCCTGTTCTCCCGTGCATCCGCAAACTCCCGGGACACCAGCACCCCAAAGTCGGCGTCCTCGCTGCAGCCGCCCCATTTCCAGCCTTCTCCAGGTGGCCCCTTATGATGCGAGTCGCAGCCGCAGATGGTGGAGGTGCCCTCAGCGCAGGAGCGCGTAACTGCAAAGGCTACACCAGCGGAGGCGATGGCGTGCACGAAAGCCGATTCGCGCGTGGCTGCGGGGAGAGGTCGTGAGAAGATGCTCAGGCCTAGAGTACACAGCTTTGCCCTGAGGGCTCAGAAAGAGCTCAAAGACTCACTAGTCTTGGGGAGAGGAGCCAGATGCCCTCCTGTAGCTCGTAACCCTAGTTAGTATTCTCTTTATGGTAGGCAAACTGAGTCCAGGACCACAATGCTACTGAGCATGGGGAACGGGGACCGGAATGCTCACTGAAGAGCTAAATTGGACACACCCTATCCTTGGGCTTTTGGGCTCCAACTTTGCACCTTCACAAGCACTCCTCCAAACAACTCAGAGCATTCCATTCTGGAGACTGAAACCTGCAGCCTAAACCTACTAATCCACCCATTCCACATGAACTTCAGTTCCCCATAGGCATATCTCATCTGCGCGTCACAGTACACTCTGTAAAATGGGTGCAGCATCTTCAACCATGGCTGCCCATTCCCTGTCCTCCTCCTAAAAAGTCGAGACAAGGCAGTGTCTCAGCCTCAGGCCTAGGGTTCAGAGAAGAGATTCTCAGCGGGTATCACCAGCCTTGTTACAATGAGAGCCACTCCCTGAATGCTGCATGCGCGCAGATCTCCCTTTCCTATGCTTTATGCCCTACAATGTTCTGAACCTTATATTACAGACCGGGCACGGCCAGCGGCCGGGCCATCTCTTTTTATAGGTCCCTAGAGCAGGTCGTGCTATACTGCACAGGTGGTCGGACCCGGATCTGCTTTCCTAGGTCGTGACCCGTCCTGAATATGCAGGGAACGAGATGCTCAGAGCCACAGCAGCCTTTGCAGACTCTAAGCCCTCGTGCGCCACCTGCACAGCGGGGGCGCGTCCCACTTTCCCCGCAGCCCGGCGGGGAGCGCGGAGCGGGAGCTGGCGCAGCAGTCGAGCCAAGCCCAGGGACTGCGCGCGGCGGAGATCCGGGCCTCCGGTCCCTCTCGCCCCAGGGGAGGGCGCCCCTGGCTTCCGGCGACCCGGCCCCGCCACGCTCAGTTCCCAGCGCCCGGGCCGTGGGGGTGGCGGGGGCGGGGCGGGGATTAGCCTGGGAGCGGCGCTGCCAGCCCCGCTGTGCCGGTCCCCGTCCGGCGGGACCCGCTGCGCCGCTCAATCCGCCTTTGTTCGCGCGGTGTCACACCGCATTACCCGCATAATGCGGCCGCCGGGCCCGGGCCGCCGGGCCGGCCGCCACCGCGTAGCAACGGGCGGCTCCCGCGGCCGGGCCGCGCCCCCAGCCCCGGCGCCTGGGCAGCGCGATCCCTGGGAGGCGGCGGCCAGAGGGCGTGTGAATGGCGCGGCGACCGCAGCGGGCGCGCGGCGGGGGGCGGCGCTCCAGCTCTCGGGGAGCCGCGGAGGACCGCGGCCTCGCGCCTTCCGGCCTCCCACCCCGCACCTGCTAGGACGTGCGCAAAAGTGGCCAGGACCCGCCGCTTGCTCACAGGGTACCGGGGTGCGGGTACACCTTCCCGGAGCCTCACCCCACTGCCTTCGTCAAATCCCAGTGTCTCGGCCCCAAATTTCCTTGCACACTGGGACACAAACTGCCCTCTTGCTGTGGGACCGAGGCATGTGGCACAACCCACTGCGGCGAATCTAAACATCAAACCCACCGAGAGCGAGAATAATGTTGAAAGGTCTCGGTGGACGCTATCCTGGGTGGGAGGGGTGATCAGAAGGCCAGTGTTGCTTTTGGGGAGGCGTCGGGACGCCAGGCAGTTTGATTTAAGCGCTACCTGGACTGAGGTGGGGCGCCGGAAGGCGGTGAGACCAACAGGCGGGCGAGATCAGTTTTGAAAAGCCAGCCGCCGCCGCCACTTGGCCCCAATTAGAGGCCAAACCTTTTATGTAAACAAGGAATAATTAGCTTTGGTAATAGAAGCGTAAACAGAATCATCATCCATTGATTTGCTAATTGCCCTCCTGTCCCACGACAATAGCCTGCCTTTTCTTACCCGTAGGTTGTACCGACCCTTCGCACTTGAAGTACATACAGGTAAAAGGGGAGGGGGCTCTCCAACGGAGGGGGGGATCGTTCCCCTCTCCCAAACTCCTCGCCCACCCTCCAGCTAGCTCTCAGACTCCTCCCTTCCTGGCTGTGAACGCTGCTTTTACCAATCCTTCTAAGAGCAGGCTCTTCCCCCAACGACTGGCAAAACTCCAGTCGAGGCCAGCTTAGCTAGAGCCATTAAATTCCTGGACAGGAAAGGTTCTAGAGCCACAGTCCTCTTAGGAGAAGTTAACCCACTTATCCCTCCCTCTCTTACACCCCTCGCTCAAAGTCAAAAGCGACTACTTTCACGAACTAGGGTCACAGCTGGTCAGACTTTCGGGTCTCAAGATCGAGAAGAGTGATCTACAGGCCACCAGCACTTATAGGGAAGTCTTGCTTTCAGGACATGGGAACCAACAGGAACTCTCAGGGGACCTTCCAGCACCAGGCAGCTTCGACAGAGCCTGGAGACTTCTCCATGGCACAACACCTAGGCCTGGCACCACCCCACCCCCACCCCCACCCCAAAGCTGTATTTGCATCGCACTTAACACAGCATAAGGGAAATGTCACACAAGTCTACATCAAAGCCTGGGCCCCCACTGTGTCATCCGGGAAGGAAGGCTCTGGGCTCCTTGGTGCCTGCCTTCCAATCTCAGGACCCTGGGACATCTCAGGGATACCCCCCACCCCCAGCACTGAAAGAGATGTAGATGATGTGGAGACAGCCTGTCCGGTCCAGAGATGGACCCCACCCACTTTCCACCAGCTTTCTTACCCTCCTAGGGAGAACTTGGACTCAGAGTTTCCCACAGTGGGAGGAAGAGGGCAGGGTCCCAGGACCCTTCCCACCACCCCCAGTCTCCCAGCCACCTCCCACCCAGTCTCAGGCAAGTACCTTTGTCCAGGACAGGCCCAAAGATGGCCAGGCTGTCATCTATGGTGGTACAGTTCCAGCGGCGGCCCCGGAACTGATGCTGGCACTCCTGGATGCCCAGCTTCACACCTTCGGCTACACTGGGCATGATCTCGATGTAATTGCGGCAGAAGCGTAGTTGCTTGGGGACCAGGCCTGGGATGGAGCCACAGAGCAGAGGCTGGGATGCCAGAGATGTGTACTGCTGGCCTAGGGCCAGGGACCTGCAGGCAGACAATGGGGATGGCACTGTAGACACAGAACACATGACCCAGTATGGATGTCATTTCTTCCCAGAGGATGGGCTGGGGTGGGGGTGGAATGACTTCCTTGGGGACACGGTGTCCCACAAAGGGCACGGCATTGATTTAAGCAGTGTCCCTCTGTCATGGGCACATCTGACCTGCAGGGCATGTGGAACAGCAGAGCCTCTGGGGGAGGGGGTGCTTTGTAGGTCTGTGCTGTGTCACGAAAATAACCCTGGACTGGAAATGAAGAATTGGAGCCGGGATCAAGTTCTGCCCAGTGTCTGGGCCCAGTTGCCCTGGTGGGAATTGCAGGACTCTCGCAGAGCAATCTCACAGGGACTCTAGCATTCATGGGCCATGTGGAGACTAACAGCCGTTCATGGGAAGGAATCCAAACATAAAGGACAAAGGAGGCAGAGGCCATTGTAATTTCAGCTCCATCTTAGAAGGGTTAAAAAAAAAAAAAAAAAGCATTAAGTCTTAGCAGAGTATTTACCCCCCCCCCACAAAGCCCTCTAGCCTCTTCCCCAAGAATACGAACACCAAGAGCCTGTTTGTCTCTGATGACATCAAGTGCTCTGTCTACAAGGGCCTCTGCCACCATCTTTACAGTTCCCTAGAAGTTTCTAGAATGCAACCTCCCCTCTCAATAGAGACAGAGGCTGTTTGATGACTAGTTTAACTCAAGAGCGAAAGGAAAATCTCAGCAGGCATTCCCCCCCATTATCCCACCCCTTACTTTCAACCTTTGGGATTTTATAGCATTTGGTAAGTACACCTGGGGGAACGGGTTAAATACTGTAGAAAAATCAAGGCATTACCGGGACCTCTATCTTTCCCTTTCCTCTTCCCAAGAAAGGGACAGCAGAAATTGTGGGTCTCAGGGGACTTTGCAGCCCATGTGGCCAGGTCCATAAAAAGGTCAGGGTGTCCTGGAAGAAAGACCTGGGCACTGGCTGAGGTCAAAGCCTGGATGCAGGAGCCTTGGAAAGAGAGGGCGAAGGATAAACTCCAGAGTAGGTCAGGAGAGACACACAAAAGCTAAGTTGGCTAGACATGGGTGAAGCAAATGCTGGGCATTGAGGGACTCTCTCGTGACTCGGAAATTTGGATGCAACAGTCTCGATCAGTTGTTGATCACCTCTGTCTCCCGATGAAGAATCTGTGTTTCCAGAACAAACTAGCTTGCCCTAGGCTTCCTGGGAACAGATATGTGGCCAATCAGAGAGAGTATAAGATGAGCTGCCTCCCCAACACCCTTCCCCCACACTCAACAGTCAGAGCCTTGCTTGCTCAGTTCAGAGGCTCTGTACAATGTGGCACACAGCACCACCACTTCCAGCAGCCTCTGGCCCCAGCTGTAGGGGGAAGACGTCCAGGTTTCCCCACTGGGAAGAGAGACTGGGAGTGTGCAGAACTGGGGGTTTTTAATTGGTGGCCTTGAGGAGCCACATCCTGATCTGAGAGTCCCCAACCCCACTTCTCAGAGCCTCAAGCTTGCCAAGCCAGTGATCTCCCACTGAGTTCTCCCCAGCCCAAGCCCTGAGCCCTTTTGAAAAGGAAAAGCTAGGAATGTGGTAGTGCATTCCTGTAATCCCAACACTTGGGAGCCAGAAGTAAGAGGGCCAGGAGCTAGCCTGAGCTACAGGAGACTGTCTCTTGTTGAGACTGGACAAGAGTGAGAGAAAAAGAACATTAGTGTCATTTCATCGTGGCTAACTACCAACTCATCACTAACTTCCTTCAGTTGCCTGACACAACCCTGATAAAGCACACAGTGGGGGCTTTACTAGCTGCCCAGACCATAGAGTTTCTAACTGCTGTTAGAGACTAGAGACTACCTGGTTCTGCAGCTCCTAGGCAAGCCACTTACCCCCTGGTGGACTCACACCTGAGTGGGAAACAGTGGTGAGCCTAGAACTGAAGGCCCATAGCACATAAAAAGGTCTTGGGAAGCCCAGGAAAACACATAACATGTATTACATGTCTGACCCAAGCTGGGCTCAGTTCGGAATGTCCATGTCTTTAACTTATTCAATCCTCACAACCAGTCTATGAGGTAGAAAAGGTATGTCATCCCATTTCACAGAGAGGGAAACAGAGGCAAGGGAGCTCAGTAGGCTGCCTGGATCTGTGAGGCTTAAAGTGCCAGAGTTGAGCCTCCCTCTTGGCATGTCTTCTCTCCCCTCTCTTCCCTCCCTACGGACCCCCACCCCAACTAGGCCCTTTCTCCACAGCGTTGTCGCTCAAGCTCCATCTTCACACACTTGACCAGCACATAGCCCTGGCCTGCCACTTACCCTCTAAGCCCTGCTGACACCGGAAAGGAAAGCCTAGCAAGGGTTCAGTGTAGACACTTGCCACCCAGAATTAGGTTCCCTCCTCCCTCCAAACCTGTCTCTTCACCACAGCTCACATCCAGCTCCTCCCATCTCAAGCTGCCAGTCCAAGCAATTTTCTTAACTTCACCACATCACACTTTCTGCATCTGTGAGCAGCTCTCAGGAAGAGCAAAGGAGCAACGCTCAGTACCAGGCACATCAGAATCCCTTGGGCCATGGCAGCCGCCTCAGGTCCTATGCTTTCAGGACTTTGTCCTTGCCAATGGTGCCAGCCTCATTTCCCTCAGCCTCAATCCCATGACTTGGTACAACACATCTGAATTTCTAAGGCCATCCCCCATCAAGTGTGAGAAGGAGGCTCCAGGACAGAACGGAGACCCTTCACCAGACTCTTGACAGGGCTGGCCTTGCAAATCCCCCTGTGACTGACATGCTGAGCTGAGCAAAGCCATGTGTGACTTGGACGAATGTTCAAACGAACCAAAGGGCATGGGAGCATTTCCAGAATGCTTTGGTCAAAGGTCTCAATAGACTCTATCTGGATATCCTGTGGTAATTAGCCAGGGCCTCTGGGGACAGGGCTCAGATCTATGGACAGTCTTGAGGCTGTAGCCTTGGGATTGAATTCTGCAGGACAGCTGCCCTCCCTGACATGCCCTGCCGGCCCTGAACTGTGCCCACACAGTATGGCTTACATTCCATCGCTGCAGACATATCAGTGTAACCCACTTCTTGTCCCCATTACAGAAGAGCTTGTCCCCCTGGGAGAGTCAACAGGAGAACTTCCTGATCTTCTCTGTCTCCCTGGTGTGAGAGACTTTGATTAGATTTGCCTTGAGGCCAGCTGAAACTGCTTCGTACTCTTTAAGCTTGCTGCTGAGCCCTCCACCTCGCCTCTCTGTAGCCTGTACCAAGGCAAACTTTCCCTGAATCACTTCTAAAGATGTCTATGAGCTCCCAGGCAGAAGTGACCTTTCCTTAGTGCCCGAGTGTCCCTGTACCCCTTTTGCACTGTAACAAACGAAGACTATCTCCTATTGTCTCACCACACACATACACCAGCACCCTTGGCCTTCCAGTCAAGAAAGAACACCCCAAAGAGCCAGCCTGATACCCCCACTCAGCAGGTTCCAGGCAGCCGGAGGTCTCACCCACACACAGGACAAGACTCCTCAGTTCCGCTGAGGGACTTCCTCCTGTGAGGATCTGAGATGGTGACCAGGCTCCCAAAGGAGGTCGGGGCATGGCTGGCACCGGCAGCTGGTGAGGGGGAGGATGGAAGGCTTGCCAGGCCTACCCAGCTGGGTAGGGACTATTTATACCCAGCTCCTGTCCCCGACTTGCCCTGCTCTGCCCAAGGTCCTGTTGTCTTCATCCCCAGGGACAGCTTCATCCCAACCACTTACCATCCAGGACCAGGCAGATGCAAGCAGCCAGGGGGGTGAGCCAAAGATGCCAGTAAGGCTTAAGCTGATGACAGGGACCAATGCCACTGTCCAATTAGGTCAGACTGAAAACATCCCCACGGTCCTGTCAGGTTGCCACTGACACCCAGTTCTTTGTCACCTGTTAGTCAAAGGGCTGTGGGTGGGTTTGCATGATGACAAGATCAGACAGTTTTTCTTACTGCAGAGAGAGCCTGTGACCTTACCCACACAAGGCAAGAGCTCTACTGCCGCACTGCCACAGCCCAAGATATTGTTGCTCTGAGACATGGCCATAGTCTGTGGATCACGTGGGCCTTGGCTTTGCAATCCTCCTGTCTCAGGTGTGCAGCTCAGATACAACCATTTCAATGGGTTCATTCACATGGTTTAATTACAGACGTAATTAGAAGGAAAATGGGGAAAGATCTCCAGCAGCTCCCAAAGCATGCACAAGTGGCTTGCTCATACTTTTCATAGAGATGTAGAATTATATATAAAATTATATAAGGCTTTTCATGGAATGCAGAATTCTTTGTTTTTGTTTTAGAGAAAGGATTTCATGTAACCCAGGCTGGCTTTGAACTCCCTATGTAGCCAAGGATGATCTTGAATTTCTGAGCCTCCTGACTCTACCCGAGTGTCAGGATTGTTGGCATGGGCCACCCCATCCAGTTTATTCAGAACTGAGGATCAAACTCAGGCCTTTGTGCCTCCTGGGAAGGCACTCTAGCAACACCTCTGCCCCTGTTGGAGAATGCAGGGCAGCTTAGCTGCTGCCTAGACTTACAAAGAGAAATGTCCTGTGGCCTTAAAGGCCAGCAGACTCTGCCATCCCTCTGCATGACTGAGCCCCTGCTGAGGCCAGGCGGCTCTGCCTGCTTACACCAGGCTCAGAGCCTCTCCTGTATCCAAGCTGAGCTTGTTTTGTTTGCTTTTAAGTTCAGAGCTTCCCAATAGGATCTTAGAGCTTAGGGAGATGTTGGATGTTGGGGGAGGTGGGGCGGTCACCAAGTTCAGGCCATCTTAATGGTTAACTATTTTTGTTTGGAAAGGGACACAAACTCAACCTCCCTCCTTTCACTATATATAAAACATTTTAAAAGAATTTGCTATATACCATAGGATCCAGCAGCCTCAGTTTAGGCTTGTAATCCACAATAATGGCTGTTTAAGAGGAGGAGAATGTTCTAGAAATAATAGTGATAGTTGCCTGGCATTGGAATGCACTTAATGCATTGGTTTATACAATAGTAATAGCTAAAGTGACTAGGACCATGTCTACCTGAATCCCTCAATAATTTTTCTATGAAAATTTTCATTCATTTACCTTTATTTTATGTGCATTGGTGTTTTGCCTGCATGAGAGTGCTAAACCTTGGAGTAACAAATGGTTGTGAGTTGCCATGTGGGTGCTAAGATTTGATTCTGGGTCCTCTTCAAGATCAGTGTCCCCAAACACTAAACCATCTCTAGCTCTGAATCCCTCAATTTTAGGGGACTTTCAGAGAGCCACTGGTCAGTTGACTAGAAAGATCAGAAGCCATGGCCACAGCCCCTGCCCCGTTACCAGCAGGCTCTTCTCTCTGTACCACTGTCCCTTCCTGTGAGTCCCAGGGTGTGATAAAGACA
Organism: Micromys minutus; assembly: GCF_963924665.1. Lineage (NCBI taxonomy): Eukaryota > Metazoa > Chordata > Mammalia > Rodentia > Muridae > Micromys > Micromys minutus. The sequence goes on along the minus strand of NC_137979.1, from coordinate 50,141,340 downwards.
CATTCTCAGAAGCCTCTCTAGGACTTGGTGGAGTGGACAGAGTATATTTTGGGACCATAGCATAGGGAGAGACTCCTTGGCTCTTCTATTAATCGTGGGATGAGTTTGGATGAGTCTTGCTCTTCCTGGGATCATGGGATTCTTTGCCCTTTTCTTACTTATAATGATAAGTAGCCATCCATCTGATATCTCAGAGAGAGGTAACCATGAGATCCTGACTCAAAGCCTAGGCTCTGATGAAATAAATGCCCAGGCATTGGGAGGGAGAGAACGGCAAATGGTTTCCAAAAGCCCCATAAGGGCACAGAGCCAGGTATTCTGTCTGCTGGCTTCTAGACAATACTAGATAGAGGCCCAACCTGCTTTTGGTCCAGTAAAACTCTACCTTTTGGGCAATGTGGAAACTTCTAGAAGCCAGAAGAGGATCTTGAGAATTGAGCAAAAAGAACCAAAGTATTGTATTTCTACTTAGGGAAGCTAGAGCTGCTGGTTATTCGGAGGGAGAGGACAAAGCTCAGGGGTGTGCTGAGTGGCTGATGGCTAGGGAAGAGCAGAGCCCCGTGAGCCAAGGTTCTCTCAGCTCCTGGAGCCTCTACGGGCCCTGCAGGGGGACATTTGCCCTGGCACCCTGGCAAGAAGCTTTGATAAAGACAGAGGAGGGAGAAATCCCAAGATGCACCTGCTGCCACCTTTCCTAAGAATCCATGTTGATCTCGAACACACGGGGCCCTGTGCAAGCCAAGCACACAACTATAGCTTTCACAGCTTCATGGAGCATGACCAAGGAGGAGCCGTTTCTGAGTGCCACCATGGTTGTCAGTTCACAAAGGGAACCTGGATGCTGCCCTTCACAGAAATGGGGAGTCCCTGGACCTCTCTCCATCCCTTACATCTGCCTTTCTGGATCTATCGGGAACAGAGACAACTTTAGCTCACGTCCAGGGGCTGAAGGGAAAAGGGTGGAGCCCAGGGTAGGGCTGGGTTTCCAGTTTGCCTGAGTCTGGGCCTGCAGACTGGGCCCAGCGAGGATCAGCAAATGGAGGGTTTGGTCTCAGCAGCTGGGCTCAAGTCTTTCCTTGGTAAACACATTCACTCAGCACCTGCTCACTCACCATTGCTTACTGAGTGATGACTCCAAACCTGGCAGAGCTCCAGGTGCTAGGAACACAGAGATGAATGAAGCCCCACGGAGGAGCACCCAGGCCAGGAGACATCTGTCAACGGCAAGCCAACGAGCCCTCTTCAGGCTCCTACCAGATCAGGGTACTGTGGGTGCCACACGTGAGCAAGAGATGGTCTTTGGCTACCTGTCACTTACATCCTTCAGTCATTACCGTAGCCCAGAGAAGAACCCTGAGTCTTCCAGGGTGGGGCTAGCAGGGCCCCACTGCTGTGATCAGGAGCAGCTACACACCTGGTGATTACAGCTGCGCTCACTTAAGCACCTGGAACAGAGAGCAGCCTCAGACTAGGAGGCTGGGGACAACAGCTGGTGTACCCAGGTCACCATTTGTCTCTCACCTGGACTATTCATGAGGGGGTGGGGAAATGGCAAGGGGCCCTATCTGCCAAGTGTTATACCACTCTGGGTGAGCGGGCAGAGCTCGGAGCATCCTGAGCTGGACTTTGGTCTGTTGATCTATATCCCACCTACAACAGGACGGGCAGTACTAGAGATCAAAAGCTGGAAAACATATGGAAGGCTGGTCTGACCGTTGGCACTAAGGAGATTTGAGGACCTGGTGGCAACACATTGCCACCACTGGAGGCCTTGGTGTCACTGGCCTCAGGTGAGCCAGAGAGGCTAACTGGGGCTGTCGCAGTGGATGGGTCTATCAGCCATTGCAAAACTAAGGCTTCAGGGAACAGAGAGAAGGCTGTGGATAAGGACGAAGAGAAGGGGTGTGGAAAGTCTGAACCAGGTGACCAAGGAGACGGCCTCCCTGAGAGGCTAGAAACAGAAAAAGGAAGCTTTAGGGACAGTGACAGCTGCAGACCCCATATCCAGACCATGGGCAGAGCCCAAAGAAGAACACAGAAGGCAGCCATTCCCACTCAAGGGCAGTTGTTCAGAAGACACAGTGGAAAGGCGCTCTAGACCTGAGCTTCCAAAAGGTCCCTGAGGAAACTGGGCCAGCTGGGAACTTCATATTAGGGCAGCCACTACCATATGCCAAGCAGGAAGGGGTGGTGCTGGAACAGCCTGATATGTACAAACCTCATGATGGAGAGGCCTAAAGCCTGTGGGACCATAGGTTGTGTCTCACTGTCTCCTCCTTAGGTGAGAGCTCTCATTCTCCCTGAGCTATCACAGCCAGGTTCTCCTGCGTTGACTCCTTTCTGACAGAGTGGGGCTGACCCCTGGAGTGATGTCCCACCCAGTGAGAACTGCCAAGGCTGAGGACCAGCCTCTGGGCATGTTCTCAGGCTTCACTCTGAGCCTTTGGGCTTTGGTTAGTCTTTGCCATGCCGCCAGGGCTACCATTAGCATGGAGGGGGCAGGGAAGCAGGGTCTCTTGGAGAAAAGGAAGGGTGATACCAGGCTGGCAGCCCACATCATAGGGCAAAACCCTCAGGCATGAAGAGAGAAATCCACTGTCAACCCTGTTCCTTCTGGAAGGAAGCAGCCACAGAGAAAGGCAGGGTAGTTAGTCTTCCTCCCTTCCTGAAGCAACTCAAGCAACAGAACCTGCTGGCTCTGCTAGCCAAAAGACTGTCCACATTCTGGAAGTAACTCTAGCAACTCATCTCAACCCAATACTTCTAGAAGCTCCTTTCGGAGCCAGGTGGAACCTTTAAAGGAGGCAGTGCACTTTCTAGGGACCCCAAAGAGACTGAATTCCAGGCATCCACGGAAGAAGGATGATAAAGGAAAAAAGTCAGGGGGTCACTCTTGGATCCCCATCAGAGGGAAGTGGTAGCCATCCTGCCTTCATCCCAGAAGCTGGGTGAACCTTTTCCACCAAAGGGAGCTCAGCATGACTGGAATGTACCGGCTCTACTCTGCCGCAGAGGGCCTGCAGGCCCCGATCTGATAAGGTGTGTGACAAGTCCGCCTGAAAAATGTTGAAACCTGTGAAATGTTGAAACCTGTTTTTTGAGGTGTCCTGAGCATGAGCCACCACCCCCACCTCATTTCATAGGAAGGGGGAGGTGATCACAGTGGGGAATGGAGGCAGAGGGAGGAGGCAGGGACAAAACTGTCCCTCCTGGCTAAATTGGAAGTCTGAACATGGAACAGGTCTTAAGGGGAGGGGGATGAAGAGAATTAGGAGGGGAAAGGGGGGAATGAGAAAGGAGACAGGGGTCTCTGCAGCCTGGCCTGATTCATCTTCTCTAGAAAGATTTACCAGAAGCAAACTCAGCCCAGAAGATCCAGATAGCGGGTCCAGGTCAGGGGCCTCCCACCTCAGACCCCAAGAAGGTCTCTCTGAGAAGTGCCAGCTGTCTCAGGGACCTAGCTTCCAGGAGGTCAGGGCAAGAACTGAGTCATTTCCTCTAACCAAGCAGTTCCCAAGTGAGTTCTCATGATCTTCCCTTCCCCACCCCCACTGAGCAGGTCAGGTCCTCGCCTTTGGAAACTAGGATCTGGCCTCTGGCCCCAGAGGCCATAGTTAGGCTCTGCTCCTCAGAGAAGACAATCAAGGATCAAAGGCTTGCTTAGGTTGCTTGCAGTTGCAAAGACTCTCCTGGGATGCATTTAGTCTTTCTAGTGGGGACATGCTGACCCTCTCTGAAGCGATGACTAGTTAGATCGGGGGTTTCTGACTACAAGGTTGATCAACAATAAAGGCTTGCTGAATGGATGTTTCTACCTGGAAAGTGTCCTTTGCTGGCCCGTGGCTGGCTGGAGAGTAGATGGGAAGTTAGAGGCCCTGGAAACCTCCCGTAAATGGTCACATAGCCAGCTGGCCACTCATTAAAGCACCAAGTCACAAAATGTCAAAGCTTAGTGGGACAATTCACTTCTTTTATGGTGGGGGGGAGAAGCTGTCCCCCTCCCCCTGCCAGTGACGTGACTCATCCAATGTCCTTCACTGGTTCAAGGTGGAGGGGGGATGGTCTAGGTCTTTTAACCTTGAGCCAGATCTTCATCTCCTTATACTACACAGAAGCTCCCATGTGCCTCACAGAGGCTCAGTCAGCACATTGGGACTCCATATGTTACCGGCATAGTTCCTGCCTATATTCTAAATTGGATGAGGCCTCCCATTCTATGCAAAAGAGGCAGTCTGTAGTTGACTAGGAATTCTAAAAACCAAGAGTGCCTAGGGAAGAGAGGCTGAGAGCTGGCCTTGCTTTCTAGGCTTGGATCTCGAGCTCAGCTTGATTTGCTCTTCCTTTTCTCTCTGGGCTCTGCCACTTATTTCTTTGCCTACTGACCTGCCAATCAGAACTATAAACGTCCCACAAGCCCAGTTTGCTTCATTAGTTCCTTTGAACCGTGTATCATTTCCTCCTTGCTGACTCTCTGAGGCAGTCTTCCCACTTGCAGTGAGGTGAGGGCTTGACAGGGTTAACTGTTCTGGGAAAGCAGACAGCTGGTTGCTAGGTCAGAAGTTCCCCAGTTTTCATGTAGTTTTGGTAAAAGACGAGCAGCATGCCTAGACCACTCATCTCACTTTGACCTCCTAGTCACCCCTCAAGATCCCAGGTTAAAAATCCCTTTTTGTTGCCTTCAGTTTAAATTCTTCCTCCTGGTCACCATCCTCCACAGAGTTGTCTACAGAGTCCATCTCTCCCCCGAACAGTGAGGTTTTTCAGAGGATAAATTCTCTCACTCACAGGCAGCAACTAAGTGGAGAGTCTGTCTTCTAATGGGCACAGGACCCTCTTGGACTGGACCCAGAGGCTCCCACTGACTTCCCCAGCCTCCCCCCCACCTCAGGTTACTGAGACAAGTTGAGGGCAGAAGCCACCCTGCTGGTTCCCTGGGCTTTTCTCACAACTGTCACACAGCCTGGGAAGTCTTTATCTGAATCTTCAAATGCAGAAAGCTGGGTTATTGGCTGGAAACTCACACGGGAGACCAGACCATCTTTCTGGGGACTCACTGAGGGCCACCAGCCTGGTGTCTGTCTTCATTTTAGGGACAATTACACTGGTCGAGCTGTGTGCTAGATGTTGAGTGTATACAGATGTTCGTGGGCGTGGTTAGAGTCTATAAGAACTACCAACTCCCAGATCCAGACATTCGGATCTGCTGAACCGGAGCCACCTTTTCCCACACCTTCCTTACCATCCCCTTTGGAGGGCCAAGGACAATCACTGCCGGGGTCAGGAAAGCAGGTGAGACACTTCAGCAGCCAGCTTACTAGGGGCAGACTTGCAAAACCCAGACACATGGACTCCAGTACTAACCTGCTGGACCAGCCCATCTGGGAAAGAGACTGAGAAACCCTATTAAACCCCTCCAAAGAAGTAGAACAGCTGGACTGCTGGAGATGTGGGGTACCCAACCTCCTTTATAAAGCTCACCAGCCAAAGACATGAGAGGTAACCCTCAGTTGTCAGGAAAACGGGAGACAGAACAAGCCACATGACTCTAAAGAAGCAGGCAGATGATCTGAGAATAGGTCACATGATCAAAGACTACAGACCCTAGCTCTCTGAAGAGATGTCTATGGAAAAGTGGGCACGAGGAGAATTACTTTGTGGTTGAAATGAAGACAAGAGAAAAGAAAGGACTGGAGCCTGGGTCAAAAGCCCTTAGGGTAAAGGCAGAGACACCTAAGAAATCCGAATTTCGGGAATCCTTAGTAGTTTTGTTAACCAGCATGGTGGCTTGAGGTCGCCGTTGCGGGCAACCTCACATATTGGAATCTCAGAGTTCATGATGAATAGAATTTACTTTGCACTTGTTTGGCAGAAACAAACATGATCTTGTAAAACACTTTTAAAATGGCGGCACTAGGAGGCATGTAAATGCTTGTACTCTGACTGGCCTGGAAGTTGCTATGTAGAGTAAGCTAGTAGACTATCACCTTTCGGCTCCCCATCCAAGTAGGATGGGAGTTTATCAAAACCATGGCTTCAGGTATGCACCTCTATCAGTTGAGCGTCATCTCCTGCCCTCTTTCTAGTTCACTTCCCTGGGGCTGCTTTGTGGTGATGAACGCCAGGTCCTTGTAGCATGCTCTGCCCGGCTTCTAAACCTCTAAGCAAGAGCCACAATCCACAGCTCTCGTTAACGATGGCCATAATAAAACTTTGAAGAACAATAGAAACTCCCAACTCATTTTTGGGGACTTCTAGATGGAACCTCTGCAGGGCAGGCACCTCGATGGTTCAGATACTGGGAGCACCACCAGTTTGGGGGGGGGGGGGGCTCCTAGAATCGATATCGGCACCGGTTCCAGCACCAGCAGCAGGTGCGAGCTGCAGCGGGCGGCGGGTGGGGATGGGGCGGGAGCAGCGCCACACCCGGCGCTCAGGGCTACGTTCCCGCTCCTTGCCTTTCAAGGTGGGTATTTCCAGTGCATTCCCAGGAGGTCTTCCTTGCCCCTCGTCCCCCACAGCGCCAAGGATCCGCAGGTGAAGGCAGCCCGGCCGGCACCTGGACTTCCCCCGCCCTCCTTCTGGAGGCTGCGCAAGTTCAAAGCGCTGCCTGCTCCTCCCTCCCGGGCCCATTCATGGGAGCGAGCCTCAACATCTTCCTGAGCACCCCATGCCCCGCACCCACACCATCACATTCACCACTCCTGGGCTTCTGCCTCCAGTTCCTCCACCGAGCCTAGCCTTTCTTCTCTGGGTTTGTGAGTGCCCACTCCACATTCCTAACTGCTAGCAAACCGCCACCCCTCAGCCCCCGCTAGGTATCCCAGCACTCAGAAGGGCTGCTCAGTCTCAATGCTGGCTACACACAGAATTCACCGTCTGATGTCTGCTCTTCCTTGCATCCGTAGGATGGAGGGGTGTGGGTGCTCAGAATTTTCGCTGCATTTCAAGGAGCAAGCCAGGAGCCAAAGGAGACTAGGGCCATTCATGGGGCTCCAACGCTGGGATCTATCCGCTCCACCCCACACCAAACATTTTGGTACCCAGAGTTAGCTTCCCTTTCCTTCCCAAGCCTGGTGTTTTCCTCATCCTAGCTCTCCAGGTTTCTCAAGCCTCCATCTTGACAGCCGCAGCAGCCAAACTGTTTTTGATCAGCAGCGGGAGTGAAAAGTGTTTGGGCATGTCCCTCATCTACATAGGCCAGGTATAAATCACAGGCGCCTCCAAGCTTGGAGTTTAAGAGCCTCACTACTAACAGCTCACTAACATCCATTTGAAAAGGAAGATCACCATGAAAAATACTTTCAAAAGAAACCTGGTCTTCAGCAATGTTGGGAGACCCAGCCCCCTTGCCCACACTACATTCCCCCTTGCCTCTCTCTTCCCCTGATTGTTTTTCCCTTTCCCTGATTTCTCCACCCAGACTGCTGAGTCTTGCAGTGGAGTTTACAGAAGCTCCCAAACATCTTGGATGTTCGCAAAAGTTCTGGGTTCAAGGTCTCAAGATTTGCCCCCTAGAGAGACCCACATCTTTCTGAGTTCTTTTGTGGAATCCAGGGGGAAAAGGATGCATTCTGCAGTCTGAGCTTTTCCTGTTCACCCATGTCCTCTCACTGTGCTCAACCTTGTCACCCCAGAAGGCTGCAGGGCCCAGCAGATACCACAGACATTTCTGCTTCTATGGTCTGATGTTTTGTTATATTTCTTCTGGAGGAGAACGAGTTTTGTATACCTCCCTCCCTCTCTCTATCTCTCTCTCTTTCTCTCTCTGTCTCTCTCACACACAAAGAAAGAAAGGAAGGAAGGAAGGAAGGAAGGAAGGAAGAAATTTTAATTATAGATTTTCTTCTTTTAGTACTGGAGATTAAAATCAGGACCTCACACTGCTGGGCAAGAACTGGACATTATACACCGTCAGCCATTTTCTATTGTATAGCTATGGATATATAGATAGAGATAGCTAGTCCTACTAAGTTCTCCAGCCCACACTGAGCTTTCACTTTTTCACCCCCTTTCATGAGACCTGGTGTACTATGTGGTCATGGCTGATCTACAACTCACAATGTAGACCAGGCTGGCCTTGAACTCAGAGATCCACCTGCCTCTGCCACTTCAGTGATGGGATTAAAGACACATGTTCATCTTGAATTTTCCATCCTCCTGCCTCAGCCTCTTGAATAGAGATGGGTTTACAGGCCTGTATCACAAAGCTTGGACAAATTATAGATTTTTTAAAAAGGAACCATGTGTGTTCTGCATGTGGGCAGATGGCAACACAGGCCTGTGGCTAAGGCTTCCTCAGAACTCACTCTGGCCCTGAATGGCTACAGCCAGGAGGAGGAGCCCACAAAACGGGGTGGGGGGGAATGAGGTAATGGGGGCCTCTTTGTGGAAACAGCTATAAATGAAATAAAGGGGGTGCTTTTACAGGTGCATACTCAATGGTGAATAAGATAATATAGGGTGCACTTATCTGGGGAGACAGTAGTTAATAAGGCCATGAGGAAATGATTTCCTGAGCTCTGGTGTAAGGGAGTGGGGGAAACCATTTCCAGGGCACTCACGATGCTCATTATTTGTAAAGGCTGGCATTTACTGAGCTGACTCTCTGCCAGGTATCATGTAAAGCACTCTACATGAAATACATCCTTTAATTTGCCAAAGAACCCAACGACGTTATTATCCCCATCTGACAGGTGATGACACAGGTTCTAGAGGCCAACTGGTGTTGGAGGTACTGAGGCTGCTAAGAAAGCAAGAAGGGACTTCTGGGGTGGGGTCTCTATGTGTGTCCGTGGACAGCTAAGATACCCAGCCTGTCTTGTTTGTTCAGGCTGAATACTGGACTCACACTGGAGCCTTCCTGCCTACTGGAATTTTCTCTCTTGAATGTTGGTGTGGATCGTCTACCCTTGGTACTCACGTCTCTCTATCAAAGCAGGCATCCTCAGGAGACAAAAGAGCTCTGTCCCAGGATCAGAAGGGCTGACACATGGGTTCGAGTAACCTCAGAGAATTTCAGGTGACTGGGCCTCTTCCAAGACAGCAAAGCCCAGAGGACGAGGGTTCTCAGGGGAGCTGGCTACCTTCGAGACTGCTAAGCTGTTTACCAGAACCTCCTGATTCAGATTCGCTCTTCCAAAAGCTCCAAGGGGTTCAGGCCCATCTATGCCTTGACCAGTGAGAAAGCAGAGACTCAGAAGGGGCAGGGTCTGAAATGGTTTGCTTTTTCATCCTACACTGATGCCATTTTGCCTGGTGGTCTCCATCCACTCTCTGATAATAACGAATTCTGGCAGAATTCACTTATTCTGCGCCCAGTGTGAGTCCCTCACTACAATGCTGCCATGGTCCCTCACCTGTATAATCTAATAACAGGGTTATGCACACAGGGGCTAAAGGACAGTTTCAAGGACACAGGCAGCTTCTAAGCAGAGCTGAGGAGACCCACAGAAAGGAGCCATAGGGCAGGATAGGATGCAAAACCCATAGGGGGTTGGTATAGTGTATTAAATTTTATTACCTTAAGATAGGTCCTCACTGTGTAGTTCTGGCTGGCCTGGAACTCTCTATGAAAACCAGACTATGCCCTCTAATTTATGGAACTTACCCTGCCTTAGCTTCCTAGATGCCAGGATTACAGGTAGGTACCAGCCACCATACTTGGCACTGTTGTTGCTGTTATTGTTTTAAAAATCTTTTATTCCTCCAGCCGAGTGTAACCCTTGATGTATTGCACACACTGGGTGCAGGATAGGCTTATTCAGGGTATTCCCAGTGGGCATGACCTGGAGTAGGAAGGAAGAGGTAAAAGGGGATGTTCTGTGTGCATTTTTCTGCTCTAAGAAGAAAGGAGACTCAGCCCCTGAGATGTAAGTAGGACACCAACAACAAACAGAGGCAAGGCAGACAGAGGCAGGGGCTGTCAGCTACCAAGTTCAGATCCCATAGGCAGCATGTGAGGACTGTTTGTGAGTCTGAAAGAAGGAGATTGCCAGGGACCTGGGCACTTTTGGGTCCAGCCAAATAAAGTGTCCCACGAGGCCGAGGAATCAGGATCCTTCTGCATCTCTGGGAAATTCAGACCACCCCCTTACCACATGTTTTATCTTGTACCACTGTAGAAAGGATAAAACCCATCACCTCCATCTCTCCTGGCCCTCACACTAGCCAAACTCTCACTCAGACCAGTGGTCTCTGAGTCGCTTTGAATTCCTTCCTTACTGGGCCACAAAGATCTGCCTCCCTCTGCCAGATTCTCTGTCAGCTCAACTGCATCTTTGCCTCTGGAACACCTGCTTGGCGATCTCACCAAGTGCCTCCACCCCTCTGAATCGCCTGTTCTGCTCCCCCTTGCTGAGGGAACTACAGCCCATGATCTGGAATGAAATGCCCAGCTTTCTCTGCTCCCCAGTGAACAGCCCCCCTGGCATCCATATGTCACATCGGACCATCACCTCAATCTGTCTGCAAGGCGCCCACGATCTCTTCTGTGGGGAGGCCAGAACCTTCGTTCTAGAACAGAGGCTGACCAGTGAGTGAAAAAAGAAGAGAGTAGCTTGTGAGGCTCCCTTAAAATTGGAGAATAATGAAGTCTGAGGAGCTTCCCTAACTTCAAGGCCAAACAAGAGATTCTGCGATGTGTACCTGAGAATGATTAAGAGGGGCCCCTAGCATCCTCAGCTACCTGACTTTCTGGAGCTCTAAACTCCAGAGAAAGTGGTCCTAATGTTCTGTGTGCAAGCATCTCTCAGCACACTCAGCAGGAGGCTGAGGACCATGGCAGTAAGCCATGCTCTGTGAACCCTTCCTTCTAGAACACTGCTACAGCACCGGGCACTGTAGCCACACTGTGTCAAAGAGATCTTTGTCTCAGTATACTTAGCTTCCTGGGTCAGCCATGAAAGTCCTGCCGACCCTTGGGCCTCCCAAGGTTTTCTGCTTGCTTGCCTATATGTTCGTTCCCTCCACTTCCTGTCCCCCCAACCCTCCCTCAAAAACAAACAAACAAACAAAAAACCAAAACAAGCACTGTTGAGGTCTCCAGTTTGTAGGGATGAATAATGGATCAAAATAACAAAGCCCAGGAATGTCACGCATGGTGATACACACATTCAATCCTAGTATCTGGAATGCTGAAGCAGGAGAGTCATCATAAGTTCAAGGCAAATCTGAACTGCACGGTAATCAGGCAGAGCTATATAGTAAGACCTTCTCTCAAAACAAGCAAACAGACAAACAGTCTGGGGCTGTAGCTCAGTTCACATCTCAGGCATACAAAGTCCCGAGTTCTGTCTCTACCATCACATAAACTAAGTGTGGTCCCTTAATCCCAGAACTTGGACATAGAGGTTGGATGATCAGAGTGAATCCTCCACTGACAGTGAATCCCAGGCTAGCCTTGGCTACATGAGACCTTGTCTCAATTTAAACAAACAGAACTCCAACAAACAAAGAGCCAGGGTGGTGGAACATGACTGCACTTGGGAAGCAGAGGCAGGAGGTTGCCATAATTTGGGGGGCTAGCCTGGTCTACATATTGAGTTTCAGGCCAGCCAGAGCTACAAAGTGAGACCCCGTTCCCATAGTCAGTAGAGGACTTGTAAATGGGAAGACAAAGAGCTGCCCAGTCCCTGAGCTGAGGAGTTGAGACAGGCAGGTACGTGGGGACATGTCTGGTCTGACTCCAGAGTCAGCAGACTTTATATAGTGCCCTCCAGTCCCTGGCAAGGATAAACTGGAGACATCCCTTGACTGTGCTCACCCACGAGCCAGGGAGTAAGCAGCCACTGTTGAGAACCTGGGGGGCAAATGAAACAGAGCCTCTGCCCTTGCAAGGGCTCCAGGCCTCCCTATGAAACAGATGCCCCCAAACCAGTGACAGGAGGCTTAATGTGAGTGATTCATTCCATGTGGGTGTTGGAGGAAGGCTGTGCAGAAATGCTGTAGGCAGGGTTGGACACTGGCCAAACAGCCTCAAGTGTCCATCGCCTCTGAGTCTTCTCAGGACAAGAGATGCAGCTGGACTACAGAGCAACGAGCCGACTGCTTCTCTTACTACCGGCTTCATTCCCTGCTCACGCTTTTTCACTCATCCATCTCCAGAACCCCAAGTGATGGAGACTCTGGACTAAACTCACTCAATTCATGCACAATGTCTTAAAAAAAAAAAAAAAAAAGCCTGTAAAAAAATTACAGCCTCCCAGTTGGGAAAATAAGACCATAAAACTGAACTGAATTTTGAGAGGGGCAGAAGGATTTCTTAGAAGAGAAGAGACCCCTGGGCTAGCTACTTTGGGGAAACAGGCTAGACAAATGAAAACAAAGGTCACCTCTTCAGTGCACCTGGTACCACTGAGTTTCCAATGAGCAAAGCTAACTTCTAAATTTACTTGTCCCTAGAAACCTTTCCCACGTAGGACCGGTGTGATGAGACACACTTTAAGATACACAGTGCTCGACCCCAAATGATGCTCGGAAGAGCTGGAGGGTGTGCAGTGTGGGGGTGGGACGGAAGCCAAGCTGGTTAGAGACTTGGGACGAGGGAGGCTCTGAGTCGGAATTTGGAAAAACTTTGGAAGGTCATGGGCAAAAAGAGGGATGATGGGAAAGGAGATGGGAGCAGTGTTTGGGAAATGGCATCAACAAACATTCAATAGCCACGACCTCCCTCTCCACTCCTAGGCAAGTGTGTTGAGGGAGAGCATTCCTCCAATGGCATAGAGAGATGCGTGTGCGCATGGAAGAAAGGAAGCAGACATGCCTGACCACCCCACAGCTGTGAAAATGAAGGGCGTACAGAAAGACTCAGGAGCAGCATGGAACTTAGAAACAAAATGAAGAAAGAACAAAGATCCCAGCTCTTGGGAGGCAGAGGTCTCTGTGAGCTTGAGGCCAGCCTGGTCTACATAGAGAATTCCAGACCAGCCAATGTTATAAGATCCCATCTCAAAAATAAGACAAAGAAGAGGAAATCACAGAAGACCACACACAAACTATATATATTAAAAATATACATTGTGAGCATTCTTATCTCAGGTTATATTTTATCTTTTGTTATTGTTGCTGTCTTTTTTGGGACAAGGTTTCTCTGTGTAGCCCTGGTTGTCCTGGAACTCCAACTCAGAGGTCCACCTGCCTCTGCCCCTGCAGTGTTGGGGTTAAAAATATGGACCAATACATCCAGCTGACTTTTTATCTTTGTCATGGAATATGTGTGCAAAGGCCAAGGAGATGGCTCCGTCAGTAAGCTTTGCAAGCTAAGACCCAAGTGCAATCTTCAGCAGCCATGCAAAAAGTGTGGCTGTAACACTCCGGCACTGGGGAGGTATCCACAGGAGAACCTTTGGGAACTTCCTGGACACAGTCTAGCCTAATTAGTGAGTTCCAGACTGAGTGAGAGACACCGCCCCTCCTCTCTCTCTAAAAGACAAAAATCAGGATGTGGTCACATGTGGAAGGGGATGGTGATGGGGTGGAGAAGAGAAGCCTATGGACAGATGCAGATGTTCTAGTTCTTCCGGGTGTGGGGAAGCTCAGGGTTTCATCTTGTTATGACGTCCCATAGATGATACGTTTGCTTTGTGTGCATAAAGCACTACATAATAAAAAGCTCATTCATTTGCCAGTTCCCAGCAGAACAGCTGGTGTCTGTGTAGGACGCATATCAGTCACACACATGTCACTCCAAGCAGCACAGCAGGGTACTCCTTCCTAAGAGACAGATGTGCACAGAGACCCAGCCTCCCAGCAGTCCCAGGCAGGCTTATTCACCACCCTTCTCAGGACTGAAATGACCGATGCCTCAGCCATATTAAACCTGCACAGGCCAGCCCAGGAGCCCCAGTAAAACTCCCTGAAGCCACCACATCTGACTTGCCTACCCCTTCCCAGGAGCCAGGAGCTGAGCAGGACACCAGGACACAGGGTCAGACTAGGGTCCTCCCTGAATCACCTGCATCCTGCCCTGAGCCGCTCCCATTTTGGTTTTCAAATAGGTGATAATTGGGACACACCATCAAAAGGTGTATGGCTTTCCCCAAGCGTGGCCCTTTCTCTAGGGCAGGATAACCTGCATTCTTTCCTGGTACTCGGACAACTCTCACTGTACTGGGATGACCCGTACACCACCCGTGAGCAGTCACTGTCGGCTCAGCCCCTAGGTAACAGAACCTCACAACTTTCCTGACAGCACGGTGCCCCTGCCTCTATTTTACATACAGAAAGTTTGGGAGCCACCAACCAACGGGTCTGAGATGTGCCATTTTCCACAGACAGCTCTTCTTCAAATGCAGTGAGAGCTATGTGTCCGTGAAAGGCCCTGTCTAGAAGCTCAAGGCTGGGCCCTGCTGAGATCATGGGTGAGTAGCAGATACTGTCCAGTTCATAGGAAGCAGCGAAAGCCCCACCAGAACTTCCAGGGAGAGATCCTGAGTCATTGTCCCAACCATCACTCGAATGTCAGTGCTTCCCCCAGCTGTGTTCTGCACCCCAGAGTCGCTCTATGAGGCTCACTTGGGTCACAAAGACACAACAGAATTCATGTCCTCAAGAGCTGGTCCCCTCTGTGGAAGGATAAGATGGATGCCAACAAGATGTGACTGAGAAGCCAAGAAAGAGATGACAAGTGTCAGTCAATCTGCCTTGGGGAGGAGGAGGACATTGAGAGAAGGAAGACACCCGGAGCTTCCAAGCAAGGCACACTCGGCAGTGTCCTTCAGCCTAAGACCTGTTCCCAGATGCTGCCTTGTGTCTGTGCTGCTTGGCAGGGTGGGTGGAGATGAAGGACCCACTGAGACTCCAGGAGGGGCTCAGGTGGGGTAGGTGCTGGTGAGAGGCTTCAGTGAGGCGCTGTACCAACCTCGCTGTGCAGAGCGGACAGGAGTGCTCACAACCTCCCCAGGAGGAGGCAGGAGCAAGCAAGCACAAAAGCACAGAGCATCAACAAAATATACAGCCAGATTAATGATGGCAAATGGGAGGATTACTCACTGTGTAGACGCCAGACCTTGTCTGTCTCATATAATGTTATATCCTTTAATCCTCGCAATCACCATTTTACAGAGGGAAAAGTTGAGGCTCAGAGAAAATAAGGTCACCCAGCTACGTAGACAGAAACCCAGGGCTGTCCCCTAGAGCCATGTTCTAATCCTTTTCAGGAAAAGGAGGCTGAAGGCAACCAGGTGAAGAAGAGATGAGGGTAGCCAGGAGGAGAACCAGGCAGGGGTTGGATGGTGCAGGGTCAAGGTTGGCCTCAGGGTTAGAGAACACTACAGTCAGGTGTGTTACCTGATGATGTCACTGCCCTTATGTCACATCATCTAAAACCTGGCTACCACAGGGAAGGTCATCTGAGACCGAGAGTGGCAAGATGAGGCCCTCGATTAACAAAGAGGGCTCTGAAGGTGAGAGGGAACAAAGCTGGGACAGTCCCCAGGACTGCTGCTAACCAAGGGATTCTTCACCCAGACTGCAAGGCTGGAGGGGGCTGGGGGCAGGGGACAAAATGGCCAAGCCTTCTCCTAGATTCTGTGCTGGGAGAACCTAAATAGACCCATTTCTCCATCCAACTCCTTTATCCTGGCCAGAGTGTATGGAATGAGATTATTAAATGAAGGTCGAATGTTCATCAAGTGCCAGAGACTTAGACGCCTCACCTCGAGTTAACAAATGTCTACATTCCACACTCTACTGAGATCCCTGACCTGAACTCACAGGAGCCATGTGCTTTCTTGATTTAGTCTTGCCGTGTGTGTGTGTGTGTGTGTGTGTGTGTGTGTGTGTGTATGTGTGTGTGTGTGTATTTGCGCATACGAGTAACCAATACAAATTTTAAATTGTAAACAATAATATTAGTCTCTTGTTCGTTCCAGAAAATGGTGACATGGGCAGAAACCCAGCCTCTACAGTTCTTACTCTCCCTTCATCCTATGCTGGACACCTAGCAACCCTCCGGGTATCCACAAGTACCCTGTCCTGACCTCTCTTTGGACCATCAGTATTGAAGTCTGCTCTAATAGGGAAGACTTTAGGCAGAAGCCCACAGAGTTCAGGAAGCTCACAGTCATCTGGGAAGGATTCCCTGGACACAGGAATACCTAGAGCATCACCAGGGTGGATGTGGGATTCCAGATTCCTGACCCCAGAGAGAGGAATGTAATTGTCAGACAGTGGTGCAGAGAGCTCTGCCTCAAAGGCCTGGGGAGGACCCCTCATACTTTGGGCTAAAGGCAGTTTCAGGTTACCTCCAAAGGACTGTTCTGATCCAGTCACAGGGCAAATTAAGATCCTTCAGTGATGCTCACACTCCAGAGACCAAACGGAAGCATCTGGGCTTGGACTAAGTCTGCAGATAGGACCTTAAGGGAGCTTCCTGGCTATCCCTGGGGGGCTGTGAACCCTGGAGGGCCTGGCTTCCTGCAGTCAGCATCTAACTGGAGCTGCAGTCCACTTACTGCCTGAGGAGCCTTGGGCACTGAAGTGGTTCTCTCGGGGACTCAGTTTGTCACCTGTGGAATGGAGAGAACAAGAGCATGCTTCTAAGGCTGTCGGAGATGGTGTGTGTTTTGTCCCCTCTGTGCACCAGAGGCTGAGGCAGGAACATCAGAAAGGACTGATAAGATTACTTGCTGATGATTAAATTCTGTTCCCTAGCTGCTCACTTTCTGGAGACAGGGTGCTGCTTTAGCTTCAAGGGCATAGCCATCCTTGGAAAGCTCTGGAATATCTCACCCTGCAGAAGCTTCTTGAGATGGAGGTCCACCCAGGGTAGACTTGGATATTCTTTTTGCTGAAGTCAGCAGATTAGGTGGGGAGGTCTCTAAGGCCAACTGAGGGCAGGAGCAGAGAGAGAGAGAGAGAGAGAAACTGAAGCCTTGGCAGCTGGTTGGCAGGCTAAGTTCCCCTACCCCGACCCTGAAGCTCTTCCCTGCTTCTATTTTTATTTGTTTGTTGAGACAGGGTCTCTCATCTCCCCCTGGCTGCACTGAAATTTGCCACATAGACCAGGCTGGCCTTGAACCTACAGAAATCTACCTGTCTTGGTCTCCTAAGTATTGGGGTCAAAAGCACTACAATGCACAGGCGCTCTCCTCTCTTCTTATGAGGCTCCTGCCACAGCAGTGATGTGGTTCAGCTCAGGCTTACTTGGGGTCTCACCCATGCTTTGCCTGGGAAAGCCCGAGCTGAGCAAGATCGTCCTGTGTGGTCCTGAGTTGATCTCTGCCCTCTCTCATCCAAACGCCTCCCTAAACTTTTACAGGGTGGTAGTTCTACAATAGCTTCTGGAGAGGTGGGAAGGGGTACTTGGGTACTTGTGTGTCACCTAGAAAGTGGTATCAAGAGAACCAGTTAGTTATCTCCCAAGGTGAGACAGGACAGACAGGTGAGGACCATGGCAGAGAACAGAGTCCCCAACTGGGGGCGTAGTTCAGTCAGAAGAGTGCTTTCCTAGCATGTATGAAGTGTTGGGTTCAGTCCCCAACACCAAATAAAACAAGGCACAGGGGTGCATGCTAAGCCCAGCACTAGGGCAGTAAAGCAGGAGGGTGAGAAGTTCAAGGTCATCCTTGGCTGCAATGTCTGAGACTTTGTCTGGGAAGAAAAAGAAATAAATTCCCAAGAGGTGCCATGACCCCTTCAAGCTTGGTCACAGAAAGCTCACGGTGGCATTCTTGCAAACAGCATCCCTAGAGACAAGGTTTCTGCAGACTCGGGGGAGACACCAACTGCACTTCCCCCAACTCCAAACTGTCAGCTCAGAACTGATTCTCAGAAATAGCCATTTCTTCCTTCCTCACCCACCCATTTCCCTCTTTCTTTCCTTTGTGGAGACAGAATCTCATTGTATAGCCCAAGCTAATTTCAAACTTGCAATCCCCCTGCCTCCGTCTCTGGAGTGCAGGGATCACAGGCATACTGCCACCATGCTGACAAAATGAATTTTGCTTTCTCATTTTCACCTGCCTTGCCTCTTTTCAGAAAGAACTCGGCACAGCTGGCAGCCAACATCCTGTCTGAAGGCCAAAACATATTTATGGAGCTTCCGTAGCCGCTATACAGAAACCAAGCATCGGGGACTCTAGATGCACCAGGCATGGGGTCTGCCTGCAAGGAGTTTAGAATACAGAATGTTTCTGGATAAATAGGAGAATGGAGATGAAAACACTGGACCAGGCAAAGGAGAAGACGAATATACTATCAAGTCTACCTCTGGGGTTCCTAACCGCCGGCACATAAAGGAGATATGCTTTATAAGAAAGGAGAAAGCATTCTGGCTTCTCAGTGGGAAATAATGCTGCATGTTTAGCTGTGAAAGCCAAAGAAAGATTCAACAGCCCAGAAACACCAACTCAGGGCTAGACTCTGAGGCTGGGGCGGTGAGATGGTTTATCCAAAGTGCTGAGACCATTCCTCAGAATCCTTGGGAAAAGGTTGGGTGTGGTGGTGTGTCCATAACCCCAGAGCTGTGGAGCCAGAGGCAGGAAGACTCTTGAGGCTCACTAGCCAGTCAACCTAGACTTAAGCAGGGAATCCAAGGGTTCAGTGAGCTAAACAAAGCTGTTTCAAAAACCTAAACCGAGTGCCCAAGCAATGGCAATGACACTCTAGGTTGTACTCTGGCTCTGTGCTCAAATGCACATGTGAATAAGCTCCCTGCCACATATGTGTACATAGCTTCTTCTCCACAACACACACACACACACACAGAGAGAGAGAGAGAAAGAGAGAGAGAGAGAGAGAGAGAGAAACCACTCTGACTACTGCTTCTGGTCCACACAGGGTAAAGACTAGATGCTAAGGAGAAAGGGGACCCTGGAGGACGAGGACATGGGTAGTAGGCATTGACCTTGTAGGTCATTGACTATCTACCAATTAGGAGCATAGAGGCCCAATGATTGACCAAGGCTAGCCCTACTCGGTCCAAGAGCAGCAAAATCTTGCATGGCCACACCACACCATCCCAACCTGAGGACAACCTGACCAATGCAGGAAAGCTCCAGTGACCGATGCCTGTCCCCAGTCAGAGTTCCCAGACTCTTCAGAGTGGGATCCACACTGACTAAGTAGAGGCACTCAGATTGAAAGCCCAAGTGGAGGCAGAATGTGGGCTCCAACCCTTCTCCCACCGTGTGAATTTTGTGCTCATCTTTAGGCTTGGAAGAACATCCTCTAGGTCTGTACAGACAGCCACACAGCACGCAAGGATGCCTGCCCCTGGGTCCTGCCACTTTTATTCACGTAGCATGAGCTGAGTGGGCGTGGAGGGAGCTCTAACGCACACATAGAAAAATTCTTCAATCTGAGATGAGAAGAAGCAGCAAAGCCCAAAGGAACAGACATTCCAGCATCCAGCACAGCCACAACAGCCCACTCAGGAGGGTCCCATTGCCTTAGACACACTGAAGGCCCTCCACAGTTCAGGGCTGTCAGCTGCATGACGCAAGCCAGCCGGGACCTGTGCTGGGCAGAGCAGAAATAAGCCCTGGCCAACCTGGGGGTGGGGGGCAAAGTCCTATTGCCTTTCCCTGCTCAGAAGGAGGTACACAGAGGCTTGTGTTCTACTTCGCATTGGGTTTGAGAGAGGAGCTAGAGAGAGGTTCTGAAAGGCATGTTGTGTAGGTAGGTAGAGGCCAAAATAAAACAAAGGGGGTCTAGAATGACATCCTCAGAAAGCCACGTTATATTATAAAGCGTGGAGGAACTGGAGAGAGGTGGCATGCTGGTTCACATGGCCCATCCTCCATTTGCATTCATAGCAGGCACTGGAAGATTGGTTTTCCTTGCAGATCCAGCTGGCTCTGACAGATAAGTGGGACTCTGTGCCCAGGGGCAGGTTTGGCAGAAAGGCCCTCCCAACAAACCTGGTCACAGGGTCCTGTTGCTCCCATCCCCCTTGCCAACACAGGGGCACACAACAGTCTCTCCGGGTCTCCCTAGCTCAGTTAAGGAACAGGGCTGTGCGGAAGTGGGTTTTCTTGGCATTCCCTGGGGGTGTTTGGATTTCCTGGAGACCTCAAGCTTTGAAAGAGCCTTTCCAGCTGCCTCCCTGCCTTCAGTCACCTCCACCCAGACCTCCTACCCCACGTCTCAGACCTGTGGGTTCTTCATGGACCTCCAGAGCTGAAACTGGAGCAAAACTGCTCCAGTCACTGGGTCTTAAACCCAGGCAAGGGCTCTGCTCCCCACAATCTACTCAGAAATTGGGGGTCCACCGCAGCTACTCTTGCACCACCTCATTCGGGTAGGGAGTGGGGCTCTCGGTCAACTTAGCAAAGGTAGTTGCTGACTCTGGGAAGACAAACATCCTGACCTCTCATTAGCCCCACAGGCAAGGAAGGCCTGTTATTGCCCATTTGGCAGATGAGAAAACTGAGGTCTGAAAGGTTGGCAACTCGGCCTACACCTCGAAGCTGCTCATGTATAAAGTTTCTGGTCTCTACGCTGCCCTGGAATCAGTTCAGTCTCCCACTAGGCACGGAAAACGCAAACATTCACCGGTTTCGTGCACAGAGCATAACTTTGGAATAGGAAGACCATGTCCAACAGTTCAGGTCCCCTGGATCCCCGACCTGGAAACCATCTCACTTTGACTCCTCTTGTCTCCAAGCACAGCACATTTCTGTGCCCCCCCCCATCCTTCCTTTAGATGTGTGAGTGCGCCTGACATTTCTGGAATTCACTCCACATGCATTAATGAGGCCATTTTGAGAAGGCCTGCCTCAGGGGGAACCGGAGAGCCGTCTGCTGTCCCCATCCTGACCCCTGCCAACTCCTGCCAGTTGTACTAACCAAACTCAAACAGGCAGCCAGATGCTGCAAGCCTTGGCACCCATACCCCGGCCTGTCCAATACCTTTCGGGGTCCCTGACCCAGAAATTCAATATCTGAGAGCTGACTGTGTTGGAGTCACCACACTGGCCAGCATGGGCTGACAGAAGTCCCTCTTGAGAGCTTGTCACTGGGCAGCCAGGCAAGCTGTGGGGCTCCCGTTCTCTTGTACGGGGCTGATGCTACCAGGAGAGCCTCTGTAGTCCTACAGCAGTAACCACGCTTCCACGCAACAGGTCATTAACTCAAAGACGACTTTAGCCTCTGAGCACCAGGTCTGGTCTCTTGTCCCCATGGGCCACCAGGACCCAAGCCACAGGACAAGCCAACTTGAAGGTCTTCATAGGCAACCGCACTAAGGGGAAGTGGAGAGTGGCTACACAGAGGCCCAGGTGGCTTAGCAATTCTCCCGCAGAAGCAGGGTGGAGGCTCCGTGACCCTTCCCAGCATCCCATTCTTCCATTGAACTCCATCGACCTGTTCTGGGGGAATCCCCATGGGACTCTGCCCTCCCACCTCCTCTTCCTCCTTTAATGGCCTAGCACTCAGTACAGGGGATTCACTCTCTAAGGACCCTGTTTGGAGCCAGGACATCACAGGTACGAGGCCCGGAGGGGCTGAGGTAGAAGTGTCTCCCTTACTGTCGCCCCACATACCTCCACCCCCCAAAGAATGTAATTAAGCAGCAGGCTTCTGCCAGGAGCCAGGCTTTCTGCTTTCCGTCTATAAATCACCTTCTGAGTCATCCCCCAGCTCCAGAAGCAACTTCACCTCGTGCTGGGGCTGCTCCAGCAGCCAGTGCCCCAAGCCTACCCCATCCGCACCGGGCTCGCGCTCCATGTCCCAGCTGGAAATAACAGAGGCTTCAGAGCTTAGAAGACTGTAGGGGTGTCAGGAGAATTAGGGGACACCCCAGACCACCTCTGTCCACCTCACCCTTCCTTCTCCAGGCAGCAAAAGAGCTGAACTTCAGGGGGCTGGTGAGATGGCTCAGTGGTTAAGAGCACTGGCCCTTTCAGAGGTCTGAGGTTCAATTCCCCAGCACCCGTATGGCAGCTCACAACTGTCTGTAACTTTAATTCAAGGAGATCTGACTCTCTTGCCCAGGCATACATGTAGGCAAAACACCAACATACATAAAATTAAAAATAATTGAAGAAGCTGAACATCTTCTCTCACCTCCCAACCCACCACATCCACCTGCAATCACTGAGTTCTGCACGAGATGATGGGGAAACGCTTCCTTGAACCAGTCTGTCCCTTGGGGACTCTTTCCTGGGGCCCTCTGTTTGCCTCTTTAATGGAGGTTGGAGCAGAGGCCCAGAAGTGAGCAAGCGTGGGTCCTGGGGAGCTCTAGCTAAGTTTACAGTGGAGTAGCCGCTGCAGGTACCAGCTTTGTAAAGGCCTAGACCCCTACGTCACCTCTCCTGACATCAGGATTCAATGCATGTTTAACACCCAAGACCCAAGACCTCAGAATCTGTGTTGAGAAGCGGGCCACACCCAGCTTTTACCTCTTGGTCACAAAGCTGGTAATAAGACACTTGGAGATTTAGGGGAAACTTTCCTCCGACAGTTGTGTCCCCCCTTCACCCCTACTCCACCTTCCACTCTATGCCTTCCTCCCTATATATTCCGGTAAGCTCTTCTCAAGCGCACGGTTCCTGGGACTAGCTAGTGTTTGGCTGGCTTTCTTGTTTGTTTAGTAACGTGTGATGCCATTAGAAAGATACCAACAGATGTACCATCAATTGCGCTTCCTGTGTAGTGCGAGGCTCCACCCATGAGCGAGGTGGGCTGTGAACTCGTTTTCAGGGGCTCTACGTTTATTCCCCCCACCCCAGATGAATTCCCCCACAGCAAGGCAAGATCTTCTCTAAAAGGTCGACCACCCTGCTAAAGCTTGGCCATCCGATCTTGTATCTCCCATCTGTCTGTCTGTCTGACTGTCTGTGGGATCAACAGCCTCCAGCCAGCTCAGCTCCTCAGCAGCCCTAGCCCCAGCCAGCTGTAATTCCTGCCTGTTACAAGTGTTAACACCTGGCCTGGGGCCTTCCTCCCCCGCAGTCTCCAGGTGCCTCCCTGGGCCCAGCCTACTGACCCCCACTGGGGTTTGACTGAACACGTTCCCAAGCCTCAGAGAGAAGGCTGTTGGGTGGGCGTTGAGCAGGGGAGAGACAGCAGGATGTGACACATGGAGAAACTGAGGCAGGGCTTACGATAGGTGCTTGGGTGGAGGGTGGGCTCGGGAGTAGTGCAATGAGAAACCAGGCGCCCTGACAGGCTTGGAGTCCTGTGGGGCTGGGGAGACATTTCCCCCTAAAGTGCAAGGTTGAGTGAGCTGGTGGCCAGGGTAGAAAGTGAGAAAAGTGACCCAAAAAGAGGGGAGGAGTCCTCAGCCACACCGTGTGAACTGAGCTGCCAAATACTACCCAAACAGGCCCCTTTATCAGGGCATCTCCTATGGAACACTGACGGCACAGGGTAAGGTTGTAGGAAGACCATATTCCTCAGGAGCTCACTGGTACTAACAAGGAGAGTTCTAGAAATCAGGCTTGTCACTAGTCTTGCTCTAATGCAGCCCCTACCAGGCTGGGAGGCTCTGGAGCACAGGGCTTCCTTTCAGAGCCCCTTCCTCATCGCCTTCTCTCGGGGTTGGGGCAGAAGCAAGGAAGAGCAGGGACAAGCTATTGAGAGTAAGGGTCCTTCCTGGGGGTGATGTGGACAGAAATCCCAGCTAAGCCATTTCCCCTGTAAATCCCTCCTGGGGAATGTGAGAGGTGGGTGGGCCAAGGAGGCAGTTCTGGACACAAATGCTGAAAGGACTGGAATCTGCCTGCCTAGGGGCACGGGGTTGGGGGGGGATCAAGAATTTGAGGCCTACCCACTCTCTAGTTTTAGCCCTGAGAAGGTAATTCATGCCTCAACCTCAGGGAAAGGACCTCAGAGGAGGGAAGGCCTGTGGCCACAGTCCTCAAGCAGGCAAAGCACCCTGGTGCCAAGGAAGGCCCTGCCCCCACCCCAGCTGGGAACCCTTTGGGTCTGCAGCCACCTTCTGAGACCTCCACTTCCTGACTGTCCTTCCCCTCAGGGTCACGATGTCCACCAAGCACCCCTCTCAGGTGTCCTTCAGGTCCACAAGTCAGGCGTTAGCAAACATGACCACAGACACGTAACCACTGGCACAAAACTATGTCACTGGCATTTGGGGACAAGATCAGAAGCAGGCCTAGACACAGCCCTCACCCAGGTATCGACAAGACTCATTCTCATACTTCCAACCACAAACTGGTCATGCCATGAACACTGATATCATGCACAAAGACATTTGTTGGGCCTTCCCCTTACGCTGTCAGGAAGGCATGCGCGTGTGGAGGGGCATACACAGACACATGCACAGACAACACACAGGTCCAAACACAAATACCGCCATGTCCAGTATCACAGGCAAAAGCCGGGCGGTCCCCTTTACACAAGCAATGATAATTCTAGACTTCCGTCTCACATCCCAGAATCAGCCACTTGCTGATACTTGTATGCAGGTACAGCGTATCCCCGCTGTGGGCCACGGATCCCCTAGGCACACACCACAAGGTTTCACACAAACAGTTCCCCGGGTTTCAGGCACTAACAACTTCTACCCACAGAGACACACTGGTGCACAGACACACTTCTTAGGGTCTATTTAGGACCCAGAACACACACTGTACTACCTACACACACAGAGGTAGTAGCCACAGACTCTGACAAACCACCCATCTCAATTACACCCATGCACTCTCTCTATGGCTCAGACAAAAGCAGCCACCTGGCCCCCCCTCGACCTGCAAACAGGCCATGTGCGTAGCCTTATGTTATGGCCTGTGCCCGCCTTCCAGGTTTTCCTAATGTTGCTTCTTGTCCGATGGGGACCTAATCTAGACATTCCTGGACACTGCTGCACACAGCCTGCTGCTACCACCATCTAACCCAGGAAGTGCTCTCCTCCAGTTCACAGAACCAGCAAGCCCACTCTAAATCATCCCTACGGCGGCGCCAAGCATCTCTTCCTAAGCACCCCCAGGCTCCCTAAGCAGAATAGGGCCTTGGCTGGGGGAAATATAAAGTCCGGAGGCAACCTCTTACCAATTGGCAGAACCTCACCCTGGAACCCCCCAGCTGCTCCCAACATGCGCAGGTTCTGTTTACTCCACATAGGAGCCCCAGACCAGCCCAAGTCCACAGAAAAGAAAGACTGTCTGTCCTTGGGGTATCTATCAACCTAAGGAGCAACTCCTGAACCCTCTAAACAGACCCTTGGCCAGGCCATGGCTTGGGTGCTTGGGTTCATGACAGCCCTGTCCCCTGTACTTTAGACACTCCAAAGCATATGGAAAAAGACTTGGGGTGTGGCCCAGTATCTTGTAGGCTCTGAGCCTCATATTGCAGGCTTGTAGGTAGCAGGCCGGGGTTGGGGGGGCATGTAGGCAGCAACAGTCTACCCTGGTAGCACTTCTCTCTAACTTTCACCCCAGGGGCCAGTCTCCTTACTCAGAGGTCCCAAATTCCTCCTCCTCACCTCCCACCCCCAGGCCGCTGTCCAGGAGGGGAGGGTTCTTTTATTAAAGTTTTCCGGAATGCAGGGGGCTGGACACTGAGAGGGCTGGGCTGTAATTTAGAAAACTGGTTTTAGTGTCTTCTTCCCCTATAGGACTTACAGAGGGGGAGCCGCGATGAGGCTTGGAAAACAGGGGAGTCCCTGGAGCTGGGGCTTCCAAAAGGCGGGTTTATCTTCCAGTGAATCCCCTCACACACCCATCAGCTCCAAGTACTTGGCCTGCTCGCCCAGCCTTATTTACTAAAATGCCTTTTGTATCCGTATTTCTCGGGGACAGAATCCCCTTTCCCTCGCCCTTTCTCCTAGCTTCTCCCTCTTCCAAAAGCAACGAATTTGACATAGAGAACTGGGTTTTCGCTTTAAAAAAAGGGGGGGGGGAGAAAAAAGAAGCCAGCAAGCCTACCCCTTCCAAACAAGTACATTTTCAAAGAGCCCCCCACCCCCTTTTCTCCAGGATGGACAAGCAAGGGACGAATACACCCGGATCAGCAACGGCATCTAGGATCAGCAAATTCTATATTCACTTCAGAGGCTCAAAATTAATCTAGAACAGAGTGGGGAGATTCTGATGAAATACCCCCCAAGTCCCCTGCTTGGGATCCCCAAATCCCTTATGGTCTGAAATATGAAGGCAAACGCGAGTATTGTGGGGGAAATCTCTTGACCGAGACACCGAAGAGGTGCGGTGGTGGAAAAAGAACAGGATCATTTTACCCATGGAGACCCTAAAATGGAGAGAAGAGGAGTGGTCGGGCCCCAGGGACAGCACAGAAATGCAACTGTAAGCAAACGAAGGGTCTTCGGGACCCCAAAATTGGAGTGGGAGAGGGTGAAGACTAAGAACGAGAGACCTTCAGGGGTAGGGAGAGCCCTCCCGCCTCTGCGGCGGGTAGCAGGGAAAATGGTGATTATCCGAGAAGCCAGGAGTTGGATTCGGAAGGCGACACCAGCTGAAGATCCAGGAGGGGTGGACGGGCTGGGGGGCTAGCGGGAAGCAAAAAGAAAGGAGCCCCAGGCCTGCTGCAGCCCAGACCCGGCCAGCGCCCCCCACCGTTCCCGGGTGCGGCCGAGAGATCGGGGCCGCAGGCAGACAAGAGGCAAGTCTTACCACCAAATTGGGTAGCCGGCGAGGACCCTGGTGCCACTGAGCAGGAGGCCGAGTAGCAGCCCGAGCAGGTGGGGCTCCATTAGAAGCAGCGCCGAGGAGGAAGTTTGCCGGCGATCATGAAGAGGGGGAGCGACGCCCCCAATAGTTGGAACAAAGTCCACTTGAGGTTGGAAATGACTTTCGGGCTTGTCAGAGGCGCACCTCCACCCGCAGCCGCCCCCCTCCGGAGCCCAGCGCCGAGCAGCCGGGTTTGAGGATGTCAGCGAGCAGCCAATCAGCGCCCGCGGCCTAAGGTAAGAGATGAGTCTGTAGTTCAGCCTGTCAATCACGGGCCCCTCCCGCCCGGCCCACAACTCCGGCTCTGGGAAGGGCATCTCCCGGCAAACTTGGGCAAAGCCTGCGCCCCGGGCGCACGGAGGCCTCGGGAGGACCCGGCACGCTGGATTCTCTGCTGGCCTGGGACATCCCCTCCCCAGTTCATGCGAGCCAGGTTTAGGGAACTGGAGCTTTGACCTGCCGTTCACGTGGTGAAGGGGTCGGCTTGGGCATTGATGGGTAGCTTCCCTTTTCTGTCGGGGAACAGTGATCCCTTGGCACTTGGGCCCGTAGGGGATCGAGACTAGAAAGCAAGGGGTTTGTTTCCAGATCGCGCGACTGGGATCAGGGGCTTGGGCAATGCAACCCCTCCCAGCCTCCAGTCTTTTCGGGCTCGCGAGCTGGCGGCCCCCGCCACCCGGCCGCAGGTCGCTTCCAGGGTGTCCGAGGGGCGCGCGGGAGAGTCCGCGGAGGCTCTGAAGGTCTGCCAGCCGGCGGCGCCGGGGGACAGAGCTAGTGTCATTTGAGTCTTTTGTCAAGAGTCAGATTGGTATCGCGACCTCCTGCAGCCTTTTGCATTTCCTGCAACTGACACCAGCCGCCGTTTGCATTTCCTGCGGGAGGATTCGGTCACTTTCTCCTCCTGCGGGCGTGCTGACAGGACCTCAGCAGTACCTGAAGTCTCTTGGATCTTGGGGTGAAACCATTTGGGATTAGTGAAACATGGCATAGCTCTGGCCAGTAGTGGTTGGAGGCGAAGGGTCCCCAGGAACATCCTCTCTCCCCTATGCCCAGGTCTTTGACCTATATTCTCGACCCTTCTACCGATGAGAAACTAAAACCTGGTGTTTGGTGTTCAAGCGTTGTTCGGTGCAGACACCAGATTCACCTTACGACCTGCTGTAGTTCATATACAGGGGGAAGTGTTCAGGCCTCCAAGGGGCACTCTTCTTTCCCATTCCCCAGAGCCTGGGAGTTATGTCTGAGCCCCGAGTGGTGACGAAATCATGCCTAGATTGTTAGGATTCAGTCCCCTCGCCTAGGTACCTGCCCTTAGCGCCTCTCTCTCTCTCTCTCTCTCTCTCTCTCTCTCTCTCTCTCTCCCTCTCTCTCTCTCTCTCTCTCTCTCTCTCTCTCTCTCTCTCTCTCTCTCTCTCTCTCTCTCTCTCTC
The DNA here is from genome assembly GCF_963924665.1 of Micromys minutus. Lineage (NCBI taxonomy): Eukaryota > Metazoa > Chordata > Mammalia > Rodentia > Muridae > Micromys > Micromys minutus. Next base: position 50,113,323 of record NC_137979.1, on the reverse strand, counting down.
CACAGAAGACATTCAGCCCGTGAAATGCTCCTGGCTGGGGACCAAGAAAGCAAGTCCGAGAAGCCGTGGTGGGACCTGCTCCCCGAACTGTGTAGAGGGGGCAGAGAAAAGAGCCCACCCAAACTTGCCTAGCGAGGAATGGCGGGCTCTCCCGCTGTTTAGGGGTGTAAGGGATTGAGAGAAATCCTGCAGGGGAGTAGACATTCCTAGCCTTTGATCCGGGAAGCTGGTGCCCACAGCTCGGATCCACTGCCCCTGCTGGTCTGTTCTCGGCACATGGCTTCTGCTGGCGTAAGGGAGAGCAAGGAACTGGCCCCCGGGGGCACCAAGGGTCGAGAGAGCCGCCCGGGCTTGTCATAGCTTCTACGAGTTTCTAGCCCGATCCACGGCTGGAGGGGGTAGAGGGAGAGATGAAAGGGGGGAGGGAAGGGGAGATAGAGAGAGACAAGTGGATAGAGACACTGGGACGGAAAACAGGGGCGGGGGTGGGGTGAGCTCCCAGACAGAGGAAGAGGTGGGGGAGAAAGGGGAAGGGGAGAAGTGGGGAGGGCTAAGGAACAGCAGGCAAACCCCCACCTGCTGAAGACTAGTGGAGCTGGTAGATGGTACTGAGATTAGCACCCCTAGAAATGCCCCCGGGGGCCGGGCATTCCCAGATGATTCCCCCCAAGGGGCACGGCTGGTTCTGAGGCCCCGTTTCTGATTCACCTGGGAAGGGGCTGGCCACTGTCGGGGAATGCAAAGCCCCAGGGCCGAGGCTTCAGTCAAGGAGCTTCCAGAGGCTTTTGGGTTACTACTTCAGCTGAGAGCTTGATTGCTGCTCTTCCCATGGGGGCTCCCTATAGGCCGCAGAACATCTATGCGGATCAGATCTCAAGTCCTGCAACATAGCTCTGTGGGGGGTGGACAGTCCAAAACTAGGGTTTCTGAAAACTGGGACGTTGCCTTCCCTGGCTCCAACACACCGCTGTGATGTGGAGGCACGAGCTAATCTAGAAGGCTTCTTGGGGTCATTTAGAGCCTGAGGACTCCACAGGTGCCAGCCCTAGAAGGCGGGGGCAAAGGCTCTTGGTGGCTTTGGGTGAGATGTTGGTTTGCCTGAGAGATGCGTGGGAAGCTGTCCTCGTGTGGCTAAAACTGGTGGTTCCCTGAAGGGCTGTGTGTATGCAGGTGCCTCTTACATGCATCCTAGAGCCCGAGGCAGCCCCAGGTGCTGTTCAGCGAGTAGGAAACAAACAGGCGAAGGTACTAGAGGTAAAGGAGGAGGGGACCAGAAGCGGGGAGTGGCCGCGCAGTTTGTCGCTGCAGAGAGTAGAAGCCTGCGTGGGGATTTCCCCCCCTCACTTGAAAGTTCCCCAGAGGAGGGGATTCCGGACTCCTTTCGTCTCTCTTGCCAGGTGTCCTTCCTTCAACACAGGCTTAATTTTCTTCCTCCTGCCTGCGGGTGGCAACACAGGAATGGACCCTGCCCAGGCAGTGAAGGAGTCCCCTTGCCACGAGTATCTTCTAGAAACATCTTCTCTCTTGATAGGTATCTAACCTCAGGGTAGGCTACACATGGCGGGAAATGGTTATTTTTAATAACCTGAAACCAGCTAGTCAGGGTGGACACGAGGCTCGGTCCTGGACAGAAATGATGGTCTCCTGGCTGAGGGACGGGAAGGCATCCGGGGCCCAGGACTTGCAGCAAAAGATGTGGCACGTGGGAAGCCTGCGTGCTGTGTGTGACTGACAGGGACTTCAGACCTGAGATGGGGACCCCCACCCCCACCTCGGTAGCTGCCCGGAGGTTCCTTTTGAAGTGCACTCTCTCCGGGAGCTCTCGGTCAGCGGCTGTGTGTATTCTGCGCTGCTCCACCGGACCCCTGCCGAGGCACCTCGAAGACAAAGAATTTGGCCGCCAGGCCCCCCCTTCAACCCCTCCCCGCCCTCACGCGGCTGCCAGTCTGTCGTGAGGAGTAAGGAGGAAATCTCCCACCCAGGCATTGACTCCCATTTATTTTTGCTGGGACTGTTCCCCTGGGAACTGCGGAATGGGGTTGGGGGTTCAGAACCAGCCCAGCCTAAGGTAGGGATGGAGGAGACAGAAAACCACTGTGGTTAGGCAGGGAGGCACCAAGTGCCAAGGTCAAGGGACTTGAAACAGAGATTCTCAGAACACCAGAGAAAAATGGAAGAGTCCAAGGCCTCGGACCAGGAGAAAGGAGCTTTTAAGGGTCTCTTAACAACAATTTCGGGTGAGTTTCCTGGAGGCAGCTAGGATACCAGACAGCAGAGGGTGGGTGGCTTTGGAAGTTGGAGAATCATGCATGGTGGTGTGGCTGGCAGAGGCAAAAATTAATTAGACACGATTCCATTCATGCGAGTAGGCCCTGTCCTCCGAGGTGAAGAGTCAGAAGCCGAAGCCCGTGACCTGCAGAAAGGTCACAGAGTAGTATAGGGGGACCCAAGCACCCAAAGAAATGCAGGTGTCTGTCCCAGAACTCAGAGCCAACCGTCACTGTCCTGCCTGCCTACGATGGTGCTGGTAAGAAGGCAGAAGTCATCTAGCCTTCAGGTCCTGTGCAGCCTAGATCTTTGGGGATCTCCGTTAAGGAGGCATCCTTGTGAGTGAATTCTCTTAATCTACTGTGCAATTTCAGAGCTTACCTGGGGATCAAGTGTGCTCCGTTTAGGGGCTTAAGGCCTCCCCTGCCACACCCTTGAGTCACCTGCAGGTCCTAGAGACAGTTGGCAGACTGGCTTTTGTGGCACAGGTTGGCATATCTGGGTGTGGACCCTGTGATACCCCAGTGCCGTCCATACCAGAACAGGTGTCATTTCTAGGTCTAGGACTTGAAGATGTCAGGTGTCCCCTTATCCCAGTGACTCTCCAACAGCAGCCCCAGGACCCCAGGGCAATTTGGAAGTGGTCATTGAGCCTGAGTCCTTTGGAAGAAGACATGAAGGCCAACACCCCAAGTGGAGGCAGCTGCCCCCAGGGTACATATACCCTCAGTTGTGATGTGAGCATAGGACTTAACTGTCTCACAGGGAGGCCTTATCATTAGATGTTAATGCCACAGGAAGCTGACTTGGATGCCCTCTAACTTGTCCCCTAGTATCAGTGGCCAGAGCCCCTTCTCTTGTAGCCCCTTCTCTTGTTGCTCAACATCACACCCACCTCAGCATTTCTTTGGAGGTTTCCCATCCCCATTAGTGGCCAACCCCTACCCTCTGGCTCTGGCCAGCAACTTTCTTTTTCCAAGAAGCTCCTAACACTTCCATGGAGTTACACTTGGCACACACTAAGCCTGTCTGCTTTGTGCTGTCCTTTATTACACTGAACTCAGGAAAACTCTGGCACCAAGAGCAAAATGGGCTCATGATAGCCCTGTAAAAACATTGGTGACAGACCTAGAGAAGGTACGGAGATCTCAGATGAGAGGGCCCTGGGTTTATGTTTTTTGTGGTACTTCAAGGCACTTAACAAATGCTCCCTGGAGATCTGTCCACTCCAGCTCTGTGCTGGGCTTTGGGTCCAGTTTTCCTCAAGGTAACACCCACCTTTCCTGATGGTTTGAGATGAGAACTTGGCAACCTGGCCAGAAGTCACTGCCACCCAAGGCATCCTAGACTTGAAGGCTACAACGTATCATCTCTCTCTCTCCTCTATTTCTGTTTCTTTTCTTCCATCTACTTTTCCTGCCTTTCAACCAGATCCCTAAACCTCAGGTCTGTAGGCCCCAGATGCCCAAGGCTCTGGGCACAGCCAAGGCCCATTCCTGGCTTCACCGTGAACCTGTCCTGGGGAACACAGCCGCTCCTCTGTGGCTGTATGAGTCTACTGTGGTCTTTCTTGGCTGGGATATGAGAGCCTTTTTCTCAGGCTCATTTGTTTTGCAGTCAGTTGCAACCCAAGGTGGATGGGAGCCATTTTGGTCTCTAGTCTTTAGTCTCAGCCAGGCTGAGCTTCACCCCTTTACCTGGGCTCTGTGCACAGGGTTGTAATTGGCAATCTCTCTCTCTCTCTCTCTCTCTCTCTCTCTCTCTCTCTCTCTCTCTCTCTCTTCTGTGTGTGTGTGTGTGTGTGTGTGTGTGTGACTACAAAGGTCCCAGATGTTATGTGTATAGATATTCTGTGCATAGATGTTCTGTAGGTGTTCACTGAGAAGGATTATATACGGGCAGCCCTCAGGTAAGTATGCCTGAATCCCAAGGATTTGAGTATGTGAGGCTTCCCTTCTGCCAGGAGAGTCATGCCTCAGAGATCATACATTTCTAAATAGCAAAATTAAGAGCTGGAAAGAGTCTTGGGAGAAGACTTTGGGAGGGGCACTGTAAAAAAAAAAAAAAAAAAAAAAGGATTGAACAAGCCTGATATTTATCCGTGGATATAGGGCAGACAATTTCCCATCATGCCTGGGTTTGCATCCTCCAGATCTCTGTAGGTCTGCATCCCCACTCATCTCACAGACCAGTATGGCCAACAGCAGCCACTGTGAGAAACTGAGGTTGGACAGGAAATGAGCTGTAGGTGCTAAGACCCTGAGCATAAGTAAATGGCTCAGGGGACAGTCACTGGGGCCCTACTTGTCTCACCAGCAAGGATCCTGAAGTAGGTTATTAACTATTTTTTAGATTTATTTTATTTTACGAGTACAAGTGTTCTGCCTGTATGTATGTGTACCGTCTGTATGCTCGATGCCAGGAAGGTCAGGATCCCTGGAACTGGAGTTACTTACGGTTGCAAACCATAAGTCTATATAAATAGAGGGACCAGCTGGTTGTGTGTGTCAATTCCACACAAGCTAGAGTTATCACACTGAAAGGAGCCTCCCTAGAGGAAATGCCTCCGTGAGATCCAGCTGTAAGGCATTTTCTCAATTAGTGATCGAGGGAGGGAGGGCCTATTGTGGGTGGTGCCATCCCTAGGTTGGTTGACCTGGGTTCTATAAGAAGGCAAGCTGAGCAAGCCAGGGGAAGCAAGTCAGTTAGTAACATCCCTCCATGGCCTCTGTATCAGCTCCTGCCTCCAGGTTCCTGCCCTGTGTGAGTTCCAGTCCTGACTTTCTCTGGTGATGAACATCAATGTGGAAGTGTAAGCTGAATAAACCCTTTCCTCCCCAACTTGCTTCTTGGTCTTGATGTTTTGTGCAGCAATAGAAATCTTGACTATGATAACATGTATGTGTGTGTATGTATATGTGTATGTATACACGAGTATGTGTATATATGTGTGTACACGTTAAGGCAGAGGCTTCATTTAGGCACAGGAGCCCAGGTTTGTTCTCTCCCCACCTGGCTCAGAGGTAAAAGGAGACCAGAAAGGGGACAACTGGAGGACCTGAGATTTCCAGAAAGTGTTTAAAGGAGCTTTTAAAACAAGACAGAGTGAGTGGTCTCCTGCTGTGGGACATTGCTGTCCAGCTCCTGCTTTGGGACATTGCTTTGTCTTGGTTGGATGCTGTAAGAACAGAACATTCTAGACCAGGGTGGGAGAAACTGAGTCTCTCGAGCCATTGCTGAGACATTAACTGCTCTCAGAATCCCATCTTGAATTTTTTTTTCTTCTTCTGTGTATGTGATTCAAGATGATGTATTTTCCTAAAGCCACTTGAGGCTGTTTCTTGCAGCTAAAGGTGACATTGAGTTCCTCTTCTACAATGGCATCTGATAATGCCATGGTCATAAGTTTCCTCCCTGCCTCAAATTGGACATATTTGGGGACAACAATCCAGCCTTACAAGTTAGTAGGGTGACAGTATGGGTCAGTAGTGAGGCCTCTGCGACCCAGATATTCTCAGTAGAGCAGGAAGCTTGACTGCCTCTCTGTCTAGGGGAGCTGGGTGATGCGTTTGATCACCCCTTTTAGTCTGTGAGAGGCTTTTTTCAGGAGTGGGAGGAGGAAGGAGAGGAAGAGGCCTGGGTCAAGTTCACATACCTACTTCAGACCCTGTTCTAAAGGTAGTCAGGTCAGGGCCCAGAAAAGCTGTTAGTCTAAACCTGTTGTCCTCAATCAGCATGTGAGGGCTGGGAAGATGGGGGTGGGGACCAAGGGGTCCGCAGCTGAGTTTTCTGTTGTTGGGCTGCATGGTCACAGGCACAACAGCACTTACCCTCTTTGACTATGACCATTCCTACAGGTTGATGTGGCCTAATTAAGAGTCCTTTTGATCGTGACAGCTAACGGACTGTTTTATTTCTCCACCATTACTAATGGTCATTATCCTTGATGCCCTTACCTTGCAGGACAGACCAGGGCACTGAACAGGAGCTCAGTTGTGGGTCCCTGGAAGTGGCTACCTCAACCTTCCATGGACACTTGTGAGGGTTGCATCTAGCTCCGAGGGGTACTACTCACAGGGCTGGACAGTGTCCACCCGCCCTCTTGGCATGCTCCAAGCAGTCATGGAAGATGCCGGGGTCCTGGAAGGGAGGGGAGGAGAGAAAGCTGAGGTGCAGCACGCAGGCTTATGTGCACACAGTGGCGGCTGTCCCCATGAATGTACTGAAGGTTGCCAACTGGAGTTTAAGCCTCGTTCCATCACACAAAGCGGCCACTCTGGGGGCTTGACCCCTAGGATCCAGCACCCCTGGGGCCAGCTGATCAGCCCAGAGGGAATTGGCCCCAGAAGGGCCTGGTTGCTGGCAGCGAAGTAGCTGGGAGGGAAGTTTTAATGATACACAACACAAGACACAGGAGGGAAAGGAAAAGGAGGGGTGGGTGGAGAAAAGAAGGGAGGTTGGGGGGGGGGGGAGAAAGAAAGACCTCCTGCCAGGCCTGTTGCCAGGAGACGGCCAGGCAGCCAGAATCAGCCCTGCTCTTTTCTCAGTTGCCTTTAAGCACCGAGAGAAAACCCGGGCCATAAAGGGGGACATGTGTTGCTGGGTGTGTAAAGCTAGCTTCTGCAGTTAGGGGAGCCCCTGCCCCCCTGCCCCAAGAGCCTCTTGTGCCCCTAGCCCTCCCCCTCCTGGAGGTTACAGAGGAGTGGGGCTGGCCCACAGAGTAACTGGAAAAAAAGATTCAGAAGGTGGTGGTCCTAGCTACTGAAACGCCCAAGCCACTTCTGAGGTGACACATACTAGCCAGGACCCCAGGAAGTCAGCAGTGTCGACAGGATATGACCAGGGGTGTGTCATGGTTTCTCCATGGAGAGACATTTCTGTCGGTTCTGGGTGGAACATTAGGGTTTGGGAGGGGGGTGTCTGAACTCCAGGACTTCTCAACAGAAAACTCAGAAGGGATGGCTCAGGAGCTAAGTCCTAAGTCCTAAGTGGAGAAAACAAGCCACTTAGGGCTGTGTGTTAACACTTGGAGACTGTACCTGTAGTTACTGACGGTCAGGTCTGTGGACAGACGGGGTCCAGCACACAGCCAGGGGAGTACGCAGACGGGGAGTATGGAGAAAATGTGGATCCAGACCCTGGCCTTTTCACGGGAGATATGTTACCTGAGCAAGCAGGCACATGTGCTGTGGCTCGGGGGCCTCATGGGGCCATCAGCAGGCCTGAAGCAACACGTGGAAGCTGGGCCGAGCCCCTCAGGTTCCTGTGAGAGCCGGAGTCCCCTGGGCCAAGGCTGCTGACACCAAATCCCGTCCTAGTCTCATCTCCCGAGACTCAGAGCTGAGGAAATGAGCCTCTGCCTTCTCGGTTCTCCAGCGGAACCGCTGACATCTCTTTAGCCATTGGAGACACGGCTGGCTGGCTGGAGGCGGCCATGAGCTGGCATCCCTGTGTGCACAGCCTCCTCCCCCTCCTTCTGACTATTCCCAGGCATTGATCCATGGGGGGAAAGAGTCATGAAAAGTGTGGCAGGGAGGAGTACTGAACAAAATCAGACATCTCTCTCTCTCTCTCTCTCTCTCTCTCTCTCTCTCTCTCTCTCTCCCTCCCTCCCTCCCTCCCTCCCTCCCTCCCTCCTTCCTTTCCATGTTCTTGCAATTAAACCCATAGCTTCATCTATGCTAGGTGAGGGCAGTAGTAAAACCACACACCCCAATTCCTCTTCTGGGTCTTAGGTGGGGCCGGGTGCATGGCTTTATTTTTTGAGATGGAAGTCTCCTCCTCCAGGAAGCTTCCCTGACTTCAGCCACTCTCTCTCTCTCTCTGCCTTTCAAATCTACATCAGTTTAGTGACTTACTAACCCAGAGTGACCCTGATAGGTCACCAAGGTTTGTACCTGAAAGCTCAGGGCTGGGAGTCACGTGAGAGAGGCAAGAGGATAGAGAGAGCCACCTAGGATGAGAGGAAGGGAGTGTGTCTCAGTCCTTCTCCAGTTTGCTCTCTCCCCATCCCCGAGATAGCGAGCTTGAATCCCTGAAGCGATCCTCAGAGACAGTGAAGTAGCGACAAGGTCTAGGCCTCCTGGTAATTGTACCCTGAAAGACCTAGGACCCGAGGTCTGGGTGGATGGTAAGGATGAGAGTGACACCTGCTGGAGAATACAGGAATAGCAATGAGAGAGGCTGGGCGAGCAATGAACCCCTCCCCCGGGGCCTGAGGACCCTCCTTTCCTCCCCTAGGGAAAAACTCAGGTGGGTGCATAAGGAAAGACACCTGGAGTTCCCCCTAGGAGTCCAGGGAAACTCAGGGTCCATAGTTGTTCTTTGCACTGCTGCTTGTGTTTGGATTTCAGTCATGAAAGAAAGTTTCAGGACCGGTGTTGCTTTGTCATGTCCCCAGAAGTAGGACCAGTTGTTCTTTGTAATTTGTGCGTGTCTGGTAGGTCTTGAGGGCAAAGAGCAAACACACATCTGGAACGCACTTTGTATACCTTTGTGTTTTATTGCCCCGATAAGAGGAGGGTAGAGTTCAATCCTGTCCCATAACAGACATCAATGATTAAAACTCTCACCCGCTAAGGAAACAGGAGGGACAAACAAACGAAGAGCACCTGACATATTCAAAGTGCTGGCGTGCCAGAGCCTTTGTGGGGAGAGTAGTTTCCAGTGAACCAGGCTGGAGGCAAGTTTGTCTAGATCACAGGGTGATTTGCTTCTGGACTTTACCCCAACACCCGGGTGGGCAGCTTGTTGGCCGCTGCGATGATTTAAAAACTGGATGTGTGGGTGAACAGACATGCACATGTTAAAGAATGGCCTCTCTCATCCGCACGCATGTTTGTGGCAAGGTAAATGAAAGAACCCTGTGCTTTCAGAAGATCTTAGCATAAAAATTGCTTGCCAGTATTGTCACAGCCTGTCCGTTTCTCATATTCTCCGTTCCGACATAGAATCAACCCTGCTACGATGCCTGAGCGAGGATGCCAACATCCTCCAGACGGAGCATGGAGCATCATGGGAGAAATATCTTGGAGGAATGAGATGACAGAGATGAGGGGCTTAGTGAGCAGCAGACTCTGACCTCACCTTATATTTTATTTCTTGCGTCCCAATAACCCATGCTAGAGCCCTAAGTAGGAGCTGCTTGGTGACATCCATGCTTCACAAATGAAGGACATATGGCCCAGGGAGGCTGGAGGGCTGGTCAAAGCCATAGACCTAATACACTTAAAAACTAAGATGTGAATTTAGACCTTCAAAGCTGGGGCTGTGAGGTCATTCCAAAGGGCTGAACCTGGCTGGCTTCCCGGGAAGGTGTTGACATCTTCTGGGCATGTGCAGAGGACAGAGCTGGTGTGCACCTTTAGAGTAGACACATACAGCTCTGTACAATGAGTATCACTGAAGACGTCCTACAGAGAAGCACCTGTGAGCACTATGTGCATTTCTGCAATGACCATCATCCATCAATTGGAAATGGAGTGCCTAGAGGGGAAACCCACCCGTGCCTCACTCCAGGGGGCTATATTATATGGAGGGCAGTGTCCTGCCAACCTCATCCACGGGGATGTAACACATCTGCCTCCATCCAAAAGAGTGAGCGTGTGTCCAGCAACACCAAGTCATAGCTCCAACTCCTTGTGCTGTGGTGAAGATAGAAAAGAAAATGATCTCCTTTCCCGATGTTTCAGAAGTCATTAGTGGAGGCTGAGGGGGTAGCTCACTGGGTAGCAGTCTCACTTACCATACATAAAGTCTTGAGTCCGATCTCTAGAACCTCACAAACCAGGCACAGTGGCATATGACTGTAATCACAACACTCTGAGTGTAGAGGCAAGAGGATCAGAAATGCAAGGTTATCTTTGGTTATATAATAAGTTTGAAGCCAGCCTGGGCTATATGAACCCCATCCCAAAAAAAAAAAAAAAAAAAAAAAAAAAAAATGGGACTAGAGAGATGGCTCAGTGCTTAAGTGCACTTGTTGCTCTTACAGAGGACCAGGTTAAGTTTACAACATCCCCATGGTGGTTCACAACCATTTGTAACTACAGTTCCAAGGGATTCGAACTCTCTTCTGGCTTCTGCAGACACCAGACACATAGGTGGTGCACCTGTGTACATGCAGGCAGAACACTCATACACAGAAAATAAAGTAAATAAAAATAATTAAAAAATAAACAAAGATAAAAAGGGGTGGGGGTGTGCAGCTGGAGAGATATCTCATCAATTAAGAGCACTTTCTACTCTTGTAGATGATCCAGCATCCACATGACAGCTCACAACTATTTGTAACTCCGGTTCCATTGGCCTCCTCTGGCTTCTTTGGGCACCAGGCATGCACGTGGTACACATACACACAGGCAAACACTTATATACATAAAATAGAAACAAATCTTTATAAACAAACACACCAACAAACCAACCAGCCAAACAAATGAACAAATAAAACCCCACCAAAGTCATCACAGACACAATAATAACACAGCTGCCATATTCACTGCCTCACCTGTTTTCTCATAGGTAATATGGTAAAGATTCAGGCTAGCCTGGTGATTGAAGGTAAGATTAGAGAGAGGAGGTAAGAGCCAGGGATGGAGAGGCCCCAAGGGACTACATTAAAAACAAAAAAACAAACAAACTTAAGTAGGGCAGGGGAGATGGCTCAGGGATGAAGAGCATATACCACCCCTCCAGGGTTCATTCAACTGCCAGTATCTACAGCCAAGGGCTTATAACACCAACTCTGTGGGATCTGGGGAATCTGATGCCCTCTACTGGCCCCCAAGGGCAATGCACTCACATGCATATAACACACTCATACACACATATCATTGAAAATAAATCTTTTCTTTGCTTTTTAAAATAAGATTACACACACACACACACACACACACACACACACACACACTGTCGCTGTCTTCAGACACACTAGAAGAGGGCATTAGATTTCATTACAGACAGTTATGAGCCACCATGTGGTTGCTGGGATTTGAAATCAGGACTTCTGGAAGAGCAGTCAGTGATCTTAACCACTGAACCATCTCTCCAGCCCCCAAAATCAATTGTAAAATAAAACAAAACCAAAACCAAGCAGAATTCTGGCCTCGTGGTACTTACCTGTAATTCTATACCCAGGTGGCTGAAAATCTATTTGATTTTCATGTGTAGGAGAATTGCCGTAACTTCAAGGTCACATGGTGAGATTATGTTTCAAACAAACAAACAAACCCCAGAAAACTCCTCCTATGTCAGAGATTGCCGTGGGAACGAGAACAGCCCCTCTTTCAATCCGTCAGGTTTGCATTGGGAGATTAATCCCATCTTGAGTGTGTGCGTGCACGCATGCATGTGTGTGCAGATGTGTGTAAAAGCTACAGGCTAACACTGGCTTTCTTCCTTGGCTGTTTGTTACCTTATTTTGTGAGGCACGCTTTCTCAGAGTTTGCAGTTAGAGAAGCCCAGGGATCTTCATGTTTCCTTAGCCTGGCAGTTCTGGGATGATACGAACACACTGCTCCACCGACTTTTTACGTGGGTACTGGAGATCCAACGCTTCTGTAGCATGAACTTTACTGATCGGCCCATCTCCCCAGCCATTATTTATTTATAGCTAGGTTATCTGGCCCGGGCCTCAGGCCTTCTGTACAGCTGAAATGAACCTTGAATTTATGCTGTTTCTGCCTCTGTCTTCACAATACTGGAGTGGGGTATATGTCTCCACGCCTGGTTTACACAGTGCTGGGGGTTGAACTTGGAGTTTCGTGTCTGACACTGACAATTTGGCAGAGAGGCCTGGGAAAGGGGGGATTAGTCTGCCATCCCATACCAAGCTTGCAAAGGTGATTTTTCTCTTCTAAAGAATTTCAAATAGATCTTCATAAATTTCAAATATTAGTCATAACAAGGCTGATCAGATGTTTATTTTGTTAGATTAAACCCATCTGCGGGCATGTTTCACAGCTCTTAAACCCTGCTCCCATGGCCACAGTCCCCTGCAGCGGGTGTGAACAGGTGACCCTTCCAAAGCCACTGTTCAGCTGCCCAACAGCATCTGACAGGTTCAAACGACACAGGTGAGATCCCTTCTCCTCTTAGCCATATGGATTTGGATGCACTGGCTCAAATCAGAGAACCAAACCCTGAAGCCTGAAAGCCATGTTAATCGGGACATTAGCCCCTGTAGCCCTTCCTGCGACTAGCCTCTTCCTTTCTTGTGGTCCTGCCCTGATACCATGGCTCCCTCCTGGATGCTGCCTTCAGTGGGAGCCAGGGGGTTAGCATGGTTGTGGCAGGAAGACTCACATCTACAAAGAGGAGTATGCTATGTAGGACAGGGGACAAGCCAGCCTGGCAGAGTGGGGACTTCTCTGGCCTGCTCCCTGTCCTAGGTGACACCCTCTTCGTTAGGTAAGAGCCTTCATGCCTCTACCCTTCCACCCTGTGACTCCTGTTGAAGACAGGCATTTTAAAGGGGGTCTTTGTGAAGCTTAATGGCTTACAAGAAAGGCATCTGTTAGCAGAAAAGACTATGAGATTGGAGAGGGGAATAGGGAGGGGTAGTTTACAGCGTGAGACAAGCATTCGGAGGGGGGAGGAACAACTCCCAAATGTACCGGCTTTCCCTTAAGTGGGTCACTTCCCCTAATGAAGGCGTCAAGTCCACCCCTCCACCTCCGCCCTTAAGGGTGTTTTTGACTCTACCTCTATGCACTCAACCTTGTGCTCCGCTGATCAGCAGGGGGCGCTCCTGCAGAAGGCTGACCACCCTTGCCCTAGGCAACTGTTGGTCTCCGCTCCTTGCAGGATTATCAGAAAGGGTGTTCCCACCCACTCCCTGTCCCTCCCAGTCCACTCTGGTCACTTTTCTTCTCACGCTCGCCCTTTCTATTGCGTGTTTTAGAATTCGTTTGCTGGGAAATTGCTGGACCTAGGTCCTCGGGAAAGTCGTTTTGCTTCTCTGTGCCTCAGTTTCCCCATGCATCAAGAAAGTATGAGTGAGTGGCTTCCGCCCAGGGAGGAGGTAGAGATTTTGCTCCTTCTGACCAGGGCAAGGGCAGCTGCTTCTACTTCCTACAGGGACGACCTAGAGCCTGTAGACACCGTCAGAGTACCAACTGGTTCATATGGTCATTCAAAATTCTTTTATGCAAAGGTGGAAATGATTTCTGGGTCGTGCACTGCATCTAGCACAGTGAGTGAAGAATGGAAGAAACGGGGTTCTGAACACATAAGGTAGAAGCTGGTCACATTGGAAAGAAATTACATTAATCCTTAAATTTCTCATCCCTCTTTTCTAAGGGTGGCAAACTGAGAATGTTAACCTATTTGATGAGTGAGGAAACTGAGCTCCCAGAATTCAGTGGCTATGCCAGTTTCTCTTAGGTGTAATCGAGGATCCATCCCGTTGGCGCTAGCGACCCCTATGGGACATATGTGGGATTACAGCAATGTCAGTGGACACCAGCAGGTCGGTCGTCAGTAGTCTAGACTGAGAGTCTCGCCTGTTGACTTTCAAGCACTCCTGTGGCAAAGTGCTTGTCCCCGTGGGAAAAGCAAGGAAAAGGACCAGAAAAATTACTGCAAAATCCAGGTTAGAGCACAACAGCATCTCAGTATCGTCCTATACAATCTCCCTGGGTCAATGGGCCTCCTAGTTAAACACGTTCTCTGACACAAGCCCCATGGGCTCTAGGTTTCTGGGTCTAGGCCAACAAACAGGCCAACCTGAGCCTCAGTTTCTTGTGTGTAAAATGTAAGGATTAAATGGGTTAATGCTATCTGGGCAGTGGTGGTGCACCCCTTTAATCCCAACGTTCAGGAGGCAGAAGTAGGCAAATCTCTGGGTTTGAGGCCAGCCTGGTCTACATAGAGAGTTCCAGGACAGCCAGGGCCACACAGAGAAATCCCCAAAGCCCAAAATGATAACAAATAATAAGTAAATGAGTTACTATAACTAGAAAATTTACTCTTATATAGAAACTAGTTTACCCTTATATGGAAATGCCAACTGCCATTCAGTATTCTAATTAATTCATTAAGCTTCTCAACTGACTATAGTCCATAAAAGACAACAATGGGCTTAACTTTCTTTGACTCAGCCCTTAGCAGAAGATTGTGACTAAGGAAACATTGTTAAAACATCTATGCTGAGTATGTGGACTTTCTCTTGTCCCAACTCCCCCCCCCCCCTTTAAAAAAATCGAGACAAAGTCTCACTATATCAACTTGGCTGTCCTGAAACGCACTGTGCAGATCAGGTTGTACTTGAACACAAAGAGATTCACCTCTTCCCTCCACCTCCCCAGTGATTAAAGGCATGAATACCACCCTCAGCTTGTCCCCCAGACTGTCCTTTTTTTTTTTTTTTTTAAGATTTTTATTTATTTTATGTGAATACACTGTTGCTGTCTTCAGACACACCAGAAGAGGGCATCAGATCCCATTACAGATGGCTGTGAGCCACCATGTGGTTGCTGGGAATTGAACTCAGGACCTCTGGAAGAGCAGCCAGTGCTCTGAACCGCTGAGCCATCTCTCCAGCCCCAGACTGTCCTTCTTTCTTAAACAATACAGTATAACATTTACCATACCATTGTAGATGTTACGAATTATACATAATCACATAAAATTGCAAATTTATATATACAATGTTTAAAATTATAGATCATATAAAATTACAAAAATGTTCATTATTTTCAGACAAGTTCTCTCTATGGAGCCCTGGCTAGCCTCAAACTCACAGAGATCAGCCTGCCTCTGCCTTCCAAGTGCTGGGATTACAGGTGTGAATAGACCCACCTGCCTGTGTGTGTGTATGTGAATGTGTGTTCCAAGTTTACTGTTTCCCAGTCTTAGCTTATCCCCAGTGGAAAGAAAGAAGTCCAGCTACCCCCTTGATGCCCTGACTCTGAGTGTAGGAAGATGTACTGGCCGTCTACCAAGTGGTATGATTGACAACACTTCTTGAAAATGTACTTGTACCTGCAGTTATTATGATGTGATCATATGGCCTAGAAGAAATGATCATGGTGAAAAGCAGGAAGGAAGCGCATTGCTCCAGGGACTTTCTGAACATCAGCATGGGACCCCTTTCTCTTACCTGTCCTTTGCCAAAGTCGTTGAGGATGCCCGAGTGCAGAGTTGCCTGTTTCTGGTGTTGTTTATAGAACATTTTGGCCCCATTCTTTACTTCTGTTTCTCAAGGTGGTTGGTGCCCTTGCCTTTCTCCTCCTTGCCTTTCCTTCAGCTTTCTGTGCGTTCTGTGGGCAGAGTTGATGACAGTGCCCTGTATGGAGAATCTCTGCCAGGGTGAAGGACAGATACCTGCTCTGCCATGCTGCCTTCCCGGGCTTCATGCTGTACTCACCACCAGGGATGGGGTGCAGCATTCATCCACAGGGAACACAGTAGTCAGGCAGAGACTAAACATATATCACTTGCCACGTATGAGTCCACTGGCAACCATGGGGCTAATTCTCTGACATTGGGATTTTACGTCTAGGTCACTTTTTACCTCCATGTGTGTCCCTGAAGACAGAACTAGCCTGCTAAGAACATTCCCTCTGCTCTCACTGTGTGAGAAGAGAAGGCTCTACCCCTGGCTCATGTCATGAAGACCATGGCAGAACCTCTGTCTGTCTGTCTGTTTGTCTCTGTCTTTGTCTCCTTTTCTTTTTTGAATCAGGGTCTCACTGTATATAGCTCTGGTTTTGCCTGGAACTCCCTATGCAAACCAGGCTGGCAGAAAACTCACTGCAATCTGCAGGCCTCTGTCTCCTGAGTCCTGGGATTAAAGGACAGCACCATTATGCCTGGCTAGGGCAGAATTTCTAACCATTAATAAGTCAAACTTGACTGCTCAGGATTACTCATTCATTAATTCATTTTAACACACTGTTTTTCAACCTTCTTAATGCTACAATCCTTTAATATAGTTTCTCATGCTTTGGTAACCCCTCCAACCAAAAAATTATTTCATTATTTCTGCATATCTGTAATTTTGCTATTGTTATGAGTCATAAGGTAGGTATCTGATATGTGACTCCCCAACAGATCACAACTCACAGCATGAGAAACACTGTTCTAATACTTAAAGATCTCTTAATTTGGAGCCAAAGCGCATGTCCTTCTTGACAGGAGCTGTGGGTATGAAAGAAATAGGAGGAACCTGAAGGTGCAGCTTGGTGGTAGGGTGCTTGTCTAGTGTATGTGAGGCCCTGGGTTTGATCCCCAGAATTAGCAAAGAAGGAAGGAAAAAAAGAGGGAGGGAGGAAGGAAGGAAGAAAGGAAAGAAGGAAGGAAGGAAGGAAGGAAGGAAAGAAGAAAAAAGTTACAAGTCATGGGCTCTCAGCTTAGTGAGGATACCAATCATCTCCTGAACTCAAGGGCGCTATGTACCATACATGGGTGGTCACTTGTATAACGAGTCAATAAAGTTTCTCAAGTCAAAGTGACTATCAAGTCAAGGTAAGAGTTGGTTAAAGCTTCCAAGAGGAAGCCCTGACAATGAGAACAAACAGACTTGGAGTGTTTAAGGTCACCCTCCACATTCAGCTTTTCTTGGTTAAGGGTAAAAAGATATCCATGTCTCCAGCAGGCAAGAGAGGGTTTGTGATGTCACTACACACACACACACACACACACACACACACACACACACACACCAGAACGTTGATCTACATAGAACAAGTTGGAAGAGAAGGAAGTATGAAAGACCTCCAGTTGGAATTGTTAGGCTGTTAGGCTGTTAGGCTGTTAGGCGCAGAACTCTGGATTGAGCACCTCAAGAAAGGACTAGACTCTGACGGGCAGATACCATGGCACTGCCTCTTTCCAAATACTTTTTCTCCATGGTTTGAAGTTCTACAGCCAGCAATTCCTAGATTGGCTTTGAACTTCTGTGTAGCTGCAGCTGAAGATGCTCTTGAACCTTCTGATTCACTTGCCTCTATCTCCTAAGTGCTGGGACTCCAGGTGTGTGCCACCACCACACCTGGTTTATGCAGTGCTGGAAATCAAACCCAGGGCATCGTACAAAGCATTCTACCAACTGAGTCACACCCCTAACCTCTCTCCTCCTTGTAAACAACTTTGGTTTTATTACAAATGTCAGCCATACTTGAAGTAAAACATTTGGAGAACACAGGAAAATAAAAATGTCTTTATTTATACCCCAACTTCTAACACACCCATCATTAACATTTTGGTATGTTTTTCTGTCCTTTCTCCTTTTGAGGAGCACATTTTCAGAGTCATATGTGGATGTCCTATGTGGGGATCCTGACACTTGTTCCCACTTACCTTTAGCCCTGTTTCAGGCAGGTGTTCTGCAAACAGTAGTGAGTTCTGTGGCCTTCAGGAAGTTACCTCTCTAAACTTCTGTCTTCATCCTTATAATGGAGATGTGATGACATGTGGACTGCCAGAGTCACACGCAACTGAAGAGTCACGAGGACGTTGTCCGTGTGGTTCAGATTTGTGGGGTCAGGACTGGTGGAAATGCTCAAAACAAAACTGGTCACAGTGAGGCCCCAGCAGAACAGGCTGGGAAAGACAAGAAGAGGGACCAGTCCACAGAGTACCCTAGGCCTGTCTGGACCTTCCGGAATCAGCTTCCTTAGCAGCCCAGTTGGGTTCTGGTACTTTCCTTCAGGTCTCTGGACATGACTGTGAATCCAGAGTCCATTTCCAGAGCAGCTGGGAGGGAGGCTGCAGAGAGCAGGCTACCTGGAATGTTGTGTTTCTGCTTGCTTAGGACGTGGTAGGGACTAAGAGGGTCTTCTGAGTGAGCTCTTGGTAGGGTTTGGAGGTGTAGAGAACCGGGGCCAGGCACGAGTGGTTCCCGAGACTTTGTTTCAGGAAGATGGTCTGCCTGGAAACAGGTGGGACAAGGAGGATGACAAATCAAATAGCCCCTCCTAATCAAGCTGAGTTTATTGTAGAGTGATAAGGCTTTTGCGGTCACCTCTAGGGTGTTGTTGTTGTTGTTGTTGTTGTTGGTGGTGGTGGTGGTGGTGGTGGTGGTGGTGGTGGTGTGTGTGTGTGTGTGTGTGTGTGTGTGCTTTCAATGGGAGGGGAACACCCCATCCAAGCAGTGGCTGCCTTGGGCTGGATCATAGAAACAGGTAGCTGCTTGTGAAATGACTAAGAATTCCTCTCTTGCATTCTTGTGTGAACATGTGGAACCCAGAACAGCTGTAGGTCTGCCTAGGAATTTAGACATCTGTGGGATGAATGTAGGAGAAAGGGTCTGTATCACTGAATTCCTGCACTTGTGGTGTGTGTGTGTGTGTGTGTGTGTGTTTATGGCATGCTCATTGGAGCATGTGTCAGCATAGGAGGTAGTGCTTCTGTGAGCATGTATCATGTTAGCATGCTACTTACTCTCTATCTCTGGAGCTTCCTAAAGGCCGCCGCAGGCCAACGGACCAAGGTTGTGAGCTGGCAATGACACCGTGGGCACCTATTATTTGCTAGATCCCGTGCCCAGTTCTGAGGAAGCTGACGAGGACTGGAGTTCAACCTTGCCCTTGAGTTTGCAAGGGTTGCAGATGGGAGCAGAGGAGCAAGCCACTCACAGCAAAATGCTGTACATCCCAAGGCCCTTTCTCAACACTGCAATCGGGAGGTGATGGTTTGCATCCCTTGAGGGTGAGCTCCCAGGAGCCACACTGTACTCTGAAAGCATGTGCCACCTCAAGGCTGCTGAGAATCAGACTATGCCTGTGTTCCTAAGCCACCCACAACCATCCTGACCTACAGCAAATGTTGGCAGCTGTCCCACAGCTGGACCCCATTCCTGCCTCCACGCCTATAGCTGAGGCTACCTGCCCTGGCCATTTCAGTCCCCTAGCTCTGCTGCCCTCATTTATGCATTAAGGACATTGACTATCCCTGCTTCCCAGGAAATGTGAGACTCCTGTGAGACCATGGCTGAGGCTGGGGGTCAAACATCCAGGGAGGCCCAAGTGCATACAGCGAAGGGCACTGCTGTAGGAATTCCTATTGCCAGCTGTGAGAGGTTGCCCTGGGTGTTGTGTGAAGCCATGGGTGCCACAAAGCAGAAGCAGCATTGAGAGGTCTCTGGGAGCTTCCCAGGAGACTAAGCCATGTCGTGGTCCCCACTGTTCTGGATGTTGGGGGCTCAGGATCACGGAGTGAGTCCTTTCTGTGTCTCCTTCTCGAACCACCGAGGTCTGCACTGAATCTTTAGGTTTCCTCCAACCTCCTTCAGGTACAGCTTCCCATCAGACAGCAACTTGGGGAACAGTTCTTTCCTCTCCCCACCATTGTCTTCTCTATGCGTATGTGTACTTGTGGGCTTTAGGACAGGAGGGGCAGCTGGAACAGCTCAAGATGAACTTCCTTCCTCCTCCTATGCCAACACCAGGATACCCTGGTGGGTATGGGTTAGAGTTGCTGGTGTCACTCTCTTCTTGGGCTCACCCAGTTCTCACTGAGCTTCCTTTATCTCTGAGCCCCCTGGATCCCAATTCACACTTTTCACAATAGAGGAGCCAGAACCGGATCCCACCAGCTTGCTGAGATGGCCAGTGCACATATCTTCCCATGCTGTCATGACTAGTGACCACAGTGATGGCTTAAAATCAGCCTTAAAGGGGACATTGACACCCACAGCCCAGAAATCAATGCAATCCCTCATCCCCCAGCAGAGTAAACACCAGCACACGGGGCTGGGCTTCTGCCTGCAGGCATGACAACCCACACCTCTCCACCTCCTCCGTTTGACATCTCATCTCCACAAAAACCTTGTCAGTTCTTTGTCAGCCTCCCTGTTTCGCGTCTGGAATTCATAGTTCACGTGGTTGGATTCCAGGTCCTTGAAACCCATGCTGAACCTTGCAGCTTCAGTAAATAGGACCACTGGATTTGATAGGACCACAGATCCGTGGTAGCAAAGGGTCATCATGTAGCTACTGGGCTGATCCTCAAAGAAGGTCCCCACCATAGCCAAGTTTCCTCTGTTGCAACAGCTTGATGTCAGGATGGGCATAAATCATCCTCATTCCAGACCCTGTCATGCTGATATCCACCACAAAGCCAAGGTCACTGTCACCCAATGTCCTCACTCCGTGTCTAGTTTCTTTCTTTTCCTTCCTTCCTTCCTTTCTTTGACATTGTGAACCAAGATTTGACATTCATTACAGCTAGATTTTCTTTTCTTTTTTGCTTTATTTGGCTCGATGTTCAAGACGCCCAAAGACGTTTGAAAGCTCATTTGGATGTATGTCCCTTTCCTAGACTGATGTCACCCCCTGCTTCGTTATAAGAATTGGAGTCAAACTTTTTTTTTTTCCTTCTTAAAGCAACAGGGAGCGCTGAGGTCCAACATTAAGGAGATTCACATTTTATCTGATGGAGATCTGGCTTCTACACAACTGGGAAGTTCAGTTCCTCCTCCTTCTGTGGCTCCACCTCATTCCCCAGACAGTCTGAGTTTTTGGCCAGTAATAGCATGGTCACACAAGCCCTTGATACCTCGGCTTCGTGTTTAAAAGCAGATGCCCTCTGTATGCTGTCCTATGGCCAAGAGTCCTCTTAGCCAATATGAATATAAACTTCTCCTGCCCTTGGAGAGGGACTGCACCAGGACCTCTCACAGCCTTTGGAATCCCTGGGCAAAGCTAATCTCTCCCCATAGGATCGCGATGACCACGAACTTTTGCTATACAGCCCTGGCAAACAGCCCCGTTTCCCACTGTCCAGGTCGCTCGCCCGTGCCACACTCCCTGGAGAGGCGGCATCTCTGAGGCAGCACCTCCTAGGTCCCCAGAACCCCATCCCTCTCCAGGGCCAGGGTCTCGCGCATTCTGCCCTCTGTGCCAGAGTGGGAGCGGCTCCAGGTGAGCGCTCACCTGGGTAAGAGGAGGGGCCTGTCGCTGGCCCCTCCCACAACGGGGCGGGCAGAGTTCGGCGGAGCCTATGGAGCGAGGGGCTCGCTGACTGCGAGGCTCCCTCCCCGGACCGCTCGCGCTCCGCCCCACCCGGGTTTAAAGCCCCGCGGGCTGCTGGTGGCGGCGCTGCCAGCGCCGAGTGGCGCGAGGAGATGCGAGAGTGCACCCGCCGCCGGCACCATGCGCCCCGCGCCCGCGCTGGCCCTGGCCGCGCTCTGCCTGCTGGCACTGCCTTCCGCTGTCGCCGCCGCCGCCTACTTCGGGTCAGTGCCCGTCGCGTCCCCGCGTTCCGCACGCCCTGTCCCTGGTTCGGGTCCCTGGGGGGCCTGGAACTCAGTCCTTTGCTCAGGCCGGACCCCGCTAGCCTTGCGGGCACATTTTGCTCCCGGATCTCCGTTCCTTGCTCTCGGAGCTCAGACTTAAGCTCCCTTTCTCGAGTCTACCAAGTCTAGGTCCCTTACCCCTCCGGGTTTCTCCGCGGGGCAGCTGTCAGACTCCAGCCCAAGCCTGGAGCTCGGCTTGCGCAGGGGATCCTGGCCTGACACCCCTGGTACGCCTTTGTCCGTGCGGGTCCAAGAGTCAGTCTTGGGTTCCCATATCTTTTTTAGATCTTTTCTCGGTACCATCTCTGTCCCCATCCTGGGCTCCGTCCGTCCAGCCACACTTCTTTGCTTACGATTCCTGATTCCTGTATCCTTCGCTTTCTCCCCGCAGAGCTGGAGGACCTGGGCACCTGGCTGGGTGGAGGGGCTGGTAGGCAGCGGAGAGTTTTGCTGAATCAAGGGCATGGGAGATCCCAGAACCGCGGAGCACATTAATTGGAAGTGCGACCAAATTAAACCCCAGAGCTGACATGGATAGGGGTTATGGCAAAGAGGGAGAGAGGCCCATTTAGGGGTGTCCCTGGTTAGAAAAATGATAATAGCTTGTGGTATACCTGGAGAGTGGGACAGGAACCTCAAGAGAAGTGGCTGGAAGGGAAGCAAAATAGCACGTATTTGCAAATGTCTTCTCTGACCCTGAATTGAAGATACTTGGTGAGGGTTGAGGGTGGTGGTGATGGCAGGGATCATGGATTTTAAAATCACCTCAAACCCAAAGTTGGCTCCAAATGCTTAACTTTAAACGTTGCCTTTTTCTTTCAGCTACACCCCTAGTCAGGCAAGGCTCACAGTCCAAGCACAGCAGAAGCTGCTCTCAGGAAACCACTGCGGTGTGCCTAGGGTCTAGGGGGCAACCTCACAGGCTGGAGTAAGGGATGTAGGCTAATTTCCAGGTCATGACCTCTGGCTAAAATGTACCTGGGTCACAGGCAGCGACTTTCCTGAAATATTTGGGGAGGGATTGTCAACGTCAGTTCTGGTGCAGATCCCTGTTGATGATGATCTGGGAAGACCTTTCCTGGGGACTCAGTATCTCCTTTTGACCCACCCCTAGAACAGCAGACATGCTCATCCTCAAGAACTTGCCCCAGTGGGCATGACTGGAGAGAGAGGCAGCTCAGTCCTGTCATTTCCACGGCACTGTACCTTTGGCTGCTTCACTTGGATCCTCTACTTTGAGTGTCTCTGGCCTGTAGAGTGGGGGTAAGGGTGTCTGAGGTTAGTGCATAGAAAGCTCTTAGAACAGCAGCTAGCCTGTAGTAAACACTTGGGCAATGCTATTGAGGTTGGTGGTAGAGGAAACCAAGAGGGTTCTGGGTATCTCAGACCCAAGAGTCTCTCTGAGCTGGAATAGTGGAGCAACTGACCCCAGACTGTCTCCACAATTCTTTTCGTTCTTTGGGTTTTATGGTTGGAGGCAGGAATGAAGGTCTGATGATGTGAGAAGAGAGAGGTCCCAGGAGGCCTGGACCACCATGGCTGGTATGCGGAAAGGGAATAGATTTGGGGGCTGGGGAGCAAGGGACAATCTTGAAAGTAAGAGGGGAGATGGGTAGTTATGTCCAGAGAAAGAGTGAGGGGTTGAGTTTAGGAATCCTTCCTTGAAAGAGCTGAAAAGATATATACAAGCCTCATGTGGTTAAGTGTTTGGGCTCAGGGGCAAACTCTCTTGTGATTTAGTTGGCCCTAGTCGGCCCAGGTTTCCTAGTCTAGCATCAGCTCTTGCTCCCAGCCATCCACACTTCAGTGAGACCACGAAGCAATGTGCTTATTCCTCCTTAGGTCACTTGCCTTTGAAGTCTCATTTCTAAGTATAACATGAAATACTTTCTTTTATTTCCTGATGAAAGGAGAGCAGGTGACAGCAATTTTGGTACCAATCTTTCTGGGATCTTTGCAGTCAAAGACTTCAGAGTGAGGAATGGCCAACCCCCTGCTTCAAAAAAGGTCACATCTTATCCCCATTTTTCAGATCGCATGTCCCCCCCTCCCAAGCCACAGGGCGCAAGCAGTGGCTTTTGCTGCCTCCAGCCTGGGTCAGTGGATGGCAATGATGATGTCACAAAGCAGATGCCTATAAATCCCTCTTGCTCAAAGCCCCTTCGGCCACAGGCCCCTCAAAGCAATTTCTGGGGTAGGTAAAAAACAGTCAGAAAGGTCCAGAGGGTCACTTGGTGTCACGCGGCAAATTGGTGAGGGGCAGGATAGAAGCCAGGCTTCATGTTTGTTCTGCATAGGGAGCAGCTTCATAAGGTGTCCTTGTGTGACACCTGAGAGAGGCAGGGGCTGCAGAGGGTGGGGGTTGGAGCGTGGCCTCCTCCTGCTTGATGAATTATCTCAGACCCTCTTGGCCATAGTGAGAGAGGCCACACATACCTTAGCAGTGAGGCAGGCAGGATTCCATGCACCTTCTAGTTCATCTAGTTCATGCTGGTTCATGCTTTTCTTTTTTTTAACTTTCTTTTTCTAGTAGCCTTCTTTTTTAAAAAACCTAATTTATTTATTTTGTGTATGTGAGTATACCATCACTATCTTCAGACACACCAGAAGAGGGCATCAGATCCCATTACAGATGGTTGTGAGCCACCATGTGGTTGCTGGGAATTGAACTCAGGACCTCTGGAAGAGCAGTCAGTGCTCTTAACCACTGAGCCATCTCTCCAGCTCTAGTTCATGCTCTTAAAGGATAGCAGTGGAACAGGTGGTGGTTGGAATGACAAGAACAAGCACGTACTGAGCTTTTAGTACATCATTGGATATTGGACCATTCATTGCCCAGTCTTCACACCTGCCCTTTAGATGGACACTATCATCAGTGACAAGGTCCTGATGGTCTCCATCGCCGGTCCCAGCAAGGTTAAAACGTACTCCTAGAGTCACACAGCCAGCAGCAGACAAAGCTAGGATTCAGATGGCACCCACAGTCGGACCTCTGGTCTCTGTAAATGTGTATACACAGGAGCAATTTTAGTGACAAAAATCCTGAGGTGGCTTTGGGATGAGTTGGGTGACAGGACCTAGCATGTGCAGAGCCCAGCAGGCAAGCAGTATGCGTGTCTGTCAATCCAGGATAAGGAACAACACCATTAGGAAAATCTGAACTTCCAGGTTTGTCGGGGTGGGGTGACTTGGGAGTCTCCAGGTGCTAAGAACTCTGCAGACAAGAGACTTGATCAGAACAACACAATGGGCATCTCAGAACCAGGACTAACTTGGCCTCTGAGCTCTCTTTTGTCACAGAACCATGGGAAAGCCTGACTGA
This sequence comes from Micromys minutus, assembly GCF_963924665.1. Classification (NCBI taxonomy): domain Eukaryota; kingdom Metazoa; phylum Chordata; class Mammalia; order Rodentia; family Muridae; genus Micromys; species Micromys minutus. Next base: position 50,088,496 of record NC_137979.1, on the reverse strand, counting down.
TCACAGTGGGCCAGTTTAAAGGCTGTTTCTCAGCTGGGCTGTTCAGGTGCTGGCCTTGGGGGTCCCTGGAAGAAACAAAAAAAAAATCACGTTTATTTTTTCGCCAAGTTCCCATTACATATAATATATTGCCTTTATTTTAAGAACACTGCCTAGGTCTTTCGAATCGTTGAACTTTTATAATCACTTTGAGGTGACCACAGGTATTTGTAGATCATGTTTATTGAGGTCCATCAGTATTGTCACAAATATCAACAGCTCTTTCCTCTTTATTCCCGAGTTGTACTCTGTTATATGGGCATGCCACAAATTTCTACTGATTCCACAACTGATGGTCGTTTGAGTTAATTCTAGTTTTTCGCTCTTTCCATCATGGCTGGTGTGAGCGTCTATGTACCACCCCTTTTGTGAACATTGTTTCCACTTCTCTTTGGTAACTGTCTGGGGCACTGGATTGTTGGATCACCTGTAGGGGGTGGGGGAGCAGTTTCCAACATGACTGTGCCATCTGCACAGGAGTGTCTGAGCGTTCCGGTTGCTCCGTATTGCCAGCCCTCATCAGTCTTAACTGTTGCTGTTTTATTGGGATTGTACTGGTGTCTCATTGTGGTTTTAATTTGTGTTGTCCCACTGGTGAATGGTGTGTTGAACATTTTGTGTGTGTGTGTGTGTGACCATTAAAATACCTTTTTTTTGTCTTTCTATCAATCAAGCCTAAGTGTTCTTCCACATCCAGTACGCTGTCAGCCTTTTCTTGTATGCCTTTTCTTTGTACGTTCTCTTTTAGATGCTCCACAGACCCCCCCTTTACACCTAAGCCCGTGAATTAGGGGGCTTCATGTGAGGTACAGATCCAGGCACACTGCTGCCTACGTGGATCTTTCTAGTCAGTCAGAGGCAAAGTACCACAAATTCCTTAACTTCATCCTTTTCAAAAGCCGCGCTAGCTATTCGGGTTCTTCGTGTTTTCACACGTACAGTTTAGCATCAGCTTGTCAACATTTATGCAAAAGAGTCTGCTCGGATGTTGATGGTGACTCTCCCGAACCTAGAAATCAATTCATGAAGGACTGAGTGGGCTGCTTCATAAACATTCCTGTTAGTCTGCCTAGGGCTTTGTAAGTTGCCTTCAGCAATATCTTGTAGTTCCCAGTGTTCTCTCTCTCTCTCTCTCTCTCTCTCTCTCTCTCTCTCTCTCTCTCTCTCTCTCTCACTCACAAAATGTTCTCTTATGTGGGGGAACGGGGATCAGGGTTAAGATAGGCTCTCAGGTAGCCTAGGCTGCCTTCAAACTCACTATATTCCTAAGTCCGTCAAAATTCTGATCCTCCTGCCTCCCATCTCCCAACTCCCCAAGTTCTTGGATAGTAGACCAGTACTACCACGCCTGGCTTAGGTCTTGCAGATATCTTTTTAAAGCGGCTTTTATGTTTTAGAGAATGCCGTTTTTATTCAGTTCCCCTCCCAGATTTTTGGAAATGGGATTGAGTCCTAAGTAAAACAGGGCAAGAGGAAAAGAGGTAAAGGAAATCTTGCTGCTGCAGAGTGATGGATTAAAGGCCAGTCCTGATAAGTATCACAGTGTCTGAGGGAAGGACTTTAGGTCATCCGCTCCTGGTTGAGCTGTGATCCCTGAAGACAAATGCTTTTGATTTGCAAACCAGCCACTTCAGTGAATGGTGGTAACTTTTCTTCAGGGAGAAGTGGACAGGGGGAAGGAAAGCAAAGTAGGGATCCTCTCCCGATGGAAGATCATTGTCTGAGCATGAGATATTAGTGCCTTAGGGGCCCCGTGTACTAAGGCAGGGCTGGTCTCAGGAAATGGTCCATATCACCAGCTAGAGTCGCTATCAACCTAAGTAAGACGAGAGTGGTCAAGGCTGGGCTCTAGCGCAACAGTTCTCAACCTCAGGGTCACAACCCTATGCTAGGTGTCAAAGAACCCTTTCACAGGGTGGCCCAAGGTCATCAGAATGTTTACATTATGATTCATAGCAGTAGCAAAATTACAGTTATGAAGTAGCAATGGAAATACGTTTATGGTCGGGGGTCAGCACAACATAAAGAACTGTATTAAAGGGTTACAGGCTTAGGAAGGCTGAGAGGCACTACTCTAGGGTAAAGGGTATTGGGATAGCTGGATGCGGTGGTGTGTACCTGTGCTCCCAGCACCTGTGAGGCAGAATCAGGAAGATCTCTGTGGACTCAAGGCCAGTTTGGTCAGAATAGTGAGTTCCAGTGAGTTCCAGACCAGCCAGGGTTACCAGACTCAAGGCTAGGCAGATCAACATTCATGCCCTCAATGGACACTTATTAAATGACTCTGGACAAGTCAGCCATTTTCACTTTGGGATGGGGAATGGGCTAATTTCTCTCTCTCTCTCTCTCTCTCTCTCTCTCTCTCTCTCTCTCTCTCTCTCTCTCTCTCTCTCTGCACACGATGGTAGAGCACTTGCCAAGACCAGGGTTCCATTCCCCTGAAATGCCTACCTTCAAAAGAGCATATCAAGTCCTGTGAAATATTACCTGGTTCTCACCTCCTACAGAAAGCAGGCAAGAGGTCTAATGGCCTGCCTTGCAGCATTGGTTTAAGCAACGGTTTTTGGCAACATCTGTTCTTTCCTCTCTACCTCTTTCTCCCAACTGTCCTACAACTGGGAGCAAACTGAGTGCCCCCCCCATGTGCTCACCGGTCTCCACACATGGTGTCATGTTGCCATTGTGATGTTCCAGGAGGGAACTGCTGGGCTGGTTGTCATCTTATACAGCCAAGAGGTGGGAGCTTACAGTGCTCTGCCCAAAGTCACACAGTGCGTGGCTAGCTGTGTAAGATTGAGGTCCATCTAGTCTGTGGGAATGCTGGGTGACCTCCTTACCTTTGCTTCATTAACTTGTCTTGACCGGCCAGCTGGGGCCTCCCATCCCTCCATGGTGGCTCTGGTGGCTCTTGTCCTTCTCTCTTTGATGTGCTGCACCTTTCAATTCTTGCTATCCAAGTCTCCCTGTGCTCATGTCTCTAGTTTTCCCAGAGAACCCTGGGGCCAGAGGTCTTAGAGTCCTGTTGTTGGCTGGGTCCTGTCCATATAGCCTTTGGTGTCAGCCCTGTACCACAATGACTGTCTAGGTGGACACTACGCATTGTCTCTTGCTGGCCCCTTCCCTTGTGCCCCCCTCTATGCCCATTACAACTGCTCCTTTATAGATACTCACACTCCACTAAGGCCTGTACCATTCCCTGACCTCTCTCTGTCAGCATGGGATGGGAAGAGGATAGGAGGGTCAACCTCAGGCTCCTAGGGTCAGACACTTTGGGCAGTTTTGTGGGCAGCAGGGCTGAGCTGGGGGAGGATGAGAACTTATGTCCGGTGGTTGTTTCCATTTGGGACCCCTCACTGGAGAAACGAAGACTGAAGAGAGGATGGAGAGGCTGAAGGAGCCGGGATCAACTTTAGCCAACACATTGTGGTCAATGCTGGAAGCTCTGAGACTGGATAAAGGACAAGATCCAAGGGTCTGATTTGACATCCCAGTAGTTTCCAGGCCTGGTACAGTCTTAATTCAAAATTCCTCTGAGCTTAGAGAGGCCGTATGGAGTGCTCACCCTTACGGAGCCCAGTACCTGGAGGTAGATACTTGGTTAATTTTCACAGAGAACACTAATAGGTTAGGATAAATAAAGACCATAACATTCTTTGGTCGGAACTCCAGGATAGGCCTGTTTATCCCAGTGTGCCAAAACCCCGGAGTTCACTGAGCTTTCCAGAGTTTGGGTTACTGATAAAGGTTTGTGAACCCATGGTACCATGTCACCACGAGAGGCTGCGTAAGCTGCTTTAAAAAAAGAGATGGGTAAGCTTCTTGACTAGTCCTCACCAGGTTTCCAAGGAAACTCAGGCATATACCCATCTCAAGATCTGAAGTTCAGAGGGATCTGGCCCAGCACCTAGAGACCTCCCAAGGGCTGCACTTGAGATCTGAGTAACTGGAGCCAGAAGGCCCTGAAGTCTGCTGCTGGCCAGAGGATGCAACAGTAGCCCCAGTGAAGGCAGGGCAGTGTGTGTGGCCACAGGCAGGCTCCTGAAGAGCCTTGCCCTTTCCCAATGTCTTTCCTGAAGGTTTGCATGTTTGAAGGTGGTGGTCCCACAGCCTGTGGCACCTCAGGCACTGGCCACAACAAGAGCTAGTTTGCCTCCTAGAAACTTTTCTATGTTCAGGCAGAAACTTCCAAGAAATGTATGGCACATCCCACCTCTGCCATGGACACCTGATGATAAGTCCTATATGAATTCCATGGGCACCGCACCTTCCTTCTCTCTTAGTCTCTGTCACCCCAGGAGTCACCAGGGCAAAACATTTGGGGCAGAGGAGAAGGCACTCCTGACCTCCTGTGTCACGGTCTCAGTGACGTTGGACCGCACCCAGCCGAAGCCCTGGGAAATGCTTGTGATTCCAGATTTTCAGAGACCAATGATCCCACGCTTTGGGGACCCTCTGTGGTCACTATGCCACCTGAGAGATTCATGCCAGGAACAAAGGCTTCCATCTGTGCAGAGGGAGGGGGCGGGATGCGGGAGGGTTTCCTCTGCAGATGTTGAACCAGCATCTCTAAGTCAGGACAGTGAGAGATGTAAAATGCTCTCCATATGGCCGGCTGCCACTACCCACTCAGTCCCCGACAGCAAACTCCCGGATGCCATCTTCGGCTCACAGCCTAGGAGACAGGAAGTGTAGAAACAAAGCCCACAGCTGGACCGGGCTCTCTTCTCTCTGAGGAGGCACCCGATCAGCCTGAGTTCCAGGTAGGGGGTTGTAGCCAGCTTCATTCCCTAAGGTTACGCTTTGGGGCTGCGAGGTTAATGTTGTGGAGGCTACAGGGAGTGGAGTCAGGGAGAAATATCATGAGTGGTCCTGTGCCTGTGGCTGTACCCACTCCAGAGGATGCTTGGTGAATGACAGAATGAGACAACACAGGAGGAAAGCCCAGAAAGAATGTAGTAGAGGCGGGAGAAGTTCCCACCAGCTCAGCCAGACTTTGAAATACAGATGTCTTCATGAGGGAATTGCAAGGTGATCCGGGAGCTTCAGGAGAAGAGTCCAAAGATGAAGAAGAATGCTGATGCTGCTCAGGAGGGCATGAAAAAGATTAAGGCAAGAAGCCTGAGGTGGCTGTTAGATGCCTTCTCTTAAGAAGGACTGGCCAGTGTTCAGGCAGCTGCTGCCCCCATGGAGCTACCTCTGGCTGGGAAGAGGAGAAAGAAGGGGGGATAGTGTGTGTGTGTGTGTGTGTGTGCAGGCATGGGGGTATACCCAGGGGTGTGGGAGTGTGCCGAGGCTCAGTCCGGGCTAGTATGGGACTCCCCCTTCAAAGATGCTCAAGATGAAAGTACAAAGGGAGTGTTCACCATGCAAAGGGCCCCACAGCGGAAGCTGTTATCAGGAGCATCTAATGGGTCTCTGCAGGGCTGAGGCCAAGGTCCCTGGCTGCCCAGGCTTTCCTGATTCTCAGGCAGCGAGACCCGCAGTTGGCATGGGCCCTGGTACCAGGCTCAGCTCCTTGCCCCTCCAACTAGATACCCTGGCATTAATCTAGTGTTGCGGGCACTACCTGCATCTCCCTATCTAACTTAGCCATCCACATCCTGGGGCAGCCTCAATCGGAACCCATAGATCATCTGGAGCAGAAACAGCTGTCTTCCCAAGCTTGGAGTGCCCCTGCCTCCCTCTGCAGCTGGTGAGGTGGATCTGGGTAAGGTCAGGTTGTCAATGAAAGCTCAGCTACTTTTTTTTTTGTTCCTTGAGCAGCCAGGTTGATTCAAAACTGCTTTTTTCCGGCTCATTGGACTGTTAGAGAGATTACCTGGTTCTTGAGTCCAACCAAGTTCCTTACAGGTTGTGAGGTTTTGGGAGGCAGGACCATGTCCTTCTATCTGGCACTATGTACACAGTTGGTACTTAATAATCAAACCTTATCTTGTGCTTACTGTGTCTCAGAGACCATTCTTGGCAATTCCCAGGCATTAGCTGGCATGATCTTATCAACCAACCTGAGAGAGACTGCTGCTGTCTTCCTGTCACAGACCAGGTGCCCAGAGGCACAGGGGTCTTGCCAGCATGTATGTTTGCTAATGAGAGAAAATGAGCCCAGAGGTGGCATCCCTGAGGTCACCTCTGAATGAGAGGAAAGCAGGGGACCAGACTGCTCTACGCAGTGTTTTGGAAGACATGAGGTTCTGGGATTCTCCATGCTGGTGATCGCTCTACTTCTTTTGGAGGGTTTTTGGGGGGCCCCAGGGGTCTATCAGTTTTTTGGTGCTTCCCAAAGGGCCATCATGGTGGAGCAGCTTTAACCAAATCTGTGGATGGAAAGAGTGTGAAAGGAAGAGGGACCTAAAGGGCCTGCGGTAGACAGAGAATGTTCTAGAAGTCAAAGCCAGAGGAGGCTTCTTATCACCAGTGAGAGTAGGAACTGTGGTCCCAGGCTGTGACCTGAGGGACTCAGCACACTAGTGATGAACAGAAGGACACTGGTCCCATGGGCTGTTGTCCTGTAAGGAACAGGAGAGGTCAGGAGTCCGGATGGTGGTAGGAGACAGGAGTGGGAGCCCAGCTAGGCCAGAGCACAGGCAACCTGATGGGGTCGCGGTCCAGTGGCTCCCCTGAGTCAGGCACGGAGTCAGGCAGAGGTCCACTGTCCCAAAGGCTACTTAGCAAGCTCATAAGCTTTGCCCCTCTGTTGTTTCCATCCCTGTCGCAGGTGAGATTGCTCCCTGTGTGTGTTTCTGATTGGTACAGAGCAGCACTGTCCAAATGTCTCAACTAACGTGGTTGGTTGGAACATGGAGTTCTTGAACCTAGGGTGCAAGATACTGTAGTAGCTGGCTACTGCAAAGACTAATCTGCAATGCCCAGGATTCTTGTGGGGTCAGGAAGAACCTTCCACACTGGGTACAATGGCAGTCGGGTGAGCAGAGAGGGTCTTACTGGCCCCGGTAAGGAAGTAGCTAGGCCATTCTCCATTTTCTGAGGTGGTGCTGTTTCCTCAAAGGCACTATTTCCCAAACTGTCACATAGAAACCACATAAAGAGTGATACTGAGTTCTAGGAACCCTCCTAGGCCCTTTGGGAACCCCATGAAAATACTGGGGAGCCTCTTCCAAGAGTATCTCTGGGTTGACTGGGGCTCAACAGGGCCAGAGGCCTCTGTCTGCTTGGCTGCCTTTCCTGACCATTAGTCGCTACTAAGTGTCATTACTGCTAATAAAATTAACGAACTTTATACTGAACTTCTGGAGCCATCAATCCCAGGGCCTATTACATGAAATTAAAAAGCAGGTGCCTCTTGATGGGGGGAGGAGAGCATTTGTGGAATCACAGTGCAGCCTGTGGAATTCTGTTACTCGATAGCCAGCCACAGCATGCTATGACAAAGGACACCTCAGGGAGACCAAACAACTTCCAGCCATGACTCCAAAGTGGAAGTGTGTCAGGTAAGAGCAGGGTGAACCCTGGGGAGACTCTGGGACCAGGGCTGGAAGTGTTCCCTGCATTCTCACCTCTGCCAACCTCGAAGACTTTGTTTCCTCTTTCCCCCTTTTTGGCTCAACTCCCTCTGTTTCTTTTCTGGGTCTCAGGACCAGTCTTGCAAGGAGAGAAAGGAAGAGAAAGCGAAAGTGTGTTCTTATTATCCAAATGCTAAACTCCCAGGGAAAAGACAGCTAGCATGATCAGTTCAACACTGATTTAACCAGTAGATCAACGCTGATCTAACCAGTAGACCAGAGCATTAGGGTCACGTGAAATACAGTTATGGATTAGGACCATACATACACAGCAGGAACCAGTGGTCACACACCCCCAGTAATAGGCACTCAAAAAGTTGCATGTATTTTATGTGTGTGTATGTATATGTATATATAGGTACCACAACAATATAATGAATGCAATATTTTAATGCATTATATGTTATAGCATATAATATCATAATGATAAAATAATAATAGCTATTCCTTTAATTTTTTTAGAATATTAAAAATAAAACCTAGCTCACGCCAGGTAAACAGTTTGCCACCGAACTGCGTTACACATCAGTTTTACAACTTGCCGTGTAGCTCAGGATGACTGTGGACCATGTCCGCATTAAAGATGTTCCTTTGGTACCGGTGATTGGACTCAGGCAAGCACCCTATCAATTGGAGTACAAGCCTAGACCTAACTCCCTGTGGTGTGTGTGTGTGTGTGTGTGTGTGTGTGTGTGTGTGTGTGTGTGTGTAGTGGGGGGCAGATGCGTACTAACGTATATCCATGAGGGTCAGGTGACAACCTTGGGTGGCGGTCTTTGCCTTCCACTTTGTTTGAGACAGTCCTTTCGTTCTTTGCCACTGTATGTTCCAGGCTCACCAGCCTCTCAAGGTTCTCCTGCTTCTATCTCCTGTCTCACTGTAGGAATACTGGGATTACATGTGTGCTACCATGTCTAGTTTTGCATGGGTTCAGGAGATTTGAACTTATGCCCTCATGATCCCATGACAAACACTTTTACTCACTGAACCACTTCCCCAGTCCTCTGTAATTATTATTATGATGGTTGTTTTTGTTTGTTTGTTTTTTAATGACCTTGAAACAGGTTTTAAAGGATGTGAAGCCCCATTGGCCATAATGCCCACCATACCCTTTTCTTCTCTGAAATGTCAATCAGCTTCTACAAGGGACGTCCCAGTCTCTGAACCAGGAATTATGTGAGCCAATGTTATCTCTCACACCAGCCTCTGGTGTGGAGAAGAAAGTCTTTTAGAGGTTTTATGACTGTTGACCTGTGTTCCCAGCAGTCCTGGAGTTTACTCCACACTAGAAACCATTCAAGGTGGGGCCTCACCAGCAGGAGCTGACCTCAGGCTCCGCTCCTTGCCTGCCCAGGGTCAAGCTCCGAGGGTTTCCTGCCAAGCTGCAGGGAGGAGTCTGGGTATAGGCCCGGTGGACTGGAAACTTACCCATTTGCCCCCTGATTAATGTTTAACGGGCTCCTGTGCTCACTGTGTCTGGGAGGGGAGCCTGGTCCAGGCTTGGCTTGGGGGAGCCGATAGCATCTGTCTGTGCTCAATGTTTCGGAGATACGCTCCACGCCGGGTTGGGCGCACCTGATAGACTTGAGATCTACGGTGGCACCTGGGGCCTCGCCAGGACCTCCACCTTCCAGTGAGGCTTCCTATTTCTCAGGCAGACAGACAGGCTATGGCATCTAGCCAAATGTCCTGGCTCGGGCAGGTGACTCCAGCAACAGAGCCATGCCCTGAACTCTGTGGGATAAGGACCTCTCTGGCTGCCCAAGGGCTTGGCCACACTACTTATCCTTAGCCGGCGGCACAGGAACAAAAGTGGCAAGTTCCACATCCAAGTGGAAATGTTGACAGCCCCCATCTCGTCCCATTGTGGATCTTTCTACCCTGGCTGAGAGATGACCATTTCTAGAGAGAAGTTGTTTTCTCTAGCTTGGGTCTGGTGATGATTTACATCCCCATCCACAGGGGTGCCACAGGGTGGGGGACAGCAAACACCCATCACTGTCACGGAGAGGTTCTGGGAGAGCCGACAGTCCTCATTCTGGACCACACCTTGCCGCTAACCAGTCATTCCTACCATCTGAGCTGCTCATCACCGCCACACAAAGCCTCCAATACCTATTAAAATAAAGGGAGACACTGCCTACTTAGAATGTGAAGCATCTTGAAAAGAAGCAAACGCCAGCCAGAAGGAAGGCAAGTCTGCCTGCCTGGCTTGACTTTACGCTTTCCATGCAATCCCTACAACACCTCTGGGAGCACCCAGGAGGCAGCTAAGGCTTCAAGGATGCCATTAGAACAGGACAGGATTGGGTTTAGAATTTGGCAGCCTGACTCTAGAATTGATGACTTTGGATATAGAACATGAAGTCTGATCCCAGACTCCTTTCCTCCCTCCCTCCCTCCCCTTCTCATTCTTGCTTTTTCCAAACTTGTATTTGTTCCAGGCCCCACATGGCCAGGTGGTTAATGACCTACCTAGGATCCGGGAAGGAGCTAGACCGGCGTGGGCTTATTTGAGCAGCAATGGAACATAAGGGAGAGAGGAATACAGGGGCCTTGGCTGGGCGTTTACTATGTCTGCACCCCCTGTGCTTACCCCCAGTAGCAAAGTGGTACTCCCCTCTAGGAAGTGACTAATACTACCCTTAACATCTTCCATGCTTGCCCAACACAGCAGCCACCCAGATGTGACAAAAGTACTGATTTCCAGGCCCTGCTCTGGACCTAAGGAAACAATACTCAGGTGCAGGTCAGGCTGGACCTATACTCATAGCATTCTCTTGCCTTGAACAGCCCCCCACACCCCCCAAGCGCAAGGATTGCAGGCATGCACCAACAGATTGGCTCTGTATTTCTACGAAGCACTCAGGATGATTTTTTCAGTTGGGCCAACTGGCAAAGGAGGTGGATAAGAAAGGCAGAGCAGAAGCTGGAGAACTTGGCTTTGAGGGTCTGCACCATTCCTTGTAGAAGTACCTTGGTCTTCTACTCTCTAAAATGGGGACATAACCCCTGTGGAACTGGCCTACCACCCAATGGGGCAAAAATGAAGACAGCCATTTTCCATCCCCGTGGGATGGTCAGCTTTTTTGGGTCCTCCATGGGCGGGAACCTCAAGGCTCATCATCTTCCTTCTCACTCTCTCCAGCCTGACCGGTCGTGAGGTCCTGACACCCTTCCCAGGCCTGGGCACAGCAGCAGCCCCGGCACAGGCTGGTGCCCACCTGAAGCAGTGTGACCTGCTGAAGCTATCCAGGCGGCAGAAGCAGCTCTGCAGGAGGGAGCCAGGCCTGGCTGAGACCCTGAGGGATGCTGTACACCTGGGGCTGCTGGAATGTCAGTTCCAGTTCAGGCAGGAGCGTTGGAACTGCAGCCTGGAGGGGAGGACTGGCCTGCTCCAGAGAGGTAGGGAGGAGGGCAGGGAGGACTTCGAGGGAGGAAGAGGGTTGGTGGGAGGTTGTGGGTAGTGAGACGGTTATGCCCAGGCCTCTTTGTGCTTACCTGGAGAGTTAGTAAGGATGTGTTGAAGGTGGTAGTTTGGTAGAACAGAGGAGCACAGGAAACACGGGAGGAAAGGACAAGCGTTCCTGGAAGAGATGACGGAGGAGGTGGGTGGCCCCAGCCACCTACTAAATGGTCCAAATGTGCAAGTCGGGCAGATTCCTTTGTCCACACACTCATCTGTCACTGTTCATCACATCTGTTGATGTGTCATTCCCTCCTTCCCACCTGACTCCCCCTCCTTCCTCATCCTTCTCCACCCCTGCACATCCATCTGCTAAGCATCTGCAGAGGCCCACAGTGATCCAGGCACTACACAAGGGGCTGGAGACGCAGGCTGAGCACAGCCCAGTCGCCCTTAGAAAGTGCATCCTCTAGACAGAGAAACTGGGCCATAGCTTGACTCCATTGTCAGGTGGCATCTTTATTACTGTCATTATTATTTGTGTCGGGGTAGCCCAGGCTGGCTTGGAACTCACTGTATAACCTGCTTCAAATGCTCAGCAATTTTTCCTGGGTGCTGGGATTATAGGCGCGAGCCATTCACCATGCTTGGAGGTACAGTGGAAACCTTTATAAAAATGCAGTGCTGTAAACAGGGCCGTCCAGCCCTCCTCTAGGCTGGCTGCTGTTCCTTGCAGGGAGGGTCTAAGGGAGAGCTAGCAGCCTGTTCCCCTTCCTTTTCAGCGTCAGCTTCTCAGTATTCCAGATCCTCTGAGGGCAGAGGGCTGAGGGAAATATGTCTGGGGCACCTTCCAACAGTGTGAGCACAGTGGTGGTCCTAGTACTGGGGGGATGTCAGGCAGGACCCCCAAGATCATTCTACAGATGGAGGCAGAGGGCATTTGAGAGACACTGGACAGTTTAGAAGTCCACAGAGACAGGTTGTCCAACCTGTCACCAAAGCATTTGAAGTTAAGATGACTGTTTGGCCTCAGCCTGGTCCCATCTCAGGAGACCAGGTCACTTCTTTGGGTGTAAGCTCCTGAGAACAACAGCTCTGTCTTGCTGCCATCTGAGTGCTGTGGAAATCCAGGGCAGTTTTCAGCTTAGGTCTGAGGGGACAGGTAACAGGGGAGGCCTTACACAGCTATGGCCTTAGGCTCACACCGTGCCAATCTATTTACTGTGCATATCACATAACTCTCGCCTTTGGAGGGCTGCAGATGGCCTCTGAGCTTCTTTTCCTCCTGCACAGGCTTCAAGGAGACAGCCTTCCTGTATGCTGTGTCTGCAGCTGCCCTCACGCATGCGCTGGCCAGGGCCTGCAGCGCTGGGCGTATGGAACGCTGTACCTGCGATGACTCCCCAGGCCTGGAGAGCCGGCAGGCCTGGCAGTGGGGGGTGTGTGGAGACAATCTGAAGTACAGCACCAAGTTCCTCAGCAACTTCCTGGGGCCCAAGAGAGGAAGCAAGGATCTGAGGGCGAGAGCCGATGCCCATAATACCCACGTGGGTATCAAGGTGAGCGAATATTTCCCTACTGCCCAAAATACTGTGCCGAGGCAGAGATCAAGATCCATGGGAGGCCAGTGCCCAACTCACAGACAAACTTCAGACCCCCTTCAGTGAACTTTCTCTATTCCTGGGCACAAGAGGCCTAGAATTCTGGGTATCATACCAGGATTGTCATCATACCTCGAGAGGATAGGAATGTGTTTGGAAAGGAGTCCCCGTCCCAAGGACAAAGCCAGCATCATTTGACAACTTTGATATGACAGCCACCAGGCTTCCTCCCCTTTGTGAGTAGGAGAGGAGGTCCAGAAAGGGGAGGGGCTTAGCCAAGGTCACATAGCCATGAGAGATAATGGGCCTCTAGGTCTATAGAGTGAGAGGGTAGGGAGGGGGCCAGAGCTCCAATTCTTTTAGGAAACCGGGCCGCCATGTTTAGTTGTGCAGGCCCAACACTCCAGAGGAACTCTGGGCCAAGGGTGAGAGCCGTTGGTTGAGATCTGGCCCACACTGCTCTTGCCCAGGTGTACACCATTTTTTCCAACTTTCCACAAAGGTACTTTGGGGGTCATCGTGACCCTGGCTCTGTCACCTTCGAATGGGCCAGACTCTACTCTGTTGCCACTCCTTGGCAGAATGTGACGAGAGACAGGCTTAGACCACTGACAGGCCTCTACGCTGGCTCTCTCTGCAGGCTGTGAAGAACGGCCTGAGGACAACCTGCAAGTGCCACGGAGTGTCAGGCTCCTGTGCTGTGCGGACCTGTTGGAAGCAGCTCTCCCCATTTCGTGAGACCGGCCAGGTGCTGAAGCTACGCTATGACACGGCTGTCAAGGTGTCCAGTGCCACCAATGAGGCCCTGGGCCGTCTGGAGCTATGGGCACCTCCTAAACCAGGTGGACCCACCAAGGGCCTAGCACCTCGGCAGGGGGACCTGGTCTACATGGAAGATTCTCCCAGCTTCTGCCGGCCCAGCAAGTACTCTCCGGGCACAGCAGGCAGGGTGTGTTCTCGAGACACAAGCTGCAGCAGCCTATGCTGTGGGCGAGGCTATGACACGCAGAGCCGCATGGTGGCTTTCTCCTGCCACTGCCAGGTGCAGTGGTGCTGCTATGTGGAGTGCCAGCAGTGTGCACAGCAGGAGCTTGTGTATACCTGTAAGCGCTAGGCTTCCAGCTGAGACCTGGACACTGCCAGGACTCCTGCGGAGCAGTGTGTAAGCACGCATCTGCCGATGCACGTGCCGAGCACAAGAATGTGCGACACATCGCTCTTCCCCAGCAGATGGTTGGCCAGCCTTCTGCCTTGCCTCAACACTCAGCGGAGAGAAAGAAAGCCCTGCCTCCTGGTCCCAGGATCACCAACCTGGTTGAGGACTTGGGGCCGGAGAACAGACTGAGAAGGGGAAATCTTTGAGGACCAGGGCGGGGCAGCAATGATGCTATGTGGGAAGAGAGAAGCATCCTCTTATCGAAGCCAACACAAACTGGGAGGGTGTAGAAGAGGGAGGCGGAGCCAGCTGGAGCGTGAGGTCAGGGCAGCCATCTGGGCATAGCCAATCTGCTGTGGTCCCACAGAAAGCTCTGGCTGCTGCTTGCCTGCCCTGCTCTTGTGGCTTCGTGCACCGGAGACTGTTGGGAATTTTTGTCAGGAGAAAGGGAAGCATTTTAGGCTTGAGTGGATTGAATCAAAGAGCCCATGCCCTGAAGTCTTATGTCCCTGGCGCTTAGGGCTGCTTCCTTGTCTCCTTGTCTCGAGAGCCCTTCCCCAAACCTATCGAGCTCTGCTCAGTGAGACCCCTAATGTGTGTAAGAAGGGTGCAGGAGCCAGTCTCCTCAGTGAGACATAAATGCAACTGGGGTTGAGTGGGGGGAGACAGTGACCCTTTCTCTTTTCCTTGGTGGTCCAAGGAACCTTTACTCACAGCTCAGAGGAGGAGAGAGGCAGTGCCCATATGCCTGAAAGAGATATGACAGGCTCTGTAAGTAGACACCACCTTGGAGTGTGTCAATTCCTGTGACCAGGGTCCCCTAGAGCTTTGAGGTCCCCATACATGTTAGTAACACATAAGAATGGGTGCCTTATGGGCCACATGTCTGCTTGTACCCCTGCTCTCAAAGATGCTTTTGCAGGCTTTTTTTTTTTTTTTTTTTTTTTTTTTTTTTGCCCTGGCTAAGTCTTTACCAAGTCTGCCTCCTCAGTGGTCCTACCCATTTACTTATGGCCAGCTTCTTGGGCTCCCACCAGGGGAACCAGAATGACTGCTGGTGAATCCTTCAGCCATTTTTAATGCCCCCACCAAGGCCCTCTGCGAAAGGAGAGGAGGTAGTATACAGGTATAAGCTCACACACTCACACATGCGCACACACAGCCTGGCCAGGCACAGACATCCCGAGGAGCAGTTCGAAGTCTCTCCAGCCCAGGGCAAAGACCTCACCGAGGTCACTGCTGGAGGCTGTGTGCTACCCCAGGGCATGGCCCAAGGCCAACCAGGAGGACGTGACCTCCTTTGGGAAGCCTTTGGCCACTTCGCTGGCTGTGCTGCACCCTTCCGTACGCTTCCTTCCACCCTGAAATATGTTACTACCCCTCTAAGAGAAGAGGAAGCTTCAGAATCAGGGGGTGCTCAGCAACATTGGTCCAGCCAGCTCCAGGAAAGAGGCTCTGTGGCAGAGACTTTCACGGGCCAGAAGGGGCCACCCTCTCTTCTGTGCCTCAGGACAACATGAGGACGCTGGAAAGATTTTTGATGTCGGAAGCTCCAAGGAGGAGTCACAGTGAGCTGAGACCCTTCTCTGGAATGACTTTGCTGGCTAAAGAAGCCCACCCACAGCTTGGCAGGAGGGAAAAACAGATTGAAAGCTGCTTCCTATTTTCCGGCTGAAGGGAGATGTGTTCCTTGGCAACCCAAAGCATCCTTCTCCTCTATGACCCCTAATCCGTCTCTGCCTTGAGGGTACGAGGCAAGAAGGGAACCTGGAAAAACTTGGGGATCAGAACACACCCGGACCTACAACCATATCACCTGTACCCTGACTCAATGGCCAGGAGGGCAGGGAGATCATGAGGGTCAAAGATGAAGCTGAGGCTGAGGCTGACCCACCATTAAGACAGATGCCCTAAGGCACCCTCAGTCAGACCTCTTTCTCCTCTCTCTTCTTTCTTCAAGGCCCTGTTCCCCCTAAAATCCCACCACAGCCGTGCTGGGCCCCCCTCCACTCAGACCGGAACTTTAAGGGAGATAGTCACAGGGTATTTCTGCCTACCTCATACATATAGTTTTTAGAAAATAATTTATATAGCTAAGATATATGGGAAAGTATTTATGTTATTTATATAGCTTCTCTATTTCCTGGGCACCATATTTGGGGTTTGTGTGTTTAGCCAGAAGCCTCTGGGGAAACGCAGCTGGGTCTGCCTCGGGCCTCACAGCACTGGATACCACATAGCTGAGGCCACAGCTCCTGTGTCCCACTCTGTCCTGGAGCTTGGGAGCAACCATCCCTCCAGTGATGAGCCCTGTGACACTAATTGGGATTTTCCTTGTGAGGTCTGTGGATTCTCTGCCAGAGGCCCCAGAGGCCTTTCTGCTCTGGCCAAAGGATTTGGCTCATAAAGGACAAAAAGGATGAGCACATCTGGATTTGTCAAGCACTTTCCATCTTCGGAAACATTTCTCTTTTTTTCTCCCTTGGTTTCCCCTGGGTCCCTATGAGGTTAGGGTAGGGGAAGCCACACTTACTGTTACTGCTTTCCAGATGCGGCCCAGACATGGGGGCCTGTGCTCAAAGTCACACAGAAGAGAATGATGGATGAATACTGACTTGCGCATGCCCCAGGAACTGGGGTAGTGGTCTTACCCTGAACCTGAGGGTCAACGCCAGTCACTCTCAGTGTGAGCCTAGAAGCTAAGGAAGGGTCCTTGCTGTGTGTGCTGCTGCCCTTCCCCCATGGGTGGCATGGTAGTTCCTCCACCAAGCTGAGTCTCATGTCCCCCAAACTGGGACTTCTTGAGAAGCCTGGAGAGACAAGGACTCTGTGGAGATTATTCTTAGTAGGGGGTCTCCAGGCTTTTGTCTCCAACCCCTCAAAGCCCATGGATGGCTTTGGTTTCTTCTCTTTTGTGTCTTGTCTTTTAAAGATGACTTGTTTCCCACCGAATTTCTAATTTTTTCTTTGAAAATCAGTTGCACTGGCAAATGGATCTGCATCCTGACCTGAATGCATGGGGATCCCCAATTGGCCCAGTGTCCCCCGGCCCTTCTTTGAGTCATACAAGCTCCCATCTGGTTTTCATGAGCGTGCAGAACTTATCCCCTGGTCTAGAGAAAGCCAGCTCTTCTGGTACCATGTTTGTCTGACCGATTACTACACTGAGGTTGTCTTTCTTTCCAAAGTTTCCTCTTTCAACATCCATGAACTTCCACGATTCTCTGAGCACCCAGGAGAGAACCCCAGTGGAGTTCTTCTGTGTTAAGAGCTGGAATATCCATCCCATCTCCCAGTGATTATTTAGGGAGCATCTGTTAATGCCAGGGGGACACTCTGGGTGCTAGGGCACAGCTGTGCTTAAGAGTAAGCTCCAGCCTCATGGGGCTTACATGCTGTTGAGAAGATAGTTACCAAACCAATAAACTATGCACTGGTTATTTCTGCTTCTGTTTTTATTGCTGTTGTTTGGGTACGTGTGTGTTCATGTGTGTGCACATGTACGTGGCTGTGGGTGTGTGTGCATGCGGAGGTTTCAGAAGATGTCCCCCCATTTTGTTTTGCTTTGTTGAGACAAGGTCTTTCATTGGCCTAGGTATCAGCAAGTAGGCCAGGCTTGCTGGACTCCCCATGATGGAATTAGCAGAGTGTACCATCACCACACCTGGCTTTTTCATGTGGACGCAGGGAATTGACCTCAGGTCCTGTATTTGCATGAGAACTACTTTACTGATGGAGCTTCCAGTCTTATTCATCCTCTCTTGTCTTGGTTTGTGGCAATATTTTTGGCTCAGTAGAGCCGCCCACCTGTCCTGGGCTAAGGAGTAAAGGTTTCGAAATAGGAAGGCCCCTCAGGGCCACCAGCAGGCAGCTCTGGCAGACTGAACAAAGATCTGCCAGCCTCCTCACACTTCCACATCTCCTCTGGGATAGGTAGGGCAGGAATGCACCCCTTGCTATGAATTCTGGGTATGGGAGGCCTCGAGTGAAGTCATCATCATCCAACCCAGGCTGTCCATCAAACCAGACCGGGCCAAACACACGAGCAGAGGCCCCACTCTGCAGCCCACACCACGGGGAGGACGCAAGCAGTAGAAAACAAAGCGGTGGCCTTCAGGAATTTAGGACCTGAAACAATAAACAAGAAGAACAGACATGCAGTGGATGGGGCCTTTGATGCTTCAGTTTCAGAGTCTCAGCTTCAGCTGTAATGCTCTCCCAGCCATTGCATCCTGGGAGATCTGGTACAAGGAAAATGGAAGCAAGGAGTGGGGCAAGGTGAGCAGAGAATTCTCATCTCTTAGACCTGCCCTGTGCCCTGTGCCCTGTCTTCAGTCCCACTGAAGGTCACGTTGTCTCGCCTGGTGTCCTTAGGGAGAAAGGCTGCCCTGAGGGTACCCATGTTTTCCCCAGTATCCCATCCTAACATGTCTGAGGTCCTGTGCTCTAGGGCATGGATTCTAGCTGGTTCTGAGATAATGACAGAAGGTTCCATACAGTAGCAGGCTTTAGTCTGTATGTGGCTTTATCTGTTTCGCTTGGGCTCCACCTGCTGCATGACCTCGTCCCTTTTCACATACAGGGAAGTGAGGCTGGAGTCCTTAAATGGCTCATAAAGGTCTGTTCCTTCTGCCAACAGGGTAACTCAAGTCTCATTGTCTCCTCTGTCCTTTCTGCCCCGTGCTGCCTTCTGCCTCCTTACCCCACTTGAGACTTTTCAGCTTCTAGTTCAGACAGGGTCCAAAACAGACCCAGGGGGCTCTCCATTTTCAGGCCCTTGGATCTTAACTGTAATCCCCAAAGCAATCCAGTAAGTAACATCCCTCCATGGCCTCTGCATCAGCTCCTGCTTCCTGACCTGCTTGGGTTCCAGTCCTGACTTCCTATGGTGATGAACAGCAGTATGGAAGTGTAAGCTGAATGAACCCTTTCCTCCCCAGCTTGCTTCTTGGTTATGAAATTTGGGCAGAAATAGAAAACCTGACTAAGACATACCCCCTCACCCAAACACACAAAAATAAATAAATATACAGACAAACATTCCTCCTCTCACTATTTGTGTGTGTGTGTGTGTGTGAGTATGTGCATGTGTGAGTGTGTGGGTTTTGTGTGTGAATGTGTGTGTGAATGTGTGTGTGTATGTGTGTGACTGTGTGTGAGTATGTGTGTGTGAGAGTGTGTATGTGAATGTGTTGTGTGAGTGTGTGAGTGTGTGTGCGCATGTGTGTGTATGAATGTGTGTGTGAATGAGTGTGTGTGTGTGTGTGACTGTGTTTATTTTGTCAACTCATTTGCAAATTCACAGTCATCAAGATACTCCAATCCTCACAGCTTTCCCAGGACCAGCAGTTCAGGACCATCACATCAGAGAGCTGTGACAGCGTCAACGATGACATCATCTCGGATGACATCTGTTCTCAAACTTCTTCACATGGACCTCAAATGTCATTACAGCTTTCCCGTTGCTGCACACTCAAGACTCGAGCATTGTGCTCCGTGTAGAGTCCCCACAGCCTTGCCCTTTGGAGTGTGTGTCCCTGGTGACCCTGAACACTCCCCCGATGCTCTGTTCATGGCTGGTGATACTCACTCTTGTCGCTTGACTATGTGTCACTGCCAAAGCTCTTAGTGAGAAGCTACCATTTTTTTCCCTTTGAAGCTCACAATTCCTCTGGGGGAAGGTCGCTCAAGACTGTGGGACTATTGGGTTGCCTGGTAACATTTTTGGTTATGAGCACTTGCTTTTTACAGAGGGCCTGGGTTTGGTTCCCAGACCCCAGATAGGGATGCTCACAACTGCCTATAACTCCAGCTCCAGGGATCTAACCCACCTTCTGGCCTCTGAGGGTACTCGTGTGCATGTGGTTTACATGCAGACGAGCAGGCACACAAACACACAAGTAAAAGATAAATTATTAAAATTTCGTTTATTAGCCACGTGGTAGGTGGTACATGCCTTTTTAGTCCCAGCCCTTGGTAGACAGAGGCAGGGCGGGCAGATCTCTGAGTTCAAGGCCAGCCTGGTCTATAGATCGAGTTCCAGGATAGTCAGAGCTATACAAAGAAACCTTGTTTTGAAAATAAAATATGTTATTTATTTGTGTGTGTGTAATGAGGTGGATATATGTGGAGGCCAGAGTACCATTTGCCATCTCAGGGATCAAACTCAGGCCATCAGATCTGACAGGAAGTACCTTTACCCACTGAACTATGTTGCCAGCCCTAATAACATTTTAACCCAATGTGCACAAGCGTGCACATTCATATGCATTTAGGCCAGAGGACAACCTCAAATGTCATTCTTCAGGAGCCATTCACCTTGTGTTTTTTTGAGATAGTCTCTCCAAGTAGGCCAGGCTGGCTAGTCACCAAGTCGCAGGGATCTACCAGCTCCAGGAAGACAAGACACCCCACTGCTCCTGGAAGTTTGAATATGGGTTCTGGGTATTGAACTCAGGTCCTCGTGTTTGCACAGCAAACACTTAGCTGGCAGAGCCACCTCCCCAGCCCTTAGCTGACCTTTTATAGTGAAGGGAGAGTTTTCCATTTTCCCCTTCTCATGTGACATTCTTCTTCAGTGTCACAGTCAACCCATAGGGTCAAACACCACCACTCCCATTTTATGGATTTTAAAAAAAACCGAGGTTCAGAGAGCCTGAGGCACTTGTTGACCGAGTTGTCAGGGCCTTCTTTCTCAAGCCTGAAGTTGAGCCGGTTCCTCTGGGATCTTCCATGCTTCTTAGATGACTTTGTCCTGGACAGAGCAAGGAGAACTCCCAAAAGGATTTCAGTAGCAGGCACAGAAGACAGAGGGACTGCTGGAATGTGAAGGACACAGCTCCCTGAACCTACGAGCCAGGTTCGCTCTCCATCAGTTTGTCTTCCACCCTGAGAGACTCCGTGCTGGTGCTGGTGCCTGTCACCATGGTGACCTTAAATCCTCAAGCTACTGAGATGTCCCAGAGTCAACTTTTCTACTTTCCAGCATCCTGAAGATGCACAGAACAATCTTTCTACATGCTCCATCGCCAGCTGGGGGGAAAATATTGATAGTCATTCTGGGGTGTATGCAGCCAGTAGGTTGGACACGACTGTTAAGAGACTGAAGTTAGAATTTTAGAAATTTCCCCCTGCTTTTGCAAGGTCCCACAATGAAGAACGGGGCTGAGACTTGGAATGCAGAGATGGCCCAGCCAAGGCCTAGAGCACCAGAAAGGGCATCAGGGAGCTGCAAACATTCAAAGTAGCACCCTCTTCCACTCTTGCAGGGCTTTTCTCTCTACTCTGCATACTTGCAGAGCACAAGTCTGTTGTCTTCCCGTCTCAGTCTGGTCTCATTCCTCCATGAGTCCCACCTAAATGCCCCGGGGGAGGGTGGCTGTGGAGCCCAAGCTCCTCCCCAGCTCTCTCAGGCCCATTAGTATGTTTATACTGGAGCTGGCACTAGGGAACCAAGCCAGACCCATGGCCCCAACCCCCATTAGCCTTTATCTTAAAGAGTGACTCGTTGAGAAACGGGCTAGTCAGATGCATGGCAGACCTGGCCTAGTGTCCGGATTCCTCCTTCCTTGCTGTCTGAACAAGTCCAGGGCAGCCAAGGGCTCTGGAGAGTAACGGTAGCCCCGGGTCTCACCACCCTTCCTTGGCAGCCCCTCCCATGGCTGACAGCCTCTAATCCCTGCTGTCTTCATCCAGCCAGCCCTCTGAGCCTGAGGTCACCTGACGCCGACACATTTTAATTCACAAACTGATTTCTGCTTGTTGGCAACATGTCATTTCTGAAATTGCTTTCTCTGCCCAGAGGCGGGACTGTCAGAGCCGGGCAGGTGTGGTTGTGGTGCCGCCCCCACCCCACCCCCACTCCAAGTTCAGGAAGGATTAAGTGGGGGGCATACATAAGATCCTCAAGCACAGCTTCTCATGTTTCTCCAAGGGATGGGGGGCCAGGGATGGGGGACGCTGGGGAACAGCCTCAGCTCTTCTCCAGCTGGGGGACTGAAGGCTTGCAGCTCTGCAGGTGATGTTGTGGCTGTGGTTACTGCTACAAGACGTGACTCTGAGCATGCTCAGTGCAGAAGCCAAGCACCTTGCACGGTGCCTCGTTGATCCATTACCGTGTGTGCAAGTAGTGGTAATCCTCCAAGTTGGAATCATTCCTACCCCAAGGCTGAGAAAAACTGGGGATCTGATCACTCACCTGAGGTCACACAGCAAGACTGTGTCACAAGGCTAGGTAGGGCTCAAGCCAGTGATGGCAACAAATGGCCACTAGAGGAGCCCCAGAGAGCACCTGCTTCTGTATTGGTCTTGGCTTAAGCATCTCCAGTGAAGTGTACCTACTTCCATGACCGTCCCCATCTCTGCAGCCCATTTCTAATATATTTAAATATTACCATTTATAATATTTTTAAAATAATCATTATCACTTTTGTACATGTGTAGGTGTGTACATGTTTTATGTAAATATATATGTGTGCCCATGCATGTGAAGGTCAGAGGTCAACATTACATGTCTTTTTCAGTTGCCCTTCATCTTATTTTCCCATATGTGTGTGTCGGGGGGAGGGGGGCTTGTGTACGAATGAGTATGCACATGTACCCACTTGCATGTGGAGGCCCAAACTTCATTTTTTGAGGCAGGATCTCTTACTGGACCTGGGTCTCTTTGCTTCCGCTGAATTGGCTGGCCAGCGAGCTCAGAAATGCTCCCATCTCTCTCTCCCCAGAGCTGCAATTTGTCTCATCCATTGCTCTCTCTTTTCTATTTTCTTAGCATTTTTGCACATGTCTACGTTAGCAATTGCCTCTCTGTGCTGACTTTCTCATTTGTAAAGCATGAATAACTAAAAAGGCAAACACATAGATACAACTGGTGTAACTCTTTTCCATGCAGGCAAGCCCGGTGTCCTATTGTAGCTGACACCCTCGTCCCACCTGACATGCTGGCTTCTAACCGCCTACGTTTCCTGCCCTTGTTCCTCCCCCCTTTCCTTCCCTTTGCTCCCTCTTGCCTCCCTTTCCAGCACCAGGAGCAAGGCCAGGCCAGAGCTTGAACCTGGAGTTCCCACACTGGGGTGGTGCTATAGAAAACAACTTGTTGGGTCCGTGGCAGGGATGACACACAGGCTGGGAGGCACCCCATCCAAGTTGTCTCTGCTTCTCAGCCTTTCTTGCCTCCATAGGAATTATCACCTCTGTTTTGCCCCTTCTGCTGGTCCTTTAGAGAACCTATAGGAAAGTGCACTCACTACCTTGCCTGGGACAGAGCTAGTCTGGAGGCTATAAAATAGGTCACCTCCATTCCCTTGGCTTCCCTGCTTTACTGGTATTAAGTCTTAGTGTTGATCCAGAGCTTCAGCAGCTGTGTGTCTTGCACACAGATCTTTCCACGAAGGGGTTAAGCTAGAGAAGATCTCACAGATCCACAGACCACTAGATAACAGGAGAGGGAGGCCCCGAAGGGGCTTGTCTGCGGCCCTGGCATCTTTAGTGCTACGTTGTGGTGCTGCTGAAACGGGATGTGACTAAAGCGGGCCCAGAGGCCGTTGGTGACAGGATATTCTATTTCTTGACATGTGACTCTTCACATTACAGTAATTAATGAAGGCTGCTGTGGATGTGGAGTAGAGCCCAGTTCACGGGGGATGACCGAATGTTCCAGAGGAAGGGGCAAGGTTTTGGTTGTTGTTTGGTTTTTTGAGATAGGGTTTTTCTGTATAGCCCCGACTGTCCTGGACCTCACTCAGTAGATCATGCTGGCCTTAAACTCAGGGATCTGACTGTCTCTGCCTCCTAAGCACTGGGACTAAAGGTTTGCACCACCAAATCTAACTGGGATAGGTTTAATAGATAAATATTTCCCCAGTGAGCACAGACTTGGACGTTAGAGTGAAACAGGTAAGTTACTTTCGCAGAGCCTCACTCATAAAAAAGAAAGAAAAAGAGAGAGAAAGAGAAAGAAAATCCCTCTTCACATCTCACATGCCCCAAGCCATCCTTGAATCTGCTTTGTAGCTGAGGTTGGCAAAGCAGAAATGTCCTATAATCCCCAGCCTCAGTCTCTCCCTCTATGTGTCTATCAGATGGGTAGATGAATAAACAGACAGACAGATGGCACATGTGGTGTGTTTATTATGTGCTGGGTATGAGGGATGAAGCAGTTAATGGGACAAGCACAATTCCTTCTCTTGAGGAACAGAGACAGATAAACAAATCAAGGCTAACCGGTGTAATCAAAGTGACAGTCTGGCACCTGGGGCCACAGAACTCCGGCTGGGGAGGAGGTTGGCAAAGCCTCAGCTTCCACGGGTTCCCCTGTCATTGCCTTGAAATCATGAACCATATAAATATATTACATACTATAAAATAAAATAAATTGTTTGAGAGGCTGATGAGGATTTTTTCTTTCATTTTTGTTCTTGAACTCATGATCTTTCTGCTCCAGCCTCCTGATTTCTGGGACTATTGACATATATGATGAATTTTAACAAAGAGAGGAAAAAGATGGGGCTCTGGAGCATTGGCGGGAGAGGGGTGAACAGAGCTGGCCCAGGGAAGCCAAAGTAGGTTCCCAGAGATTCAAGGGCCAGGTCACTGCCTGAAGCTGTAGAAGAACTGGCTAGGTAGTCTGTCTGTCTGTCTCTCTATCTATCTATCTATCTATCTATCTATCTATCTAACTATCTATCTATCTGTGTGTGTGCATGTATGTATGTGTGTGTATGTGTGTGTAGATGTGTGTCTGTGTGTGTATGTGTGTATGTGTGCCTGTGTGTATGTATGTGTGTGTATGTATATGCGTGTATGTGTGTGTATGTATGTGTGTGTATGTATGTGTGTGTATGTATGTGTATGTATGTGTATGTGTGTCTATGTGTTGTGCATGTGTGTGTGGAATCGGTGGGAGGAAGTGGAAGATTATGGCATGAGGTGATAAAACCAACTGGGCAGGGTCACTAGGGGATTAAATAGTGTTCCTACAAAGTGTCTGGCACAAAAGATGTGCTTCATATGGTGGCCAGTGTTACCAATACTTCCTGGTTATGGCTTCTGTTATTGGCAGTGGCTGGGGCAAGCTGTGAGGGACCCAAACACTGCAGTTAACTCCGCTGACACATTCCTGGTGTGTGTATGTTAGTATATGGTGTGTAGCATGGTCAGTTTCTGTACGTGTGCCCCTTGGCACAGGAAGGCAAAGAGAAGATCTCCTGGTCCTTCTAAAAACAGTGTTCCATCAAACATGGGACCAAACCCTAAGCCATGTGATTGTTCATTGAGTGAGAAGCCTCCCCACGCTGGGAAGGGGCAGGACCACCCTGCTGAGGGCCTGACAAGTAGTCATGACAACCAGTTTCTGAGTACAGGAAAGGCCCTGATGCTGCTGGGCAAAATGCTTTCCACAGATGGGTTCTGTAGCCTTTCGATCACCTTCCAGGAGCATCATCTACAGTGACTACTCCACCTCACAGATGAGGAAACCGAAGGGATCGTCGTGAGGTTGCACTGTCAGGCCTTAGCTCTCCCAGCTCCTAAACAGATCCCTTGTGGAGTGGTCCCCACAGTAGAAAGAGAGAGGCATTCCCTGTTGTAACAGCAGAGACCTAAGCACCACAAGAGGTAACCAGGATCTAGGGCTTAGAGCCCCTCAGCTTTGAGACATCAGCCAGAAGCCAGCCAGATGGTCAGGCGATGTTGACATCCAGAAGTGTGGTGGGTGAGAGAGTGCTGCTCCTTACAGAGCAGGGTACCTTCCCCTCTTAGATGACAACCTCTAGGCTGTGACCACCTTTATACAGAAGAAGGGCTGATAATGTGTGCACCCCCTTGCTTCTTGAAATCAAACAAATGTCGTGTCTTAACCCAGAATTCCATTCTAGCCTTGTAGGTATCCAGCTGTTAGTAACCATGGCCTCTCGATCCT
This sequence comes from Micromys minutus, assembly GCF_963924665.1. Lineage (NCBI taxonomy): Eukaryota > Metazoa > Chordata > Mammalia > Rodentia > Muridae > Micromys > Micromys minutus. Next base: position 50,062,854 of record NC_137979.1, on the reverse strand, counting down.
GGTGGTTAAATGGAATTCTGATTCCTAAAAGACTAAACGAGACCTCTGACCTCTGTCTTCCAAGAGGTTAATTGAGCCCTCTGACCCCTATGTTCCTGACCCCAGGAGCTATACTTAGTTGCCGCTAGGAAGGGCATCTCTTCTCCCTCTTTTAGAACCTGAGACAGGGGCTTCATCTAGCCCTTCCTTCATCCACCTTGGTTCTGAATGAGTGCAGTTCTGAATGAGTGGGGCTGAGGAGAACGATAGCTATGCAAGCAGGAAGACCTAAGCTCTGAGTCCTGTCCCACATTACCCAGGCGAGATCTGGGTGGGGTGTGCATCTGTTACCCCCAATGCTGGGCAGAGGGGAGAGGTGGACCCCAGGAGGTAACCATGCAGCCAATTTTAGCTGACAGATGAGCTCCAAGTTCAGTGAGAGATACTGCTAAAAATAAGGTGAAAAGAGATCGAAGAGAAAGCTGTTGACATTGACTCCTGGTCTCTACATGTATGCACGCGTGCGCACGCGTGCACGAGCACACACACACACACACACACACACACACACACAGTGCATTTCCTTGAGGGGAGTTTGTTTTTGACTGTGTATGAGCAGACAGCCTATAGCCTTGACACCCGAATCATCATTCTTTATCAATGGGTCCCTCTTTCTTGATTTCTCTCTCATTTACAAAACATAGAAACAAATACAAACACCTACAGCATGCAAATTGCATCTGCTAGTACAATGGCTTCAAATGGTGCCAAACACATGGTCCTCTTTCTCTAACGGAGCTTCTTAGCTGTTGTTTGCCTCATTGCTGGCCAGATGTAGTAGCCACAACCGGGCTAGCATCACCCGACCCTTGCCCCTCGAGGCATTGCCTCATCCTCAAGTCTGCCCTGCCTCTTTGCCTCCTGTCCCTCCTCCAGTCTCTCCCCTTCCCTCCCTGCCTATCCCTGCTGCTCCTGCGGCCCTTTGCTGACTAATAATGCCGCTGTCAGTTCAGATTAGAGCCCATTACGTTCCTTCATCTCAGCTTAACATTTTTGTGGTTTCCTATCTTTGCTTAAAGAGCTCCACGAAGGGCAGGGGCTGCCCAGCTGGAGGGTGATTTGAGAGGAAGAATGCAGATCTGTGAGTTCCCAGAGTGCAGCGGTTCTCAGCCTCCCTAATGCTGCGACCTTTTAATACAATTCCTTATGTTGTGGTGACTCCAGCCATAAAATTACTTTCATTGCTTCTTCATAACTGTAATTTTGCTACCGTTATGAATCATAATGTAAGTAGTTTTGAAGACAGAGGCTTAACAAAGGTGTCATGACCCATAGGTTGGGAACTGTTGCCCTAGTGAGATTCCCAATGAAGGCAGGGGTAGGATGGGAGTAGATCCTCCACAGAAGGCAGCTGAGGCTGAGAACAAGGAGCAAGAGCCCTGGGGATCACGGCATCCTGTGGGTATTGCTATAGGCAGACTTAGCCCAGAGTCCCTAGACAAACATCCCACCGGGGACCATGTTTGGAACACTTAGTCTAAAAGGAGTCCCAGAGTGTAGAATTCTGCTGTGGGGAGACTTGTATCAAAACCATAGGGCCCTGTCCCTGAACTGAGGCTGCTTCTTGATAACCCAAATGTGACATGTTTGGACATGTTGCCTATAGTGAGTCCTGGAAGACTTCGTTAAAGCCTGCCTCCCTCCGACCCAAGCTTCAAGAACATTGTCATGGGATCTGGGGAAGATAGATCAGCTGGTAAAGTGCTTTAAGTGCAAGGATCTAAGTCTGATCCTTAGAACCCACATGAAAAACCAGGCACAGAAGCACCAACTTGTAATCCCAGTGTTGGGGAGGTAGACACAGGAGAATCCTAGGACTTACTAGCCACCCATCTAGTATAATTAGCCAGAGAGATTCTCAAAAACAAATTAACAGATGAACAGATACATGGTTCCTGAGAAATGCAAGAGATTTCATTCTAGCCTCTACATACATGCTATGCACATATACACACCCACACATATACATGAACATGTGCAGAAACATACAATCTTACTGGTCTTAGTTTTTCTAAGTAACCTTGGGCAAAGCTCACAGGAAGAGGAAGAATGAAGGTATTGGATGTAAGGACCAGAGGAAGGCAAATTATCATGGCAACAAACCCAGTGGTCCACTATCCTATAGGCCCACCAGTACACCAAGGACTATATGAGCTTCCTCTTCTAAAAAGCTATCTTTTCGAAATGTATGTGCATGAGTAATTTATCTGTATGTATGCCAGGACATCTCCTCTTGTTGAGTTCTTTCTCTAGCTCTCCGAGGTGGGTCTGCCTCTCACCCTTTTACAGGTTAGGAAATGTAACACAGGAAAAATGCTATGCCATGCCTAAAGTCACAAGCTAGAGAGCAGGAAGTGGGCACACCAGCTAGGCCCCTTAAATCTCTCCCGTCTCAAGTCATTCATTCAGTTGAGAGACTGACAGCTTCCATGTATGGAGAACCAAAAAAATTTGCTTGTCTTGAGATGCGTCCCCTGCCACCCAACCTGATGGCCAGAAATGTCTTCCGCAGGGCAGAAAGTGGTAGACTTTCCCCGTGCCCTGATCATGTCAACTGGAAGTTCCTACTCTCTGCAAGGACTTCAGGGAACCCAGAGTGTGGCTCCAAATCAAATAGCACCTGTTTCTACTGAAGCTCACACCAGGCTTCAGCGTTTTAGAGTCCCCCTGTACTCTTGGTAGCTAGACACGTCACATTCCTGCTGGCCATCATTTGTCCCTGCCTGTCCCACCTGCCCTGCCTGCCCTGCCAGCATCTCCAACGCTTCTGTGCCTTCCCTATGTCAGTCCTGCTGAAAACCAAGTCCTCTCTATTTCCACTTGATTCTGTCTGATAAACCTTTTGTACCCAGTCATACAGAACGTCCCATCTGTCCCCTAAAGAGAAGGACATCCTCATCCAAGCCTCAACCACCAGAGCCATTTTCCCCTGTGCCTATACAGCCCATTGTCCCAGTTGTACCTGTTGATTGTTCATTCCTCTCTCCCCCAGTCTTGGCTCACAACAGCCTCAATTCCTCAACAGCTGCCCCTCCCTTCCTTCTTTTCTTCTTTCCTCTCTTCTTCCCTCCTCTCTTTCTAACCTTCAATCAATATTTATTCTGTCCCTCAATATGCCAGGGATGTATGGGTAAGCAAAACTCTTCTTGGTTCTTATTGTAGGAGAACAATCATGTCCTCCTATGTGCAATTAAAAGGCTAATTACCTGTGTCGGGAAGGCTCTGTGGGGACCACAGGAGCTAAAGTTTGTAGCCCAGGACTCACACACATGCTCATGAGAAAGCAAGGCTTTCCAAGACTTCTGCATCATGCTGGATAACTTCCCTGACCATCATGTGGCTAGTGCCCCAAGTCCTTTTTAAAAAACCTTTTCTTACTCATTAAGATTTCACAGGCATTTTCTGGGCTAGGTCGGATGAGTGTGGGCTGCAGGTATCTGCCTATGGGACAGTATTTGTGAGGATGTGGGGAAGGCCAGGATCCTTTTGTAGGTATTTGTCTACAGGTCATCAGTTCAGTCTCACCATGGGGAGGGGTGATGATCCACCAAGTTCTGACTGGTGTGTGTTATTAAACCGCCTTCTAAATATTTATGTTCATACCCATAGAGTTGTGTGGCCCTCAACCTTGGTCAGAGGCTTTTTTTTTTCTTTTAGTATGCCACAGTCAGCACAGAAACACATGGCTGGTCAAAGTGCTGAGAATAAGTGACTGGGTGGCCTCAAATGTGACATCATTATCCCCTCATCCCCCTCAGGAAACATGGTGGAAGAGGAGGCAGAAAAATGTCAGAGGCAGAAGATGGGAAGGACTGCTGAGAAATGCTGTCTTCTGCAAGACATGCTACTGCACTCATGTGCTCCCAGAAGATGTGGCTGTCTGCACAAGATCTGCAACAAGACCAAGCCTGCTGAAACTGCAGCACAGATGGGGAGGAGCTAGCTCACAAAGCTCCACCCCTTTTTGAGGAGCTGTTGGTAAACAATAGCTACTTAGGAAGGAAGACTCCTTCCTAGTTGAGGGTGTGGCCTCTGGGTTGAGGGTGTGGCCTCTGGGTTGAGGGTGTGGCCTCTAGGTTGAGGGTGTGGCCACTGGTCAGTTCTTCCTGCTCTAGTGAATGATCCCACTTAGGTGCAGTATTAATTAGTGGTAGGTTTGTTTGTTTGTTTGTTTTATTTTGTTAAAGAAGAGAACATGAAGTTAGGAGAGGATTAGGTGGAGAAAAACCCCAGGATAGCTAGAGGGAGGTGATGAGGGTTAGATATAGGTATACAATTCTCAAAGAATAAATTTAAAATTTTCTTCTTAAGTTAGGGTCTGTGGTTGGAAGCCCCAGATCATCGATGATACAAGCCTGGGCTTCTTCCAGAGGCTCCTAGAGAGGTTGGCAAGACAGCAAGAGGAGTCATCTGTCCTTCTAGGCTACAGCAGATCCTTGTGAAGGATTGCCTGGGTTAGCCAGGAAGGGCTTGGGTTCCCAGCGTGGTCAGTGTTAAGTGCCTCTGTAAATGTAGTAGTCTGTCTGTCTATCTGTCTGTCTCTCATATCTCACTCTGGTCTTGAACTCTCTATTTATCAAGGATAACACTGAACTCCTTAGTCCCCAGTTTCCATCTCCCATATGCTGGGTTTATAAACATGCAGCACTGCTCCTGGGTTTATGTGACACTGAGGATCAAGTCCAGAGCTTTTTCATGCTAGGTAAACCCTCTACCATCTGAGCTACATCCCCAACCCTTGGTGGACATCTTCACTGAGTACACAATGAAGCCTAACTCATGTGGGTGATCACAGCCACCAGCCTGATGCCTTCTGTCAGCCCAGTGTCAGCCCAATGTTCACTTGCACCCTGATAGTTTAAAATTATGATACTCACCTTCATTTAAAAAAAAAAAAAAAAAGGAAGAAGAAGAAGAAAGAAAAAGAAACCAGGTCTCATTTGGCTGGCCTGGAACTCATATATAGACCAGGCTAGCCTCAGACTTATAGAGATCCTCCTGACCCTGCTTCCTGAATGCTGGGACTAAGGGAGAGCCTCACATACCTGACTCTATCATTCTTCATGGTCAGTAAGTCCTCATTATGTCCTAATACTTGCTCTGCTCACTTCACCATAAAGATCACCGAAACAACCAGCAAGCCCTACTGAAAGCCAGTCCACAAACACTGCTGGGTTGTAATGGTATAGAGGTCCCCCGACCTTGACTACTCTAATTCCCTCACCTCGGTTCACTGAAGTACTGAACAAAGATGCAGCCCCATCCTTAAGTGACTGAGAGCCTCCCGGGACTAAGTCCCTACTGTATGATTGACCCAGACCCTTCTTTCTCTGGACCACAGTCCTCTGTACTAACAAGGAAGGTCAGACCACCTGTCCTCGGGTCCTTTTCAGGCCCCATACAATTCCGACATAGGTTTGACCGACAAGGTCACTAGATGACGTGCAGGAGTCATTAAGTCCCCCAGGACAAGTGCCAGGAAACCTACCAATTGGGTAATTAGGCTTGCCCCGACCCCGCATCCCTTGAGGGAGCAGACATGGACTTCAGCCACCCTTCTCACAGTGGCGGAAGCACTGAGCGCCGTGGGGGTCCTCGGATGGAATGTGGAGGTGGTAGGCGCTGGGACAGAGGGCTCGGCTGACAGATCTAAGGCTGCCGAAAGCCACCAGGTCTCCATGGGGCAGCCTACTGGCCTCCCTCCTATGGAATGACAGCCCCGCTCCCCCCTCACCTGGCGTTTAATCTTTAATGCAGCTCCAGCTGCCCTCGGGCAGGACCCATCAACCCACCGCTCTGATAAAAGCGATAATTAGCTCTTTTTCAACTTTTCCCTTTCCCCCCTCTACTCAGATGTGTGAGCATTGGGAGGATTCCAGCTAATGGCTCTGCCCTTAGCCAATTCCTGGGCCATGCAGGCCGGAATGCACAGGGTCATTAGCAGGGCCTCCCGGGCAGGAGCCTAGGCTCAGGACGTGCTCGCCTTCCTTCTCTGGGATGTCCCAGCCACCAGGAGCACCGGGCCTCAGCACAGTAGACCTGCCTGGACCTGCTGAATCTCACCTCCTTTGTAGCAACTCCTGCCTGTACCACAGTCGGACCCACTGGAAGGTGGCCTTAGGCTTTCACAGGACCAAGCCGAGAGGACAAGGGCCATCCATCTCGAGGCACCGCCCTGCTCCCAGGGCAGGGCGCCCAGATCGGGTTCAGCCATCGGTCAATGCAAAGGCTGCTGACTGGGATACCCTGCTCCCCACCCCATCAACGACTTACAATAACTAACTTCCACACACAGCCTGTCCTTTACAAAGTGCTGCTAAGGAATTCAGCCAGGCACTAGGTGCAGCTCAGGGATCTGCCAGTGCAAGCTATTGAGATGGACTGACCTCATGCAAATAGGGTATTATGAGAAATGGAACCTCTCTGTGCCATGGCTTCTTTAGCCATGGGGTGGGGATGGCTACTGTTGTGCCCACCTTGCAGACTGTTACTCCAGCCAGAGTAAGTTCCTATGCTCTTGGTTCCAATTTTGGATGGTGCATTTAATACCGTTGATAGGCTTCTGTGTTTGTTTTGCAGATATTCATGAAGGTTGTGATTTTCCTAGATATTGTTAAACAGGGTCTCACAGTCTAGTCCAGGATAGTCTGGAACTTTCTATGTAGACCAGACTGGCCTGAACTCAAAATTCTGTCTGGCTCTGCTGCCCAAGTGATGAGGTACCATCATGTCTAATCCTCAGGATCGTTTAAATTTTTCCTTTATCCCCCTCTCCGTGTGTGTGTGTGTGTGTGTGTGTGTGTGTGTGTGTGTGTGTGTGTGAGAGAGAGAGAGAGAGAGAGAGAGAGAGAGAGTGTGTGAAAGTGTGATGCATGTGCCACAGCACACCTGTAAAGGTCAGAGGATAACTTTATGCAGCTGGTTCTCTCTCCCTTTAGGTAAGTTCTGGGTATCAAATTCAGGTCAGGTCACCAGGCTTGCATGGCAAACACTTTTACCCACTGAACCATCTTGCTGGCTCCAGATCTTATTTTCTTAATAATGAACTGATGCATCGGGCATCTCATTGTTCCCATCTGGCACAGGAGCCTCTAATACATGACACAGATGGTGCTGGGGAAGAGGGTGGAGAACAGGGCAGAACTGCACCTCAGCCTGAAGGTCAGAGGTGGGGGCATCCAACAATCATGTCTTCACTATGCCTTATTACTTGTGCAGATGCAGAAAAGCCAGACAGTTTGCTGCTGTCTGGGTACCTGTTCTGTCAGATTTCTTACCCTCAGACTTCATGATGCCATCTGACATCTTTCCCACTGTAGAGCAGCCCTGGCCATATACTGGTTCCGATTCTTTCTAGATTTCGGGATCCATTTGGGAGTGTGTAGAAAGACACATGCATAACATTGGCCTGACTACTCCATCAGATCCTACATGGCTTAAGAATTGGCTGAGGGCAGGGCCCTTTGCTAGGGATGCCCCAGACCCATACTCTTGGCCTCTCCTGACTTTGCAGCTTCAAGTAAAATGCTCCAGACCTACTCCCAAAGAAGTTCCCAAGGAGACTGCACAACAGCCACAGCTGCTTGGTATAGAGGGGAGGCGGTCCACAGACAAAGAGCTTCAAAGAAGAAGCAGAGCTGCACTAACTGTAGATCCAGGAAAACTCAGAAGCCCAGGAGCCCAGAGACAATTCAGCCTCTTCCTCCTTCCCACGTCCATCTCCTGTGCCAGTCAATGACACCATAGGCACAATCATTAATGCCATTAACTCACTGGCATCCACATTGCCCCTAGAAACAGAAAATAGAGAAGTATCTGCCCAGGACTTGGGGAGGAAGGAATGAAGGGTTGCTAATAGGCATGGAGTTCTGAAGCGCTGGAGCATGCGGCTTTCTGGGTGGAAAGATGACCTCACAGTTAATGTCCAACAGGTGGTTTCTAGAGCTCTTCTTCCCAGGTCACCCTAGAAAAGTGGCCTGGGTCAGAAACTCCCTAACTGATTTATAACTGAACACCACCTCCAAGCCAAACTCCGTCCTCTTGGTCCTGAGAGCCACTGGGGATCCAGACAGTCCAAAGTCTCCATGGGCTTGCAATGCAGGCTTGGGGAAGGACATTGTAACAATATATTTTCGGCTCAGGGAGGATGAAATAAAAAGACATCAAGTAAAGAAGGAAGGAGGCCTTCCAGGCCTCAAAGAAGGTTTTACAGAACAAACTGACTTCTGAGATAAGACAGGAGGAAGGGGTGAAGAAGAAGGGTCTGGAGAATAAGGCCAGCCCAGTTAAACCACAGCAAACAGGCAGTGGGGCTGGGGCAACTGGGAAAGCGAACAGTATGTACCAGGCTTGTTACACAGAGCCAGTGGCTCTGCGCTGAAGACTTAACTTCAGCTCTGGTGCAGCAGACAGAATGGGGTGTTCTAGATAGCTTACGAGGGAGAAGCCGCTGCTGAACCCCAAGAAGCGTGACTGATAGTGGTGGCACTGTATGCAGAAGCCCGAGTGAAGCAGAGGCACTTCCCGTGGGTCCTCCTGCTCCATCTATGCTGCCCAGCTAGGACCGGAGCCAGGGAGCGTGGGTGCCACTTGCCTGCCCTGAGGTCAAACTTGGGTCTCTGTGAAGAAAGAGATTCTCAGACATGGGTGCTGACAAACACTGTGGGGAGTGGATTTGGAGATCTGTGGTGGGAGGGGCCTATGCAACAGAACTTACTTTCTCTAGAAAACTTAGGGATTCATAGTGAAGCAGTGGAAATGTAGGTGAGGGAGGTGTATGGTGTGTGTGTGTGTGTGTGTGTGTGTGTGTGTGTGTGTGTGTGTATGAAAGAGAGAGGGGGGGAGAGGGAATGCTTTAGCAGGAAGTTTTCACTTGGCCAAGTTTTAGCAACAAACACTTAGCAGTTTGTGGCCAAGCAGACCTTCCAGGAGAAAAACAAACACCAAGAGTGCAGGCCCAGAAAGTGAGGGATGTGTTAGCTCTATTGCTTCTGGGGCAGGGAAGAAACACAAAACACATCAATCTTGTCTCTGGATGCCAGTAGACACTGTGAGTAGCCAACTCAACAGTTAACTCCCCATTCTTAATAAAAAAGAATCTGCTCACTCAAGTCAGGTGGCCATCCATTTTTTCTTTCAAGGAGGCACCATGAGAAAAACTCTTCTTTGAAGGAGTCACAAGAAGGAACTATCTCTGATGCTTTAGTTATTTAAAGCATTGGCTTTAAATGCTGTGACAGCTGCTTTGACACCATGACATAACCTGGCAGCTACTCAGAGGCTAGTCAAGCAAAAAGATAGAGGGATGTTTATTTTTAAGCCATCTCAGACATTGCATCTTAAAAAGAAATACTTGCTATTCCTGGGAAACCACTGGAAAGTAAGGACTATAGGTTTCTTCTCTCTGGGTCTCCTGACCTCAACAACAAACCAGGCTGATTATGGGTAATGGATGGATGAATGGATAAATGGGTGAATGAATGGGTGGGTGGGTGTGTTGGTGGATGGATGAGTAGGTGGGAAGGTGGATAGATGGATGGATGGATGGATGGATGGATGGATGGATGGATGGATGGATAAATGGGTGGATAGGTAGGTAAATGTATGTATGGGTGGGTAGGTAGATAGATGCATGGATTGATGGATAGATTGATGGATGGGTGGGTAGATTGATGAAGGTGGGTGTGGGGGTGGATGGGTGAATAAAACTCACTAGCTCTCATAACAACTCAGCCCTATTATCTGCTGTTCGGGTTCTCATTATATCCCTGATCAAAGTCAGAGTGGAATGGAGGTTATTTAGTTCCAAACTCAAAGCCTGCAGCCTTCTCATGAACACAGGGTTTCTGCCCCCTCCCTTGAATATGATAGGAAAGACTAGGTCTCAGCAAAGATCTCATTGAGAGCACCTTGCCCTGGATCTCCTGTAGAACTCTGCCTCTCCCTTGATGATGAGATCGCCGTCACCTTGGAGACCCTCTCCCTAAACCTTCACTGTGTGACACACAAAACAGATGCTGCCTAACCCCACCATAAAGGAGCTAGATCTGGAGTCTTAGAACAGTTCTACATTGTCCTAGAACTTGTTTCTACAGGGGATAAAGAGGCATATTCTGCTGGCCTTAATGGAATGGCCTTCCTAGCCAGCCTGTGTCACAGAATCCGAGGTCGCCTGTGAAGATAGTGCTTGCATATTTGACTCCAACCAGGGTGGACAACACTGAGAAGCCACAGCAGGGTTCTGCAGGGTGGCTTTGCATATGTTAAGCACAGAGAGGGCAGGCCTGCATTTTGGCTTTAGGACAGTGAACAGTGGCAGCTAAGTATCATCCCAGCAGCCCTCTGTACCTCCAGATAGTTAAGCTTTGCAGTCTAGGTCAGCCAAGTCATTAATCAGTTGCTTCATCCTGCTTGTGAGTGTGTGGAGGCCCCAGCCTCTCCACAAGGGTCTTCCAAAGGGACTGGCCCCAGTGTGAAGGAAAGGCCCGCCCAGCAGTGACTGGAGCAGCCGGGCCATCTTTCCACAGATTCAGGGAGGAACGGGCAGGGCCGGATGTAGGTCCCGACCTTCTCCCTTCCTCCTGCAGAGGAAGCTCCTCCTGCACCACCTTTGTGCTGCCACTGGGCGTTACAAATCCTTCCCCGCCTGTCGTTCCCTTCCTGAGCAGTGCCTTTTGCCCAGCCCAACCCAGCCCCCACTTCTGAGAGGCCAGTCCAGGCCTGGTGTGGGACTAGAGCTAATGGGTGGGGTAGGGAGACCAGGAACAGAGACTGACCTTCTTCATACAGGCCTCCTCTGGAGTATGGCTCCTTTGCCTCTCCTATAAGAACACAGACACAGACGCAAAGACTTCTTCCCTAATAGGAAAGGGTAGGCAAAAGGGCTGCCGGGATAATGAACATCTCTGGTGTCCTTCATTACCGTGTACGAATGAGTATAAACCTGACGGGTTCTTCCATGAGGGTGCAATGATCACGACCAGTGCACAGATGAGGATGTTGAGGCTCACACGCAGAGGTTAAGCAGCCTGCCTGAGGAAGACGGAAGGTCCAGGTTTGGATGTAGAGATGGCATTGATGCTATAGGGAACCATGCAGCCTCACCTCCAAAAGCAGGTTTTGAGTGGCATGGGTGTGCCAAGCTATCATGGGGTCCACTATTTGGGGGATGAACCTGTAACTATGCCCCAGCTCAGACTGCATTGAGAACCATTGGTGCTCTTATTGTGAAATTTCCAAGACAAATGGAGCAGTCAGTGGAGGAGGGAGGCAGGAGACAGAAGAATGAGCTCTATCCTGGTCTCATCAATCTTGTTTTAAGATGAATATTGTCTAATACTTATTTTTATTACACACACACAGAGAGAGAGGGAGGGAGAGGGAGCATGCACAAAAGCAAGAAAGACTAAAGATAGCTTCATGGTTAGCAGCAATTGCTGCTCTTCCAGAGACCCAAGTCCCTTCTCAGCACCCATGTTGGATGGCTTACAACCCCCTGAAACTCCAACTCTAGGGGATCCAAACCCTCTTCTGGTCTCCATGGGCACCTGCCCATACATACATACATACATACATACATACATATACAAAATAAAAACTAAATCTTTAAGAGTAGTCATAAAACTTACTTAAGGATATCCCAATAGCCACTGGTTCGACTCAGATCTTTCTGGTGGCAAGGAAAAGTGGCTTTCTACTATACAGGAATGTACTAGAAACTCTCTCTGACCTGAGGGTGGTCAAGATAATCCAAGTAGCCTGTCAAGGTCAACAGGCAGCAGCAGGCTGAGCCAAGATTTGAACCTAAGACCCTTCTGATGACTGTGAGCAAGTACCAAGCATGGGACCCCACTGTTCCTAGGGTGGCATATTCCTAATTAAGATTCCCCGTGTCTTACCTGGTGGGGAGGGTCCTCCACTGACACCTGAAATGGATGGTACTGAATCCTGTAAACGCTGTATCTTCTTTATTAAGTTACACATTGTAAAGTTTCTCTTACAACTGCCTTTTGGCTGAGACCCAGTGAAGTTTAATTTATAAGATTAGCCTACTAAGAGATGATAACTAAACACAGTGTAGGACAATGAGATAAACTATAACAAAGATGAATGAACGCATGAATTATCTCTGGGATCTTCCATTGAATATTTTGTGGCCGTGGCTGTACAGATGTAACTGAAGTCAGGGCAGAAGAAGTGACATAAAATAGGATTGGATCCGTGCATCGGTGGCTGGCTGACCATGAGTCAGGAGGACCAGCAGGTCTAGGCGCTGGACTGGGAGGGAAGGATACCCCAGCTGGTCTCTGTTGTCTGTGTAAGACAATCCTCCTGTTCTCCAGGCCCAGCTCTCGGCATAAACAAGGTTTGGAGACCCTCAGTAGAATTCAGCTTTCCCGATTTTAACAACAACAACAATGGTAATAAAGATTACCTTTCAAAGTATGCTATTTTCTTTAAAACAGGGACAGACAGAAAGGCCCCATCAATTTCTATTTTGCCTTGGGCTTCCTAACTACAGCTCCATTTAAGGGTGGGGGTATAAGGATGTTCCGTCCTGGCGCTGTGGGAGAGCAGGCTGGGGGCCAGTCTGGGTTGCTGACCCTCTAATCCCCCCTTAGTGGAATGTGCTTGATTCTGGGAGGCTGAGGTGCTGGGGGTAGGTGAGGCACAGAGGTTCCTTTAACTAGGCAATCGTTCAGGCAGGCTATGGCCCTGTCGTTTGTTCATGATGGATGAGCCCCGAGCCTCCTGTTGAGCTTCATGACCTCACTCTGTGAGGTCTGGCTTGTGCAAGGAAGCCTGGCAGTGTTGGGACATGTTGGCCCCATGGCCTGCAGCAAGAAGGAGGCCTTTGAGGGATGGCTGTCGTCTGGTCCTCTCCTCAGAGGGCTTCTTTGGAGCCTCATGCCTGGGGGGTGGGGTCCTGGGTACTTCCTTCAAAGCTGTAAGATTATCGCCATTACCTGAGCTTGTCTCCCTGAGGGGCAGTTAACTAAGCATGGGGCAAGGGTTCTCAACCGGGGCTTGGTGGTTGCCTTATTTGGAGTTGGTTTTTGGGGGTCACAGGCTGTTTCTGTAGATGCTGAAAGGGGATTGTCCCAGAAGCAGGGGTGTTAGAACACCTTGGGATGGCTAGTTTAGCTCTGAAGCTCTGCACCTCTGCAGAAGCCACCGGAAACCCAAGGGGAGCAGCATCAGGGAGAGGGAAAAGGGGCTTCTATGTTCATCCACCTGGGTCACCCCAATAGAAACCACACATAACATTTATGCCCCTTGGTGTCCTGAAGCCTTATTCCTGTTCAACAGGAAACCTTTTGTGATTGTCCGCACACCCCGCCCTGACCTCAGAGGAACCTACTGCAGAGATTGTAAGCTCTGAAGAACTAAGGGCAGCCTGTGACTCAGTGAGTCCGGAGCAGAGGGAGCAGGAGAGGAGGAAGAGATAGCATCATGTCCTCAAAGAGCCAAAGGTGGGGCTGGAGAGTTGGCTTGGGTATTTTAAGAGAAAATGTTCATGCAGAAGACCAGGGTTCTGTTCTCAGTGCGGGCATGGGGGCTGATAACCACCAGTCACTTCAGGTCCAGGGGACCTAATGCCCTCTTCTGGCCTCAGTAGGCACACAGGCATGCACATGGTACACAGACATACATGCAGGCAAAACACACATACACGTAAAATAAAAATAAATAAATCTTAAGGAATAAAAAAGTGTATTCCAAGCCAGCACTGACGGATAGAGATTGCAAGTGTGGGCTGTACACTTAAACTTCTAAGAGATGTAAAAAAGAAAGAAAAGAAAATTAGAAAAAGCAAGGGCTGTGGTGGAGCTCGGTAGTAGATCCTGTGCTCACTGCTATGAGGAAGGAGGACAACACATCTAATCTGTGATTTGTGCCAGTCACAGGTCAGTGTCCTGTGGCTATTAGCTGGAATCCTTGACAATATTCCTTAGGCCGTAAGATCATCAGTTTTGGACACCTTGCTCGGTGCCTCTGAACCTGTTTCCTTCTTTCTTGAGATACATACACTAGCAATAAGGATGTGTGATGCTTTCCCCCAGTGCCAGAGATCAACCTCAGTGCCTTGTGCATGCTAGTACTCTACCATTAAGCCACACTCCCCAGGCCCAAGTCACTATTCCTAAACTCTCTGATTGGCATTTTTCATTAAGTCCCTTGAGTCTAAGTCAAGTCTGCTTCCCTCAGACTTGCATTCCTTCCAAGAGTGCCACATAGACAGCTACCTGATCCAGGGGATACCAAAGGCCATTTCTCTAGTCAGGAAAGGGCTCTTCCTAGAAGCTGCTATACTGTGGTCCCTCTGAATGCCAAGGGGCCATGGGAATCATTTAGCAAAATAAAAAGCAAGACCTTTGCCCTGGCCCTGAACACAGGTGAGCAGGTTAATCAGGAATTTTCTCTCTCTCACTCAGGGCTCCTGGTAGGCCATCCAGCTCCCTGATGACCTGGGGACACATTAGCTTGTGGTAAATGGGGATTCCCAATGCCTTTTATCCTGTTTACAATACACTGGATTTCCTTAGACAGGTCTCTTCTCTCTTTGCCTTGCTTCTGGCTGTTATGGCTACATGAGACAATCTGGGAAAGACTTTCCAGAGAAGGCAGCTTCCTTGGAGACTGAGTCCTCCATAGCACCTGGGGCAACATCCCCTTCCCTGGTGGCTCCTAGGTTGGAGAGAGGATGCACGATTTTCTGAGCTCAATCCAGCCCCTGAATCCAGATCTGTCAACCTCACTGTCTGCTCAGCTTCAATCCAATGGGTCAGAGCAAACCCAGAGGTGTCCAGGCCATGTCTCCCAGGCTTAGGAGGGGGCTGATGAAAGCTATTGTCTAAAGTAGACCTGATCCAGAGGTGACCTGTTTATCTGTGACAAGCTCTTTGAGTCAGTAAGGCAGGACGGTGATCCAGCAGCTGCCTGGAGGGTCGCATGTGACCATAGTCTGGTCCTCTTCCATCTTCAGTCAGCTTGGGCAAGTTCTTACAGCTCAGTGTCTCTGTGACAAGCAGGGTGGGTCAAGATGTTGGTCCTGCCTCCCAGCAGGGGATGAGAGCACACAATGAGAATTCAGTGAGATTGTGTTTAAAATCAAAGGAGGCATTTTGCCCAGTACTACACCCATCTGAAGTTTTGACTTTTCACAGATGATGGCTCTCCTGCTGTGAGCTGATTTTATTTTTTTGCAGTGCTGGGTCAGAGCCCAGAGCCTTGTGAAGATGGGCAGTTTTAAATCGCCTAAAAGTCAAGTTTCAAATAATCCAGTTTCTGGAATATAGAGCCATGGAAACTGCTCGGGGAATGAGTTAGTACATGAAATCCATTTGCAGTGACTTTGTTTCTGTGATACGAGGGGTTCTAGGCAAATATTCTCCCACTGTGCTACAACCCTACACTGGGGGACAGATGTTTAGTAAGCACCTGCCTCTTATTAGGTGCTGAGCTATGCAGGGACAAAAGACACATCTCCCCTGTGGATGGTGGACAGAGAATTGAGACACCTGGAAGTGCCAAGAGGGAGCACAAGGTACTATGGGAAACAGCAGGGCTGGTGAGGATACACAGCCCCAGGGTTTCAAAGGTGCTCCCCAGGAGAGGTGAAGTCGCAGCGGGAGCTCGAAAAGGAAGTGGGAATTGGTCAGGCTTGAGGCAGAGGGAACAGTGTTAGAGGCACATGCAATAGTAGATGCACAGGGCAGAAGACACAGAGGCCCTTGTGAGGAGAGCAGTGATGACCACAGTGGGCAGGGGAGCATGGCCAGGGATAAAGCTAACGAGGTGAACTCCTCCTGGCAGGAGAGAGACACAGTCCTGTGGTCTTGAGCTATCAGGGGCCGATCAAAAGGCTTGTTCAGAAAGGATTTCTGAGAAACACAAGATTTGTAGAAAACAGAGGGAGGAGAAGGTGCTGATGGTTTGAAGGGACAACAGAATCATCCTATGTGGTCTGACCAAGACAGCCAGAGACATGAACTCCAGAGGTAAAATGAACAGGTAGGCAGACCAGATTGATTGGCTGATTTTTGAGACAAGATCTCACTATGTAGCCACAGCTAACCTTAAACTCACAGAGACCTGTTTGCCTCTGCCTCCTGAATGTGTACTGGGATTAAAGGCATGTGCCAGAATGCCTGGCCAGAAATCTTCTTTTGTTTCTTCAAAAAAAGGATCTCCCTGTATGGCCCAGACTGGTGCAAACTCATGTTCCTTCTGCTGCTGCCTCCCAAGCTTCGGGGACTGTAGGCATGTATAAGACACCCAATCATTTTTAGTAGTTCTGTTCCAAGTTTGCCATCTTACAAACAGGCCAAGTGTGAAGTGGCGTTTAAATCCTGGAAGCAAAGAGCTGTGAGCTCCAAAGATTCAAACAGGAGAGATTCCAAAAGCATGAAGACCACACCATCCTATCTGAGGCCCAACGCCTTCCAGAAGTCTGCAGGTCACAAGGTAGACACTTTTTCTGTCTGTAGCTTCCCTAACCCTCCCACCCACACCCCCTGGCAGACTTACCCTTCTCTGCTTTGGAAACCCTGTGCTCTAGCCAAGGGGAATCACACAGACTATCACCTGAGCAGGCCTTCCCTACTTCACCTCTCTACTTGCTGAGATACCCTGGCCTGCCTCACCATATACCGTCCATGCACTTTAAGGTCCTGCTGAATCCCGTCTTTCTGGAAAGCCTCCTGGTTTAAGACTGGCATCTCTTACCACCTCTCCTTTGTGGTTCTGGGTGGTGAGTCTATGCATGCTAGGCAGGTGCTTTGCCACTGAGCTGCATCCTCAGCCCCTTCCCCAATGGCAGATTTATACTCGACATCGTTAGTTTTTCATAAAGCCCTGATCCTTATCACCCTAACCAGATTAATTCTTCTAGGCCAAGTATCTATTTTACTACATAACAAACCACTTAAACGTATAGTGTCTTAAGCCAGATGTGGTGACTCACACCTCTCTAATCCCAGCATGTAGGAGACTGAGGTAGGAAGATGGCAAGTTTGAGGCCATCTTGGGCACTGCAATATGGTCTCAATGCACCTCATATCCCACTTAAAAAAGATTCAGCAGTTTAAAAATCTATTCCACTGTATCCCTTAGTGTCATGGGACAGGGGCTTGGGCAGAGGCTCCCAAGGGCCTCTACAGCTCTACCCCACAAATCAGCAGTCCTCCAGCATGGTCATGACCTTCACCATTTGGTATTATTACTTTCTAAGGCCAATTGGCTCACAGTCAGTCTCCTTTGTTACCTATGATTAACGTGATGACTTCAGGAGCTACCGGGTCAGCCTCAAGCTGTCAGCTGAGACCCAGATGTTCCTTTCATGAACAGGACTTCTATTCCAGAGCCAGCCTACTCAATCCTTCCCCAGTGTGTGGGAGCCAGAGTGTAGTAAACACTGAAAAAAAATTCACAACCTAGGAATGCAGCGGATGCTGTATTGCTGTGCACTAAGCCTACCAAATTCCTAACTCAATTTCTTTCACGTTTTTCTGAATATTTGTTGTGGCAAATTTTAGATTGTCAACTTGATTGTGTTAACAAACACCTAGGAGGGCTGGAGAGATGTCATAGCGGTTAATACCACTTGCTGCTCTTCCAGAGGACCTGAATTCAGTTCCCAGCACCCTTATCAGTAACTCCATCTGTACTCAAGAGCACATAGCAACACATAGACTCATAAGAAAAAGCAAACACCAAGGACACACCTTCAGATGTGTCTGAGGGGGCTGATTAAAGGGACAGTACTCACTGTGAATATGGGTGTCATTATCCCATGGGTCACATCCCTGACTAAATAATACAAAAAAGGAGAAAGCCAATGGAGTGCCAGCCTTACCCTTTTTATTTTCTGGTCTGCTGAGATGTAGTGATTAGCTGCCTACAGTCCCAGCTCCACGAAGCTGTCACCATGACATTGCTGACAGGGAGGATGGTATCTTCTCACACTTTTAGCCAAAATAAACTCTTCCTCTCCTAAATAGCTTCTCCTCAGGCATGAGTCACAGCGAGGAGAGAACCAAATGGCAGGCACAGTACACAGAACAAGCAATTTCTGCAGTGTGCACGTTCACTAGCAAAGCACAGTAACGAACTGAGTCAGTAATCACCAGCAGAGGGAAGGACGCACAGCATCCTAGGTGCCAACGTAGTCAGTGCTAGCAAATGGCACAAGGAACTGGAAAGGCAGGAAAAGCTACCAAGATCAATGCATTCAGGCCCCAAACAGCCATGGCATTAAAAATAATAACAGCTTTGTTCTCTCTCTCACGGTGGGCAGAAATAGCACATTCAAAAATAAAGGGAAAGAACAGGTATAGTTACTGGGCCCAAATAGAGACTCATAGTGGACAGATAGTGTAAGGAATCTTTGCTGTATTTATTACAAACAATGAATATTACAAAAATGAATGCAATCCACCCGGGCAGCAAAGTCATGGGGCAGGCAGCTACTCACTGCACCTTAGCAGAGCAGAAAACAAAGAAGGAGAAGACTGGCATTTTGTTCCTATTATTTATTCTTTCTGTTCCTCATAAATTCTGTAATACAATTTTAAACCAAAATGCCTATACAGCAAGTCCCACAAAGATTTGATCTTGGGCCTCACACAAGCCAGAGACAATTCTACTGAGATACACACAAGCACACATATACACACTTTCCTGTGCATCCCTCACCATCCAAGTACTAAAAAATTAATAAAATAGCATCCTATCTACTCCCCCACTGTCCATTCAACTATAGCTGAACTGCACCCTTCCCACAAACCCTCTATTAATTTTTGAAGGCCCTATACTCATGCTTTCTTGCTCCATGAACCTCTGTTGCTCTTCTCCAGGTCCTTATATTAGTCATAGCCTAAATGGCAATTGTTAATTCAGCTTTCAAGTAAGAACCTTCTCAATAGGCAGCGAGAATTGAAACATCAGAAATGTGTTTTGCTTGAATTCCTACTCCACATATCTGAGCATGGTGCATAGTAGATGCTCAATAAATGTTGAGAGGAACTGGGAAATTTAATGTTAGGGAAATGGATATGGGAGGGCAGTCTCTTGGGACACAAAACTGGGAGGGATGCTGGATACAGAAAAAATCCAAGCTTCAACTCACCAAAGGAAGAGGAACAACTCCTCCCTTGGGAGGAACTGTAGATAAGAACCTAGATGGATGGAAATGAGATGGAACTAGGTGAAGACAAGTGTTTGAACCTTTCCAAGTCCTAAGCCAAATGTCACCCGCCCTCCATGTCTTAAAAAAAAAAAAAATTCCAATTGAGGACACCTCTAGCCCAGTTCAGTATCTTTGTATTTATTTGGACTGTCTACCTTTTGGAAGGTTTATTTGTATACAGATCGTATTTCTTTTTCTAGTCCAACCTCTTGAAAAAAAAATGAAAAATTTGGTTGTTCCACGTCACATAGAACACATGCTAATCACTCGCTCACTGTGGATTTACTGGAAATGAACAGGAGATGGGGAGACCAGTGGACGGACAAGTTCGAGATAGGAAAAGCATCAGTCGTGGGGAGCGAGATCCCCAGAACTGCAATTACACACTTCGAGGAAAAGCCAAGCTGGAACGCTGGGCGAAGAGCGACGTAGCGTCGCCCGCGACTTCTCGCTGAGGCTCTGACGTCAGTACCTCGCGACCGTCCTCTCCGATACCTGACTCAATCCTGAACCTGGACTTTAGCAAAAGCCTCTCCAGCCACTCTCCGCGAGGCCAAGCCCTGAGCCACACCCATCCCTCGTGTCTTGCTTTCCTTTCTCGTAACCCCTTCTCCGACCTCACAACCACCACGGGACAGGCACACTCGCGGGCGCCCTACTCAGAAGGGCGGGTCCTTGAGACCGGAAGCCGGAAGTGGGGCTGTGAGGACGTGTTCCGAGGAAGCCGCAGGCCGGCTAGGCCGGCGTCATGGAGCCACTATACCAACAAACACACAAGTGAGGGCTGCGTCGGGGAGCGGGCTGGGCTCGGTCGTGGCTGCGGCCCCTGGAGCTCGGGTCTCTGGGGACTGCCATTGTGGAAGCCGAGCGTTTCCTCTCGGGCTACTCCGCACTTCTTAGCCCCTAGCGGGATGCTCTCTTATCCTCGCGGGATCCGGCCTGGGCGCGAAGGCTTGGGCCCCGTAGCTCTTGCCGCAAGCCTTGACTGCCTATTGGGAAGGAAAAGTAGCACCCCCAGGTTTTAGTATTTTGTCCAGCACCTACCAGCGTAGTCTTCAGGATTGGTAGAGCTTAGAGAACAGAGAAACTGTTGAGGCTTTTGCCCATGAATTCATTGCTTAGTTGGGAGTGTCAGGGGTCGTACGGAAAAAAAGTGTTTTGTGTACTTGATTGGATATTACAGAACATATTTTTGTGATGCAAAGACATGTAGGTAATGGTGACTATTATTGTTAGTCATATCTGATTGCAAGTTACCTTTAAGGGAAATTGAAATTGAGTCTTAGATTAGCTTCGCATAACTAAATTGAGTTTCCTTGATGGGTCTTTTTTTCATATTGTCCTGTGTTTTGGGTACTTGCTGTGTCATGTAGCTAGACACGACAACGAGGGGCCATACCTATGCTAATTTAAAGACCCTCTGTTGATCTTATGACAACACTGAGAAATCGTACTCCTTGGGCCTGAAAAATGACATAAAGTAATCATCTCGCCTCCCCAGTAAACTCATGACAAAGAGAATGGAAATAAGTTGGTGGTTATTCTCTCTTTACTTCATCAGCAAAGTGTTTGATTTGGGTGGGGGAAAATAAACTACATTGTAATAACAATTTGCTTATATAAAAAGTGTAGGAAGAGATTTAAAAAAAAAAAAAAACTATCTCCCGTGAGTCATGTAGAAAAGAAATGAAGCAGAAATCGCCTTCATTTACTAAGAACAGATCCTTTACATAGCAAGACACATGGACCTAGAGGTGCACTGAGGTCAGCCTGCTAGCTGCTGAATCGACGAAACTATCGGGACATACTCTTCTCACTAGAACTTTGAACCAAGTCTGTGATTGTTTCTTACTGTGAAGGTACATTAACAGTAGATCAGTTATTTAAAGTTATATCACTGTAAAAGTCCTGATCACCGAATGAATGAGAAAAAAAAGAAAAACAGGACATTTTACATTAGCGATCTCCTACTAGGATAAGCTTTAAAGAGAATCCGATAGGCTTCCATTTTGGGGATATTCATGTTCATAAAGATACATCTATCCTTTGTGTTGTCCAGTCTGCCATCCCGGATTTCACCTCTCGGTAGTTTGGATGGAGTAGGTGTCAGATACAAACAGTTCTATAGCGAGCAGGCCTTTCTGGGAGTTTTAATCAGTAGTTAATTTTAAGAGCTATTATCCCAAGATCAGTTTGTCAGCTTGCCTTATGAGGTAATGGCTACAGAGGTAGAGTGGAAGATGTGAAAATTGTGTGTGTGTGTGTGTGCCCGTGTGCATATGAGCATGTGTGTATATATTCAAGACAAGATTTTATTACATAGCTGAGGTTAGCCTATAACTTGCAGTGTGGCTTAGACTGACTTTGAGCTTAAAGTCCACCTGTTTCTTTGTCCCATGTGCTAAGATGACAGGTGAACACCCCTATAACCACTACTTAATTCCTTCTTTTCTTCCCTCCTTCCTTCCTTTCTTCCTTTCTTCTTTCCTTCTCTCCATCCAGTCCTCCTTCCCTCTGTCCTCCCCTCCCTCACTCCCTCCTTCCCTCCCTCCCTCCTCCCCTTATTCCTTCTCTCCCTCCCCCTCTCTTTTATGTTTATTTATCTATCTGTTCGTTTGTTTGTTTGAGATAGAATCTCACTGTATAGCCCTAGCTGACCTGGAACTCACAGAGATCCGCCTACCTCTGTCTTTTGAGTTGTTGGGATTAAAGATATACACCATCACTCTCATTACTTTAAAAGTAGCAGCAGCTTAACTTGTTGCTGTTTAGTTTACACAGCATCTTCATATTGCACTGGGTTTTGTAATCTCTCAAATAAATGTTACCTTAGCAGCTCAGTTTGAGAGTTGAGATAAGGAGGCACCAAGGAGTTCAACAACTTGCTAAGTGTCTGACAGCTTTTTGTTGTTGAACTAGACTTGCATCTGAGATCCTTTAATTCCCAAACCCTGTTTCTTCATTATGGACAGAGGTAGTGAGCACACCAGCTGGCTGTGATGGAGGTGGTTTGTGACGTTCTTTTTCACTTGTATGGTGTCCAGGCTGCTCTCAAATTCAAGATCCCCCTGCTGGGATTATAGATGGCACCACCATGGGGCCCAACAGACTCACTGACTTCTGAAAGAGCAGTTTCATGTAATATTCTTGTTACAACATATGGAAAGCTTTAAGAACAATAGCAGTGCCTCTTGCTTAATGTGTACTAGCTCTCTGCTTGGTTATATTGTCACCCAAGTTCATGATGGACCCCATGCTAGACAAGTCTGAGACTTCTTTTTCTCTCATACCCGCTCCACCAAGTTGTATTTGGGGATCACCTATCACTGGCTGTGTAGGTGGTGTCAGTTCCTAGTTGGATGGAAAGATTCTCCAAGTGCTGGATTGGTAGCTCCCTCCATACCTTTCACACC
Source organism: Micromys minutus (assembly GCF_963924665.1). Taxonomy (NCBI): domain Eukaryota; kingdom Metazoa; phylum Chordata; class Mammalia; order Rodentia; family Muridae; genus Micromys; species Micromys minutus. The sequence goes on along the minus strand of NC_137979.1, from coordinate 50,040,213 downwards.
AGGCCATGTTGTTTGCCATTATCTTCTAGACGAATGTAGAGACTGACTTCCTTTATTGATTATGTCTTTTCTAATTCATTTACAGCCAGATAAGACTTACAAATAGAAATCAAATGTGGAAAGCTAGCAGTGTTTTTCTGTAATGTCTTAAAGTTACCCTTTTTAGCTTAGGGTAAGATTATTGTCTCTCCTGTTCTTGAGCATCTCAGGCTTGAAAAGAACTGACAGGAACATCCATTGCAATTCTATCTTTGCTTATTAAAATCTTGGTAAGGTCTAGAGAGTCCATGGATCTGGCGTTGTACTTGTAGGGAGACCTCCTTTTCTTCTCCTCCTCTTCCTCCAGAAGACAGCTTGTAATTGTGTGATGTGTAAATTGTTTCCTGTGCCAAGCTGAAATGTAGGGTCTTGGAACATGTACCTTTTACTTTGGGGACTCCCTTAAGCAGAAGTGGGAGGCAAACCCTTTTCTACTTCTTATGTCTATTCCAGATATTTGAAGAGCATCCTGCGGTGTCTGTTTAACCTGCCACAAATCTCAGTCTGTACTTTCTCCAGGTTCCATTTATCACAGATACCATGGAAGAAACCAACACCTTTTTTAAAAAAAAGCCAAGATTTAAAATTATAATCCTTTCCCACTGTAGATGACCTGAGGTTTCATTTCCTGCTTTCCCATGGAGTGTTGTGACTGTGTAGCCCATTTGTTTGTTAGATGTTTGGATGAATGAATAACTTCATGAGTTTCATTACTTAACCATTACATTACCATCTGGAAAAAAAGCCCTATTATTATGTTATTTTATTTATGAAATATTGCAAACATATAATGAGCAATTTTACCCAATATTAGGATTTATATTATTTTATGTGCTTCAGATTATTGATTTATAAATAAGCTGAATCAAAAGCACCTACATCTGTTCTCATCCCTGGAGCTAGTCACCCTCATCATCAGTGATTTTCATTCACTGTGGTTTTATGTGGTTTTTAATTTACGCAAATCAGATTGTCCATACTTATATGAGTAGATTAAGCTTTTATAAATATTTAAATGGTGGGTGTGGGTGTGGGTGTAGTTGATCCAAAGTGTGGCGATGAGAGGACAGCTTGCAGGAATTGGTTATTCCAGTATAAGTTCTGGAGATCACACTCAGGTTGTCAGGTTTGGCAGTGTGCCCTGTCACCCACTGAGCTATCTTGCTGACCCAACTAGCTTTTATTTAATATACTGAATTAATGGATTCTTTCTTAATGACACTTCAGTAGTTATTGTAAGATCAACAGAGTATTATTTGCATATGTCTCACTGAGTAGATCCACATTCCTTTATTTGAAACTTTTAAACACAAGTAACTTTGAAGAATTTTTTTAGATTTTTTTTTTTTTTTTTTTTTTTTTTTTAGAAAGAATTATGTTGCATGAGCATGGTGATCTATGCCTTTAATTCTAGCCTTAGGGAAGCAGAGAAGCAGATGGATCTCTGTGAGTTTGAAGCCAGCCTGGTCTGTATAGAGAGTTCTAGGACAGCCAGAGCTACATAATAGAGAGACCTTGTCTCCAGAAAATTATGTATATATATTTTGCATGTGTCTTTTGTCATGTAACATTTTCAACATAAGGGCAGCATACGCCATATGAAAGAGGCAATAAAATGTCCGACTTTGTGGAATAAACAAAGACCATAGACTTAAGTCTGATCAATTTCCACCACATAATTATAGGCATGTACAGAAATGCTTTGATAACATCTATTACAAGTCTGTAATATTAATCAGGATCTCTTGTAAGACTTTTATTGCTGAAAGTGTGATGCTGGGTCATGTAGTGTGTGTAGTGATGTTACCAGGTATTGTCAGAAAGCTCTTGAAGTATTCCACCAATGTATAATCCTGCCAGGCAGGTCTGAGACTGTCATAGTTTCCCTACCTATGTCTGTATCCCATGTTCCTGATGGGACAATGCGATCTCACTGGTTTTAACATGTGTTTTTTTGACTTAACATTGGCATTGATCAGTTCTTTATGTATTTATTTACTCTGTGTTTTCTTTTTTGTCATTTGTCCTTTGGCCATTTTCAAATTTGCTTTGTTAAACTTTTTCTCTTGGTTTGCAGTTGTCTTTACATATATATTCTGGACATCATTACTGATTTCTACTACAGATGTATTTGCTCATTTGATGATGGGTGCTTTTAGTATAGTTTGTTTTGCAGCCACATTCACTTGTCCTTTTCTTTGGGGTTTGACCACGGTGAGGGTTCTTTAATTCAACATTATTTATGTATACCTTTTAAAGTTACCTTATTATTTTTATATGGCTTTTAATTGAAATAGAATTACATGATTTTCCCTTTTTCCTACCTCCAGCTCCACCTAGCTACTTTCCCATGAACCCCTCCCATGCTGACCCACCTTCAAAGTAATGCCCTTTTTTTGGTTATTGTTAAATACACAAGTATATATGTGTGTGTACAAATATCTGTAATGTAACCTGCTGAGTGTGTTTTTGTTGTTTTGTGTATATGTATATGTGGTTTCAAGGCTGACCACTCTGCATTGGACAATCAGTAAGGGCTCATCCCTGGGAAAAATCTAACTTTCTTCCAACAGTCTTTAGTTGCTTGGAGTTCTTTGTCTAGGGGTAGGACCCTGCACATATTCCTCTTTCCATGTTAACAGGTCCGTTGTTAATAGCCATTTTTAGGAGAGACTGTTTCACAACCTGGTTTTCTGGCTCCTATAATCTTTCTGCTTGCTACCTGTTTCTTGATGTTCCCTGAGCTGTAGATGCAGGGGTTGTGAAGTAGATGTTTTTGTTGTGATTTCTGGTTGCTTCTCGGGATCATAAATCTTGCCTTGGAGCATTCAAAGTCTTAGATTGGTTCTCTGGTCACACTTAGAAGTTAGAGGAAAGCTATGGAAAAGGCTAGGGATGCACTGAAGCCAGATTGGGGCAGTTTGCTGGCCCTGGTAAGTTGAGGTTATGGTATATAATGTTCACAGTAGAGAAAGATTGTTGAGCTTTCCCTTAAGGGCTGGAGATGAGGTCTCCATCACGCAGGCACTATGTAGAGAGCCTTGTTTAATAAGCACAGGAGGCCATTGGGGCTAACATAGACAACATTCCAAGGGCTGACAAGTGATGGGGAATCACTAGGAAGGGGTTGGAAAGTCTCCAGAGAGTGCTCTGGCCTAATGTCTGGGACATGTTGCATTTCCAGATGAGATGGCAGTCCTCCTGTTGTCAGGGAAAGATGTTTACAAAACAGGAGATGCCTATCTCTCAGGGCCATCCTCTTAAGTATTCCTTCCACTGCCTGGTCCCCTCTGCTCTTTCTCTCCCTGACTGTTTTCCAAGCACTCCATTTTGCTTTTACTCCACGTGAAATGCCTTGCATGCCCTCTGCAGATCACTCATTGTCTTCCAACCTTTCTTGACTTAACCTCATTCTACCTTCTTAAAAGTGCTGCTCAGACCTGTGTTCATATCCTACATGGTGGCATGCAGGACTGTAATCCTAGCACTGTGTAGGCTAAGGCGGGAGGGTCACAAGTTCAAGGCAAGCCTGGGCTATGTAAATGAGGTCTTGTCTGAAAACCATGCAAGCACAACTCTTCCCCCAACTTTCTGTTTGTTTCTGCTTGTGTGTGTGTTGGGTTTCTTGTAAATCTTCTCGGGGATTTTTCATGTCTATCTGGCCTGTCAGTTCCTAATTACATTGTTTCTCAGAGGCAAGGATTCTATCTCCCTTGCCCTTTGACTCTTGGTAGGCAGACCAGTGCTCAGCACATTGGGTCGCAGAACAGATAGTGGGGTTGGCTGGATATTGGTTGAGGTTTATCGGCTGCTGTGTGGCCTTGAGCTACTTACTTGACCTTTCTGGGTTTCAGTTTTTATTTATAAAATGAGAGCAGTGATAGTGCTTTTCCTCTTGGGGTTATTGACTTAGTGTCTCAGATACAGTAAATACTCTCTAAATGCTAGCAGTATTTTTATTAGCATTAGGATATTCGAAACGATGCCAAAATGGGGGGCCTAAAGTGCCACATACACTACAGTTGAGCAGCACTGTCAGCTTGAATCAGTTGTAAGATGGCATTAGAAAACGGTGTCTTTCCTGACTGAGGTGCTAGTGATTTTCCTGTCTCACTCATTTCCTCTCTCTTCCTTTGATAGGCAGGTCCACGAGGTCCAGTCTCACATGGGACGCCTGGAGACGGCAGACAAGCAGTCTGTGCACTGTGAGTAATTAACCGGGGAGAGCAGAGTCCTTTCTCTGATGACATGGGGCTAATGGGCTGGGTTTCCTGGCTGCATTCTGCCTTGGGGGCTTAATGACTCAGCATGGAATGAGATGTTAGAATGGGCAGAAAAACCCTATGGCCAATAGATTTCCCCAATTGTGCCCTTTGGGTCCCACCAGTTTTATCCCCCATTACCCTTCCACTCAACCTGACTTGGCTCTATGGGAATGGACGTTCTCTCTCCATCTGTCTTAATCTAATTACCTAATCTGAAAATTCAGACATGTTGACCTGGAACTGTCCATCTCTTCTGAGCTAAGAACTCTGGCTTCTTAGTAGGATTATTCAGACAACTAGCAATATTAATTAGTTTAGTTCCCACACCACAGTTTCTTTTGTGAAGCATGTGGGTTGTGGTTTGGAGTTTTTTGGTGTTGTTCCAAGCGGCCCCTTACTGAGCCAGCCCTTTAGACCTCCCTGGAACTTTTTGTCTCCTCACAGCCCAGCTCTGGCCAGGCCCCTTTCTGTTTCCTCTTTTTCCATGGCTTCCCAGCATGGCTCTTCCCTTAGCCCTGCACCCTACAGTGCTCTAATCTAAACTGTCTGTGTTTGCTGCAGGTGTGAAGATCTAGGAAGAGGGTGGTACTGGGGTTGTCATTTCTTGTGGGGAAGGCAGCCGCCTGGGTGAGTGCTCCATGCACTCAGGTTTCTGCCCACTGGCCTTTGTTTGCCTTCCCAGCAATCTCACTGTTGCTTGATTAGAAATGGAAAGAGGTCGTTTTGACAGCTTTATCAAAGGGGATAAGGAAAATGACTATCGTACTTTCTACCTCTGCGGGTGCTTTCCTGGGTCTTTCCGATTGATATGTGGTCTATTTTGAGGGTTCTACCACATGTCAGCCTCTGGGTATTTCCATACTAATCCTCCCATTCCTTTATGCTTTTTATTGTTCCTTTAGCCTCATTACTGTAAGGGATTCAGCTGGAAACTTTTTCCTAGGGGTTTATAATCCATATTTGAGACCAATCTCAAACAGACCTATATCAGAAAATTCAGCTTAACAGTTACATGGGCAACCTTTAAGTATTCATTTTCTTTTCTAATGGCAGATAGTTTATGGCTATAGACATACCTTCTACTTTAAAAACAGGGCACCTGACAGCTGTGTGTGCCTCTCTGTCTGTATGGACATAAGGATGTGTGGGTATTAGTTAGTATACCTGTGTTTGGGACACAGCGTACCTTGAATTGATTCATCTTTGTGTATGTTGTGCTCCTTTTGGAATACATATGTTTTAGTTTGTGTTATAGAAACATGTTTATCACTTTTACTTTGTTGTTTTGGGGTTTTTTGTTTTGTTTGTTGAGACAGAGTTTTTTGTGTCTGTAGCCCTGGCTCTGTAGATCAGGCTGGCCTTGAACTCAGAGAGATCCATCTGCCTCTGCCTCCCAAGTGCTGAGGTTAAAGATGTGTGCCAACACGGCCAGGCACAACTTAACACTCTTAATATAAGTTCATTATCTTTCTCCCCCCACCCCTCTTTTTGTGCAGTAGTAGAAAATGAAATCCAAGCAAGCATAGACCAAATATTCAGCCATCTGGAGCGCCTGGAGATTTTGTCAAGCAAGGAGCCCCCTAATAAAAGGCAGAATGCCAAACTGTGAGTGTCGATCCCTGACTTGGCTCAGATACCATGGGCCCCTAAGGCAGACCTTTCTCCCAGTGGAAGCTATAAAATATTCTAAAAATGTGGGTACATACTGAAGAAATGAAGTCTGTGCAAAGATAAAGCCTCCCTAAAATACACAGTTCTGTGTAAGCAATAGGCTCTCCAAATTTAAGAGTAAGTAAACCTGTGATCATGGTTCCTTATTTCATTGGGGGTGATTATAATCCATTGTTTCTTTGAGGTAATTTTGAAAATAAGCATTTTTTGACCAGACCCCTGGTCACTGAAAGCTTAGTACTGCTGGGGAGGGAGTTTGACTCTGCTGTTTGGTTTCTACTGGCATCTGTTAGGCTGAAATGCATTTGTACTCCTAATCACTTCAATCAGTCTGCTTATAATGAAGTACTGATCGAATCTTTGATACTCCACCGTGAAATTCAAAGGAAAACTACCCTCACCACCACACTCCAACCCCTACTCCCAAAAGTTTCATGAAACTTCATGGCTGCTCTACCTTAGAGCTGCCCTTGGGCTTCCTCTAGGAGTACAGTATAACCCTCGGAAGGTCAGAAAAGGGTCATCAAGCCTGCTTCCTGTCACCTGTTCCCTGAAAAGTCAGAGTCCAGCAGACATTTAAATAAAGCCTCTGGAATTGTGTGTGATTGTACCCACCATAACCACAGGCTGCTGCTTGACTCAACATCTTTGTTTAGGTGAGGGTGGGTCCTGTGGGGAGAAGTGCACATAGAACTGGGCTGCCTCAAAATGTGCCATCCTCGGGCCCTAGGATTTAATCTCTGTCTCCATTAACTCCAGCCGTGTCGACCAGCTAAAGTATGATGTCCAGCACTTGCATACTGCCCTCAGGAACTTTCAGCACCGGCGCCAAGCCAGGGAGCAGCAGGAGAGACAGCGAGACGAGCTTCTGTCTCGAACCTTCACCACTAACGTAAGCCAGACACTGGGGGTTGGCAGGTGCCTGACAGGTCAGGATTGAGTGCAGGTAACAGGCATCAGCTCTTACCAGGGTGCCTGAAGCCCACTCAGGAGGAGACCAGGTGGAAATGCTGGGACTTTGTGCATTGCTACTAAGACCATGCCTGGCCAGGGAGATTTCTCTCCAAACAAAAACCTGAGGAGGAAGCATTTAAACTGAAGCAGTGGGCAGAGACGAAAATTACCTGGTTTGACTAGTCCACTGCAGAGGTGGAAGTTCACATGGTCGAGATGTTTTTGTGATCAGATAGAGACAGATGATTAGAACTTAACCCATTTGGAGAGACGACAGCATCAGAAAGCTGCCTCCAGGCACTTGCCATTGTGCTGTGTGTGTGTGTGTGTGTGTGTGTGTGTGTGTGTGTGTGTGTGTGTGTGTAGCCTCAAATGCATTAAAATGTTTCTGCCCCTGCTTTGAATGGCAATTTGGAGGAATTTGTTAACAGATGTTTGGTGTTAGATGGATTGCTTGACTTCAGTCTTTAGGAATAGCCTGTTGGTTTGCATGTTTGGTCTCTTAGAAGCCCTGCCCTGTCCTCTAGCTTCAGTAGGCTCATTCTCTGCAAGCGCTACCTGCTGGCCCTTTCAGGGACTTATGTAGTGTGTTCTACCAAACAAGGTGGGTTTTGGGCTTCATATTTTGTCATTTTCTAAACCTGCTAGTAGAATTCCTGGCTTTACACGTGTGTAAAGCCACACTGTAGACAGCAACACTCCGAGTTAGCCTGGTGGCTCTAACGGCACACAGACTGGGCTGGGGAGAGGGCCAAGTCATCACCAGCAGTGCATGCTCTCTTTCCTGCTGTCTGACTGGCACAATTTCCTGCCAGGCAGTGCCCATCCACCACAGAAGCCCCACTTCCCATTGGCAGATGAGTAAACCATTGCTCCATGCCCCGCCGAAGTGCGTTTCTCCCAGTGCTTCAGGTTGTGGCTTCACAGGTTTTTTTTTTTTTTTTTTTTTTTTTTTTTTTTCCGAGCAGGTGGGCTGGCAGACTGTGGTGATTAACAAGTCACAAATGCAGTGCTGTAAGCTACTGAGTAAGATAGCATATGACATGAGATGGCATACTCAGGCACTTTTAGGCTAGATATGACCTCTCAGGATGATTTTGTTCATTGCTAGCTTGATGTGGCACCACATTCACCAGGCTTCTCATAAACATTGACTCAGCAAATAGAATTACCTTCAAGTCACTACCCATTCTAAAAGAGCAGACTAGCATCCTTCCCTTTGTGGTTGGGAAGACAAGGCAGGTTTCTCTTAAACACTAGAGTTAATACCAAGGTACCAAGAAAACATTTGAGAAAATTACTAAATATGTCTCCTTCCTTTGAGGAGCTTCCATGTTAGCTGGAAGATTCAAAATGTCCACCTAAGGCTGGTTCTGAACTTGAGCAGCAGAAAAAAATGGTTAATCACCTGCCAGTGGGAATTGGGGCACTGCCTGGCAGGAGATTGTGCTGGTTAGACAGCAGGAAGGAGAGCACTCACTGCTGGTGATGACTTGGTCCTCTCCTCAGCCCAGTCCATGTGTGGTTAGAGCCACCAGACTCCCTCTCAATGTTTCTGTCTACGGTATAGTTGAAATTGAGAGTTAGCTGTGCACCCAACCCTGAGATCCTACTTGTTTGGACAAGCTGTTCCATCTCTCTCGGCTTCACCTTCTTCATCTGCAAAATGTAGAGAGTAGAAATAACTCCCAGCCAGCTGAGTGAGTTTAGAGAGAAATGCGCCTGTGAGGTAAAAGGACTTGGTCCATGCTGATAGGGCATTTTCAGTTGGAAAGTCCTGAATCCAAAGGAGTGCTCAGTAGGTAAATCCATCCCAAAATCTGTGAAGTCCTGAGATCTGAGGCACTTGATTCCCAAACATTTCGGACAGCCTGTGCTCAGTCTATAGTCCTCTTTCTTTTCCACTGCCCCTTCTTTCTTTAGCAACCTTTTCCTGCCTCCTCAGAACTGTGTTCCTATCCTGCTGAACACCCTTCAGCCTTCAGTAGAAAGCACTGCCCCTTTGATCTGTAGTTTCAGTCTAATCGGAGGGATAAGCTATAGATACAATAGCTAAAGAACAAAAGCAAATATGTAATAACACATGAGCAAGAACCCCTGTAAAGGAACATTTGAGAAGTCATCTTTGGGAGGAACCAGAAAAAACCTTTAGGGGGAATGAATGAAATCTGGAAGAAATAGCCAGGTTTTCCTCAGTGGGGAAATGTGACAGATGAATAAGTCAATACTAGAGCAGAATTCATTTGGAGAGTAATGAGTCTGACATCTCTTCTGTGACCCCGCCCCCTTACACCTTTGTTTTGCTTTTTCTTCCCTGTTGGACTCTCTGATTCTTGGCATTCTTCCCACTAGCTCTTCTGGCTTGACCTTGGCCAAAAAGGCAGAGTAGTAAGATTTGGCCAGACCCCAGGAGCTGACTGGCAAGCAAAGTTAATCAAGTGCCTGCATTTCTTTCACAGGACTCTGACACCACCATTCCCATGGATGAATCACTGCAGTTTAACTCCTCCCTCCAGAACATTCACCACGGCATGGATGACCTCATTGGAGGCGGGCACAGTATTCTGGAGGGACTGAGGGCCCAGAGACTGACCTTGAAGGTGGGGCCCCTGCTGGAGAATAGAGAGAAGGCCTCTTATTTTGTCCTTGTCTTATAGTCTAGCTCTGTGTTTGTATTGTTTCTGTGTCCCCAGCTCCCATGTGACAGTAAGCCCAAGCCCTTGAACTTGCAAATTTGCCAATGCTTGTAACGAATGCAGTGGCATTTTTTGATAGCTAGGGCTTTGCCCTTCTACTGACTCAGCATGGAATGGAGCCTGTTGTCATAAAGGGGACCAAAGACAGGCTGAGAAATGCTTCTTTAGGTTTGCTCTTTTAAGAATGAAGGCATGGCAGTTTTCTGTGGTGGTTTTCTCTGGGGTTTTGGCTGTGGAGTGCACAGGGATGTCCCCATGCATCTCTTCTTGTAGCCACAGGTATTCCAAGAAGCCTGCCTCATTTATACTCCTGAGACCATGACCCCTGGGAGTGGTTTACAGAAACATTACATAGATTGCTGTCACTCATGGTGTTTCAGTCTCAGTCTTTTCCTGTATCAGCCCTGATGGCTCTGGGAGTGTGGGCTTTCTTTGTTATCAGGGTGTGATTCCTTGGAATAAAGCACTGCCAGCCACTGGACTGTGAGAAAGTCACTTGGAATTGTGACCGTTATTTTAATTTTTACTAGAGCACATAGAGCTGTCTGCTCTATAGGACTCCAGTGTGTTCCTGAGTGGCTTCCACCATCTTTACCAGGGAGACAGTACAGTATTTCCAATGGCTCAGGCAGGTGCTCCCACTTCAGAATAGCCAGTGAAAGGTCTATATACAGAGCTCTACAGTTGGCCACCCCCCCCCCCCCCGTTTTGTTGACATCCATATGGCACAAATGCAGAGGTAATATGGTTGAGGTTATCTATGGGGTGTTAGCTTCCTCCTGAAGTCTGGTGTCTTGGAGGAATCCATAGCTGTTCGAGGTGGCTTGCTAGGAAGCCTGTTCACGCAGTAGATCTTGAACTTTGTGATTTCTGATTTGCTTTTCTCTCTATTCCTCCTTCTGCCTGTTTTGCCTCTTGATCTCTTCCTGCCTGGGCCAAGGAATTTTCTTCCTAAACCACCTGAGAGAAATAGGGGAGCATGAAAGAACTGGTATAACTAATTTTATTTAAAAAAAATAGGTACTTTTTGAAATTAATTAGTCACTTTCAGGTAATTTGGGAGGCATAACCACAGAGTAGTCTGTACTTTCATCCCAAGGCAGGATCTTTAGCACAGGTCTCATTTTCTCACTGTCGTGAAACTTGTTCTAGTTTTCTCTGACAGTAGACAGATTTGACTTGAGACTTCCATTGTATTTTTATTTGCAGTATAGAGAGTCAAATGTAAGGCCTTACACATGCTAACCAGTCACTCTACCAGTGGCCACATCCCCAGCCCAATATTCCTTTCTTTGATTTTTGAGACAGTGTCTCATTACATAGCATTGGCTGGCCTGGAACTTGCTATATAGACTAGACTGGCCTTAAGTACACAGGGATCTGCCTGCCTCTGCATCCTAAACATTGAGATTAAAGGTGTGCACCACCATTCCTGGCTCAGAATCCTTGATGAGACTTGTTTGTCGATCTTTGGGTAGACCATGTGCTCTGAATTCCTGTCCATGTTACTCTGTGTCTACTTCACCTGTTGTCTGCTCTTAGTAGCTTGTTCATGAGTGTTCCTTCTAGAAAATGAATGTGGGGATGAAGGCTAGAATATACACTTAAACATTAGAAAGCAATGAGAAAGAGCAGGCTGTGGTTTAGAGAGTTGATTGTGATGCATGACAGCATTCATGTGTTTATACAAGAAGCTTTTTCTGTTCTTTTTTTTTTTTTTTTCTTTTTTGTTCTTTTGGGTTAAATGTATATACCACCATATTTCTGTCTTTACTTCCTTTCCCACTTCAACTCTCTTGTGAATAACGACTTTCACTCACTCAGTAGAAGCCCTAAAGAGTCACTCTACAGAGTGACAGGTCATTATCAAGGACTGCTGGAGCTAGGGAGCCGAGAACATTTTTCACATAGCTTTTAAGGATATATAAGTTATTTTCGAAGTGTTGACAGGAAGATGGTTGAGCACGAACCCCGTTGGTGCCGTTTGTGTGTTTGGGTGATGTGTGTGTCACCCATTGCAGAGATTTTCAGGAAACTGTAGTGATGGGAGCATTTCAGGTAACTGGCCCCCTACAGCAGCACTGCTCCCAGCTTGATCCTGGCTGGGCACTAGCACAGCTCATAAGGCCAGGGTGCTGCTGAAGAAAAGACTCTGCCATCTTTGGTTACACACTGTGTGTAAATGAAAGGAGCCTGAGACATTACCGGAAAGCTAAAATGGAGCTGCTCCGGAGCTGTGGTCCAGAACTGCTCCCTGTTGAAGGTCTCTATGGCCATTCCTGCTGCGAGCTGGTGTATGAAAGTCTTTCTGGAGAAGACCTACAAATACTAGCTGCTGCTTCTCACCACTCTCCAGCAACTTACCTATCAGTTCTGTGCCCCAAAGCATTAGTGATCCTTGGCCCCAGGGTCGGATGCTTTACAGTTCATCTTAAAAGTAATGGTATGTAGGGCAGATCCCTCAGCAGATTAAAGCTACTGTTCTGGGGACCCAGGTCTGATCCCACCACCCACATTGTAGTTAGCCATCTGTAACTCCAGTTCCAGGGTATCCAGTGTCTTTTCTGACTTCTTTAGGCTCCTGCATGCATGTGGTGCACACACACACACACACACACACACACACACACACTTAGATTGTGTGGAGAAATTAGTTGTATTTATTTTCAGAAGAGTGAAAATGTTTGAGTAAGACATGTTGAAGTATAATTCAGCATGCTGAAACTAGTTGAGCCCCTTTGCATAATTACAGAATAGTGGAGCAAGCAAATATGGAACAAACACCATAAGAAAGCATGAATGACCTGACCCTAGCAAGACGTGAGCTGTCTGGTCCGCCTGGAGCCTGCTCTCTGCTCACCTTACACTCTGCACAGGCCCTTCCACTCACGCTAGCTCCAGTGCACAGCAGCTCTCCACTGAACGTTGTAAGATTTTGAATTTGGATGCACACAGTATACACTTGTATATTTGAAGGATGGGAAAGGCTGGGTATGTAACACACGCCTAGAATCCTAGCACTGGGGAGGGGGAGGGAAGAGGACTGTGAGTTCCAGACTAGCCTGGACTACTTAGGGAGACCCTATCTTGAAACAGGTAAAAATAATATTCAAAGACGGGCACAGCAGATTGTGTACGTAATCTTTAACATACTTTTGTTTTTTCCCTCTAGTTTTCTGAGCTTATTCGTTCCCACTGGAGCTACTTTGCCTCTAAAAATTTAATGAGCTCCAGAAAAAACACTTGTGTGTAATTTATCTGTGATTAGCAGAGGGATTTGTCTGCTGAGATATATATATATATGTGATATATATGTGTGTGTGAATAATATATATGTATATGTGATATGTGTGTGTAATATGTATGTATATGCGATATGTGTGTGTAATATATTTTATGTATATGCAATATATATGTATGTGTATATAATACACATGTATATGTAATATGTGTGTGTATAATATATATGTATATGTGATGTGTGTGTATATATGTGCACAACAGTTGTCATGAATTGACTTAGGTATAAAATAGTAGTTTAAAAGGTTGAAGAAATTCCTGTTATATTGGTGTACCAGTTACTGAATTTCATATGATTGTATTTATACCATTGTGTGTGGCTTCTTCCTCTGTTTTAAAGGAACATTCATGTTTCGTCATGTTTGGTTACATATGCTAATTAGATCCTTTTATTGCTGAGAGGTGCATGGATACCATGATGTGCAAGTACGTGCACAGGTGTCCTCCATCACTCTCTTACACTGCCCATCACTGAATCTGGAGCTAGACTGGTGGCCAGCAAGCCCCACAGTCTTTCTGTCTCAGTTCTGTACAGAAGTGAGGCTACATCATGGAATACATGGATTCTGGGGATCCAGACTCAGGTCCTTATGCCTGTACAGCATCTTACAGCTTACCCACTTATCATCTCCTAGCCCCAGTTTTCATATACAGTGGGAACTGTATCTATGTACATGTATGATGCATGTATATGCTATTTAGCCAGTTCCAGCAGCATTTGTATAAAAGGCTTCTTACCTTTGACCCTATATTAGTTGGCCAAGGCAGAATGAATCTATTTCTGATAAATGTTGCTTTCATCTTCTTTGGGTATGACCAAGAAGACAGTGTCTGTTAGTAAAACCCTGGTTTGTGGTGACCTTTAACCACCCCTGGCATTGAAGCTGATCTCTTGTTTTTCTTTCTCTTCTCATCTCTCCAGGGGACTCAGAAGAAGATTCTCGACATTGCCAACATGCTCGGCTTGTCCAACACAGTGATGAGGCTCATTGAGAAGCGGGCCTTCCAGGACAAGTATTTCATGATCGGTGGGATGCTGCTCACTTGCGCAGTTATGTTCTTTGTGGTGCAGTACCTGACATGAGCCAGCTGTACCTAGCACTGGACAGCCTTCCCATTGTGTGCGCATGTGCAAGCAAGAAGTGAACTGGGAGGCCCTTTTGAAATGTATGCCTTAACTGTGAAGACACCTCTCCCCCCAGGACTAATTGTGACTTAGTATCAAATCTGCTTTGTTTTCTGTGACATCTGGGGAGTAGGACCTAGGGTCACCAGGATGTGTGGTGCTTAGGAAGTGGCTCAAGACCCCTTTCTCTGACTTTGACTGGGGGGAGGGATGGCTGGGTTTTGTGGTTTGTCTCCACAGCTGATGCTGGTCCTGGAAAGTGTGCATTGTGAGGCCCGCACACAGGGCTGTCCACACTGTTCACCTCTGATCATCACCAGCTTTTGTGGCTCCTGATGGGTGGGCTGGAGCACAAGTGAGAGGAGGAATGAGGTCTGTCCTTGTGCCATCTGGGGTAGATCAGGTCTCACATCCTTGCTTCCAGCCACTGCCCAGCCCCAGCCCCTAGGAAAACATGACATGGAAGTGACTAACTGCTAACACTGGCACCTTCCCTGGAAGCAGAGACATCCGTGCTGCTGCTGATAATGGAAGCGTTTCCATGTCATAGTTGCTGGATGTTTGTCCTTCCTAAGTGAGGCTAGCAGTATTCCCAGGGAGTGTTCAGTCTGGACACTGAAGTTCTGAGTCACCAATGTTTTCCAGTTAATACAGCAGTTGGCTCTTTCAGTTCTGAGATGGTAGCTTGGCACCTCCACCCAGGCTTTGAAGGGTAGGCTTTTGCCACTTTAAAAGTAGCCATGAGCAAAGGGCAACTTGTCAGTTACAGTTTATCTAGTTCTGCCATCTCAAATCCTTTGACTATCTCTCCTTTGAAATATATTAGCAATATATCAATCAGCTAAGCCTCCATTTCCTCCTGCCCTCATAGGCCACCCTGGAAATGTCCCTGGTAAGTATGTTTTTGTGAGACTGTTTTAGGGACCAGGTCATTTTTACTTTTCCCAGCCATGATTAAGGCTGTGTCAGTACCTGGTGTAATGCAGAATTTGTTTAAAAGTTAATGTATCTCGAGCACTTATTGTGATTAATCTCAGCAAGTACCAGAATGATCTAGTGAGTTTATTTGTTCATCAGTCACAAGCCCCGCCCACCCAAACAGTTCTAAATTTAGTAGCCTCCTAGTAAGTAAGAAAAACAGACGCCAGAATTCCTAAAAACTGGGAACTGGTCAGTATTACTCCTTCCTTTGATTGCCCTATCTACTTGCTGTGTTTGCTTAAGTGTCCTCTGCTGTCTCCCTCTTCACAGTGTGTGTGACATCTCACCCCTCCTACTGAGTAGCATTATTGACCTCTTGGGTTTATTTGTGGCATCTTTTTGAGGAACTTTCTCAACTGTACACACTTAGCCTGAGTTCCTGGGTACTAGATTCAGTTCTGGTCAGATGCAATGTCTGTCGCTTTTTCCCTTTAGGCTACATGGCCCATAGGTGGCCAGAAAGGAGGAATGTGACCCTCTAGGAAGGACTGAGTGTCCTGCAGAGTGGGAACAGTGGCCCTAGAAGAGAGAGGAGGCCTGCAGCATCTCCAGACCTAGATCTCACTTTGGGGAGGCAGATGGGCATGGGCTCTTGGCTGGCCATAGAGTTTATACTCCACAGACTTGACTCGTGCCCCCTGGTACCCCAAGATCCCACCAGACAGCATGCTTTGGACGATGTACAAGCTGTAACTGAGCCATTCGGACTAAAACTGTGGGCAGCAAAGGCCCCAGGCCTTGCCCTTCATTGACTGTTTTGTAGCACAGAATGGTGTTCCACCTTTGTTGCAATCCTTGACTTTAGTGAACTTGATGTCCTGCCTTCACAGCCAGGTGAGGTGGTCAGCATTACTGGAGGCCAGGAACCGAAGCAGAGGATCTGGACTCCAAGGGGTTTGAGCTGGTTGCCTAGGCCGCTCTCCCTCGAATTTCCATTCAGTGCCTTGTGAGATCATTCTGACCTGATTGGGTGCAACTGTCCTTACAGTCCCAGCTGAGGGAAGGGCCCCAGCTTGAATGGGATGCCCTCTAGTGGAGGAGGGCTGTGTTATTGCAGCTTGTCAGAAACTGCAGCCTAGTAACAGGGCTTGAGGTACGGTTCCAGACGGAATCTAAGAGTGAGTAAATCTAAGAGTAAGTATACTCCATGTGTGGCCACTTGAAGGAATGCTAAATCCAAGGACCAAGTAAATAGTAGGTTTTACAGGTTTCATTTCAGGCTCTTTCTCAAAAGCTAGCTTGCCCTGTTGAATTTAAGTAGTTTTGATTGACAATATTTTCACCCCCTGTTTTCAGAACATGTGTTTTCAGAACATGTCAGTTGAATAAAGGAGGTTTATTTAGAAAACTTTAAAGAAGCACTTGGCATTCTTTGTCATGACTACTCCTTTGTTTCTAGCTAGAAAACATTCTTATACCCTGTTTCAGACAGGGCAACTAGCTGTCTCAGAAGCACCTGGAGGATGTGCAAGTATAGGCTCTTGGTACATCCCAGAGCTGATTCAGAGCAGTTCTGAAGGTTCCTAGGTAATCTGCCATATGTTTGCTGGGGCCACTATCTCTCAGACAGCTGTTCTCTTGAAGACATTAGGAAGAGTCTAAAACCAGCTCTGCATATATGTGCAAAGAGCAAGATCTGGCAAGTTTCAAATGACATCTTAATGTGGCTTACCTCATTCTAGAAGAGTTGAGGACTTAGAAACAACTAGGTCCTGGGGCTGCCACTTGGTGACAGTGCTAGCTAGCCTTGTATTCGCACTGCACTGTGTTCCAACAGTGGTGAGGTCCCATAATAAAAACAAGGAAGTGGCTCAGCAGTTAGAGCACTGCTGCTCTCCCGAGGGGCCTGGGTTTGATTTCTGTCACCACATTGTGGCTCATAGCCATATTAACCACATACTACAGTTCCGGAAGATCGTGTCCTCCTCTGACTTATGGAGGTCAGAGGCACACACATAGGCACAAATACACAGGCAAAACACCGTATACATAAAAGGAAATAGGTAAGACTGATGGACAAAATTGGGACTATAAACATGAAGGCGGAGGCATGTCGTATCAGGAAAACTTGAACACAGGTCATAAAGTCCTGTAGACATAATTCAGAGTCCCTCCTGTAACTCAGAATGAGGAACATGTTGCTGGCTGAATAGGGTGGGGAATCGGCTCTCAAGCCAAGACCAGACCAGTTGTGCTGCCAGCTTCCCCGATAGCCTTTTGCATAGGAGAGACAGGCCTGCTGTGCAGACAGTGAGCCTAGACGTAATAGATTTCCAGCAAAGCTGGCTCCTTATATGGCTATAGTCCCAGCTCTACCAACCTGTCTCTTTCACCCCTGAAGATGCTCTGCCAGGAACTGGCAACAAGGCAGCCTGCTAGCGAATAGTGAATGTCATACTAGGCTGGCTGCACAAATGTCTCCAGGTGCTAGATGGTACCATACCCACACCTTGCCACTAGGGGGTGCCATATCTCCACTCATGGCTGGTCCTCTCAGAGGCCCTTGCTTAATGCTGGTTCCCTGTAGGTGCAATTTCTGGGCAGTGCAGTGGCGCTGGACTGCTTTAGAACTCTAGAAGCCTGGCAGAAGATGACCAAGGAAACCCCAGCAGTATTCAGGACTATCCTCTCCAGCCCTTTCCTCAGCACTTCTGCATGCTACAAATAGGCATGGAGAACATTTTTCCTCTCTGCTCTTTCATCTCACATGACACACAGGAGGAGGAAACAGGATGAGAAGAGGCTTGAGGAACAGGCAGGGCCTTGCCCTCTCCAGTGCAGCAGAATGCGTGTTGCAACACCTCCCCATCCCATCCATGTGTTCTAGCAGCTGGCCCTACAACATGGTTCCCCACGTGGAAGCACTTTACTTTGGTTTATTAGTGTGGATGCAGAGTGGACATTGTGCATTGCCCAGATGACTGTCATGTGCAGGTATGACCTTAGCTGTAAACTGCCAGTCCAAGACTAGATGGTTCTTTTCCCCCCATTGGTTCTACTACATTGGACCAGTAGGGAGGGCCTAAAATGGTCCTCATCCAGTGGTGTTTTTCACTGGCTGATAGCACTATGTCTCCTGAGTAAAGTAGTATAGGGTGAGAGGCCAGCCCTTCCCTGTTTGTACAGTACACTTTTTAGCCCTTCTCCCGTGCCACAACTGGCTCAGGGCCCCATGTTCCCTGCCTACTGGGCATCAGAGCACACCGTGTCTGCTGTATGGGGGGATGGTAATTGTTCCTTACTTCAGAGGTCAGCACATTGTAGGCAGCCACATGATCACAAGCTTTCCTGTCAGTGGCCTGCAGGAGGCACCTCAGCCCAGCTTAGCCCAGCCCATACAGGTTTAGAGCTCAAAGCTGCTGTGGTCATACCTAGAAGCCAAAAATGTCCATGGCTACTTATGTTGTGGTCCACATGTAGCAGCAGTGGGAAAAGTAAGAGGGGGGAAAGGCATGGGCCACAAGATGGAAAAAAAAAAAGTGTCAACCAGGCTGGAGACAATTCAGGAAGCTGACTAGAGTTGGCTTCTAAAGTAGAAAGGTCCTGTAGGAGCAACCTTCCCAGTCCCTAGCAGACAGCGATGACCAACTTAGGGTACCCGAGTGAGGGGACTGGCCGTGTGAGAGGCTGCTCTGGCTTAGCCATTCCAGTGCTGGTGTATTAGAGCACTTCTAAATGCCCCCTTCCAACCATCAATGACAACTACTGCTAAGGCTACTGTAGTCCAGAGTGACAACAAGTTCAGTTCTTGTCACTAAAGTGATGCTTCTCAGCCTTGGCCATTTCCTGGAGGGTTTTTGTTGTTGTTGTTGTTTGTTTTTAAGTTTAGGTGTCAGTCCTAGAGGCTCTGTGCTACCTGGTGTGGGGCTGAGCCCGGGTTTTTGGAACTTCTCAAGGGCTCTCCTTGGAAGACTCAGTGCCTTCCAAGTGTGGTGCACATCTAGCTTCAAAGATGAGCCCTATTCCTCCAAAACAGCCAAGAGGACAAGGCAACACAGTCCCCACAGCTGTGGGACCATGGCTCTCAACAGCTGTCTCAGTGGGGACATTTACTAGGACAGGCTTTTCTGGAGATAGGGAGATGGTGGACAGTAACTGGGCCTTGGAGGAGAGGAAGAGCCAGAGGGGCTGAGAGGAGTGACCTGTGGCATTAATAAACTCTAACTAGCCTTTGACTGCAGGCGTCAGTGGCGCTGGGAGGGTTGATGTCCATCACCTGCTTATCACCACGCGGCTTACTACTGCCTGAAACCCATAAAGAGTTGGTTGCCCTTCAGAGGCAGAGAAGCTTGAAGCACATCTGAATGTATGGTGGGTGTTAATTCGTCAGAGATACAGGCGTGGGCTGTGCAGGAAGAAATTGATTCCTCTTATCAATGTGGCAGCAGGTGCCATGTGGGCAGAGCCCATCCTGTAGCCTTCCCTCACTTCTGTTAAGAGTAGTTTTCTGTGCCTGGGACATTTGACATAGGTTGAGAGGAGTCAATATCTCTGGAGGAGGGCAGAGCAGCCTCAGAGCCCCAGGACCTCTGCAGATGTGGATGTGGGAATATAAAGTTTTAGAGATGAAGTCTGTCTCCTGGTGCTGGTCAAGTTCTGTTGCTACAATCAGAGTGTGCATTCGGTGTCCGCAGCAATTTAAGACAAGAAACCATTTCTTTTTCCACTTATGGCAGAAGGCAGTCTAGGGGCTCTAGAAGACCCTTAGCTGGCCACCCTAAAAACTGAACTCCAGAACAAGAGCTGTAGCCATCTCTTGGATAAGAAGACATTGGAATAAAAGTGCTAAGGTCATTCTTACTTGCACTTGGTTAAAGATGGGTATGCCCAGGAAGCTCAATGAAGGAAAAAGTAGCTCAGACCCAGCTTTGCCACCTTTTAACAAAGTCAAAAGGGGCCGAAAAGTCATTTCCTCTACAAAGAGCTCTAGCATCTGCTCTTACGAAGGATACAGGTCAGGTCTTAGAACCCACATTGCCCCACACAACCCTCTGTAGCTCCAGATCAGGGGATCCAGTACCCTCTTCAGGATTCACATGCATGTGCACACATGTACCCCACCACACAACAAAACATACATATAAACACCGTGAAGTTGGTTTAAGCTATGAGTGATAAAGAAGGCCTGGAATCTCAGCACTTGGGAGGCAGAGGCAAAAGAGCCATCAGTGAATCTGAGATCAGCTTGAGCTGCCTAGAGAAAACAATCTCAAAGTAAAAAGAGGCCATTTTAATGACTAGATATCACGGGGCAGCAATTAGATGCCAGGCACTTGGGGCAAGGTGCCTGGGATCCAGAGGGGCAGGAGTGGGTAAGTAGGCTCTCTTGAAGGGGTGCTGCAGTGGGCTGGAGATTGAGGCAGTAACCTAGTCAGATAGGAGTGGGTTTAGTGTTCAGTGGACTAGGTTAAGATGACACTGAGCAAGTAGGGAGGGAAGCTGGGGAGGGAGACAGGCTGGGGGTAGATGCCGATGGAGATGCCGTGTCATTCTGGAACCCAGAAAGGTAGGGAAGTGCCTAAGTCATTCCTGAATTTCAAGCTCTCAGGAGGCACACTACCCAGGAAGGAGTGGACTATGACTCTACAAGTCTCCTCAAGAGCACCCAGTAAGCCTGGTCTCCCCATCCCCAACCTTGGGTTTCAGCTGTTGAATCTGTTCCCTGTCTGGACAGTAGGGGTAATAACGACACCCCCCAAGGACAGCTCACAGACCTGCATTTGAGAGCACAGTCAATGGAAGTGATTGTTTTTTAAGAAGGCAGAAGAGTTGGCATAGCTTGATTGTGAAGATCAGCTCGTCCCTTTATTGTGTAAACTTGAGCAAGCCACATCCTCTCTCCAGTGTTTCTCTTACCTTAATGGGATCAATAATGCCTCTGACTCGGTGTCTACAGCCAAGGCTTAGGCTTGGACAGTCACACAAACTTTCCTGTTTTAGTCAGCATTACGTAAGCTTGGAGTTGGACAAGCTGCTTTCAAGTGCCCTCTTTGTTGTTACTGGTCCCCTCTCATCCTCAGATCCTTCATGTGGGGGATGTTAATAATGGCATACAGCACAGAGAGAACACAATTTTGAAGCAGGAGCATCGAGGTGGCTCAGGTAATGCACTTTCCATTCTAGCCCAGTGACCCACATTCAAACCCATAAAGGTAGAAGGGAAAACCAACTCCACGAAGCTGTACTCTGACATGCATACTCTGGTGTATGCATGTGTGCACATGCAATTAGAACGACAATTATATGTGGGGCAATTGGCGGGTGGTGAAGAGTACCCTGGTTCTCGGTCTAGATAAATGAAACCTCGGAGGACCCTCAGGGACGGCAAGTGCTTCCTAGCTCCCCGAGAAATCAGGCCCCTTCATGCCACCATAAGCACTGCACTGTCCCCCATAAAGTGGCATCAGTCATGTACCAAGACCCTCCTCTGCAGGAGAAGATGTGACATAGACCCCAGCCAGATCAGCCACACCCCAAGTTCCTCCTCTGCAGGTGAGGTAGGCTCAGTCATGCCCCAAGATCCTCCTCTGCAGGTGAAGACATGACCACACAGGTCATGTAAGCTCCAGGCAGAAGCAGGTCCACATCCCCCAAATATGTAAACAAAGTTTTTCCAAGCCCTTGGGCCAAGCCAATAGGAAGCACCTGTTGTCAGATTCTGAACCATTCCAAAAACTGTATGCATATGGGGGGGGGGGGACTGTTCAAGAGTAAAGGTGTGCAAGAATCATTCTGCTGTCTAAGAACTTCTGTTATAAGAGCTGTTAATACTGCCATTTGGGAAGAGACTTCTCTCCCGAAGCTTCTTGCACCCCATGCTAGAGCCTCCTGCTGGCTCTGTTTAGCTCAGCTCGGTGTCTCATGGCATCGGCAGAAATGGAGACAGGCTGGACCCATCAGTGGGATCAGTTCCCCCTTCCCTGTCCAGGGCTTCCCCTCTTCACCTGAACCCACGCATCCAGCTGGACTCACCAGCAGAGGCATCAGAAGCCACTCCGGCTCTGACCAGAAATCTGTGTGGGGCTTCTGGCCCCCAGCACAGCCAAAGTCCCACAATTATATATATAAATGTTGAGACATGAATCTGATGATGACCCAGGTGCTCAGTACTGGAAATCTCAACTCATGCAGCTGGAGCAGTAGGAACTTGTAGATCTCGGAAAGGTTATGGGGTAGATTGCTTTAAGACTCAGTAATGTCACTGAGGCAGGCTTGGGCTACCTTGGGTTCCCTGTGAGCTGTGGAACTCTGGAGAGAGAATGAAGATGAGCCATGTTGGAAAGGCCAGACTGCAATCATCACCTGCTGTTTGAGTCACTTTTCTCCTTGCTGGGACAAGACACTTGACGAAGCAACCCACAGAAAGGAAATTTGTTTTGGCTTCCAGTGAATTTATGGTTCAGTCCATCATGGTGGGGAAGGCAAGGCTGCAGGGAGGTAAGTGGCTGATCACACTATGTTGGCAGCTATGAAGCAGATAAACTATGGTGCACAACTCACTTTCTCCCTTTTATTCAGTCTTTTCCGGGACTGTCACCACCTACAGTCAGGTTAAGCCTCTCCCAAAACACCCTCATAGTTCTGAGCTCTGTCCCCCAAGTCTTGACAGTCAAGATTAATCCTTTTGCTAGACTTCAGCCATTCAGACCGTAAATACTAAAAGCACCCATTGGGTGCCAGCTACAGGGCTTGGGTTCAGAGTGCAGATGGAATAAAACCACTACGAGCTTGTATGGCACAACACTTGGTGCCCCGCCTCACAGTTCCGAAGGAACAAGACATGGATGGTGTAGCATGTCACTGTTCTATGACATCTGACCCCAGCTGGACCATCTGCTACAGAGGAAAGTCCTCAGAATGCTCACCACCTGAGTGGTGCTTGCTGTCAGCTGTCAGTACCAGCACACTCATGCATGTGGCCAGGGCCTCCTCACAGCCTGGGCCCAGGATCCAAGGGAGGGCAACTGAAGGCAAGAACTAGACAGGATCTGTACATCTCACGATCAGGCCTTAAAATCTGTAGAGTGTCCTTCTGCCATACCTGCCCAACTATGGCAGTCCCAACCACCCTTCTCTCATCAGGAAGAGCAGATGGCATTAGATGACACATGGTGACAGCTGTCTCTGGAGACTCTGCTAGGCTAAGCTCCCCCAAATCATGCCTCTGTACATACATAGTTTATGGTGATACAGTTCATAAGCTTTCTCTCGCCGGCTACAAGATACTTAGGGATATGGCAGGACCAGTTCCCACTCACCTGGGGACACTGGGGGAAGGCTCTAGATGAATCCCTAAGCCTTGGCCGGGGCGCCTAAGAGGAGAGTCAGGCCAGAAGGAGAGCTGCAAGTGGACTAATTCACTCTGGGAATTGCATAAGACCCCACAGTGGACACTTGGGCTTGGAGCTGAGTGTGGAGAGAGGGGCGCCGTGCCACATGCAGGGTGCCTGAAGGCAGCTCAGGAATCAGTCTCCATTCTCTGTTCCTCTGCACACATCAGACACCTGATGTGCATTAATTGAAATGGAAGTAAGGAGCAGATGTTGAAGAGGAAACCAGAAACTAGAGAGATGCTATTTAAGAGAACTTGGGTTCAATTCTTAGCACCCACATTGCAGCTCACAACTGCCTGTAACTCCAGTCCCAAGGTCTCTGAGGGCACAAGGCATACATGTGGTAAATAGATATACATGCAAACAAATAGCTGTGGAGGGAGGGAAAAAGGGAGGGAGGGAGGGAGGGAGGGAGGAAGAGAGAGTCATAAGCCCTCCTAGAGAATTCATGGGACAAAGACAAAAGATAGGCTACCTGCCTCTTTTTAAAATCTTTATCTTATGCACATTAGTGTTTTGCCTGCATGTATGTCTATGTGAGGGTATCAGAACCCGTTAGAACAGACAGGTGTGAGCTGCCTTGTGGTTGCTGGGAATTGAACCTGTGTCCCCAGGAAGAGTAGCCAGTGCTCGTAACCTTTGAGCCATCTATCACTCCAGCTCCTGGATATCTCCTTTGTAAAAACCAAAACGTGTATGTGTGTGTGTGTGTGTGTGTGTGTGTGTGTGAGAGAGAGAGAGAGAGAGAGAGAGAGAGAGAGAGAGAGAGAGAGAGAGAGAGTGTCAGATCTGGTGCTGGAGTTCTATATGGTTGTGGGCCACTCTGTGCGGCTGCTGGGAACCCTATTCTGGTCACTGTCTCTCCAGCTCCTCTTTCTTACTACAGGAACTTGTGGTCCTCTTTTTCAGTTGCCTTTTCAATGTCTCTGAGAGTCCACAGAAGCTGGCACCCACCCACTCACCCCCCACACGTCTCTTACCTAACTGCAGGATTTTTGGATTGTTTTTCCTTCCTCCTGGACCATAGCCCATGTTCTCTGCTGCTCTATGTAGGGTGGACAGGAGGTCATTACTTGGGGAACTGCTAAGGGCAAGTGAGCAACAAGGCCAGGAGAAGGGAAGAGGAGAGGCGAGGGGACTAGAGAAGGATCGAGAGCACTGAGAATTGAAACTGCTAAGGGTGTGCTCAGTCCCAGAGCCAAAAAGCCTGTGCTGCAAATTGCTTTTTCCTTCATGTCTGTCCCAGGGAAAGGCGCAATTAAAATAACACCTATTGAAAATGGAATCGGAATTGCAACAAGCTGCTTATTAGGCCGTCTCTACAGGCAACAATGGGTAGCCATGGGCCTGAGGATCCGCCCTGCGTGAGCACAGATTCCCCGAGCTTTGCGAAGACCGGCAGAAAGGGGCTGCCCCAGCACCTGACCCGAAAAGAACCCGGACCTGATGTTTTGAGGGTACCCTGTGCAGGGGTGGGATACTTTCGAGGGCTGAGACATGAGGCTTGATGAGACCAAAAACATCTAGCTCTCAATCTAAGAACAGGATCAGCGGAATGGCAAGGAAACTTCTGTGGGGAAGAACTTGTCAAGGGCCACCCAGCCCGCTAGGGGTGACAGAGCTGGAAGCAGAGAGAAGGCTACATATTTGGCATTCATGGCTCCTGCCACTTTGACCTACTGCCTTGGACATCCCATCCTAGCCTTGGCTTGGGACCCTGCTCCTAGCCGCAGTTCCTACACACTGGCCCTGTGCACCATTCCTGCTCAACCAAGGGAAGTAGGAGCCATGCCAAAGTATTTTCTTTTTCTCCAGACCTCTCAGGAACTGGACTAAATTCTCATTCACATGTCCGGACTGGGGTGTCCCAGGAGGGAGGCAGAGATGGACACAATCCCTAAGCTGGCCAGAACAGTGGGTTCTGGAGGTGCCTGCTTGGCCGCCCACAGTGAAGCTTAGTTGTGGGTGGTATTCTCTCCACTGGGCCATGTCTCATCTACCCAGAATTGGTTTCCATGACAACAACAAGCTCCTTACCCATCCTGTTCACCCTTAAAAGATTCCCACCCCAGCTGTCTGAGCCTGGGCTTCTCTCTCAGCTGCAGTACCAGCCCACAGCTCCAGAGCCCAGGTTTAGCAGTGAACTGTCAAGCCGCCAGATAGAGTCTCCTGGGAGGTGCCTGGTAACTGGCCAGCCTTTGAAAACGTCCACATGATTGCTTCTTAATTGGATTAGGAACTCGCTCCCAGGGGTTCTCTGCTCTCCATGTTGCCGCCAGGTCCCTCCTTGTCTTCTGGATCTCAGCATTAAGACCTTCCCTGTCCCCCGTTCAATGTCCCCAGCCATAAAAGTGCTGCTAGCCAGGGCTACCGCAAAGCCAGTTACACACCCAACGGGGAAAGGAAATGGTCTGATACCTTCAGAGATGAGAAGTAGCCCCCATTTATGCGGAGCTGTTCAGGGGCCACCACCCTTCTTTAGAGCCTCAGGTAACCCTATTCCTGGCTTCTGCACATTGTTTCTGCCTCTCTGTCCTCCTTCTCTTCACAGCACCCCCCTCACAACCCAGCTCCGAATTCCTTCCCACCAGAAGTCTTCCTGTCTAAATAATTTCCCCTCTGTCTTCTCACAGCGGCTATATTTAGCCCTGTAACACGACTTGCCTTATGGTATACATTGTGCCAGGGAGGAGGGAGAAGATCCCTGAAGCTATTTTTTTTTCCGAAGTTATTTTTTTTTAGTATGTTTTCTTTCTCTGATGAAAAATTCTAGTGAGCATATGTTGTTTACCTGCCTAGCATACAAGTCTCTTTCTTAGGGACTTCCATAGGCCAGCTAGAATCGCCGCCTCCTTTTTCAACAATAAGAGTCTGGCCAAGCAATTGACAGGTCATAAATGTTGATTTAAAGGTGACCACATGACTGTGTAGAGCCAAACAGAATTTCCTCTGGTACCCCTGTGGACACTGCTGGCTCTCTGACAACTGTCAATACCCCTGTGGTACTTACTTAACAGAAACAGTTAGAGAGGCTTACAGCTAGGAAGTGTCATGTCCCTTAGTTCTGGTCAATAAGACATGGGAAGAAGTTTCTGGGGAAGACGACTGGGAACAGACTCAATGGCCTCTTGGCCTCTTCCACCCTAACCTTAATTAATGCCTCTCGGGCCCATGGCACCTCAGCCTAAGTGGTTTCATTGCAGTCAAGGGAGGCTCATCAAGGGCAGCACTGGAGCCAGAGTGAGGAAGAGAGAGTGCTGATCACTTAACACCCATACATCTAGCCTCACCAGAAGCTTGGACAGTCCCAGTGTGGACAGACAGCATTTCCTGTTCCTGCCTCAGCAGTCTTGCACTGGCTTTCTCTCTCTTAGCAAAGGAGGCTTGAATGGAAACCTCCACAAGACCCAAATCCTGTGCAATAAGACCCAAATCTGTACAATAAAATGTCAAGTGCCATAAATAAAGTGCAATAAAATGAAAGGCCACAAATCATTCTTCAAGTGACCAGATTTATCATACAAGTCTGGCAAGAGTTCGAAAAGACTTTTACATACAGACTAGGGCAATTAAAGAACAGACTGGTCAGTTATCTGAGTAGGTCTCAGGCCACGAACATGTCTGAAACAGTGCATGGGTCAGCCTTGTCTTTACCAAACCCTCCCTTCAGCATTCACACCTCCAGAGAGCCTGTCACATCATACCTGACACTACCATCCTGTCTTTGTGATTACTTTGCACTGACTTTCTCCTGGGCTGCTGGACCTAGCTCAGGATCTTACACATCCTAGGTAGGTGCTCTTCCACTGAGCTACATCCCCAGTGATGGCTACATCCCCAGTGAGCTGCATCCCCAGTGATGGCTACATCCCCAGCTATGGCTACATCCCCATTGATGGCTACATCCCCAGCTATGGATACATCCCCAGTGAGCTGCATCCCCAGTGATGGCTTACTCTTTCTCAAAGCTCAAGATGGCTGTACCTAGTTCCAAGAACCATTTGAGCACTGTGCATATCTTGCCCCCAAGTTTCACCTCACCAGTGAATGGCGACCCCTATAGAGTGGAACATTTG
The DNA here is from genome assembly GCF_963924665.1 of Micromys minutus. Lineage (NCBI taxonomy): Eukaryota > Metazoa > Chordata > Mammalia > Rodentia > Muridae > Micromys > Micromys minutus. The sequence continues at coordinate 50,012,772 of NC_137979.1, read as the reverse complement.
GGGTGGTTTTACCTTCAGACTAGGGAGTTCCTGTGTGTAGGGTGACCCTATTAGATTGGGGTCCAGATGCTGCTTCAACTCACCTCAGATTAGACAATCTGCCTCTGTGACAATGGTAAGATAAGCAGACATGGAGTCTGAATAAAAGTCTTCAGTGGGGGAGAAGAGAGAAAGAGTGAGAAATTAGCATAAAGGACCATTTCTCCTTTAGAGGAAGATGATCAACAACCCATAAGACTATTTGTAAGTCAGAATTCATGATCCAGTGATAACAACACAATATTCAGACTCAGGCTCTGTCCCCTCCTGGGCAGCAATATGTGCAAAAATTCCCCCTACATATGGCTAGGATTTCTTTTAAGTTTTTTTTGTTGTTGTTTTTTACATTTTCATTGAGAGAGAGAGAGACAGAGAGAGACAGAGACAGAGACAGACAGAGACAGACACAGAGAAACACACACACACACACACACAGAGAGAGAGAGAGAGAGAGGAGAGAATGTGTCAGGGAAACTTGCAAAAGTCAGCCTTCTTCTACCCTGTGGGTCCCAGAGATTGAACTCAGGGCATCAGCCTTGGTAACTGGGGTCTTTGCCTACTGAGCCATCTTTCCAGCTCCCAGGATTCTGCTTATAGGACTTTGCTCTGTCTCTTGTTTTTTGACTGTTGTGTGACAATGGATCTCTTTATTGGGAAGCTTGCCAGACCCTAGGTGACTTATGAGAGGAGGCCCTTGTGTGTTTGTGGCCTATGGATTCTGTTGGATGGGAACACCCTGAATAGTTCATAAGCCACTGGAGAAGGTGCATCTTGTTCCCGGCCCCTATCTCTTTCCAAAAGACCGAAGTCTTTTCAACAGCAGCTACACCGAGAATGCTGTGGAGAAAGAATGCTAACAGGTCTTCCAGAAGGTGGGGAGTTTTCACAGAGCCAAGGAAAGCCCTTGTAGGAAGGAAGGAGAGCCTACATGAAGGTAGCAATCCTGAGGTGGGTCCGAGTGCCCATCAGGCACCAGTGAGCAGGGTTTGTCTGAGCCACCAAGAGCAGAAAGCAAAGGGAATAAGGACTGAGCCCTAGAGGGTGCAGGGGCTGGTTGTGTGGGGAAGGGGAGGGAACTGTTTGACCACAGTTGGGATCTGTATTTAGTAGAATAATCAATGGGAAGATGGGCCAGACCTTAGACAGGAGAGACATGATAAAAACAGTGTTGGTGATCCAGACATCTGCACGTGGGAGGAGGAGCATAGAGGGAGACAGTTGAGCTGCTCATCCGGACAGTGCAACCTATGGAAACAGGAGGTACTGGGGGTCAGTTGAATAACTCCTCAGTCTTTACACAGGCTTTGTGAACAGTAGGATGAGGTGTCATGAGGCTGATTATCTAGAAGCCAGTTGTGCCAAAGGTCATTTCCTTTGGGATGTCTCACTTCAGCTGCCCAGAACTCTTTCTGTCAGTAACCAATCGAGAAGTTTAGAGGAGATAAAGAGTGGGAAGCAGGGTGCCCAGAGGCTTTGGTTCAGGTTAAGCAATCTGGAGAATGAGCGAGAATCATGAAGCATTTTCAGCCTCCACATTTTCCAGGCATCCTTATCCCATACTAAATAAGGAGAAAGATGGGACACGTTTGTACAATAATCCAAGACTAGATTTCCATAGCAACAATTACCCAAAACTCCACTCCTGACAGTCGCAACAGCAGGAGCTAGCAAAGAAGACTATGGGGGTGGGAGATGTATGCGAGGGCTCAGAGAATAGCTTCCTTTTATCCTTAAATGGAAGGAAGGCTGGGCTGGTGGCAGGACCCAAGTCATCCCAGAGCCAGCTTAAGCCAAAAGTAAGGGTCAGCAAAGGACGATGAGCAGCTGAGAGGCCTATGTGAGGAACGCTCCAGGAAGACGTGGACTAGGCATAGAAAGTCATCCTTCCCATGGCCATGTATGAGAGTTCTTCCTGGCCTCTAGAGGTGTTGGGGTGGGCTGAGGATGGACCTTTAAGACCCTGGATAATTTGTCTGCTTGAAAAGTGTAGCCTACTAAAGGCTCACACCTGCTGGATGGAGAGAACTGAGTTCTAAGCAGCTCTGTCCCCTCTCCAGTGCTCCCTGGATGATCCCTCTCAGTTTCCTCCACAGTCAGTGGTGAGGCCTACTTTCAAGGTCTGTTACAAAGCTGGGTTAACAGCAAGAGATATGAAATGTTTTTTTTTTTTTTTTTGGTTGGTTGGTTGGCTGGCTGGCTGGCTGGCTGGTTTTGTTTTGTAATAAAAGTAGTCATCACTGCAGACACAAGGTGTGTCTGTACAACCAGACTGAAGCAGCTGAATGTCAACCACACCCAAGGCTGTCTTCACCAGGGAGAGACAGGTGGGCAAGAATCAGTGTAAGGAATATGGCGGGAACCTCAGCTGTGGTCAGAGAGGAACCAGGGAGATTGGGCCAGGTGGAGGGGGGTGGCTTAGTGGCTGAAGTGGCATCTGCTTCCTACCAGCAAACAGATGGTTATCCTGGCAGAGCAAGCTCACAGGCAGGTGGTTATGTGCAAGCTCTGATGTTTATTTTAGTTTTAAAAAGACGTTGGCTCTGAAAGGGAAAAGCATTCTGTTTTCCTTTCGGAAAGCCGTAAGCGTAGCCCTTGCCGGACCCTACACATACGGTCTTCCAGTTTTCTTTGCCTAATAGTGCCACAGACCACTGGCTGTTTTTCTGATCCTAGAGTTCAGTTTGCTTTAGTGCCTCTAGGGAAAGGAGGGCGGGCTTTGTTTGTTTAAGTCTTCATTTGGGGCACAAAGTATAAAAAGCAAGTTGATTCTTTCTGTAGCAAGGAAAATGCTCCATTGTGTCTTATTGGGAGGTTTTTGAAAGAAAACTAGGGCAGATTCTTACAAATACTCTGAGTATCTCATCCATGCCATTGTCCTTCACTGCATGAAGCACCCATGGTGGTCCACACCGAGCCCTCTGGCCGTTAATACCTCACACTGACTTATGGTGAGAAGGAGCGAAGTTAGACCACTGCGTTAGCACATTTCCAATTCCCGGCTCTTTCTCTCAGTATCCCTCTCTCCAATCAAACATCCTCATTTTTTGTCTACTTCACAACCTTTCTTCCTAATCTCTCAGATGAATTACTTCCTCTTCTGAGTAGGAAAAGACAGGTGTGAAGGGGAGGCCATCAGAGGAAAGGAGGCTGAGCCCTTAGGTAGACTCCTTGGAGTTGGCTTTGGAATGACTACACAGGCCAGGTCTGTCTTCAACAGAAGGATAGAGAAACTCAGGTGGATCAGGATATCTAGAAGACCAAACTCAGTGATGGGTAATCAGAAATGGACCTTCCAAAATCATATATAGATGGAAAGATCCATGTGCAGGGACTGGGGAGATGACTCACTAGGTTAAAACACTTGCTGGGCAAACCTGACTGCCTGAGTTTGATCCCCAGAATGCATGTGTAAAAAAATGGAAGCCATATATGACCATGTGCATTGGTAACACTGGCACTTGTGCAGTGATATGAGAGATGGAGGAGAGAAGAATCATCCAGAAGAGCCCAGGCCAGTGAGCCTGGGGAATTCAGCACAGCAGAGACAACAAGAGGAAGCCTTCTCCAACAGGAAGCAAGGAGAGAACCAACTCCAGAAAGCTATCCTCAGATCTCCACATGTATCATGGCACACACATGTATCATGGTGCACACATGTCTTATGCCCCTTCTGCTACTGCTGCTTCTACTGATGAACTGAATCCAAAGAGCTCTCGTGGCTCAGTGATGTGAGGGAAACCATCTCAACTTTTAGAAAGGACTAAAACCAATACTTGCAAAGATGTGTGACACCACCATTCATTAGAAAGGTTCAGTCCACAGAGTGGGGCCACCACACGTGCACACACACACACACACACACACACACACGTAACGAGCTCAGGTGATACCAGGAACAAGGAGGGCACACGGCAACCCGAACCGCTCTCACTGTTGATGAGAATGTGAATGCATTGGGTAGTCGCTGTGGAATATGGTCTGCAGCTTTTCACACAGTCAAGCTTGTGCTTCATATATGACCCAGCAGCCTCCCCTCTGGGTGCTTGTCCAAGAGACATGAAAACTTTGATTCAAACATGTATAAGTATCTACACATGAATATTTATGTTGGACTTATTCATAGTCACCTGAAACTGAATACAACCCAAATATACCTCAACCATAGACAAAAATAAGAGCTCAAAATTTAAAACATAGGGCGTGGCTCAGCATGGTCATACACACATACGCCCTTCACTCAGGAACCTGAGGCAAAACAACCACTTGAGTAGCCTAGGCAACATAACGAGACCGCATCTCAACCAAAGCAAACCAGATCTGTGGTCTGATAACCCATCTGATGTGGCAGTACCCATTTTGCAATGAAAAGAAATGAGTTACCGGCAGATGAAACACTGGGTGCAGTAAACTACAAGTGAGAACCCAGACTGAATCGTATGGTCCCATTTATTTGACAACCAGAAAAGGCAAACCACAGGGACAGAGAATAGACAGTGGTTATTGGAAGTCAAGGGGAGAACAAAAGGTTGGACTACAAAGACAGGCACCAGGAGGTCTTTCCAAGTATCTGCCAAAATTTGTAATGCCGCACACCCTGTCCTGTCTGGGTTACTATTGCTGTGATAAAAGCAAGTCAAAGAGGAAAGGGTTTGTTTGGCTCATGACTTCACATTAGTGTTCATTACTGAAGGAAGTCAGGACAGGAACCTGCACGGGGCAGGAGCCTGGAGGCAGGAGCTAATGTAGAAGCCACAGAGGTTTGCTACTTACTGGCTTCCTCATGGCTTGCTCAGCCTGCTTTCTTATTGGACCCAGAACCACCAGCCCAGGGTTGGCACCAACCACAACAGGCTGAGCTCTCCCCATCAATCACTAATTAAGAAAATGCCCTACAGGTTTGCCTAAAGCCTGATCGTATGTAAGCATTTTCTTGATTGAAGTTCCCTCCTTTCAGATAGATGGCTCTTGCTTGTGTCAAGTTGACATAAAACTAGCCAGCAAACAGGCCAAAAGTTAATTTTACAGTAAATCTGAAATAGGACTCAAGAGATATATTCATAATGAATACTTTGGAGACTGTCCTTTTTTTTTTTTTTTTTTTTTTTAGCTAAGGACAAAATGAGACAAAAATAACATGATGGCCAGACACAATGATGAGCAACTGTAATTCAGGAGCTGTAAAAGGAAGATGACAAATTGGAGGCTAGCCTGGGCTACATAGTTTACAACTATACCTGAAAAACACAATGAAACAATAATAAACTCAATTTTGTTTGTGGAGGAGGTAATTGGAATCTGAACTTTTAAATCAAGATTATCTGACTTACATCGTAAATTTGAGGCCATCCTGTGTTATGTGAGCCCTTGCTTCCAAATAACATTTTAATGTATGTCAGTATTATATGTAATATAGATATAATTTATGTGATGAAGGTAGACACTAACTTCAGACTTTTCCAACAACGAAGCTGTCAAAACTTGAAGGGTAACTGCTAAAAAGAAGCAAGATAATGTGTTTAATTTCCAAGCCAAGAGAGGGCATGAGAAAAAGAAGAAAAGTAAATAAAGTGAGTTTTTTTTTTTAAAGCTCACCATATTAAATGGATCCAAATATATGTACTAACACAATTAAGGAAAAGCCACAAAACCCACAGATAGAAAGATGATATACCAATAACATTCAGCTACACGCTATGTGCCGAAATGGAGGACACGGGAAATGGGCAAGGGGAGGGAATGGTTTGAAGAGAATGTGCACAAAGAAAAACAGTGCTGGTCCAGAAGTGTTAACACACCACAGGAAAGTGCAACTTGCATTCAGTGCTGCAGTACATGAAGCCCACTGCAGGGTGGTGAGGGAGAAAGAGCAGTTTGACTAGCCTAGGGTGGTAGCCAGAGTACTCTCATGAATAGGCAAATCCACACTTCTTCATGCATGTAGGGTGCTGCATCTGTATGTTTCTGACTTCTTCATGCGTGTAGGGTGCTGCATCTGTATGTTTCTGCACATGGATGCCAGAGGCTGGCACCATGTGTATTCACTGATGACTCTACTTTAGTCCCTAAGGTAGGGTTTCTGGCTTGGATCCAGAACCTTCTGGCTCCGACAAGCTAGCTAGACAGCTTGGGACCCATTTCTGCTTCCCAAGTACTGGGATCACATGTGGGCCACCATACCCCTGCCTTTGGCTTCTGGGCGAGTGTTAAAGATCCCAGCTATGGTTCTTACGCATGCATAATAAATATCTTATCCACGGAACAACATCTCCAACTTCCAAAGTTATTTCCAAAAAAATGGGATAAGGAATGGCCCTTCCCTTAAATTCCAGTAACAAGACTATTTATTAATCCACATAAGAGCTGATTTCAAATGATAGCCCACAATGAGCCACACTTCCAGGTCTTCGTGCCCTTGTGCCATCTCCTCCCACTTTGGATCTGGGCTCGACTAGTGACTTATTAGTAACACATAAGCTGTGCTGGAGGAGAAAAGATGCCAGTTGTATGCCAATTCTGAAGGTCTAGAAACTTCTGTTTTTGGTGAAGAAATCTGCCCAGTCCTCAGTCCAGCTCTCCTCCCATAGGACTGGAGAAGGTGATGCCGTGGGCTGGGGAGAAGAAAGAGGCCCATTGTCCCTGCTAAGCTCACCCTCCTACCTGTTCACACTAATATGCCAGAAACAGATACTGTAGTCAGTGTGTCACCTCTGGCTGCCTTAGTTACATCTGGCATCTGCTGCATCAGGCATGCCTGCCTACGTCCATCTGACCCACAGAGTTGATTTAAAGCTAAGGGGCCAGTTTGTAGCCCAGCTAAAACTGACCAAACAGTTACTTTCGATGTTGCTAGACCCTGGGCTTGCTAACCACAACCCCACCCCACCCCCCGCCATTTAATCTTCCAAACACTTAAAACAACAGTTAAACTGGGCTTGAGTCAAAGGTTTCTGAATTGCAGGCTCCACACACCCATCCGTTGCATTTGTGGGCAGGTAGGGACACTAGGAGGTGAAAACAAATAGTGCCCCAGGCAAATTCCTATGCTCTTCAACATGAGCTTCTCCCCAGTGTTCCCTCTCTTTCTTTTTTCATCCTGTGTTCTGGAGGAGGGAAGTAGACTATGGGAAGATGGTCAGGTAATTAGGTGCAGACATAGCTGGGCTATTGTGATTGTGGCATGTTTCATAACAAGCGGCAATCAGCGCTCAGCTGTGGTTTGAGGACAGGCAGATGCTGCATCTGGGCACTGCTTCTCTTTTAGTGGAAGTGAGCATGTGTCCCTGACGGGGGTGCGTCTTGATCTCTGTTTGCTGTTACCAGTGGAGAAGCTGAGCTTCATGCAGAGGAGAAGGACTGAGTTTTTTTGGGGTGGTCTTCCTCTCCCAATAGCCCAGGTAAGCTTCTGGATTCTTATTCAAGTTTCACAGATAAGGGTGTGGGTGGGGGCATGACCCCTAACTGCTCCAGAGAGATATTGTCAGGCTAGGATACATCACCAGCTTCTTTCTCTGGGGTTCTCTGAATCCCATGGCCTCTGAATCCCATGTGCTGAGCCCAGCACAGCTGGTACTAAGATCACTACATTGAGAACAGGCCTTGGTCAAGGTGTTCAGCTTGCTAGTTTTCAGGACCACGGACAGCGCAGCAGTCTGGCTAAGTAGGAGATGGGACGCCAGGTCCTCCACAGGCAAGCTGAAGAACACAAGATTCTCTGTGTCAGGCCTCATTGTTTTGTATGAGAGGAAACTTAGGAAAGGAAAAAACTTGTCCAACACCACACACCAAATGGACAGAGAGTCTACTCCCTTTCACCCTGACTTCTCACTGACCAGAACTTGAATCAGTTTCCTAGCTAAAAATTGAGAGAGAGAGAGAGAGAGAGAGAGAGAGAGAGAGAGAGAGAGAGAGAGAGAAAGAAGAAGAAGAAGAAGAAGAAGAAGAAGGCCTGAAAGAGCACCTAGCCCTGCCAGGAAGTCTGTGATTTGGCTTCTAAAAGCAAATTCTTGACAAGAGCTTCTTACTTCACTAAGGTGATGTGGCCTTTCAAAAACATTTCTGTTACTATGGCAACTTCATCCCAAGTTTTATCTCCATGGCAATTCATTAGAGTTTTTCACCCCCTGGTGTGTATACATGTGAATGCCTATACATATACCACTCCCCAAGTTAATGCAAAAAAAAAAAAATCTCATTTTTTGAGAAGCAGAATCTCTAATTATCCAAATATGCAAGCCAAGGGCATAACAAGCACATCTGAAGACAGTCAGGGCTCAGGGCACAGAGAGAGATCCCTGGTGCTTTCTGAGGAAGCTCCACCATTTCATATCTATTAAAACATCCCCTGGTCTTAGCGCCCTGTACATTCATACATAAGTATAAAGAACCCCTTTCATTGTGGCCCCCTAATGCTCGGCTCATGACAAAGGCTTGGGGTTGTCTGTGCCAGGGAGATGTGCTGGGGAAGGAGAAAAAAGCTTAGGGACCCAGACTGCCACCTCCCAGAACACATCGGTGTCCTTCCTGATAAATTTGCCCTTGCACCCCTCTTTGGAATAACCCTGTAGCTAGTAGGCCACACGGTGAGTGTCCAGAAAGGAGGTCTGCCATCCAGACGCCTCTTCTTTCTTCTGTCCCTGGGCTTCAGTTTCCTCTATTTCATGCGGCAGGGTTATGTAGCACCCCAGACATTCCCTGCAGAGGGTCACAGCTACACGAACAGCCATAGATGAGCTGAGACCAAGCCCTGACCGGATAGGCAGAAACTGCACTCTGACAAATAATTCCACAAGAAGAAGTGTGTTCGGTGGGTAGTGCTTAAGGAGAATTGTTTATGGGATGCAGATCATGAAAGAGGTTTGCAGATGAGTGACTAAGAAACAGAGAGAGGGATGCTGCCCTGTGGACGTTTCCAGGCCTGACCTAAGACTCAGAGTTCTAGAACTATATGGCAAACCTCCTTTTCTGTGGTAAGAGAGGAGCTTGCTACTTTCCTCAAGCCTACTGTGTATCCATGGCTCCAAATTGCATCTCTCTGCTCCCAACCTGTTCCAGTCTCCTCAGTTACAGATGGTTAGAGAGATCTAGTGGAGCAAAAGTTACATCGTGTAGGGGCCAAGACAAAGACGCCAGATTCCAGCTCTGCTGCTGCCCCGCCAGACCTGGTGTTTTATTTGTTTTGTTTGAGTATGCATAGTCTCGGTCTATGAATGCCAACATCTAAGGTTGCTTTGGAAATCAAAAGTTTGGCTAACAGATAGGATTTGGTGAGTGGTTGCAGATGCCACTCAAGAGCCTGAAGGCTCGTCCTGCATCCTAAGAAAGCAATGGGAGGGATGCTTCGACAGGAACACTCCAGCTAAGGTTTCTCTAAGTTCACTTGCAAGGTGGGGTCAGGCACAGATGGAGCCTTTCTACCCACCCGGAAACAGGGCAACACCCAACTACAGGGGATCGGATAGCTAAAGGGAGGAGATGTGCATAACGAAAACCTACTGTGCATGTGATACCAGTTCTCGACAGGAAGTTATCACTGCATATTGCTAAGGAAAAACAGTCAGCATCTCAAACAGTTCAAATGTTCAAAACGGCATGAATACTACAAGAACATTTCTTTTTTTAATTAAAAAGTCCAAGTTTTGCTGTTTTGATTCCTACAAAAAGGATCTACAGCAAAGGATTCATGCTGGGACTACTTTTTGCCCATTCCCTCTTTTGTTGATGTTGTTGTTGCTGCTGCCATAAATGTAAAACTTCATATGGAATCACTGTCCGAGGAAAAATGCACCAAGTATGAAGTCCACGGAATCTACCTACTGGTCTAAGCTGACATCCAAGGACCTAGCATGGCTTTGGGGCTCTGTGATTCAGTGTCTCATGCCACCATGACTAACCACATCCTTTGCTGGCATTGAACCTCATACGGATCAGGGCAGAGACACAGGAACTTGTTAAGATATTTCTTTCTCCATAACTCACTGTGCTATTGAGTGCTTTCAGACATTCTTATTTGACTTCCCACTTGATCAGCTAATGTTCTTAAAGATGAAGGACCTGAAGCTTGAGAGGCTGAATGGCTATTTCTGTACACACCCGCCTACCATCCACTCATTTCCTAGCTTTTGTTGTGTTGTGTTGTGTTTGTTTGTTTGTTTTCTAGGGGCTGAACTACACCCCTTGGGGTAACTACGTGCCTGACTAGGGATGATACTTTATGAAGTATGGAGGAGTGAGGCCCAGACCTACCTTTGAGGAAGGGTCACCATCACAAGGAGACTATGTATTTGGTAGAGAGCACAGACCTTTGTGAGGTAGGGGTGGGACCACTTCAATCAACACCCTAAATGCTGCTGCTTTGCCTCTCTATTTCCAGCAGATTTGAAAGTGGCTGCGGTTGGCCATCCCATGTGTAGACAGAATCCTGAAGATGGGACAGAGGGAAAGGACCTTAGGCTCCTGCTGAGCCTCTTGTTTTCCCTCCGCTGTATTTCTCTAGTCTTTGCCTTCTCTTCCATCCTGACTTCTCTCTGCTCCCCCACACATTCTCTCCTCATCCATTTCCTTTCCCCTCCTCCTGTTCTTATTTTTGCTTCCTGTTCTAGCTAGAATGGAAGATGTTCCTGCACGGATCCTGGCTCTGGGTCAAGACAAGCTAAGCGGTGGCAGAAAAGGACTCCAGGAAGAGGATTCTGGTTGCTGGAGCACATGGCTGAATGGCAGCCTGGAGCAAAAGGTGGTAGCATCCTCCCCTTACCCCCACAGTTCTGCTCAGCAAAGAACCACTAGTTGGGCAGTGAGGCCACTGGGGACAGACACTGGCCTCTTTTACTTTCTGCTTTCCTTTGGAAACCAGTTCTGACACTCCAAGTGACTGATGATCTGCTGTGTCGCTGGGATCATGGGAGGGTGGGCTCAGTGCAGCCAGTGCATTTGGGGCTCTGCATCCTCTGTGGCAAACTGGGGAAGGAGCGGAGGTGTGGGTGTTAGCACTCTCAGCTGCCCTGTGCTCCGGGATCATCTTGTAGGTGATGGTACATCTAACAAGGAATAGAAGACTTGACCGCGTTCCAGCTGCCCTATCCCAGGACTGTTGCTGGTGCCTCAGTTCCAGCTGGCATGCTGGGACTGGGCTCTTGCAGACCCCAGGCCAAGGACCAGACAGTAGATTAACTGTAGATGCTAATTAAGAGAGTGAACAAACATGAAGAAGTCCATTAAAGCCAACCTCAGTTTCCTCTCACGTGACAGCGACTGAGGTGATGTCATCTCTTACTCGGTAGGGTCTTAGTGTTACTCAGGCAGCTTCTTTGGGCACTAGTTTCCTCCTCTGTAAAAATGGGAATATTAATGAAAGCCAGTGCTTCACAAATTAGATACTTGACAAAGTGCTCCCATCCTGCTTAGGAAAGTACTTCGAAAACATCAAACTGAGGTCTGGATGTGAATTATCTTTCTGTCCATTTCTCATTTCAGAGCCGACTCCATTTTTACTGGGAAAAGATTCATACATTCAACAGAGATAACCATAAATCTGGTAGTTTTCTTTGCTGACTGTCTCTTAAGTGCAAGGCCCTATGTTGGCTATGTCACATGCATGTTATAGGAGTTTTGAATCTTACCCCTCCTATTTTGTAGATGAAAGAGAGGCACAGAAAGGTCAAGCTACTTTGTTGAAGTCAGGGAGTCAGGAAACAGAACAGAGCAATGAGGATATCACAGACCACACAGGGTCCTGCGTCTCTCCATGCTGAATCTGGGACCTTCTGAGATCTGGCCAGCCTCACAGGGAGAATACATACTACACAAGGGTTGGGGACACAGGAAGCATTTTCATCTAAAGTTCCAAGGCTCAAGATTCTGATCATGGGAGACCTTTCTCCTGGAGCACCGTGCCTCACTGCTGTTTCTACCTAACTCAATCCATCCAGCCTTCTTCCTCTTGTCTGAGGTTTACATAAGGCACTTAGTCAATATCTTTCTACCCCTTCCAGGCTGTAGGAATAAGAATGGTTACAAATGTGTCTGCTTTTCCTCCCCTCCCCAGAACCAGTGCCTGCTGCCATTTCTTCCTGGCCTTAGCATATACCTGCATGTGCAAGCAAACACAAAAATTTGCCTGTGAATGCATGCCTCAACAGTTTGAAACAGACAGTGGAACATTCGTGGTGAGCTTAGGCATGTAAGGTGCATGCATGTAAATCCAGCACACAGGAAATCAGGAAGATCTTAAGTTGAAGCCATCTTGGGTTATACAGGGAGACCTTAAGAGTTTTTGACTAAAAAACAAAGCGCTCATACTTCTCAGAAAGGTCTTTGTTAACAATGATCATGGACTTGCAAGGCTTCTCCACCAAGGCTCTCCTTTGTCAGCAAATTCAAGAAACTGAACTCGTGAACGACCTCCCCTCCGTCACACTAGCAGCAGGGCATTTTGCTGCAGGAAGTTCTTGGTGTCCACCGGAACCTGGCCAGGCAGACGTCTGAAGCCCTTGTTCCTTCCCAAGCCACTCATCTCCTGTCTTTTGGGAGTTAAAGAGACTTCTCTGTGGTGGTCTGAGTGGAATTCTGGCCAGTAGGTGGCCCAGACTCCCTGCACCTGTGCCAACTCATGTCAGGGGGCCAGAGTCCATGTTCAAGTTTCCCCATCTTCCAAGTCCCTCCCCCCAATCAGACAAGTTACCCAAGACAGTGCCAGTCAGTTATTGACACCCCAGTGTTCCCTCTATGCTGGGGGACTTGTTTCATAGCTATTTAACAAGGGCTCCGTGGTACTTGCCCTTACTGGCTTGTCCATCCCACAGATGAATCCCCAGGTATCTGACTGAATGGCAGAGCAGTGGGAAGTACGTATCTCAATGCTGATGAGTCCACAGAGCTGTGTGAGAGCCAGGTGGAGTCTAAATCCTTTAGACTCAATCCCCACTTATGAAATACCATGCCCCCTCTCTCCTCCTTTCCAAAGGCAGAAGGTTCCTTCCGTTATCTTTTCTAAAGCCGAGGAGGCTTCAGCCATCTTCTTTCTAGTCCTCCTTCATTTCCACACAGTTGGAGAGGAGAGGGAGGGACCTGAGCTCTGGTCCTCAAAAACCTTTCTAAGTACTCTATGCCCAAGACTGGCTAAGAGGGGACACATAGGTCAAAAAGCCCATGGAAAGAGGGCTTTCTCCCTGTGGTGGCCTGGACTCAGTTGTTCCCCAGAGTAAAGGCTTGCTGCAGATGGCCCCTTCCTTCCCTTCCTTCTGGCCAGTAAGCACCAAGTCCCCTCCAGAACTTGGTTTTAGGTTATCAGGGAGTGGAAAGTGCATTTCTTAACAGGAGGGTCTAGTACTCGGAAGACGACTGTATTTAGAGACCGTTTTCCTCATCTTAAACACTCCACATCCCCTTATAGAACAGAACTAAGGGGGTTTGTTCTGAGTGTATCTGTCTACCATCTATAAGGATGGATGGGGCAAAAGAAGCCATTAAATAGGGCTTCTGAGCTCAGCCTGGAAGTTTTTACTAGATCCAGTCCCTATCTACCCAAAAGAATTTATCTGATATATTTATTTTATTTCCGCCCCCAATTCTGTTCACTTTCTTTTGCCATTTCAATTATATGAAGACTAACAGTTCCAGCAATTAAATGAATCTCACCAAGTGTCTGGCTGCCCCAAAGGACCTGCCTCCTCCACTGTAGGAGTAGGTGTAGAAGAAAACAGTTCTTTGTAGGAAGAAGAAAATAAAAAGTCAACACAAACAAAACAACCAAACAAAAAAACCAAACCCAAAACAAAACAGTTCTTTTCTCCCTCCTCTTGGTCTGAGAATTCAAGGACCTCCAGATCTGTCTGCCAGCTCCATAAGTCGACCAAACTGAGCCAGAAGTAGGACACATTCATTGTTCCTCTCCCTACACACACACACACACACACAGAGCACAGCACAGTTAGAATGTATCAGGAAGCCCGAGGGCCATGGTTTTATTACAAAATTTCTTTTTAGACGCAATGTGTAATCAGTTGCAAAATCTCAGTGATGCGCCTCTTCCCTGAGCCCTCCTTGGAGCTGGCTCCCATTAATACATCCTGTCCTCCTCACAGCAGTAAGCTCAGCCCTGCATCTCATCTCCCCACCCCTGTCTCCCTCCCTGCCCCAACTTCTCTTGGTAAAAAACCTGTGAAGAACCCTGCGTCCCCAGCCCCTACTGGAGCACACACAGGACAGAGTCCGGCCTGACAGTTCCTTTGAGCACCGCCGCCGCAGAGTCCTATGGTGTCCAGGCCGGGTGGTGCGAGGTACTTCGTTGATCGAAGGCGGCGGCCAAAGCCTTGAGAAAGAGGCTTTCGGGGTCCCTTCCTCGCGGTGCTCCGACGCTGGCGAGGGTGGCCGGGCGTTCAGTATAGTCCCAGGATGGCGGCGCCCACGTCCTTGGAGGGCCTGCGCTCCTGCATCAGAAAGTTGATCATGCTCTCGGACTTGATGAGCAGGTTACAGCCCAGGAAGAAAACGCCGAAGACCACGGTGAGCGACAGCACGCACAGCACGGCGATCTGCGCCACGCGCGACACCCACAAGCTGCGTTCGTCGGGAGCCAGTCCTGCGGGGACCCCGTCGCTGGCGGTCAGCGGTGCGCCGCCCGGGCAGCAGTCTAGCCACGTGCCCAGCCCGTGGCTGCGGTTTCCCAGGGTGGCTCGGGCGTCACCACCCACCTCTTCCAGGCCGCTGTGGTTCAGGAAGCTCACGTTCATCCCGGCGTGGTGCCTGGAGGGTCTGAGTACGCGGGCTAGGACGCACCGGGAGCTGGGGGCGTCCGCGCTGTAGGGGACGCCTGGGGGTCCCTGGATCACCCTTGCGCCAGAAGAGGAAGGCGGGAGGCCGCCCACGCGCTGGCGCTTTTGGCCCGCCTACCTCCCCAGCGGGAAACCGGCGGCCAGGAGCAGAGAGCAACAGGCGGCGCGCGAGCTGGGGAGAGCCAACAGTGCGTGGCAGTCGCCCACGGAGCTCCAAGCTTGCCGTGCCGCCCCGCCCCTGGCAACCGCCGAGCTCCGCCCCACCTCGCCCTTCCCCAACCCACTCGCGGCGCCCGAGCCGCGGGGACACGAACCCCTCCCAGCGTGCAGTTTGCACAAAGCCCGCTGGAAAGGGTCAGAGCGTCCAGGCAGCTCCTGCCCTCGGGCCAAGAAGCTTGACTCACTCTGGGCAGTTGCTGTTCTGGGCAGAAAGCTGCCCCAAGGTGCCTGTTCCCAGAACTGTGGGTGGGGGCAGTCTGGAGCCCTTCTTTTTGTTTAAGGCGGGGCAGGAGTGGGTAGCTTTGGCCTTGGCATTGCCCACTCTAACGGTCTTGGCTCTGGATGGCTTGGCTGGTCTCTGCTGGACCCTCTCAGCGTTCCCCTGGCTGATGGCTGTCGCAGGCAGGAAAACCCTTTACTGTGTGTTTGGCCTCATATGCTACCCCTATTTAATATATCTGTCAAAATTAATTTATTGGGGGGGTTTTCTATTTTACTTGTTTATTTTATGGAAACAATTATTGTAGATCACTTAGCATGGATCAGCAAAAGTGGGGGAAAACCCTCTAAAACTGCAAAATCCTGCTGTTGGGGGTGGGTCAGTGTTATCTCTGGTTGTCTATTTGTGTCCGGGAATGTAGTGTCTTGCCTACTGTAGCGTACATGCTGTTTTGTACTGCAAGTATCTTCCCAGACAGTCTGTGCTTTGCCTTTGGCAGCAGAATTTCTAAGAGAAATGCTCTGGTATGTCCTTTGCTCATTATTCTGCTCAGCTTAAGATGGGGTGGGGTGGGGGGGAGGCTTGGCATGGACTTGGAGCCCATGTCCTTGACTCTGTCCAGCTGAAGTCCAGCTGTCTGCTGCAAAGGGTAGGAGAGTGAATAGGGAGACTTCAGGGTGACTGTTTCAGTGAGCATGCTCAGCGCACATGGAGCAAATGTCCTGTTCCATAAGCTCTCGATCCTTTCTGTCGGCCCACCTACCCTTTCGTCATACTGGGTAGAGAGATTCCTCTGGATAGCTTGGTGAGAGAGGAGAGTCAAGAGATGTTTGCCTCTGACCTGTAGTGTGAAGGGAGAGAGCGTGGGCTCGTGGAAGTGAGCAAAGATCACCGAACTGAGGACAAGCCTAGGCTATTCCCTGGGAGCTTGCTGGGACAAGAGTCAGCCAGTTGCCTGTGTCTAGCTGACTGAAGGCAAGCAGGGCAGGAAGCTTTGCAGGAGAGGCAGGGAAGCCTGGGGAGTGGGGTATAGAACAGTATTACGTGGGCTCGGCAGAAGGGAGGCATAGTAGTCTTAGTTTGGGGGAACACAATGCTTTCCCTATCCTGTCCTTTAGGATTTAGGGACAAAATTAGGGATGCTGTCAGCTGTCTGCTACGCTCAAGCCTGCTTGCTATAGGGACTATGTTTAGGTGTTTGCTTGCTGGTTAGTATCAGGGTTTTGATTTTTCCCATACAGTCTGGCCATTGCCTGTGCAGATCTGGGCTCACAGGCTCCTCTGCTCAGAAATGGGGGTCCTGTATGACCCTCTCTTTGGACCATGAGTCCTGGTAAGATTGTGCACAGTTTGATGTGTATGACTCTTAATTTTTACCACCCCCTGCCCTATGTGTGTATAGGTTAGAGGTGAATGGTCCATCTATCTCCCCGCAACGCTCTACTCAGGACTAATGATTAAACTCCATGTGCCATACGTGTGAAGCAAGCATTCTCTCAGGGGGCTTTAGCTGCAGTCCCTTCTATTTTAGTTCTGAAACAGGGTCTACTGATGAGTCTGGAAGTCACCAAGTCAGCCAGACTATCTGACCTTCAAGCTCTAGGGAGCCTCAGTCTTCACCTCCTCGGCACTAGAATTACAGGTGCGCAAAAGCCAAGTCTTTACTCCTGTGTGGCAGCCATTTTACTGACTGAGCCTTCTTCCTGGCTCCTGAACTCTTAATTTTTGTGGGAACCCTGACGGGTAAAGGCATTCCTTAT
This sequence comes from Micromys minutus, assembly GCF_963924665.1. Classification (NCBI taxonomy): domain Eukaryota; kingdom Metazoa; phylum Chordata; class Mammalia; order Rodentia; family Muridae; genus Micromys; species Micromys minutus. Next base: position 49,995,766 of record NC_137979.1, on the reverse strand, counting down.
CAATGGCTGCCTCATAGATCCTTCACATGGAGCAGACACGGGCTCCTTCACAGTACCTGAGCAGCTAGGCTCTGACCAAGTCTCTCACAAGATGGAACTCCAGGTCTTGGCTAAGGCTTTAGTCATCCAAAAGGCTGAGGACAGAGGACTGGCTTCCTAGATCTCTCTCAATCTTATTTAGGATTTTTACTGCTGTGAAGAGATACCATGACCACAGCAACTCTTATAGAGGAAAACATTGAATTGGGGCTGGCTTACAGTTCAGAGGTTCAGTTCATTGCTGGCATGTGGCATGAAATATGGTGGCACGCAGGCAGACATGGTGCTGGAGAAGGAGCTGAGAGTTCTACATCTGGATTCAGTGACACACTTTCTCCAACAAAGCCACACCTAACTTCAGCAAGACCACACCTTCTATGAGCCCATGGGAGCCATTTTCATTCAAACCACGACACTCCCTTAGTCCCTCAGTTGCCTGTAGGCAGCCCCCCGCCCCCAGTGGCCTTTCCATGGGGCTGTGTGGCTTTCCTTATGGCCACACTTGGAGAATGCTCTAGAATGTGAACAACTGGTGGATGGGAGAGGGAAGAAAAATGAAACCTGCCAGCAACCCTCACATGGCCATGCTGTCACGGCAAGCCTTGGGGAAAAAAGTCCTTGGAGACTTAGAAGGTAGTAGCAGGTAGTGTGGCACAGACAGTATTTAAACCAGTAAGATTTACAACCAAGTCCACACTCTTTCCAGCTCATAGTGCATATGGGTAGATCTGTGTGGGGGTGCATTTCATTGTCAGGGGAAGTTCAAAGTACAGGGTGGGGCCCCAGGAACCCAGGAGCTGTTTTCCACCCAGGTTACCACCCTCCTCTAGAGAGAAGGAAGAAGGTGCCTCTGGCCCAGCTGCCATCCACATGGGACTATTTTTACCCTCTACCTCAGTCACACTTCTGTCTCTCTCCGCTCTGGAAGGGCCATGTGGACAATCTGGTCCCCAAGAGGAATTGCATGGGCCACTCACAGGCTGTAATGCACTGTCTCTGAAGCTGTTTGAATTAACCTTTAGCCTTCTGGCATGTGTGGGCCACCAGGGTCGGTAAGAAATGATCCTCCCTGGGGCAAATAGGTTAATAAAACCTTTCTTCTTGCTGCTGACGGCTAGCTAGCCGAACCACGGGGACTACAACGTCCTCATGAGCGGACATTAGAAACCATCTACAGGGTAATGCAGTGTTCCTGGCACACATGAGCTATTGTAATAACGGTGACACCAAGTTCATTTACATATCCAACAATACCTTCTCTGCCCTTTAAAAATGCAAATAGTTGACCATTGGGAGAAGCCTGCCCTTCAGAGAGGCTGAGAGCTTCAGAGTGGAATTTCCATCACTAGCAGTCCTCCTTGGAGCCTATTTACAGGATTCATTATCTCAGCAAGCCCTTCCGGAAGCAGGCAAATTTGCCTTCTGCCCAGTTCCTGTCCAAATGGTCTCCTGTTTCCAGTTGGCGGACAGGAGGGAAGCCAATGACATTTTTACTGCATTGGGAATTAAACACTAGTTGCTTTGTTCACCGTTGTTCACATAATGTTGCCACTAGGGTGCCAGCCCTGTTCTTCTATGGCGAGTGGGTAGAGGGCAGAGGGAGGCCTTCAGATGGTCAGTATAGCTTTACTGAGGTCCATGGGAGAAAGGCCTGGGCATGGGTAATACCTACAGATGTGGAAAGTCAATACAAGCACTGCACAAAGAGGAGCAGATACTCTATGACTCACCTCTACCCCCTGTCTGATTTAGGATAGGCTGACTAATGACTGATTGATGATTGATTGATTGATTGATTGATTGAAATGGGGTTTTTGTGATGGTTTGAATATGTTTTGCCCATGGGAAGTGGCACTATTAAGATGTATGGTCTTGGAGTAGATGTGGCTTTGTTGGAGGAAGTGTGTCACTATGGGGGCAGGCTTTGGGGTCCTATGCTTAAGATCCACCCAAGGCAGAAGAGACTTTCCTGGCTGTCTTTGGATCAAGATGTAGAACTCTCAGCTCCTAATCCCGCACCATATCTGCCTGGGCTCTGCCATGCTTGGCCTGGGGAGTGGCACTATTAGGAGGTGTGGCCTTGTTGGAGTAGGTGTGGTCTTTTTGGAGGAAGTGTGTCACTGTGGGTGTGGGCTTTAAGACCCTCAGCTGCCTGGAAGTTAGTCTTCTCCTGTTTGCCTTTGGAAAGAGATGTTTGCCTCAGCTCCTCCTGCACCATGCCTGCCTGGATGCTGCTATGCTCCCGCCTTGATGATAATGGACTGAACCTCTGAACCTGTAAGCCAGCCCTAATTAAATGTAGTCCTTTGTAACAGTTGCCTTGGTCATGGTGTCTGTTCAAAGTAGTAAAACCCTAACTAAGACGCCAGCCCCAAGTAAATGTTTGCCTTTATAAGAGTTGCCTTGGTCATGGTCTCTCTTCACAACTCTGGAAACCCTAACTAAGACAGTTTGCTACATAGTCCTGACTGACCTGGAACTCAAGATGCTCCTGCCTCAGCTTCTTGGGTGCTGGATAACAGGTGAAATCCTATGTCCAGTTGGTTCATGTTTTCGAGAATACTGGCATTTTAGAGATCTAGAATCTGTTTCTGCTGGGATCCTAGTTGGCTGTGTGATTTTTGGACAAGTCTACCCCTCCTCTCTGGGTTTTTGATTAGTTTCATCCATTAATCAAGGAAGCTGGAGAGATTGCTTAGTAACATGCTTGTCTTGAAAAGGTGAGGACTCGAGTTTGATCCTTACAAACTGTTTTCTAAAAAAGGTGGGGCATGTTGCACATATATACCACATTACATACTTGTAATACCACAGCAGATACTGAAGGTCTCTTGAGACTCATTGGCCAGGTAGCCTCATCTACTTGGTAGGTCCCACAAGTAAAAGACCCTATCTCAAAAAAGTGTGTGTGTGTGTGCACTCCCACCCTAATATCAATTGATACTTTGTGCCATGAGGTACCATCTAAAACACTGGGAAATTCTCTGAAGCTTCTCTTAAGCCCCAGTTTCTTTGTGTAGAACATAGACAATGTTACAAAAGTTAAATAAGGCCATGCCTGGAAACAGGCCTGGCACAGCACCTGGCACAGAGTAAGTGCTCAATAAATGCTGGTAGCTATTATATATAACGAGGCCCTTCCTTTCCTGTACTGACATTCTGTACTTCCAACTGCAGCATGTAATTAAACTGCAAAGCATCTGGCTTCCTGAGCAGAAAGAATAAGCCGGGAGCAAGGAGAAGAGGGAGAAGGCTCCTTCTGGGTTGCCCATTTGTTCAGAAGCCTCCCCACCAGCCGGTACAACAGGGAATGGAGCAAGATGCCAGCCCTTAATGACAGGGCCAGAGGAGCCTGTGGTTCCCTGTTAGCTCAGACCCTTGGGGGCTATTTGCCAGTGCAGACAGCTGAAGGGAAAATCAGGGCTGCTTTATGGTTGCTAAAGTTCGAATATGGTTGAAATGTCCCCGAAGGGTTTGTGTGTTGATGACTTTGTTCCTAGGGTGGTAGTAGAACTAAGAGAAGGTTGAACCTGGAAGAGATAAGGCCCCTAGTTTGGGCATGGTGGCTCACACCTGCCATACCAGCATGGGCAGGGGTGTGGCAAGCAGGCTCAGGCAGATGAGCTCCCGTATGCTCCAGTAAAGTCTGGGCTACAGAATGAGACCTTGTTTCACAAAGACAACAGGAAGGGCTGGGTATGTAGTCCAGTAGATAGAGCACTTTCGTAAGACCCTGGGTCTGAATCCCCAGCTTGTGGTGTTGCATGCCTGTAATTCCAGTCCTGGGGAACAGAGGCAGATGGAGGAGACGTTCAAGGTCATCCCCTCTCTCTCTGCTACTTGCCAGATTTGAGAGCAGTTTGGGATATGTGGCTCCCTGACTCAAAACAATACAAAGGTTGGGACCTTTGGGAAATCATGGTGTACAGGACAGTCCCTGCCCCAGACAGCAGGCCGGAATGGTAGGTAACCACTGTTTAACCAAGGAATCATACTCTACTGGCTGGTTTTGTGTGTCAATTTGACACAAGCTGGAGTTATCACAGAGAAAGGATCCTTCCTTGAGGAAATGCCTCCATGAGATCCAGCTGTAAGGCATTGTCTCAATTAGTGATCAAGGGGGAAAGGGCACAGGCCATTGTGGTTGGTGACATCCCTGAGCTGGTGGTTCTGAGTTCTATAAGAAAGAAGGCTGAGCAAGTCAGGGAGAGCAAGCCAGTAAGCAGACCCCCCTCCATGGCCCCTGCATCAGTTCCAGCCTCCAAGTACCTGCCCTGTATGAGTTCCTGTACTGACTTCTCTGCATGATGAACAGCAATGTGGAAGTATATAAGCTGAATAAACCCCTTTCCTCCCCAACTTGCTCCTTGATCATGATGTTTTTGTGCAGGAATACAAACCCTAACTAAGACCCACACCTTTCACACAGATGGAATTAGCCATATGATTTCTTCCAACCAATTGGACAACTGAAAAGGTAAAACAAGGGGCTGGTTTGAGAAATGTTTGTTTCTGGGTCTGACTGTCTTGGTACGGTCACTACATGAGCTTATTTAATAATAACATCTTTGATGATGCTATTATTAGAGTCTTCAAAAAAAAAAAAAAATCCAGGTCCTATGCATGCAGAACCCATGGAGGCCAGGAATGGGTGACAGTCTCTTTAGATCCACTGTTAGTGCCTGTTGGCGGCTATGTGGGTGCTGACACACGAACCTGAATCTTCTGCAAGAGCTCTTCACTGCTGAGCCATCTCTCCAGCCCCTGGCTAGATGAATGTTTATAACGTGTCATTTGAAAAAGGATCCTATTTCTGAAAATGGTATAAAACTGCTGTTAAAAGACTGCAACTGCTCAATACCACAAGGGTTAGTTTCAAAGGAGACACACTATACGCTATTGTTTATAAGAAGGATCGGTGATTAGATGATGGGCCAAGTTTAGCAGCAACCTGTGTTTGCGAAATTTTACGGCAGCACAGACAGGCTCACTCGCAGATGGATGCGTTATTTGTGGCTGATTTTGTTCCATGGTGATAGAACTAAAAAGTTGCAACTAAATGGTCTGCAATGGTGAAATACATACTATGAAGACCTTTATAAGAAAAATGGTTGCTACCTCCTGCTTCATAAAAATTATAAGGAAGGCAGGGAGACTGGGTTGAAAATATGGCTCAGCGGCTAAGAGCATGCATGTACTGCTTGAAATAGCAGGACTAGACACTGATCACCAACCACTGACAATGTCACTAAAGAAAGGCATGACATGCGTGTGACAGTTAGCTCTAATGTTAATGTAACCTAGAATCTGAGAAGAGAGGCTCAGACAGAAAATGTCTACTTGGACTGCCCTGTGGAAATGTCTGTTCACAATTGTCTTAACCAAATTAAGGGAAGAGCCTGCCCAGTGTTGGCAGCGCCATTCCCTAGGCAAGGGATCTTGAACTGTTTAAGATGGAGAAACTGATCTGAGCACAAGAAGGCAAGCAAGCACATGCACACTCACACCTTCATTTCTCTCTACCGGTCACTGGGGATGTGATGTGACCAGCTGTCCCAAGCTCTTTCCATGATGACTTCCTAGTAGTAATGGACTGTAACTTGGAATTGCAAGCTCAAACAATTCCTTTCTCTTCTAAATTGTTTGTTGCCAGGGTATTTTAATCACAGAAATAAAACCAGGACAATGCCTTTGGGGAGACGACTTGACTTGCCAAAAGTTTAAATCTTCATCTGATTAGGCATCTAGATTCAACTATCAATGAACAGAGAAAACAAAAAAACCAAACCAAACAAAACAAAACCAACAACCCACCAACTGAAAACATATTAGGCCATATCACAAATTTGCAACATGTAACAAACTGCAGAGTTGGACATTAGTCCTCAACAATGAGCCCATCAGGACTTGGGAGACTAAGGCAGAAAGAGGACCATGAGTTTGGGGCTAGCCTGGGCTACAGAGGAGTTCTTGCCTCAAGAAAAAGAAAAAGAAAAAGATGAAGACAATTTTCTGTGATCGCTCCTGAGTAGGAGCTAAGCCTGCATGTTAATATTGACCCAGGTTCAGCTTTAGGCTGCCTCCTCTCCACTCGGAGATTCTGGGATGGCTTAACTTCTCTGCAGCTGATTCTTAGGAGCTCTGTGAAGACAAATGAATTTCCTGCCTGCAGTGTTGAGCACTGTACCCCATTGGCAGGGTTCACTCATGGTCAACATTTGGTCTCACAAGGAGGCTCATCTGTTGCATCCATGGGCACGTCCCTGTCTGCTTTAACTGCTCTCTTTCCTGTCTCTTTGCTCATCCTGGTGCCTCATTGTTTGCCGTATGCTAGCCGGGTTAGTTAAGCCTGAGATTATGCAGCAACTGGTCCAGTAAGTTGCCCTGCTTCCTGATCATAGGGCTCCAGGCGAAGTGAATGGGAGATTTTTCTAAAGCTACTCTGAGAATCACAACTCTGATGCTATCGCCAGCTCCACAAACCAGAACCTGGTACCTACCCCCCCCTTTAAAAAAAGCTCTGGGAACACAGGCAGCTCTCCTAGTGCTGATGGACAAACAAGGCAGATCCAAACCAAAGAGACCAAAGCTGAAATTCAAGCTGTACCAGGTAAAAGAGAATGGTGCCGGCTAACTAAGAGAATGGGAGGATAGGACATCAAAGGGAAGGCATTTTGCATTTCGGAATACCAAACTCTGAACACCGCCCTCTCCCAGCCCCGCCCCCCGCGGTCTTCTTAGACATGGGCTGCTTCTGCTCTCTAGTGGCTGCTGCCTAGCACAGCAAGTACCAGCTTCAAGATGTTGAGCATTGTTTCCAGACTTCTAAATTACAGTTTCTCAACCATGCTTGACCCATAATTACCTGTCCATGAAATGTATCTTGTTTAACGATAGTAATTTATAAATATTTTTAGCACCTGTCTGAAGCGTTCTCATGCTATAATAGGTGGATAAGTCTTCTTTGTGAGCAAGTAACAGAGACACAACTCAAATTTGTTTATGGAAGAAGGGATACTCACTGAGTCCCAGAGAGTGTATGTGGATACCTGAAGGTTGCTTCTGGACCAGATTCTGACCTGGACTCCATAGACTTTCTCTAAAGAATTGGGGCTGCACAGGGGCTGGGCCCACAGAAATCAAACTGCAGGGTATAGGTCCTGTGCAAAACCCTACAGCTCTGCAGAGTTCCAATTCAGAATATGAGCACACACCCTGCACCCAGGGCAGGGGAAGGATGGGTAGGTCCTCTTTAGAAGATAAGGTTGTCCTGTTCCCAGAAAGAAAGGGAGGTGGCAGGGTTCTAGCCACTGGTCTGCCTTACACGGGACACGTTGCCTTCCAAACCCACCTACCATTTCTATCTAAAGCATGGACAGTTTGCACAGTTCAAAACAGCATATTTCCTGGAGGGTGATGACGTCACAGAACCAGGGTTCCAGAAGGCTGGGGTGGCCAAGAACACGTGCCTTCTTGAGAGAGGAAAGAGAACTATTAGCCAGATGGGACCAGAGAGTGCTTGGTAAGAAAGAGGAAGCACCTGCCACGAACCACCTTGTCCTGTAGATTCTCCCAGAAGGCCCTGGGCTGTCTGGAAGCTAGGGCCAGAGAGGTACGCTTTGAAGCTGGATGGGGCCACATGCTGGGACCACTGTCACCCCAAAGGTACCCAAGGGGCTCAATGGGCCAAGCCAGACCTTTCTGCATCCCAAGGCTCTGAGAAGCCTATCTCTGAAGGACATTCTGAATCAGAATGGGGAGGGCTGTATGGCACATCTGTGACTTAAACAGTTATTTGCTATTCACCTGAAAGTCTAATTCAACAGGGCTTTGTCCGTTCTATCTGCAACACCAGAGCGGGGTAATGAAAATATTCAGAGGATGTCCCAAGTGCATGCTGTGTGGCCACCAGAGAGGCCACCTCATCCCTATACACAATGAAGGGAAGGTGGAGGGATCCTGGCCTTTGCCCTCAGTCTCATACACGTGGTTTAAAGAGAAAGCCATACATTCTATGGTCAGACCAGCCTACGCACACTCTCACAGAAAGAGCATTTTGACGGAGAGAACCCAGTTATTTTTTAGATGTTCCCTTCTGTTTAGGTTCATTTCTTTATGAATGGACCCAGGCTTCCATCCTTGGCCAGAACACCTCGGCAGAGCTTATGTCTCTTGAGGTTTCACATCCCGAGGTGCAGAGTGTCCCTTTGCCCCTGACAATGTATTTGCAAGGTCAATACATTGGGGTTTGCTAAGCAACCTGGGGATGGCCAAGACCCTGTATACAAGCCCTGATACCTTTCCAGCTTCCAGCTTCTCAGACCAGTGCCTACAATGGTCATTATTTAAATCAATCACTGTGCCCAGGCTGTGTTCCTATTGTAGCATAGAAATCTGCCACATTCATAGGAGTCCTGGTACCATTCTGTAAGGAATTCGAAATCATGTCTTGGTGTTTATTATTTATCTTAATCATTATACCATTCTGATTGGGCGGGTATTAGAAAACAAATCTTCATTTTACACATGGGGTCTAGAGAAGTTAAGTATGGTGTTCAAAGCCATACAGCAGCCCAGCCTTTGAACTGTGTGATGGGAATTCAGAGTCATTCATCTTCAAATACACACACACACACACACACACACACACACACACGTGCATACATGTGCACCCATGCATACACATGCACACACACCATTTAAGTGCAGATTATTTTTATAATAACATCATATTTACTTGCTTTCTGATATGCACTTGTACAGAAACAAAAGAATAAAACCTGCAAGCAGCCCACCAGGAACAGCATGAGGCAGAGTTTGCAGTGGTGAAGGTTATAGGTTGTGTGTCTGGGAGTTATGGGTTGGGGCATAATGGCATCCAGTGTCCCTGCTCTTCCTCTGAAGGCACGTGCTCAAATGTGTACCACAAATGCTGGCGAAACAAAATCTACACTAACCTCCTTTGCCAACCTCACTCCCCATCCTGGTACCCAAATGCTGCTTGTGCCTAAATAACCCATTAGAGGAGGCCCAGCCACTGACGCCAGAGTGGTCTTGATTTTGAACTGTTGAATCTGAGCAATGGGTGTATGGAGGATCAGGAGATTATTCTCTCTCCTTTTGTGTTTGGATTTTCTGAGACAAAAAAAAAAAAAAAAAAAAAAAAAAAAACCCAAAACAATATGATACGAATATAAAAGAACAGGCTCTTGCCTGTGATACCAAGATTCTGGTAGTAGAGGCGGGGGATTGCTGAAAGCTGGCTACATACACACTGAGTTCCAGGATAGGCTTGGGGTATACATTGAGATTGTGGGGTGTGTGGGGAGCACTGAAACTCACCAGGCACTGAGCACTGTGTGAGCAGGGAAATTTGGCTTCTCTCTCAGATTCCCTAGGCTCCCAGAGACTGGCTGGTACCCTGTCTCCTTGGATGATGATGAGGGCGCTGTTTATCTGTGTGGCGAGCTGTCTTCTGGTAGTGAATGAGGGCAGCATCATCCATCGCTGTACCTTGGCCAAGATTCTGTATCAGGAGGACTTGGATGGGTTTGAGGGCTACTCCCTGACTGACTGTGAGTGTCATCCCCTCGGCTCCTTCCTCTCCATCCCTCCTCTGGATCTCTTACATGCCTTCCTTTCTTAGCCATTTGTCTTTCCAAGCGAAGTTCGGAGAAATATCTCCCTGCAGCAAGAAGTCTTTCCCAACATGTCACATCTCGACCAACGGCTATGCACTACTGCTTTAGTATAAATCAAATTCTTTCCCTCATAGTGCTTACATTCTAGGAGGGCAAGCACAGCAACAAGCACACACAGAGATACCCAGCATTGGCTGGTGGTGACGTGTGTATGAAGAATGTGGTTCAGGCTTGTCATTCCCAGAGTTGAAGACAAGAGAATTGCTATGAGGCCAACCAGGGCTCTATAGCAAGTTCTTGTCTCAAACAAACAAAGGAGAAGCTTAAGGGGTCAGCACATGGCTCAGTGGGTAAAAGCACCTGTCTTGTATGCCTGACAGTTTGAGTTGGATCCTAAAAAATGACTTTAAAAAAAAAAAAGTGGGAGCTGGAGAAATGCCCAGCAGTTGTGAGCATGCATGTTCAGCTCATCCAGAAGACCTGAATTTGAGTCCCACATCAGCAACTTATGACCACCTGCGACTCCATCTCCAAGGGATGTGATACTTCTGACCTCCATGAGGTCATATGCACATATATACACACACACACACATAATTAAAAATATAATTTTTGCATCTATAATACCGACACTTATGGAGAAACGTGTATCAGAGTGCACGCACATGAGAGAGCGAGAGAGAGAGAGAGAGAGAGAGAGAGAGAGAGAGAGAGACAGAGACAGAGAGAGAGAGAGAGACAGAGAGAGAGAGACAGAGAGAGAGACAGAGAGAGACAGAGACAGAGAGAGAGAGAGGGAGAAAAAGAGAGAGAGAGCAGCCTGAAGCTCCCAGGCCAGCTAGTGTGGAATACATGGCACAGCTGCAGAAACAAGAAAGGTCCTAAAAGAGAGAACTGACTTCAACACATATTCATTCATTCATTCATTCATTCATTCATTCTCTCTCTCTCTCTCTCTATCTCCCTCCCTTTGTCTCTCTCTTGTCTCCTGTCTACCTCTTCCTTACACACACAACTTTAAAAATGTAAACAGTAAATACATGTACATGGGTAACACTGTTGAAACTGAAGTCAGGGGAAGACTGAGAAGTGGCACTGGGCAGTGCTGAATAAATGAACCACGTGATCAGAAGAAAGGCATCCCAGGCCAAAGGAACGGCCAATGCAAAGGCTTCATGGAAGAGCCCTCTCCTCTCCATCTAAAATTTGTACATTCCTGCCTGTGATATCGTCTCCACTTACACTGCTCGCTCTCTCTCTCTCCCTCTCTCTCTCTTCCCCCTCTCTCTCCCTGCCCTCCCCCTCTCTTGTGTTAAGCCCTCCCTCCCTCTTTTCCCCTCCCCCCTCCCCTTCCTCCGTGTTAAACCCACACCTTAGTACTTGTGTTCAATCTGAACTGGCCCCTTGAAGTCAGTACTAGCCTATTTGGCTGTGCATAGCTCCTGGCAAACAGCAGGTACTCAGCAAGTGCATAAAACATGTGTAGGTGTAAAGGTGGGGGGATGGCTATACAAATGGATGGGGGGATGGACCAAGGACAGGACAGATAAGCCTATGACTGTTTCTAGCTCTTCAGGCATGGCTAGCCTCTTGGGCCTTGTTCTCTCCTGATACCTTTCCCCTACCCACCCAGTTTACGTCCTTCCTAAAGAACATCCCTCTTCTCTTGTTTCTAAGGGCTGTGCTTAGCTTTTGTGGAAAGCAACTTCAACGTGTCAAAGGTGAACGAGAACGTTGATGGCAGCTTTGACTACGGCATCTTCCAGATCAACAGCCATTACTGGTGCAATGATTACCAGAGTCACTCAGAGAACTTCTGCCACATGGAATGTCAAGGTCTGGCTGGGAGCCCTAGGGTGGGAGAGGTGAGAGAGGAGACCAGGCTCTATGTACAGGACCTTTCTCTCCAGACACTGCCTGGGCATGACCTTCCAGGGATGGTTTAGAGAGCAAGGAATCGCTTGGTAGAGCAGATGAATAACCCTTCAGTTGTCCCATGCTTGCAGAAGGTTTGGAGGGTCCCTTGAACCCAGAAAGACTCTTCAGCCACCCTGACAACATGCTATATAGCAAACACAGTATAGGCACAGGGCATTTATCTGCCCTTCCACATGGTACAAACTGTTTATGAGCAAACTCAGGCTCAGAGAAGAGCCGAGGTATGTTGTCATTTAGTGCCATCTAATCGGCAGGCTGGAGCAGGAGGGTTGTCAGAGCCCAGAAATTCAAGGCTGGCCTGGGGACGCACAATGAGATACTGTCTGAGGAAGGGGGGGAGGGAGAGAGGGAAGAAGGAAGGAGAGAGAGGGAAGCAGTTAGTCTAGAAGTGAATGTGACTTGTGGCCTTGAAGGCTCAGATATGTCCACTCACTAGTACCCAGGCTAATGGCCGAATCAAAGCCGGGTACAAATTCTCTGTCTCAAAGCTAATCTAGGAGGCTTGACAAGGTGGGTGAATCCTTCCTACCCGAACATCCCTGGGCATCTCACCTATAGAAGCAGGGCCTTTTCTTGGTCTCTGTGTTGTCTGTTTCGGCATCCCTCATGCCAGAAGTCCTGCAAACTTTGGGTGGGCCATTATCTACCCTGGCTAGAGAAAGAGCAGGGGCCAGAGTCCAGTCTCCCGGCCCACTTCCCATCTTTGGCAGCCACTGTAGGGGTATCTTCCTTCTAAGGGGTTTGAAGGATGGAGGCCTTGCCTAACCTGGAAGTGCTCAGGTTGGCAAGACAGAGTTTGTTTGGTCTTTGGACCTCTTCCTTCTTTTCAGAGCTACTGAATTCCAACCTTATTTCATCCATCCAATGTGCAAAAAAGATTGTGTCTGGATCCAGAGGGATGAAGAACTGGTGAGGGGGACATGGGGGAACTGGTGGGAGGACTACTGGGAGGACTAGTGGGAGGACTACTGGGAGAACTAGTGGGAGGACTGGTAGGAGGACTAGTAGGAGAACTAGTGGGAGGATTACTGGAAGGACTACTGGGGAGACTGAGGGGATGAAGTTAGTGGTCAGAGCCCCAAGGAGGAGGACATGACAGAGCAGGGGCCAGGGATCAAAGAGTTATGGGTAATCCCTCACAGAGCTGTAGAAAAATGTGAGGTTGGAGAGATGGCTCAGTGGTTAATACCACTGGCTGCTTTCCCAGAGGACCCTGGTTCAATTCCTAGCACCCACAACCACCTGCAACTCCAGTCCTAGAGGGAATCACGCCCTCTTCTGGCCTCCACTGGCCCTGCACATGTGGTGTACGCATGGTGTTCAGACCTCCACCCAGCAAACACTCTTATGTACAAAATAAAAATTAAAAATCTCAAAAAATATTTAAAAGCGGGGAAAGATGGGGTAGTGGATGACTTCAGCACTTTTTGTCCCAACCCCCACATTTGGTTCCTTCTCTAATGTTGTATTAATAACTTCTAATTGTAATAATAGAAAACAACTTGAGCTAGCCGGGGGACTCTTACTATTCATACATTTAGATGCTTTTTGGTTATTTATTTTTAGCTTGTGTGTGCATGTGGTATGCACTTCTGCATGCATGTGTGTGGAGACCTGATGTTGATGGCAGCAGCCTTCCTCAGTTTTCTTTATCTTATTCCCTGAGGCGGGGTCTCTGGATTATACCCAGAGCTCACGGAATTGGCTAGTCTGGCTAACTAGTTTGCTCCAGAAATCCTTTGTCCCAGCCTTCTGGAATTACAGGCAGGCAGGGACAATGACCCAGCATTTGTGTGGGCTTGGGGGGAATTCCAACTCAGGTCCTTACGTTTGCAAGTCATCCCCAGCCCAGAAATTTATTTCAAGAGAAGGTCTCTTACTGATTCCACTTAAGGAATGTAGCAATAGGCCTTAGGAGAGGGCAAGAACCTCAGGGGAGGCTAGGAAAAAGGCAGAGGCTTCCCATGGCCAGTTCGGCTTCCACCACTGCATACGCAAGACACTGTTCTCTGCAGACCAGCCTTTGCTCCCCAACACACAAGACAGACTACAGCCTCCCAAGTCTACGACTTAAAGCCCTAAGTGGACCGGTTAGGCAAGTCCTAGTCAAAGTTCTGGAGGCAGAGACTCTAATTGGTTCAGTATGAACCAGTGGTTTTCTCCTTGTTCCCATCAGCTGAAAGCAGGAGAGGATTTAAAGAATACAAACGTGTCTTCTGCAAGGGGCCTCTCATAACAAACAATGTTTCCTATTAAAGGGAGCCCCTTAGTGGGATAGGTCTCTCAAAATCGAATGCATAGACCACCACTTCTCTGTGATTCAAACGGGACATGTAACTAATCCAAAAGACTCCATCTACAGGAATGTGTAAGAGTTATAGAGTTTGGAGCCTTGTATGTTTGATACAAGATCCAGGAAAGACCATTAAGGATTATAGGGCCGTTCCTTTCTGAAGGGTAGGCTCATAGACTGCTACTCGGGTTTTAATTAACTCTAAATCCAATGGAAGAGTGCCACCCACCTTCAAAGGGAAAAGAGGATTTGAACATGTGGAGACTTACTGAAGGAAGAGGGTAAGTCACAAGAGTGAGGGAACCTTAAAGAAGAATCAGAAGGGATGGCCCTGCCAGGAATGAAGGGGATCCTAGGGGATGCTCTTCAGGGAGGACCCTGAAGAACTGGGTTAGTGTGTTGAGAAACAGCACTTAAACAGAGAGCAAAAGCCTCCTATTTTTAACTCCACAGGGTGGAGTGGCGGTTGCACTGTTCGGAACGGCCACTCTCCTACTGGATGACGGGATGCCGTTTGGGATGAACCAGGGTGCAGACTTACTGGGGGGTCACTCCACAACCCCTGTACTCCTTGGACATTCTTCACTATTTCATCGTCTTGCCTTCACCTGTCACTTTCTTCTCTTCCCACTCACAAGTAAAACTGACCAGAGTCCCGGGGGGGGGGGGGCGTATCTTACCTTGGCTCCCTGCTTGGGTTCATCCAGGCCCAGCTCCTTTGTTCCTATCATTTGCAAACCAAGAAGATGTCATATAAATGCAATTATATTTTTTCAAAATTTATTAAACCACACCATGGGCAAAGGATGTGTTTATCTTGTTATTAATTCCAGCTACATTTGTGTACCTACCACTTTAAGAGTGTTCTAGGCATAAGAAAAAGGAAGACAAATGTATGTTACTCTTGGGCATTCATAATTTAGGTGGCAAAGCAGAGACATCCACAAAGATGGCAGTGTGCAACAAAATGCTTACTAAAATCTATACACATTGGTTAGAAACAGTGCCAGACAACTGTTTTTAAAGGTAAATTGAAGATCAGATATAGGTAACCAGCCAGTAGTGCTGAGTGAGGGTCTGGTATTGAAGTGGAGAAAATGGTAGAGACAAAGATATGGTAATAAGTACAAATGATTCGGAGAGACTGACAATCTTGATTATTTTTAATAAAGGGAACCGGCAAAATGGCTTCACAGGTAGTAATGCTTCCTGTCAAGCCTAATGGCCTCAGTTCGATTCTAGGAACCTACATGGTAGAGGAGAAAACTGATTCCTGGAAGTTGTCCTGACCTACACTTCTGTGTGCGTGTATGCACACACACACACACACACACATGCACACATGCGGGCACAAAAGCTTTTTTACACAATCTTGTTGGCCTGGCAGGTGCAGAAATGGAGTATAATTTGCTTAAGGACAAGGCAGAAAATGGACAGTTTTGGGAGGGTGACCTGCACAAAGCCACTACCTGTAGCATCTAACTAAACTGGGAAATTAACTCAGACTGCTTATTCCTTTACCCCAATGTTGTGGTAAATATTGGAAGGATGGCTTATTGGTCTCACTCTGCGGAGTGTGGAGCTGATCTCACGGACTCTGCCACTCAGTCGGAAAGACGCCCTCTCCACCTGGATCCCTTCCCAGGCAGTTCCCTCCACCCACCCTGTTGCTTCTGCCCCAGGTATACAATCGCCCTGGCATGTTTCTTTGCCCCACCACCCGGCACAAACATGACTCCAAAGCCCATAGCTTTTCAAGCAGGTTTATATATTAAATTCTCAATCCACAAATCCTCTATACCTAAGATTACATCCAATGGACAAATATACAAACTGCCCTTCTCTATGAGATAAAAAGACTTATAGAATCTATTAAAAATATTCACATCTACCTATCTCCAATTAAGTCCACCTGGATCTAGATCTTCCTTCTCCAGTTCCATCTTTATTCCTCCCAGAATCTCCCTCGCCTCCTCCTCCACTTCCAGGCCTCACTCAACCTTTCCCTGCCTATCTCTCTCATGTCCAATCATTTATCACCTTAACATGACTCTACACCCCAAGCTTTAACTGCATCGACAATCAGACGAACGATCTGACAACTTACTTGTTTCCTGACTTTTGTATTTCCCAATCAAGTAGGACGTCGACCAACAACTGAAACCACAAGAGCTCCATATTAGATGCCTGTCTTGTTGCTGTGCCAAAACACCTGGAAAAACCCAAGGTCTTTATTTTTGTATTTTCTTCTTTGACTCCCAGTTTGAGAGACCGGCCCATCACAGCTGACATGGCAGCAGAAGTGTGGGAGAGTTGGTCACATGGCATCTGTAGTTAGGAAGAGAGAGGTGCTGGTACTCAGCTCAGCTCACTTTCTCCTGTTTGATTGCTCCAGAATCCCAGCCCATGGGATGGTACCACCCAGCATTCAAATAGATCTTCCTTCCTCCATCAAAATTTTCCTGGAAATACCCTCCCAGACACACTCAGTGCTGTTTCCATAGCAATCTTAAATCCAGTCTGGGTGATGAGGATTAATCATCACAAATTCCAACTTGATTTTAATACTTAGTCAAGAATACTATAACTAGAACATTCTAAGATAGCTATAAAATGTCAACAAAAGAAGGAAGCCTGACCCAACCCAGACACCGTTTTCTGATGATAGAGTAGAAGCTACGGACACAGAAACAACTGGTATTAGGTTTACACTGGATTTCAAATTGAGTGGTGCCTGCAGAGAATATCCTGGAGACACCACAGATCCCCATGTAGGAATGGGCAGAAAGAGACATTGAGATCAACACACTGTCAGTGTTCAGTCAGGAACACAGGATGAGATTCCATCCACCTACCAGCAGTTTAATCTTCATGTGTTACCTATTCCCAGAACTGTGGGAAGCTCTGTGTTCTGCTGGAGGTCCTGAGCGGTCTTACCTCTTCTCACCTGTCCAAGGGAAAGATGGGCCTGCCTATGAAACCGCAGTGCACCACCGAGAGGGAATTAAAGACTGTGATTATATCTCTTGAGATATTTTTTATTGTTGGTCACTGCTGTATACTCCTGATTGAATTGGTTGTTGGATTCTCTGAAAAAAATTTGTAAAGGCTCTGAACAAGTCAAACATCGAGCCAAGACCCTCTTGGTTACACTAGAGAAATCTGGCCACCTTTTAACACTTATCCACCAAGTGCTGCAGTTGATTGGGTTCAGGATCTTTGCCATTTGGTTTCTTAGCAACCGAATTTAAGTCCCCTGGGAAAGAGCTTATGGACCAGATTTAAATGGTGACATCATATGCTCAGGTGACAATGTATGTTTTGATCAGGCAGTACTCAGAGCCTGGATGGTACCATTACTTTCCCACAAGTTGCCCCCGAGATACCTTCTTTCCTATCCATGGAATCTCAAAAACGAGCCTCGAAGAGTGGTTTCAGTTCATAGCTGCACTTCGACACTGTGACTCCATCAAACTGGCTCTGTGAGCATTTCCAGATCTCTCTTCAGTAGCACTCGTCTGGAGTAAATGAGAGAGTGCTACCATGACGTCATTCAAAGCACCAGTAATCCAACCTGGTTCAACTGTAACTGAGCCTCTATCTATTCTGCAGAGCCTGAGAGCTGCAAATTATGAGATCGGGAATAGGTAGAGAAATGAGCCCAAATGTCCAAGCTGTCCTTAAAGCGATTGGCACCATTGGTTTCACTATGGACAAGTGAACCAATGCTATTTAAAAAATAATAATATTATAACTAGTCTCCGCATTTTTTGGGGGGGTAAAGTTCAGGGGAGTGGAATACATTACAGTTGATTTTTATACAATTAAAAAATTATATTGTCAGGGTGGGAGAGACGGCTCAGTGGTTAAGAACACTGGCTGCTCTTCCAGAGGATCCAGCCCCAATTCCTAGCACCCACATAGCAGCTCAGAACTGCATCTTCTGGCTTCCACAGGCAATAGGCATATGTGGTGCACAGGCATGCACACAGGCAAATCACCTATAAACATTAAGATAATGAAATGGCTTTTTTTGCTATTTGTTGAGGACAGGTAAAAACGCCATCATAGCAAGGATCTGAGGGCTGTCATTAGAACTCACAGGTTCTGCAGAGTCTTACTGGCCTCTGACAACCTAGAATTATTGAGCCTTAGGCCCCACCTTCTCTCTGAACATTACTTCCACAAGTAGCCCATTATATCTTCCGGAACACCTTTCTTAGGCACCATCAGCTCCAGTAGTGATTTGGATCCATTTTGATCCCTTTCCAAATTTGCTGCTTCTCACTTTACTCCCAGCTTCCCACCCCACCCCAATCCAACTCCATAATTATACACCACCAGAAACTCCAGGACAATCAGGAACATGTCTAAACATTTCAACCGCTCGACCCCTAGTGATTGAGTTCTGCTTAATCTAGCATAATTTAAACCCCTCAAGAGTTGACGCCAAGGAACCCATCTTGAGATGTCATTTCCCACCAGTTCAACGGTGCTAACTACTTACTATTTTAGTCTCTTCTGGAAGTGAAGTGAAGATGAAACCAATTGGATCCTGCAAGTCTGCCCTTAAAAATAAAAAATACGCTTGGATAGGGGAGTTAGCATCAACTCTAACGCTGGAGTGGTGCAGTTAGAGCAGAGGAAGGAGAAACAGAGGTCAGCCAGGTGAGCAGGGCGAGGTCACGCCCCTTGCTTGTTGTGCGCCTGTGCGGAGCTCCCCCCCCCCCCCCCCCCCGCGTTGCTTGCGCAGGCGCAGTGACAGTGAGGCATAGACGTTGCTGCTGGTACGAGAAAGCGTTGAGCTCAGGCCCTCAAACTGAGGCCTTTCAAGTGAGGGGCTGTGCTGAGGAGAAGATGGACGAGGCCGCTTCCGCACCTGGGGAATTTGGGTCCCTCTGGTTTCGAGTTTCAGCTGCAGGTAATAACTTCGGACGCAGGGCTAGAGGACCAGCAGTCAGTGAGCCCTCTGGGCGCCTTTGGCCATCCGCTTCTCACGCACTGGTCTCCTCAGGAAGCCCGCGTTCCTGCAGGAAGGAATGCTCGGAGTGGAGAAGGGTGGGGGATCAACGCTCAGGTCGTGGGCCTCCCACAGCATTCTCTGTTCGCAGCGTTCTCCCAGTGCTGTATGTGTGTGTGGGTGTACGTATGTATACAGATACACGTGCACACATGTAATATTTATTATATAACATATGTAATATATACCACACACGTAGTATATCTGTGTATATACATACACACATATAATATGTAGGTATGTATATGTATAGAAAAATATGTAATCCGGGTCTTCCCGAACCCTGAAGTGGTCCTCCCAGGTTTCTACACCATCATCAAGTTTTACTAGGTAAGGCATGCAACTGGAAGCAGCAGATGTGGCCCGTGAAGGTGGGTACACATGAGGGATCTGGATTGAAGATCTGTGTTGGGCAGTGAGCTAGTGTTTGTGCTGCTCTCTGGTTCATTCCACACTTCCAGGTGCATTTTCACTGAGCCTCTGGCTTCAGGCTTCTGCATGATTACATGATGTTTTTTTATGTTTGTAGCAGTGACTTGTGGGATGTCAAACTCAAGTGTACTGTAGAATGTTCCACACCAGTTTATGTTGCCTTTATATTTGAGAATTCACAGGAGACTGGCTTCTGTTACTTGTCTCTTAACTTAAGATGTGTAACCTGTGATTTGTAATCCAAAGAGGGGATAGTTTGTCATGATCTTTTAAACTGTCCTGTCAAAACTCCTTTTAGTTCCCAGAAAATGGGCTCCATTAAGGTGTTGTAGAAACTCCCTTCCATCTCAACAAGCCAACCTTTATAATTTCTAAGAACTTGCCTCCGGGTGACTTCTCACTAGTTTCTCTATTCAGACATCTGTAATGATTGGCCAGTTGATCTTTCCTTGTTGCCTGTGTTTGTTCATGTAGCTTTTATTGGATCTGGAAGTTCTACTCAGTAGTGTATTATTACACTATCTCTACTTCTGTACATTGTTCAACACTCTCTTCCATCATAGATCATCCACTTCTGACTGAAGAGATCATCTGTGAGACATTCTTTAACTATTGTGATCTGTCTCTAACCTGTGAGTAGTCCAAGTGAAAGGATAAAAAATATAGCCTAACCCCTCCAAGGATCCCAAGCTATCTCACTCTAAAGGAGCCTTAACCCCTACGCCTAAGAACCCCTAAATAACTCAAATTCCAGACCCTGCTCTCTGCCAGTAAGTAGATATAAGGTCACACTCCTTGCTGTTCTGGAGCCTGCTTTTTGTATGAAACTGGGTGAAAGGGCGTAGGACAGCTGGGCCTAGGAAGTTAACAGGAAATAAGCTGACTTAACTGCTTATCTGGCTTCTGCAAACTGCTTGCACCATAGAACCCACCCCCGCCCTAGTGACTTATCCTAAGTGCCATTGTCACCCTCACCCAGGAGACCATGAAAATACAGACCTCAGAGACTTATTGGTCCATGGAGCATGGGCTTAGATAGTTTAACAGGATTGGTCCCTGGAGCATGGGCTTAGATGGTTTACAATGATTGGCCTAGAAAGTGCGGGCTTAGATAATTTAAAATGGTTGGTTTATAATTCATGGGCTTTGCCATGATTGGTTTGGGATTCATGGGCTTTGTTGTGAACCCTATAAAAGCTGTCCCAATCCTGCACTCAGGGTCCGCAGTCCTCTACCCCTGCGTGGTGTACGACTGTGGGCCCCAGCGCGCTTGGAATAAAAATCTTCTTGCAGTTTGCATCAAGACCGCTTCTTGTGAGTGATTTGGGGTGTCGCCTTTCCTGGGATGGAGCATGGGGGTCCTTGCTTTGAGGATCTAACACAAGCATTTGTATAGTATAGATGTCACTGGAGAAATTACAAAACAGTAGTAAATTTTTATTGTTTTTTGGAAACTGAAACATTTTATAAATCTTAGGATTTAAGAATTTTACAAATTAAGCCTATCATTGAATAAGTGAAATCATACTGCAGAGCCTTGCCTTACTATTATTTACCCTTCTGCCTTGTTATGAGTTTAACTATAATTATTCTTTTAGCTTCAGTGAATCTAGGTAGTTCAGCCTTGTCCCCTATCCCTCCCCACATACCTTTTATAAATATAGAAAAGAGAATAGTGTTTAAAATAACACCAAGAAAGGATATAAAGCATCTTAAGATAAATTTTTATTTCATTTTTATTTCTCTTCATGAAGGAAGGTGACTTCCAGAAATAACTATAATAAACTTATCTGAGGTAACTCCATGCTTCCTGCTTGTCCAGAGGAATCCCACTGTGACACATTGTACAGCCAGTCTCCCTTGCAGTACTGGACATTTCTAACAGGCAGGTTTAGATCTTCAGGTAGAGAAATCAGTTTCATCTTTAAATCATTCATTCATTCACTTATTCAATTGACATATTATCAATCCCCTAGGAGATAGTATAGATGTGCTTGGTTCTGGAAAAGAACAAAATATTGGCCTATCAGGTGCTTATTTGCTTATAGACTTGTGACAGAGAACTAAGGTGCATAGACAGATCCACAGGCTACTAATAGTGCTTTCATTTATTCATTTTCTATTGTTCAAATCTTTTGAATATATAACACTTTAAAAATTGAAGTAGATACCTTTGAAAGAACTACTATGCTGTAAGGCTGGGAATTAGTTCATTTGGTAGAGTGAGTGCTTGCCAAGCATGAAGTTGGCTTTTATTTCTAACACCACACTAAAAACAATAAAAAGTAGGCACATTGGTATACACCTCTAATCCTAACACTCCAACTCAAGTTGGAGGTAGGAGGATCAAAAGTTCAATATTGTCCTAGGGCAACAAAGAGAATCCAGTTTATAGGAGGCCTTGTCAAAAAAAAAAAATCCACAATGATTTATAAAATA
This sequence comes from Micromys minutus, assembly GCF_963924665.1. Classification (NCBI taxonomy): domain Eukaryota; kingdom Metazoa; phylum Chordata; class Mammalia; order Rodentia; family Muridae; genus Micromys; species Micromys minutus. Next base: position 49,973,964 of record NC_137979.1, on the reverse strand, counting down.
TTTAGAGCTAATGTTAAGAAGAATTTGCATTGTTACAGAAGTATAGTAATGCAGATGAACCTCTCTCATAGTTTTAGTTGCCTGTAAAATTCATAGAGATAGGTATATTTATTCCTTTTAATGGGTTAGCAATTTGGAAATGAGCTTGTTGGCCAGTTCATCTCCTCTGCATTTGGGTCATATTCTTCAGTAGGAGCTGCTAGATGTGAAGACTGAAACATGCCTTTGCTCACTCACAAGTCTGTGCTTTTCTCTGCAGGACTTCCTTGTTATCACTACCCACCAATAGAGGGCAACTAGTAAATCGTGTGTCCTGAAAATGATTCAGGAAAGTGCTGTGACTTAAAAATAAATAAATAAATAAAAATAGGGTTATCTCTGAATACAGTTAAAATGTTTTTCTTATGCCATCCACTCTGTAAAATGAACACTGAATTTCCAGAATATCCAAAATAGAGTCTCTGGCAGAGTATGATTATTTTTAAGTCTCTTGTGACTGGCTTCATCTTAGCACCAAATATAAGGCAGCTTGACATCAGGTTCGTGTTCTAAATGACTTGCAATGCCAAGAGAGGTCAAATTACTACTTTGGTTTCCATTGGTCAGAGTCATGAAGAAAATTTTCTAGACTTTGACTAACCACACTTTGATGTCAACATAACCAAAGACTTTAGACAAAAGGATTGAACAGGGTTATGTGGAGAACATGCAAGAGGACAACTACTGTTGAAAGTTAGTGGATCTATATGAATTAGCCCAACACCTAGAACTAACCACTTTAATCATTAGGATAGTCCACATTTTCTTCACTGCTTCTGCAGTATGTAATCAGAATGCCAACATCTAGTTGTTCCTGTGAAAATCTTAATTGGTTTTGAAGCTATAGGGTACCTCACTGTTTGTTAGCTGGGATTGTTGGAGTATTTTTTTTAAATACCTTTTCATTAAAAATTTAGGAGTTCTGGGAATGTGACTCGATGGTAAAGAGCTTGCCTAACATTCACAAGGCCTTTGATTTTAGTGTCAATAACACACACACAGGGAGAGAGAGACAGAGAGAGACAGGGAGACAGAGACAGAGATGGAGGGAGTGGGGGGAGAGAATATTCTAGAATGGACTTTAATTCAAACTCCTAATAGCTTCACAGGCTTAGTTATTCTATGCTACAGAAGTGGTGCTATTGTCTCATGAACACAGAAAGCCTTGAGTTGTTGGTGCCCCCAAAGAGTCTATGAATGAACTGGAATAAGCTTTGTTCTCAGTGTGGAGAGGGGAAAAGAGGAGAGTTGCATTATTAATTTCTTGAACTCCCTTTTCAGTGGCAAGTTTTTTTATATTAAGCATGTACTTGACAGAACTTTTAAATTTACAGTAGGAGAGTTGACCTGCCCAGCAGTTTTGGAGGAAAAAGGGAATCATGTTTCTCTACTTCCTGGTTAAGGACTTGCTTTTATGCTAAAATACTTGCCCCAATCCAAATGTCTTGAGAGTCTTCAATTACCTTGGCAAATCACTATCTATAAATATTTTCATAAACCCTTTTTTGAACATTTAGTTCTTTGACTGCTTATGGAATGGCTTAATCAGTGAATAAATCCAATGTTGAAAAGATAGTCCAATTGATTCTGATTTTTTTCCTAGACTGGTTCTAAGGCTATGGGGTCTAAGTCAGAAGTAGGGGTGATAATGATGGAGTGGAATAGGCTCACTATCATCAGTCTACCAACCAATTTTGCTCAGTGTGTGATTCAAGCCTTGATCTACAGAAGGCAAGAGTCTGCAGCAAGTATATCTTCCACCTGCCAATTTGAAAGCTGTGGGTATGTAAGATTCATGCCATATTTTCAGCTTAGGTCCCTAAGCTGGCACCAGGAACTTCTGGAATAGATTAGGGACAGTAAGAATGAGTCCTATCAGAATATACCTAATGTAAAGCCAGGTAGCCAGGTATCACTAGGATAATGGCCTAATAATTATGGATATACTTTTTTTTGAAACATAGAACAATTATTATTCTTACAAGAATTTAAAAATTCATTTTTTTGCTTTATTGAACTCCACTGAGGTTTTCTATGTCTTAATGCATGATAAATTTTGTGATTTTTTTTCCCGTGGATGTTTAGAATAGAAATAGTATTTTCTGTTTACTGAATACTACATTCCATTTTTAGTCACAAATTAGTTTTTTTTAAACTATGCTGCTACTATTTTTTTAAACTTTATTTTAAGAAACAAAGATAAATGTACAGATTTTTAAGCGTTTTTGCATAAAAGTATACAAATACATTTTTAAGGTTGTAATTAAGTATTTGTGGGTACATATACATACACATATGTATATATGTAACAATAATATAGGAAAAGAGGTTATTAATTTGAGGGGATAGGAGAGAAACTGGGAGGGGCTGTAGGAAGGAAAGGGGGATGTGATACAGTTCTATTTTAATTAAAAAATATTTTTTTTTCTTGAACTTAACAGTCTGTGAGTTGTTTCTGGGGTGTTCAGAGCTTTCTGGGGTTAGTATCCCATTATCAGTGACTGCATATTATGTCTGTTCTTTTGTGACTGGGTTATCTCACTCAGGATGATATTCTCTAGATGCATCCATTTTCTTAAGAATTTTGTTAAGCCATTGTTTCTGATAGCTGAGTAGTACTCCATTGTGTAAATGTACCACAATTTTTGTATCCATTCATCTACTGAAGGACATCTGAGTTCTTTCCAGCTTCTGGCTATTATAAATAGAGCTGCAATGAACATTGTGGTGCATGTATCTTTGTTGTATGTTGGAGCATCTCTGGGGTAAATGCCCAGAAGTAGAATAACTGGGTCTTTAGGTAGTACTATGTCAATTTTTCTGAGGAACCGCCAGACTGATTTCCAGAATGGTTGTATCAGTTTACAATCCCACCAACAGTGGAGAAGTGTTTCTCTTTCTCCACATCCTCGCCAGCATCTGTTGTCCACTGAGTTTTGGATCTTGGCCAATCTGACTAGTGTGAGGTGGAATCTCAGGGTTGTTTTGATTTGCATTTTTCTGATGGCTAAGGATGTTGAGCACTTCCTTAGATGTTTCTCAGCCATTTGATATTCCTCCATTGAGAACTTTTTGTTTAAGTCTGTACCCCATTTTTTTTGAAACCAGAACATTTATTTTATGACTGATTGAAATCCTCAAGATGAACTGGATGCTGCAACAGCTGCCCTCTTGGGTTTAGGTGTTGTTCCTTCATGGAATCCATGTCTGAATCTGCGGTAGACAATCTTTAGGTGCCTCATGCGACCAGTCCCGGTAGTGTTTCGTCTTTTAGCCTTGGCACTCCAGTTATACTTTCTCTTGCACTTGGCAGGGTAGCCACATTTGCCACAGGTTGACTTCTGAAGGTGGTAGGCCTTAGAGCCACAGCGGTGGCACAGCGTGTGCGTCTTATTGTGACGCTTTCCAAAGGATGACATTCTTTTTGTCATCTTGCTTCTACCGGTGAGGCCAAAGAGCTGTACCCCATTTTTTTAATAGGGTTGTTTGATTCTCTGGTGTCTCGCTTTTTGAGTTCTTTGTATACCTTGGATATTAGGCCTCTATCTGATGTGGAGTTGGTAAAGATCTTTTCCCACTCTGTTGGCTGCTGTTTTGTTTTCATGATAGTGTCTTTAGCCTTACAGAAACTTTGCAATCTCATTAAGTCCCATTTGTCAATCTTTGACCTTAGAGTTCAAGCTATTGGTATTCTACTTAGGAAATTTTCTCCTGTGCCTATGAGTTCTAAGGTTTTCTCTACTTTCTCATCTAATAGTTTCAGTGTACCTTGTTTAATGTGGAGATCTTTGATCCACTTGCACTTGAGCTTTGTACAAGGAGATAAGAAAGGGTCTATTTTTATTCTTCTGCATGCTGAGTGCCAGTTGGACCAACACCATTTGTTGAATAGGCTGTCCTTTTTCCATTGAATGTTTACAGCTCCTTTGTCAAAAATCAGGTGATCATATACGTGAGTGGTCATTTCTGGATCTTCCATTCTATTCCATTGATCCACGTGCCTATTTCTGTACCAGTACCATGCAGTTTTCAGCGCAATTGCCTTGTAATATATCTTGAGGTCAGGGATAGTGATTCCCACAGATGTTTTCTTGTTGTTGAGGATGGATTTCACTATTCCAGGTCTTTTGTTATTCTAAATGAAATTGCACATTGCTCTTTTCTAACTCAGTGAAGAGTTGGGTTGGAATTTTGATGGGGATTGCATTGAATCTGTAGATTGCTTTTGGTAAGATGGACATTTTTAAAATGTTGATCCTTCCAATCCATGAGCATGGGAGATCTTTCCATTTTTTGAGGTCTTCCTCGATTACCTTTTTTAGAGGTTTGAAGTTCTTATCATACAGGTCCTTCACTTGCTTAGTTAGAGTCACACCAAGGTATTTCATAGTTTTTGTGACTATTGTGAAGGGTATCTTTTTCCTAATTTCTTTCTCCACATGTTTGTCCTTTGAATATAGGAAGGCTACTGATTTGTTTGAGTTAGTTTTATATCCAGCCCCTTTGCTGAACTTGTTTATCAGCTGTAGGAGTTCTCTGGTAGAATTTGTGGGGTCGCTTAAGTACACTATCATGTCATCTACAAATAGTGATGTTTTTACTTCTTCCTTTCCAATTTGTATCCCTTTGATTTCCTTTTGCTGTCTAATTACTCTGGCCAGGACTTCCAGTACTATGTTGAATAGGTAGGGGGAGAGTGGGCAGCCTTGTTGAGTCCCTGATTTTAGTGGGATTGCTTCAAGTTTCCCACCGTTAAGTTTGATATTGGCTGTTGGTTTGCTGTATATTGCTTTTATTATGTTTAGGTATGGACCTTGGATTTCTGTTCTTTCCAAGACTTTTAACATGAAGGGGTGTTGAATTTTATCAAATGCTTTCTCAGCATCTAGTGAGATGACCATGTGGTTTTTTTTCTTTGAGTTTGTTTATATGGTGGATTACATTGATGGATTTCCATATGTTAAACTATCCCTGCATGCCAGTGATGAAGCCTACTTGATCATGGTGAATGATCGTTTTGATGTGTTCTTGGATTCGGTTTGCAAGGATTTTGTTGAGTATTTTTGCATCAATGTTCATAAGTGAGATTGGTCTGAGGTTCTCTTTCCTTTTAGGGTCTCTGTGTGGTTTAGGAATGAGGGTTATTGTAGCCTCAAAAAATGAGTTAGGTAGTATTCCATCTGATTCTATTTTGTGGAATAGTTTGGAGAGTATTGGTATTATGTCGTCAATAAATGTCTAATAAAATTTTGCACTAAACCCATATGGACTTGGGCTTTTTTTGGTTGGGAGGCTTTTGATGACTGCCTCTATTTCTTTAGGTGTTATGGGATTATTTAGATGGTTTACCTGGTCCTGATTTAACTTTAGTATCTTGTATCTGTCTAGGAATTCATCCATTTCCTCCAAATTTTCCAGCTTTGTTGAGTATAGGCTTTTGTAGTAGGATCGGATGATTTCTTGAATTTCCTCAGTTTCAGTTGTTATTTCTCCACTTTCCTTTCTGATTTTGTTAATTTGGATACTCTCTCTTTGCCCTATAGTTAGTCTGGCTAAGGGTTTATCAATCTTGTTGATTTTCTCAAAGAACCAGCTCTTGGTTTTGTTGATTCTTTCAGTGGTTCTTTTTGTTTCTATTTGGTCTATTTCTGCCCTAAGTTTGATTATTTCTTGCCATCTACTCCTTTTGGGTGTATATGCTTCCTTTTGTTCTAGAGCTTTCAGCTGTGCTGTCAAGTTGCTGATGTATGCTCTCTCTAGTTTCTTTTTGGAAGCACTCAGAGCTATGAGTTTTCCTCTCAGTACTGCTTTCATTGCATCCCATAGGTTTGGTTATGTTGTGTTTTTGTTTTTATTGAATTCTAGAAAATCCTTAATTTCTTTCTTTATTTCTTCTTTGACCCTGCTATTGTTTAATAAAGCATTGTTTAGTTTCCATGTGTATATGGGTTTTTTGTTGTCTTTGTTGTTGTTAAAGACCAGCCTTAGACCATGGTGATCTGAGAGGATGCATGGGAGTATTTCAATCTTCTTATATCTATTGAGGCTCGTTTTGTGACTGATTATGTGGTCAATTTTTGAGAAGGTGTCATGAGGTGCTGAGAAGAAGGTGTATTCTTTTTTTTTTTTAGGATGATATGTTCTGTAGATATCTGTTAATTCCAGTTGGTTCTAGGGCAGTCATCATTCTGTTTAATAATGGTGCAGGTTCCCCTTGTGTTGCTGACAGATATTAAGAGCCAGGCACCTATTTTTAGACAGCCGTCTTCGGTGTCTTAACTACTGAGTTTAGCAAGAAGCTCTCTTCAACTTTGAAAAAAATTACTGATATTTACGTGCAGAAATATCTGCATTAATGTGGTAAACACAACAAAAGAAGTCTAAGAAGTAGAGTCAATGATGGAATAATTAATAAGAAAAGAGTGGGAGGTTATAATCATTTATACATTATTGAGTATATGGTATACCAAGAGTGTCAAAAAGAAAAGCAAGGATGTAGACTAAAACATAAGGAGGTAATATTTAGACATAGAACTTGCCTTTGTATTTAAAGTAAATGTCTTTTTTTTTTTACTTGAAGAGACAATTTATGTTTTTTGACAGGTTTTAGGATGTTGAAGCAACATTAACTTTGTGATGCCCTTGAAGCTATAAAGACTCAAAAAGGATAGATCATACTCTAGGGTAAGAGTAAGATCTTACTGTCTGAGTTTCTGCCATCTGGGTGGAGTGAACTTTTTTGCACATTGAGATGTCAGCAAACATCAGAAGATATTTGTGTTTCAACGAAGAAGCATCTGAGTGAAGTCTAACAGCCTATATCTTCATAAAGAATGTATCATTCTATTTTTATAGATTAAGAAAAGACAGTGGCATAGTATAATCCCTAGGTTATTACCAACACCGAGCAAAAAGGACCTTGGGACTCTTATGGATTGTGGATGCCATAGGTTTCCTCCCCCCAACAAAGGCACAAATAACTAGAATAGTCAGCTATTCTCTTTTCAGATAACATGAACACAAAGTTATTGTCTGAAATAATTTTTTGTTATCTGTATATGACAACAGAATCTCACTGAGTCTATAGCTTTATTCTTGCTGAGTGGCCCATGTCCTCTCTTTCTATATGAGGTAGGCTTATGCTTAATTTTGGCACATAGGTATATAGCTATGTAGCTTAGAGCACTGTTGTAGTTTATAAGTATCCTACTTATCCACATGTCAGTATGAAGTATAACATAAAATACTTTTTTAATTTGTAAAGAAAGTATAATGAAGTAATCAATTAATAAAAGAGATACAACAAAGGGCAGAGATATAAAATACATTTTGGTAAAAATAGTTTAAAAATGCTTTTAGATGAGAAAGGATTGGATATGGTAGCTTTGTCCTAAAGTAATCAGTGTTCCAAAATGTACATCAAAATTTAGGATAAACCCAGGAAGGTTAAGCACATTACATAAGGTCTATATTAAAAAGGTCCACGAGAGGTAAAAACTTGAAGATAGTAAAGTATGATTAATTTATATTCATGGCCTGCAGGTAGCTCAACAGATAAAAAGGTACTTGCCACCTCATATTGCAAGTCTGATGACCAGAGTTCCATCCCTAGAAGCCTCTTAAAGATTGAAAGAGAAAACTAACTCCATAAATCTGTTCTTGGAGTTCTGCATGCATATTGGAGCATGTGTCCTATCTACCAATAATAATAAAGTATATAACTTTATTATAATGAAACATTTTTAAAGTCCTAACAACAGATATTATTTGGTGCTTATTCCATTGACCAGTCAGTCTACTCTGGACACTAGGAAGATACTACAAAAGCAAGAAGCAGGATATAAATACTCCAAGCTAACTTTTAAATTTGACTGTTGGAATTTTCAACAACAAAGTTGAAAGAGAGAAAAGATTACAAGCAAGAGAACAAGCAGAATCCAACTGGGACCCTGCCTAGTAATGGTTTTGTAACAAAGGTCAACTGTCATAAATAAAGGGCGGGGCAGGGCAGGCTGGTTGCCAAGGTTCCGGGGTGCTCTCATTCAGTTTCCCACCAGAGTGGGACAGCACTGTGGATCAGCCTGTACTGCATGTCATGTCTCCACTGCATTTTGGCGCACGAAGGCTTCTCTTCACATGGCAACTTTTGTGGCTGCTGGCCCCAACTATTCCCATTCCAGAGTTCACTGGAGATCCAGTCCAGTTGACTTCAGAACCCTGGGTGCCAACCAAGGTCTGGTCTTGGCACCCTTCTGATCATTCACCTAAAGCTGCACATACTCGAATATCCAAGACAGATTCAAGGGGTGTTGATTACCTGGGGTCCTCTGTTTCCACAGAGGTGTTATCCCCACTTGAGGAGTTAACTGACAGTTTACTTCCGTTCCAGGACCCCAGTACTTTTCAGGAGCTGAACCCAGAGTCTGAGGAGCTCATTGTTCCCCATAAGGATCTGACCAACAAGCTGATACCAACTGGGAAGCAGCCAGGAGATAATGTAATGCTAAATGGGGTTCAAAATCAGGCTTCCATTCTGCCTTCAGAGTTTAAAAGTACTGCCAGTCTCGTTGGGACTGCAGATCATCAGTTGTATGAAAAACTTGTTCCACCACTAGACAGCCAGAGTTCAAAAGCAACAACGTTCATTATTTCACCCAAGGAGTTGAAGAAAGATCTAGCTCAGCACAAGAAATTTGCTAAAGTGGTTGTTGGAAAACCTCAATTTCAGAAGCAAGTCAAGAATGATTATTATGAAGATCTGAATATGAATGAACCTCTTTCTTATAACCTTCCTCTGCAATCTCAGGAGAATGCAGATGAAGCTCCTGAGCTCTTAGAGCAGGTTGAACTTAACCAGATGGAGGGACAAACTTCAGAGAACCCCCAGCAGGAAGCTCCAGATTATTTCCCACAGTCCCCTGAGGAAGATAAGCCTTTAATTCAAAAAGAATACCCAGCTCACCATCAACTCCACTATGCTTTGTCCACCATTACAGGTAAGCCTGTAGAAATGGAACTTAAAATAACTTCTGAACCTATAAAGGAGGTTGAGTCATCTCCATATGAGGAGGAGACTCCACTTCAGACTCCAGGTCCTCTTGTTGGAGCCAAACTTTTTTCTAGCCAGCAGCAGCAGCCAGCTGAATCTTCTGAGACTCCTCAGGAAGGCGAATCTTCTGGAATTGATCTGGAGTCTTCAGTTCAGCCTCAGGAGGATTCAGAGGAGGAAGGGCCCTTACCAACCCAGCAGGAAGATCTACCTCAACATTTAGGCCCTGTTTTGGAGGATGAATCTTCTCTCAGTGAACTAGAGCAACCGGTTCAACTTTCTGAGTCTTCTGAGGAGGTAGGATCAGGTTCTGAGAACCAGCCAGAAGCCTCAGTTCAGTCTACAGTGCTCCCTATAGTAAAGCAAGAGTCTCCATTTGGAGCTCAAGGGTACCCTATTGAAACTGTAGTTGAAACTCCACAAATTCATAAAATCCAGCCAACTCAAAATGAAGATTACCAACATCACTTGCCAAATGTTACAGTTAGACCTATGGATGCAACACTTACTATAACTTCGGAGCCTATCAAGGAGAACAAAGCTTTTCTGGCCTCACAGGAATTCCCAGTGCATGCTTTAGAATATTCTAATAATATGGAACCCATTCTCAATGAGGAGGAATCTTCAGCTCAGGCTTCTGAGACTCCTGAGGAGAGTCAATTTGAAAGCCCGCTGGAGGTACCAGTTCAAGCCTCAGAGTATGATGAAGAGTTTAAAAGTTCTGCAGCTGAACAGGAACAACTAGCTCAATTTCCAGAGAATCATGAAGTGACAGTTTTGCCCTCAAATCGCTATCAGGCTCAGCATTCTAGCTTGTTAAGTGTTACTGGTCAACCTTCAGATCTGGATATTACCATAACAGAAAACCCCATAGAGATGAGAATAACTACTGGCCATCATGATGCTGCAGCAGCTACTGAAGAGGCTGAATTCCTGACAAATGGACAGGGTGTTCTGTCTCAATTCGTAGAACCTATTCTGTTTGATAAATCTGTAAGCCGGCAGGAAGATACTACTGGAATATCACAGATCTCTGAGGAAGGAGAACCCTTTCTAGCCCAGCAGGAGACTCCAGAACATAGTTTAAGGCTGCCTATGGAAGAGATAGCTCAGCCTTCAGGTCACCATGCAATAACAGGCCCACCCCTGGGTCATGGTCAAGTTTATTCTCCAGCATCACAGAATATGCTATCTTCTCAGTATCCAACCTTCCTGGAAGATGATCAGCATTCTCCAGTTGGTCAAGGGGTTCCAACCCAGTTTGAAGAATTTTCTGTGGAACCTTCTGCAAGTCAGCAGGAGAACTCAGCATGGCATTTAGTGACAGACATGTATTTTTCACCTGCAGATCTAGAGGCAGTATTCAGAAGTGCACATTCAAAATCATATAAAACAACCATTAAACATGAGGACCTAGCACTTACCATAACTCCAGATCCCCCTCTGGAGAATGGATCTATTCTATTTCCACAGAAGGACCTACTTCAGCCTACAGATTCTACTGAGCTAGGTGAATTTTCACGTATCAAGACTAGTGCCCTTTCAAAGCCTCCATATTTCTCCAACACCAAATCTCTAGCCTTCCAAGAGGCTATGGCTGAGACAACATACAACTCTAAACAGATAAATCTTTCTTCAACTCATCAGGAGGCCTCAGAACTACCTCTAGATTACACCATGGGATTAGGACCTTCTCTATATCAGCAAATTACCCAATCTCATCCCAAAGGCCTCCATGAAAATCTGAAATCATTTCCAGTGCTAAAGCCCACTGCAGCTCAGGCCTTACAATATCTTAGGAAGGGAAAACTTTTTCTAACCCAAAACATGATTCCATATCACCCTTCAAAACCACTAAAAAATATGGAAACTAACATTCCAGCACACACAATGAGAGTTCCAAGGCCAGATAAGCATCAAGGTGACTATACAATGTCATCTAATGGTTCATTTCAGCCTTTGGACCTGGAAGTTACTGTAACTTCAGCAATTATTCCGGAGGCTAAGCATATACTACCAAAGAGAACTGTAAATCCACAGACTTATTCTCAGGTGAAAATCCCACATCCACAGCATGTTGAAACTCAGCATATAAACCCAGCTAAAACCACAGTTCAACCTTTGGATCTGGAACTTTCCATAAATCTGCAACCTACTTCTAAAGAGAATTTTGCTCAAACTTTGCAGGATACCACGACTCAGATGACAGGACCACCTAAAGAGGTTATAACTCAAGCTCTAGAACATCATGAGAGGACAAGTCCAATACCAACTCAGGATCAAGCTAAGTATTCAACTTCACCCACTGTCTCATTTCAGCCATTAGACTTGGAACTCACTGTAACTTCAGAGGCTACCAGAGAACCTCAACATCCTACAGTTCCACAGCAGACTATAATTGTTCATCCTCCAGAGCACCTTGTGATACATTCGGAACAAGTTCACACTCAGCATCCAAACCCAGCTGAAGCCACAGTCCAGCCTTTGGATATGGAACTTACCATAACCCCACAGCCTACTGCTGAGGGAGAACTTCCTCAAACTCTACAAGACAGCACAACTCAGATCATAGAACCACAACGAGTGGTTGTAGTTCCAGTCCCAGTCTATCAGGAGGTGACAGTTCAAACATCAAATCAGAATCAAGCTGAGTATCTATCCTCATCCACTGTCTCATTGCAGCCCTTAGACCTGGAACTCACTGTAACTCCAGAGGCTACCAGAGAGGCTCAGCATCCTACAGTTTCAGAACACCCAACTGAAGCCACAGTTCAACCTTTGGATATGGAACTTACCATAATCCCACAGCCTACTGCTGAGGGAGAACTTCCTCAAATTCTACAAGACAGCACAACTCAGATCATAGAACCACAAAGAGTGGTTGTAGTTCCAGTCCCAATCTATCAGGAGGTGACAGTTCAAACATCAAGTCAGGATCAAGTTGAGTATCTACCCTCACCCACTGTCTCATTGCAGCCCTTAGACCTGGAACTCACTGTAACTCCAGAGGCTACCAGAGAGGCTCAGCATCCTACAGTTTCAGAACACCCAACTGAAGCCACAGTCCAACCTTTGGATATGGAACTTACCATAACCCCACAGCCTACTGCTGAGGGAGAACTTCCTCAAACTCTACAAGACAGCACAACTCAGATCATAGAACCACAAAAAGTGGTTGTAGTTCCAGTCCCAGTCTATCGGGAGGTGACAGTTCAAACATCAAATCAGGATCAAGCTGAGGATCTACCCTCACCCAATGTCTCATTTCAGCCCTTAGACCTGGAACTCACTGTACCTCCAGAGGCTACCAGAGAGGCTCAGCAGTCTACAGTTCCAGAACACCCAACTGAAGCCACAATTCAACCTTTGGATATGGAACTTACCATAACCCCACAGCCTACTGCTGAGGGAGAACTTCCTCAAACTCTACAAGACAGCTTATCTCAGACAATCACAGGACCACCTACAGCTGTTACAGTTCCAGTTCCAGTATATCTCGAGGTGACAGTTCCAACACCAAGTCAGGATCAAGCTGAGTATCAAAAATCATTGCAACCGTTGGATCTAGAACACACCATAACTTCAGAGCCTACAAAAGAAGCTTACCATTCTACAATATCAAAGAAGACTATGACTGTTTATTTTCCAAAGCACCCTCTGGTGATACATCCAGAACATGTTTACACACAGCATCCAACCACAGCTGAAGCCACAATTCAGCCTTTAGATCTAGAACTTACCATAACTCCACAACCTACTGCTGAGGGAGAACTTTCTCAAAATATGCAAGACACAACAACTCAGATTTCAGAACTAAACAAACAGGTTGTAAATCCAGTCCCAGAATATCAAGAAGTGGCAATTCCTGCAGCTGTTCAGGATCAGTCCAAGTATCCACTTTCAACAACTGTCTCATCTCATCCTTTGGACCTGGAACTAACTATAAGTTCAGAGCCTCATAGAGAGGATCATCATAAGACAATTACAGATGAGTCTATGGTTCCTCTGCCAAAGTACCCTATAGGGATATATCCAGAGCATGTTAACAGACCGAATTTAAATCAAATTGATGTCATCAATCAACGTTTGAATCTAGAACGTATTGTGCAGGAAACCCCAACTCAGATGACTAAATCACCTAAAAACACAGTAACTCAAAGTCCAGAATATGAGAAAGCTGTAATTCCAGCACAGGTTGAGGGTCAAGATGAATCTCAATTTCTGCCAAATATGTCATTGCAACATTTGGATCAGGAACATATCATACCTATTCTTCCTCATGGGGAAGAAAAAGAGACTCCCATTCAAAAAAAGACAAAAAAGAATACAGTAGAAAAAAATTTCCTTCATTATTCAAAACCTCCCAAGGGAATGATAGGTGACACTACAGAGCATTTTGTTGATAAAACTACAAAATCTAAGGCAGTTAAGAAAATGCCAACTAATATTAAAAAAATACACAACAAGGTTGCAAATCAAACTCCAGAAGATAAAAAGGCGTTGCATCCAAATATAATTAATGACCAAACTGACTCTGCAATACATCCAAATATGTCTTTACAGGCACTGGCTCAGGAACTCACCCTATCTTCTCAACCTCATAATTGGAATAGATACTCTCCAACTCAAAAGGATACTAAAACACATACAAAAGGAAAGATTTTCCTTCATTATGCCGAACCTCCCCTGGGACCGTATGTTGAGCCTCCTGATCTGTTTTTCCTCAAAACTACAAAAAGGAGACCCGCACCCGAGACCCCAAGTCAGATTACACGTTCACCCGAGGAGGTCCCAAGTCCCTCCCAGGAGTATAAGGAGGGCATGCTTCCATCCCCCACTGACAGCCAAGGTGAGTTTCCAGCACCACCGAATGTGTTATTACAGCCTTTGGAGGAAGAAGGTGTCATATCTTCTCGTTCTTCGGGACGTTCCCGCCAGCCTCGCATCGTAAAGGAGCCTAAAAAACATACACCAGGCAAGATCTACCTTCATTATGCAGACCCTCCCCTGGGACCGTATGTGGAACCTCCTGATCTGTTTTTCCTCAAAACTACACATTCTACACCTGCATGGGAACCCCTTTTCCCTCAGCATCCTCCCATCCCTGTTTGGACTGGAAACCCACCAAGTCCAAAGGAGACTGCAAACCAGAGACCCGGAAAGATTTTCCTTCATTATGCCGAACCTCCCCTGGGACCGTATGTTGAGCCTCCTGATCTGTTTTTCCTCAAAACTACAAAAAGGAGACCCGCACCCGAGACCCCAAGTCAGATTACACGTTCACCCGAGGAGGTCCCAAGTCCCACCCAGGAGTATAAGGAGGGCATGCTTCCATCCCCCACTGACAGCCAAGGTGAGTTTCCAGCACCACCGAATGTGTTATTACAGCCTTTGGAGGAAGAAGGTGTCATATCTTCTCGTTCTTCGGGACGTTCCCGCCAGCCTCGCATCGTAAAGGAGCCTAAAAAACATACACCAGGCAAGATCTACCTTCATTATGCAGACCCTCCCCTGGGACCGTATGTGGAACCTCCTGATCTGTTTTTCCTCAAAACTACACATTCTACACCTGCATGGGAACCCCTTTTCCCTCAGCATCCTCCCATCCCTGTTTGGACTGGAAACCCACCAAGTCCAAAGGAGACTGCAAACCAGAGACCCGGAAAGATTTTCCTTCATTATGCCGAACCTCCCCTGGGACCGTATGTTGAGCCTCCTGATCTGTTTTTCCTCAAAACTACAAAAAGGAGACCCGCACCCGAGACCCCAAGTCAGATTACACGTTCACCCGAGGAGGTCCCAAGTCCCACCCAGGAGTATAAGGAGGGCATGCTTCCATCCCCCACTGACAGCCAAGGTGAGTTTCCAGCACCACCGAATGTGTTATTACAGCCTTTGGAGGAAGAAGGTGTCATATCTTCTCGTTCTTCGGGACGTTCCCGCCAGCCTCGCATCGTAAAGGAACCTAAAAAACATACACCAGGCAAGATCTACCTTCATTATGCAGACCCTCCCCTGGGACCGTATGTGGAACCTCCTGATCTGTTTTTCCTCAAAACTACACATTCTACACCTGCATGGGAACCCCTTTTCCCTCAGCATCCTCCCATCCCTGTTTGGACTGGAAACCCACCAAGTCCAAAGGAGACTGCAAACCAGAGACCCGGAAAGATTTTCCTTCATTATGCCGAACCTCCCCTGGGACCGTATGTTGAGCCTCCTGATCTGTTTTTCCTCAAAACTACAAAAAGGAGACCCGCACCCGAGACCCCAAGTCAGATTACACGTTCACCCGAGGAGGTCCCAAGTCCCACCCAGGAGTATAAGGAGGGCATGCTTCCATCCCCCACTGACAGCCAAGGTGAGTTTCCAGCACCACCGAATGTGTTATTACAGCCTTTGGAGGAAGAAGGTGTCATATCTTCTCGTTCTTCGGGACGTTCCCGCCAGCCTCGCATCGTAAAGGAACCTAAAAAACATACACCAGGCAAGATCTACCTTCATTATGCAGACCCTCCCCTGGGACCGTATGTGGAACCTCCTGATCTGTTTTTCCTCAAAACTACACATTCTACACCTGCATGGGAACCCCTTTTCCCTCAGCATCCTCCCATCCCTGTTTGGACTGGAAACCCACCAAGTCCAAAGGAGACTGCAAACCAGAGACCCGGAAAGATTTTCCTTCATTATGCCGAACCTCCCCTGGGACCGTATGTTGAGCCTCCTGATCTGTTTTTCCTCAAAACTACAAAAAGGAGACCCGCACCCGAGACCCCAAGTCAGATTACACGTTCACCCGAGGAGGTCCCAAGTCCCACCCAGGAGTATAAGGAGGGCATGCTTCCATCCCCCACTGACAGCCAAGGTGAGTTTCCAGCACCACCGAATGTGTTATTACAGCCTTTGGAGGAAGAAGGTGTCATATCTTCTCGTTCTTCGGGACGTTCCCGCCAGCCTCGCATCGTAAAGGAACCTAAAAAACATACACCAGGCAAGATCTACCTTCATTATGCAGACCCTCCCCTGGGACCGTATGTGGAACCTCCTGATCTGTTTTTCCTCAAAACTACACATTCTACACCTGCATGGGAACCCCTTTTCCCTCAGCATCCTCCCATCCCTGTTTGGACTGGAAACCCACCAAGTCCAAAGGAGACTGCAAACCAGAGACCCGGAAAGATTTTCCTTCATTATGCCGAACCTCCCCTGGGACCGTATGTTGAGCCTCCTGATCTGTTTTTCCTCAAAACTACAAAAAGGAGACCCGCACCCGAGACCCCAAGTCAGATTACACGTTCACCCGAGGAGGTCCCAAGTCCCACCCAGGAGTATAAGGAGGGCATGCTTCCATCCCCCACTGACAGCCAAGGTGAGTTTCCAGCACCACCGAATGTGTTATTACAGCCTTTGGAGGAAGAAGGTGTCATATCTTCTCGTTCTTCGGGACGTTCCCGCCAGCCTCGCATCGTAAAGGAGCCTAAAAAACATACACCAGGCAAGATCTACCTTCATTATGCAGACCCTCCCCTGGGACCGTATGTGGAACCTCCTGATCTGTTTTTCCTCAAAACTACACATTCTACACCTGCATGGGAACCCCTTTTCCCTCAGCATCCTCCCATCCCTGTTTGGACTGGAAACCCACCAAGTCCAAAGGAGACTGCAAACCAGAGACCCGGAAAGATTTTCCTTCATTATGCCGAACCTCCCCTGGGACCGTATGTTGAGCCTCCTGATCTGTTTTTCCTCAAAACTACAAAAAGGAGACCCGCACCCGAGACCCCAAGTCAGATTACACGTTCACCCGAGGAGGTCCCAAGTCCCACCCAGGAGTATAAGGAGGGCATGCTTCCATCCCCCACTGACAGCCAAGGTGAGTTTCCAGCACCACCGAATGTGTTATTACAGCCTTTGGAGGAAGAAGGTGTCATATCTTCTCGTTCTTCGGGACGTTCCCGCCAGCCTCGCATCGTAAAGGAACCTAAAAAACATACACCAGGCAAGATCTACCTTCATTATGCAGACCCTCCCCTGGGACCGTATGTGGAACCTCCTGATCTGTTTTTCCTCAAAACTACACATTCTACACCTGCATGGGAACCCCTTTTCCCTCAGCATCCTCCCATCCCTGTTTGGACTGGAAACCCACCAAGTCCAAAGGAGACTGCAAACCAGAGACCCGGAAAGATTTTCCTTCATTATGCCGAACCTCCCCTGGGACCGTATGTTGAGCCTCCTGATCTGTTTTTCCTCAAAACTACAAAAAGGAGACCCGCACCCGAGACCCCAAGTCAGATTACACGTTCACCCGAGGAGGTCCCAAGTCCCACCCAGGAGTATAAGGAGGGCATGCTTCCATCCCCCACTGACAGCCAAGGTGAGTTTCCAGCACCACCGAATGTGTTATTACAGCCTTTGGAGGAAGAAGGTGTCATATCTTCTCGTTCTTCGGGACGTTCCCGCCAGCCTCGCATCGTAAAGGAACCTAAAAAACATACACCAGGCAAGATCTACCTTCATTATGCAGACCCTCCCCTGGGACCGTATGTGGAACCTCCTGATCTGTTTTTCCTCAAAACTACACATTCTACACCTGCATGGGAACCCCTTTTCCCTCAGCATCCTCCCATCCCTGTTTGGACTGGAAACCCACCAAGTCCAAAGGAGACTGCAAACCAGAGACCCGGAAAGATTTTCCTTCATTATGCCGAACCTCCCCTGGGACCGTATGTTGAGCCTCCTGATCTGTTTTTCCTCAAAACTACAAAAAGGAGACCCGCACCCGAGACCCCAAGTCAGATTACACGTTCACCCGAGGAGGTCCCAAGTCCCTCCCAGGAGTATAAGGAGGGCATGCTTCCATCCCCCACTGACAGCCAAGGTGAGTTTCCAGCACCACCGAATGTGTTATTACAGCCTTTGGAGGAAGAAGGTGTCATATCTTCTCGTTCTTCGGGACGTTCCCGCCAGCCTCGCATCGTAAAGGAGCCTAAAAAACATACACCAGGCAAGATCTACCTTCATTATGCAGACCCTCCCCTGGGACCGTATGTGGAACCTCCTGATCTGTTTTTCCTCAAAACTACACATTCTACACCTGCATGGGAACCCCTTTTCCCTCAGCATCCTCCCATCCCTGTTTGGACTGGAAACCCACCAAGTCCAAAGGAGACTGCAAACCAGAGACCCGGAAAGATTTTCCTTCATTATGCCGAACCTCCCCTGGGACCGTATGTTGAGCCTCCTGATCTGTTTTTCCTCAAAACTACAAAAAGGAGACCCGCACCCGAGACCCCAAGTCAGATTACACGTTCACCCGAGGAGGTCCCAAGTCCCTCCCAGGAGTATAAGGAGGGCATGCTTCCATCCCCCACTGACAGCCAAGGTGAGTTTCCAGCACCACCGAATGTGTTATTACAGCCTTTGGAGGAAGAAGGTGTCATATCTTCTCGTTCTTCGGGACGTTCCCGCCAGCCTCGCATCGTAAAGGAACCTAAAAAACATACACCAGGCAAGATCTACCTTCATTATGCAGACCCTCCCCTGGGACCGTATGTGGAACCTCCTGATCTGTTTTTCCTCAAAACTACACATTCTACACCTGCATGGGAACCCCTTTTCCCTCAGCATCCTCCCATCCCTGTTTGGACTGGAAACCCACCAAGTCCAAAGGAGACTGCAAACCAGAGACCCGGAAAGATTTTCCTTCATTATGCCGAACCTCCCCTGGAACCGTATGTTGAGCCTCCTGATCTTTTTTTCCTCAAAACTACAAAAAGGAGACCCGCACCCGAGACCCCAAGTCAGATTACACGTTCACCCGAGGAGGTCCCAAGTCCCACCCAGGAGTATAAGGAGGGCATGCTTCCATCCCCCACTGACAGCCAAGGTGAGTTTCCAGCACCACCGAATGTGTTATTACAGCCTTTGGAGGAAGAAGGTGTCATATCTTCTCGTTCTTCGGGACGTTCCCGCCAGCCTCGCATCGTAAAGGAACCTAAAAAACATACACCAGGCAAGATCTACCTTCATTATGCAGACCCTCCCCTGGGACCGTATGTGGAACCTCCTGATCTGTTTTTCCTCAAAACTACACATTCTACACCTGCATGGGAACCCCTTTTCCCTCAGCATCCTCCCATCCCTGTTTGGACTGGAAACCCACCAAGTCCAAAGGAGACTGCAAACCAGAGACCCGGAAAGATTTTCCTTCATTATGCCGAACCTCCCCTGGGACCGTATGTTGAGCCTCCTGATCTGTTTTTCCTCAAAACTACAAAAAGGAGACCCGCACCCGAGACCCCAAGTCAGATTACACGTTCACCCGAGGAGGTCCCAAGTCCCACCCAGGAGTATAAGGAGGGCATGCTTCCATCCCCCACTGACAGCCAAGGTGAGTTTCCAGCACCACCGAATGTGTTATTACAGCCTTTGGAGGAAGAAGGTGTCATATCTTCTCGTTCTTCGGGACGTTCCCGCCAGCCTCGCATCGTAAAGGAACCTAAAAAACATACACCAGGCAAGATCTACCTTCATTATGCAGACCCTCCCCTGGGACCGTATGTGGAACCTCCTGATCTGTTTTTCCTCAAAACTACACATTCTACACCTGCATGGGAACCCCTTTTCCCTCAGCATCCTCCCATCCCTGTTTGGACTGGAAACCCACCAAGTCCAAAGGAGACTGCAAACCAGAGACCCGGAAAGATTTTCCTTCATTATGCCGAACCTCCCCTGGGACCGTATGTTGAGCCTCCTGATCTGTTTTTCCTCAAAACTACAAAAAGGAGACCCGCACCCGAGACCCCAAGTCAGATTACACGTTCACCCGAGGAGGTCCCAAGTCCCTCCCAGGAGTATAAGGAGGGCATGCTTCCATCCCCCACTGACAGCCAAGGTGAGTTTCCAGCACCACCGAATGTGTTATTACAGCCTTTGGAGGAAGAAGGTGTCATATCTTCTCGTTCTTCGGGACGTTCCCGCCAGCCTCGCATCGTAAAGGAGCCTAAAAAACATACACCAGGCAAGATCTACCTTCATTATGCAGACCCTCCCCTGGGACCGTATGTGGAACCTCCTGATCTGTTTTTCCTCAAAACTACACATTCTACACCTGCATGGGAACCCCTTTTCCCTCAGCATCCTCCCATCCCTGTTTGGACTGGAAACCCACCAAGTCCAAAGGAGACTGCAAACCAGAGACCCGGAAAGATTTTCCTTCATTATGCCGAACCTCCCCTGGGACCGTATGTTGAGCCTCCTGATCTGTTTTTCCTCAAAACTACAAAAAGGAGACCCGCACCCGAGACCCCAAGTCAGATTACACGTTCACCCGAGGAGGTCCCAAGTCCCACCCAGGAGTATAATGAGGGCATGCTTCCATCCCCCACTGACAGCCAAGGTGAGTTTCCAGCACCACCGAATGTGTTATTACAGCCTTTGGAGGAAGAAGGTGTCATATCTTCTCGTTCTTCGGGACGTTCCCGCCAGCCTCGCATCGTAAAGGAACCTAAAAAACATACACCAGGCAAGATCTACCTTCATTATGCAGACCCTCCCCTGGGACCGTATGTGGAACCTCCTGATCTGTTTTTCCTCAAAACTACACATTCTACACCTGCATGGGAACCCCTTTTCCCTCAGCATCCTCCCATCCCTGTTTGGACTGGAAACCCACCAAGTCCAAAGGAGACTGCAAACCAGAGACCCGGAAAGATTTTCCTTCATTATGCCGAACCTCCCCTGGGACCGTATGTTGAGCCTCCTGATCTGTTTTTCCTCAAAACTACAAAAAGGAGACCCGCACCCGAGACCCCAAGTCAGATTACACGTTCACCCGAGGAGGTCCCAAGTCCCTCCCAGGAGTATAAGGAGGGCATGCTTCCATCCCCCACTGACAGCCAAGGTGAGTTTCCAGCACCACCGAATGTGTTATTACAGCCTTTGGAGGAAGAAGGTGTCATATCTTCTCGTTCTTCGGGACGTTCCCGCCAGCCTCGCATCGTAAAGGAGCCTAAAAAACATACACCAGGCAAGATCTACCTTCATTATGCAGACCCTCCCCTGGGACCGTATGTGGAACCTCCTGATCTGTTTTTCCTCAAAACTACACATTCTACACCTGCATGGGAACCCCTTTTCCCTCAGCATCCTCCCATCCCTGTTTGGACTGGAAACCCACCAAGTCCAAAGGAGACTGCAAACCAGAGACCCGGAAAGATTTTCCTTCATTATGCCGAACCTCCCCTGGGACCGTATGTTGAGCCTCCTGATCTGTTTTTCCTCAAAACTACAAAAAGGAGACCCGCACCCGAGACCCCAAGTCAGATTACACGTTCACCCGAGGAGGTCCCAAGTCCCTCCCAGGAGTATAAGGAGGGCATGCTTCCATCCCCCACTGACAGCCAAGGTGAGTTTCCAGCACCACCGAATGTGTTATTACAGCCTTTGGAGGAAGAAGGTGTCATATCTTCTCGTTCTTCGGGACGTTCCCGCCAGCCTCGCATCGTAAAGGAGCCTAAAAAACATACACCAGGCAAGATCTACCTTCATTATGCAGACCCTCCCCTGGGACCGTATGTGGAACCACCTGATCTGTTTTTCCTCAAAACTACACATTCTACACCTGCATGGGAACCCCTTTTCCCTCAGCATCCTCCCATCCCTGTTTGGACTGGAAACCCACCAAGTCCAAAGGAGACTGCAAACCAGAGACCCGGAAAGATTTTCCTTCACTATGCCGAACCTCCCCTGGGACCGTATGTTGAGCCTCCTGATCTGTTTTTCCTCAAAACTACAAAAAGGAGACCCGCACCCGAGACCCCAAGTCAGATTAAACGTTCACCCGAGGAGGTCCCAAGTCCCACCCAGGAGTATAATGAGGGCATGCTTCCATCCCCCACTGACAGCCAAGGTGAGTTTCCAGCACCACCGAATGTGTTATTACAGCCTTTGGAGGAAGAAGGTGTCATATCTTCTCGTTCTTCGGGAGGTTCCCGCCAGCCTCGCATCGTAAAGGAACCTAAAAAACATACACCAGGCAAGATCTACCTTCATTATGCAGACCCTCCCCTGGGACCGTATGTGGAACCTCCTGATCTGTTTTTCCTCAAAACTACACATTCTACACCTGCATGGGAACCCCTTTTCCCTCAGCATCCTCCCATCCCTGTTTGGACTGGAAACCCACCAAGTCCAAAGGAGACTGCAAACCAGAGACCCGGAAAGATTTTCCTTCACTATGCCGAACCTCCCCTGGGACCGTATGTTGAGCCTCCTGATCTGTTTTTCCTCAAAACTACAAAAAGGAGACCCGCACCCGAGACCCCAAGTCAGATTACACGTTCACCCGAGGAGGTCCCAAGTCCCTCCCAGGAGTATAAGGAGGGCATGCTTCCATCCCCCACTGACAGCCAAGGTGAGTTTCCAGCACCACCGAATGTGTTATTACAGCCTTTGGAGGAAGAAGGTGTCATATCTTCTCGTTCTTCGGGAGGTTCCCGCCAGCCTCGCATCGTAAAGGAACCTAAAAAACATACACCAGGCAAGATCTACCTTCATTATGCAGACCCTCCCCTGGGACCGTATGTGGAACCTCCTGATCTGTTTTTCCTCAAAACTACACATTCTACACCTGCATGGGAACCCCTTTTCCCTCAGCATCCTCCCATCCCTGTTTGGACTGGAAACCCACCAAGTCCAAAGGAGACTGCAAACCAGAGACCCGGAAAGATTTTCCTTCATTATGCCGAACCTCCCCTGGGACCGTATGTTGAGCCTCCTGATCTGTTTTTCCTCAAAACTACAAAAAGGAGACCCGCACCCGAGACCCCAAGTCAGATTACACGTTCACCCGAGGAGGTCCCAAGTCCCACCCAGGAGTATAAGGAGGGCATGCTTCCATCCCCCACTGACAGCCAAGGTGAGTTTCCAGCACCACCGAATGTGTTATTACAGCCTTTGGAGGAAGAAGGTGTCATATCTTCTCGTTCTTCGGGACGTTCCCGCCAGCCTCGCATCGTAAAGGAACCTAAAAAACATACACCAGGCAAGATCTACCTTCATTATGCAGACCCTCCCCTGGGACCGTATGTGGAACCTCCTGATCTGTTTTTCCTCAAAACTACACATTCTACACCTGCATGGGAACCCCTTTTCCCTCAGCATCCTCCCATCCCTGTTTGGACTGGAAACCCACCAAGTCCAAAGGAGACTGCAAACCAGAGACCCGGAAAGATTTTCCTTCACTATGCCGAACCTCCCCTGGGACCGTATGTTGAGCCTCCTGATCTGTTTTTCCTCAAAACTACAAAAAGGAGACCCGCACCCGAGACCCCAAGTCAGATTACACGTTCACCCGAGGAGGTCCCAAGTCCCACCCAGGAGTATAAGGAGGGCATGCTTCCATCCCCCACTGACAGCCAAGGTGAGTTTCCAGCACCACCGAATGTGTTATTACAGCCTTTGGAGGAAGAAGGTGTCATATCTTCTCGTTCTTCGGGACGTTCCCGCCAGCCTCGCATCGTAAAGGAACCTAAAAAACATACACCAGGCAAGATCTACCTTCATTATGCAGACCCTCCCCTGGGACCGTATGTGGAACCTCCTGATCTGTTTTTCCTCAAAACTACACATTCTACACCTGCATGGGAACCCCTTTTCCCTCAGCATCCTCCCATCCCTGTTTGGACTGGAAACCCACCAAGTCCAAAGGAGACTGCAAACCAGAGACCCGGAAAGATTTTCCTTCACTATGCCGAACCTCCCCTGGGACCGTATGTTGAGCCTCCTGATCTGTTTTTCCTCAAAACTACAAAAAGGAGACCCGCACCCGAGACCCCAAGTCAGATTACACGTTCACCCGAGGAGGTCCCAAGTCCCACCCAGGAGTATAAGGAGGGCATGCTTCCATCCCCCACTGACAGCCAAGGTGAGTTTCCAGCACCACCGAATGTGTTATTACAGCCTTTGGAGGAAGAAGGTGTCATATCTTCTCGTTCTTCGGGACGTTCCCGCCAGCCTCGCATCGTAAAGGAACCTAAAAAACATACACCAGGCAAGATCTACCTTCATTATGCAGACCCTCCCCTGGGACCGTATGTGGAACCTCCTGATCTGTTTTTCCTCAAAACTACACATTCTACACCTGCATGGGAACCCCTTTTCCCTCAGCATCCTCCCATCCCTGTTTGGACTGGAAACCCACCAAGTCCAAAGGAGACTGCAAACCAGAGACCCGGAAAGATTTTCCTTCACTATGCCGAACCTCCCCTGGGACCATATGTTGAGCCTCCTGATCTGTTTTTCCTCAAAACTACAAAAAGGAGACCCGCACCCGAGACCCCAAGTCAGATTAAACGTTCACCCGAGGAGGTCCCAAGTCCCACCCAGGAGTATAATGAGGGCATGCTTCCATCCCCCACTGACAGCCAAGGTGAGTTTCCAGCACCACCGAATGTGTTATTACAGCCTTTGGAGGAAGAAGGTGTCATATCTTCTCGTTCTTCGGGAGGTTCCCGCCAGCCTCGCATCGTAAAGGAGCCTAAAAAACATACACCAGGCAAGATCTACCTTCATTATGCAGACCCTCCCCTGGGACCGTATGTGGAACCTCCTGATCTGTTTTTCCTCAAAACTACACATTCTACACCTGCATGGGAACCCCTTTTCCCTCAGCATCCTCCCATCCCTGTTTGGACTGGAAACCCACCAAGTCCAAAGGAGACTGCAAACCAGAGACCCGGAAAGATTTTCCTTCATTATGCCGAACCTCCCCTGGGACCGTATGTTGAGCCTCCTGATCTGTTTTTCCTCAAAACTACAAAAAGGAGACCCGCACCCGAGACCCCAAGTCAGATTACACGTTCACCCGAGGAGGTCCCAAGTCCCTCCCAGGAGTATAAGGAGGGCATGCTTCCATCCCCCACTGACAGCCAAGGTGAGTTTCCAGCACCACCGAATGTGTTATTACAGCCTTTGGAGGAAGAAGGTGTCATATCTTCTCGTTCTTCGGGAGGTTCCCGCCAGCCTCGCATCGTAAAGGAACCTAAAAAACATACACCAGGCAAGATCTACCTTCATTATGCAGACCCTCCCCTGGGACCGTATGTGGAACCTCCTGATCTGTTTTTCCTCAAAACTACACATTCTACACCTGCATGGGAACCCCTTTTCCCTCAGCATCCTCCCATCCCTGTTTGGACTGGAAACCCACCAAGTCCAAAGGAGACTGCAAACCAGAGACCCGGAAAGATTTTCCTTCATTATGCCGAACCTCCCCTGGGACCGTATGTTGAGCCTCCTGATCTGTTTTTCCTCAAAACTACAAAAAGGAGACCCGCACCCGAGACCCCAAGTCAGATTACACGTTCACCCGAGGAGGTCCCAAGTCCCACCCAGGAGTATAAGGAGGGCATGCTTCCATCCCCCACTGACAGCCAAGGTGAGTTTCCAGCACCACCGAATGTGTTATTACAGCCTTTGGAGGAAGAAAATGTCATATCTTCTCGTTCTTCGGGACGTTCCCGCCAGCCTCGCATCGTAAAGGAACCTAAAAAACATACACCAGGCAAGATCTACCTTCATTATGCAGACCCTCCCCTGGGACCGTATGTGGAACCTCCTGATCTGTTTTTCCTCAAAACTACACATTCTACACCTGCATGGGAACCCCTTTTCCCTCAGCATCCTCCCATCCCTGTTTGGACTGGAAACCCACCAAGTCCAAAGGAGACTGCAAACCAGAGACCCGGAAAGATTTTCCTTCATTATGCCGAACCTCCCCTGGGACCGTATGTTGAGCCTCCTGATCTGTTTTTCCTCAAAACTACAAAAAGGAGACCCGCACCCGAGACCCCAAGTCAGATTACACGTTCACCCGAGGAGGTCCCAAGTCCCTCCCAGGAGTATAAGGAGGGCATGCTTCCATCCCCCACTGACAGCCAAGGTGAGTTTCCAGCACCACCGAATGTGTTATTACAGCCTTTGGAGGAAGAAGGTGTCATATCTTCTCGTTCTTCGGGAGGTTCCCGCCAGCCTCGCATCGTAAAGGAACCTAAAAAACATACACCAGGCAAGATCTACCTTCATTATGCAGACCCTCCCCTGGGACCGTATGTGGAACCTCCTGATCTGTTTTTCCTCAAAACTACACATTCTACACCTGCATGGGAACCCCTTTTCCCTCAGCATCCTCCCATCCCTGTTTGGACTGGAAACCCACCAAGTCCAAAGGAGACTGCAAACCAGAGACCCGGAAAGATTTTCCTTCATTATGCCGAACCTCCCCTGGGACCGTATGTTGAGCCTCCTGATCTGTTTTTCCTCAAAACTACAAAAAGGAGACCCGCACCCGAGACCCCAAGTCAGATTACACGTTCACCCGAGGAGGTCCCAAGTCCCACCCAGGAGTATAAGGAGGGCATGCTTCCATCCCCCACTGACAGCCAAGGTGAGTTTCCAGCACCACCGAATGTGTTATTACAGCCTTTGGAGGAAGAAGATGTCATATCTTCTCGTTCTTCGGGACGTTCCCGCCAGCCTCGCATCGTAAAGGAACCTAAAAAACATACACCAGGCAAGATCTACCTTCATTATGCAGACCCTCCCCTGGGACCGTATGTGGAACCTCCTGATCTGTTTTTCCTCAAAACTACACATTCTACACCTGCATGGGAACCCCTTTTCCCTCAGCATCCTCCCATCCCTGTTTGGACTGGAAACCCACCAAGTCCAAAGGAGACTGCAAACCAGAGACCCGGAAAGATTTTCCTTCATTATGCCGAACCTCCCCTGGGACCGTATGTTGAGCCTCCTGATCTGTTTTTCCTCAAAACTACAAAAAGGAGACCCGCACCCGAGACCCCAAGTCAGATTAAACGTTCACCCGAGGAGGTCCCAAGTCCCACCCAGGAGTATAATGAGGGCATGCTTCCATCCCCCACTGACAGCCAAGGTGAGTTTCCAGCACCACCGAATGTGTTATTACAGCCTTTGGAGGAAGAAGGTGTCATATCTTCTCGTTCTTCGGGAGGTTCCCGCCAGCCTCGCATCGTAAAGGAGCCTAAAAAACATACACCAGGCAAGATCTACCTTCATTATGCAGACCCTCCCCTGGGACCGTATGTGGAACCTCCTGATCTGTTTTTCCTCAAAACTACACATTCTACACCTGCATGGGAACCCCTTTTCCCTCAGCATCCTCCCATCCCTGTTTGGACTGGAAACCCACCAAGTCCAAAGGAGACTGCAAACCAGAGACCCGGAAAGATTTTCCTTCATTATGCCGAACCTCCCCTGGGACCGTATGTTGAGCCTCCTGATCTGTTTTTCCTCAAAACTACAAAAAGGAGACCCGCACCCGAGACCCCAAGTCAGATTACACGTTCACCCGAGGAGGTCCCAAGTCCCACCCAGGAGTATAAGGAGGGCATGCTTCCATCCCCCACTGACAGCCAAGGTGAGTTTCCAGCACCACCGAATCCGTTCTTACAGCCTTTGGAGGAAGAAGGTGTCATATCTTCTCGTTCTTCAGGACATTCCCGCCAGCCTCGCATCGTAAAGGAGCCTAAAAAACATACACCAGGCAAGATCTACCTTCATTATGCAGACCCTCCCCTGGGACCGTATGTGGAACCTCCTGATCCGTTTTTCCTCAAAACTATACATTCTACACCTGCATTGGATATCCCTTTGAAGCAGCATTCTTCTATTTCTCTTTTTACTGACAGCTCACCTAAACCAAAGCTGACTAAAAACCAGATACCCCGAAACATTTTCCTTCATTATGCCGAACCTCTCCTGGGACTGTATGTCGAACCTCCTGATCTGCTTTTCCTCAAAACTACAAGATCTAAACTTGTGAATGAAACCCCAATTCAGATTACAAAATTACCTAAAGAGGTTGTTCAGTATCCTCCAGTTTCTCAAAAGGGCATTCTTCTCGCACCCGTTCGAGGTCAAGAGGATTCTCCAGCCTTACCGAATATGTCATTACAGCCTTTGGATCAGATACATTTATCTTCTCAACCTTCTGGATGGACTCACCCCCCTCCAAATCCAAAGGATACTAAGTACAATACAGCAGGAAAAATTTACCTTCATCAAGCGGAACCTCCCATAGGATTAGTATTTGAACCTCCTGATCTGTTTTTTCTCAAAACTACAAAAAGGATAGCTGCACAGGCGATATCAACTCAGATTACAAAATCACCTAAAGAGATTGCAGCTGGAACACTAAGGCATGAGGAGAGTTTACTTTCAGCTCCTGTTGAGGGCCATCCTAATCCTCCAACCCTACCCAATATGTCATTTCAGCTTTTGGATCAGGAACTCATAATACCTTCTTTTCCACCTTCATTGGCTCATGACTCACCTAATCTACATGAGAATAAAGACCATACTCAAGAAAGGATTTACCTTCATTATGAAGAACCTCTCAGGGGAATGGTAGTTGAACCTACTGATCAGTTTTTCCTCAAAACTACAAAATCTAAACCTGTGCAGGAGACCCCAACTCAAATTTCAAAATCACGTAAACAGGTTGAGGATCAAACTTTCAAATATAAAGAGGGCAGGCTTCTAGCTCTAGTTGAAGGTCAAGATGAGTCTCCAACTCCACCCAGTAAGTCATTACAGCCTTTAGATCAGGAGCTCACTATGACTTCTCAGCCTCCTGGATATACTCCCCACTCTCCAGATGCAAAAGCGGGTAAAAACCTCACACCAGGAAAGATTTACCTTCATTATGCAGAACCTTCCTTAGGAATGGTAGTTGAATCTCCAGATCTGTTTTTTCTCAAAACTACAAAATCTAAACCTGTACAGAAGACCCCAATTCATATTACAAAGTCACCTAAAGAAGTGGTAGCTCCAACTGTAGAATATAAGCAGTATGTACTTTCACCTCCAGTTGGGGCTCAAGATGATTCTCGAACTTCGCCCAGTGTTTTCTTACAGCCTTTTAATCAGGAAATCATCATATCATCTCCTCCTGGAAGGGCTCAGCAACCGCCAAATCTGAAGGATAATAAAGAACACAAGCCAGAAGAAATTATCTTTCACCATGCAGAACCTTCATTGGAAATGGTAGAGCAACCTCTGGATATGTTTTTCCTCAAAACTACAGAATCTAATCCTGTTCAGGAGGCCCCAGGTCTGATTACTGAATCACCTGAAGACGTTGTAGTTCAAACTCTAGAATATAAAGAGGTAGTTGTTTCACCTCTAATTAAGGATCATGCTAAATATCCATCATCCAGTGTTTCATATCCACCTTTGGAC
The DNA here is from genome assembly GCF_963924665.1 of Micromys minutus. NCBI lineage: Eukaryota > Metazoa > Chordata > Mammalia > Rodentia > Muridae > Micromys > Micromys minutus. The sequence goes on along the minus strand of NC_137979.1, from coordinate 49,944,596 downwards.
CTGCATCTCTTTGAATCTTCTGGCCGCACTCCTGAGGCTTATCATTCTACTACTTTCAATAAGACTACAGTTCCTTCTTCAATCCATCTTCAAGTCACAAGTCCACATTCACACTCAGAATTTTCTGTAACTCAACAACCTAACACAGTGGTCAAACGTTCTGCCCTAATGTCAAAGACTCCAACTCAGACTTCAGAGATACCTGTGGAAACTGTAGCCCAATCTGTAGAGAATTATTCAACAACAGTTTTAACTTCAGTTTATGTTGAAACTCAACTTTTAAGTTTTTCAGCAATAGAGAGTACACATTCTGATGTCCCGACAACTACAGCCTCTTTTCCAGAGGCTGTACACCCTGAAGTCCTAACACCTAGAGCTCCTTATCCAGAGGCCATACATTCTAAAGTCCCATCAACTATAGCTCCTTATCTGGAGGTTGAGAATTTTGAAGTCTCAACAACTACAGCTCCTTATCCAGAGGCTACACATTTTGGAGTCGCTACAACTATAGCTGCTTCTCCTGAGATTGCACATTTTAAAGCCCCAAAGACTACAGCTCCTACTCTGAAGTGGTCTGGCATAACAAGTCTACCTCCAGTTGAGAAACATCCAAGCACAACTGAAGTCACAGTTCAAGTTTTGAAAATGGAATCTACCATATCTCCACATTCTGAAAATTCTAATACAGAAAATGATTTAACTATAGAAAAAAATGCCTATAACTACACCAACATATGCGACTTCTGCGAGTGTGAAAATGAGACATTGTTGTGTGTTCATCCCAGCCCAGTATGGAGACTCCACCAAGTGCCTGTACCAAGGCCCAACACCTACAATGACGCTTTTGCTATCTTGTAAGACTCACCTTTTATTTCTGTTTTACATTCTGCCTGACATGGCGACTTTTCCCTTAAAGCACTCCTGGACCTTCCTTGTCACCCCAGCTCCCATCGATTTACTTTTTTGCTCTTACCTTGGCTTGTCAATTTTTTATTGTCTTTACTTTCCTTCCTACTTCAGTGCCCCTTCTCCAACCTTTTGTTTATGATAGCTTTCTTTTTCCATATTCATAGCTTAACTTCTGTTCTTCTGTTTCACTATACCCTCTTTATAATTTATTTAATTAGTGAAGATGTAACACTGATTAGAGTAGATTTCAGAGCTGGACTCCTGAAGTTTGACCCCAGGCCTTTCTTTCTTTCTTTCTTTCTTTCTTTCTTTCTTTCTTTCTTTCAAGTTTATTTATTTTATGTGAGTGCACTATTACTCTCTTCAGACACACCAGAAGAGGGCATCAGATCTCATTACAGTTGATTGTGAGCCACCATATGGTTATTGAGAATTGAACTCAGGACCTCTGAAAGAGCACTCAGTGCTTTAAACTGCTGACCTATCTCTCCAGCCTGACCCCGGGTCTTTCATGTGGTAGCTCTACAACTGTAGGAAGAATGCTTAGTCATGAATGAACTTCCTAACCTGTAGAATGAGAAGTCTGATAGCTACTCTTTCATAGGACTGTTGTGAGGCTTAGTTGAATACATGGAATATTTATCTTAGTTCTTAGCATACATGACTGCTAGCTGTTAATACTTAGAAATCTCTGTTTGGTCCAGAGCTCGTTCTTGTTAACTTTCTATATTTCAGATTCATTGTGTGCACTACTTAGGACTAAGAAGTATAGAACCCATATATGTATGGTGTTTTCCTCTGGAACACGAAACATTAGACAGGGAAAGGGGTAATGCTATGTTAAAACTTTACCTTTGGTTCAAAGTGTTTCTAATTTTTAAATAAAGTAAAAATATGATTACAGCATAGGCAAAGGCATAGCTACACGAATAAGGATTTAGTAGACTTTTTTTTTTTTGCCAGCAAAGAGAAAGCAATGAGATATATTATGAAATAGTTTGAATATCATCTCTAGTGGCTTTAAAGTCACAGTATGATATGGAGAGCCGTAATAAATTTCTAAGAACTAATGAAAAACCATTTGAAATGGAGGGCAGAACCTCACTGGGTAGTACCGGTTGGCCCCCAAGTTCATGCTCATTCTATCCCAGCCTCTTAAATAACAAATACAGGCATGTGTCATAACACTCAGGTGCAGGATTATTTTAGCACCTATGTGTTGAGTGATCCAGGGGAGAAGCTTAATTCTGATGACCATGTGGAAGGAGCTAGAAAAATTTAGGAATGAAATGAGGGAGAACTGAGCCACTGTGGCCATTTGATTGTGGGAGGAAAACTCCAAATCCCCACAGAGTAAGAGAAGATAGGACTTAGTGACTGATTAAAGAGCCGAGGACTGATGTGGCTTTTAGTCCCAGCACTCAAGAGGCAGAGCTGGCAGATCAAGTTATACAGAGAGAGTTCCACACCATCCAAGGCTTACAGGTGAGCCCCATTTCAAAATACAAAAAAAAAAAATGAGCTCACAGTTTTTGTTCTTGATGAAGATGAAGAAGATAGTTTAACAGATGGACTCAGCAATCAGGAAGGAGAGCAGCCTGGGGGTGCTGAGTTCAGTTGTAGGCATTATCTTTATTGGTGAACATAAAATTAGCTTAGGTTGAGTGGAGATGTCCACTATCAAGTGAAAAGATGTTTTTCTTCCCTAACATAAGAAAAATATGTTTAAACTGAGCAAGAAGATCTTCACTGAGATGTAATAACATAAAGAAAGGTAAATGCTCAAAGTGAGTCACAGAACAAAGAAATTGAACACAACTAAGGCATTTAATAGCTTCTTTTAAGCATGTGTCACTCTTTTTGAAATGTCATGGAAGCCTTGTGTGGTGGCATGTACCTATAATCTTAGCACTTGGGAAATAATGAGAACCACAAGTTCAAGGCCAACTGGACTGGTAATACTATCCCAGAATTACCAAAGGGCTAGGAATACAGCTCAGTGGTAGAGTGCTTGACTAACACACACCATGCCCTGGATCCTGTTATTAGGGCTAAAAAAGTGGGGGAGGTTTGGGACACCTGAGCAGATTACTCAGTTGTTAACATGTCCAAATTGCAAGTGTGGGGCCTAGAGTTCAGATTCTCAGAATCCCATGTAAATGACAGGTCAATGTGACAGTCTACCTGTATTTACAGCTTGAAAGCTAGATCCCATTCTCCAGAACAATCTGGCTGACAAGTCTGCTATATTGGCGAGAGTCTAGGTTTGAGGAACTTTGCCTCATTAGAGTAGAAGAGTGATTGAAGATGACTCTTAACATCAAAGTTGGGCCTCGACATGTAAAATGGAATCAAAACGTACAATGTTTATAGGCTATTTTATACACTTCAATCCTTAGAGCTTGTCACTCTTTTACCATACATAACATAAATCCCACTTGTATTTTGGGGTATAAAATTCAATTTCATTCTTTTTTTCCTCCCAGATTAGCCAGAACTCCTTTCACAGTGATTCCCTATGTGGCATGTCCAAGAACCATTTCCATACCAGTACACTTACTTTCACTAAGTATAATTTTCTCATCTTTCTAACACCTACATAGGCTGCAACAGACAGACCTTAAGCAAAGTTTTGGTATTAATATGATTTCTTTCTAGCTCATAGTGATAAAAAATTGCCTGTTTTACAGATGAGTTATTAACCACTATATTAAATTTTAAGTCACATATTTTTATGAATTTATAGAAGGACTTCATTTAAACATAAGTAATTTTGAGAAAAATACTTAGTAACTATTATTTTTTTAAACAAAAGGTGAGTCAGATTTAAGTTCGCCTGTTGAGAAAATATCTCACTGTCTGCACCAGTAACCATGCATTCTTAACTGTGCTCCCTTGGAAACTGATAGCTTCAGAAATTAGAAAGTTGATGGTGTCCTTTGTTCTGCGTTGAGCACTTCCCATGAAGGTGTTATGATTTTTACTGATTCTGCTTATTTTTTTATTTATTCAAGTATATCAACTGTTTCTCCACAGAAATTTCAAAGGAAATGATATTTCCTACATTGACAAAAATGTATGGAAGGTATACCGTTGGGCTGAGAAACTGTGAGTAGTGTGTGTATGTGCATAGATATATTCTCTCCAAATATTATGCAAAATATTGCACTAAGACCCTTTTTGTCCAGATTTTGAGGTCAGTATGTTTGAGGAAAGACATTTCCTCTGCATATCCCAGGAAATTTCTGTAGAATAGATAGCTCAACTTGGAAGGCTTAGGGTAGAGATAGGAAGTTCTAATTCCACTAAATAAACAAATAAATTGGTATTGATTACATTTCTGTGGTAAATTGCATGAGGACTGGGGTTTGGTTCAGTGTTAGTATGCTTGCCTAGTGCATGAGACCATGAATTGGAACTTCACCAAGGCAGGCAAAATTTTTAATTTAAATGTTGTGGGTTTACATTGAAAGAAGAGGCAGATTTGTTTTGCCTACAGAAATCATCTACAGAAATGGTTAGTAATTAAATAAGAGGGACAGTGAAAACTTCCTTGTGCCATAATTCTTCAGCTCTGAGTTAACCACTCCTCTAAATTGGTATATATTTGTACATTTGCATACAGAAAATACGTGTCTCTGCTTTTCTTATCACTTTTACATAAATGATAACATTTGGTAACTTTTTGTTTTCACTTGATGATATTTAAAGTTTTCTTTCACTTATGTAGAGATTTGTATTAGTCATTTACAGTTCTGTGTAATATTTCATAGTATGTACACATCAGTGAGAATTTAGTATTACCCTGCTGATGTTTAGAGACTGTCTGGTTTCTCTGCTACATGTCTGGCTGTAATAAATGTCCTGTATGCCTTGGACAAGTGTTTCCATAGATCAGATATCCAGAAATAGAACCTTTAGGGTGGAGACCACTGTGTATATGAAATTTTAATTGCCCTAAAAATAAGTAGTGCCAACTTATGCACTAGGCAATAGCACGTGACCGTGTGTCTCTCTTCACCCCATTTCACCACCCATGTTCTCCGCTTGTTTGATAATTTTTGATCCAGGTTACCTTTTAATTTTCCAGAATTCTCAGTGAAAATCACCTGACTGAATTACATAAGGATTCATTCGAAGGACTGCTATCCCTCCGGGTTTTGTAAGTTAGTTGAGCATATCTATTTGTAAGTTATGAGTTATCTGTGGATGGATTAGATACTAACATCTCTTCAAGCAGCAACATTGTGCAATTATTGACTAGGTTTGGCAGTGCTTGCCTATAATCCCAGCACTGAGGAATGGGAGGATTGCTGCAAATTGGAGATCTGCGTGGTCTACATAGTGTGTTTCATACCTGCCAGGGCTGCTTGGCAAGAGCCTGGCTCTAAGAACAGGATAAAAGAAAATCTGCAGTTCTGTCAGTCTGTGGGTGTGTCAGTCTGTCTCTAACATTAAAATGCCTTCTATGCATTTTAAATTTCCTAAATCATTTTCCACACGACCATTGTTTTCTAAGGCATATGCTTCTATTTAGATCTTGCCGTACCTCGATCAAGTCTGGTCCATGTTCTCAATTACTGTAGCCCATGAGTTGAGAGTGCTTTGATGCTCTTACAGGACTTGTGCACATTGATGTGACAGGGTGCCTGATGAGAACAACTTAAGGAGGCAAGATTCATTTTGGCCCTTCATCTCAGAGGTTTTTAGTTCGTGACAGCTAGCTCCATTGTTTCTGGGCCTGTGTGTGGGCTTAGAAACCTAACATGTTTACTAACTTAGCCTTTACAAAAAGGTTTAAGACAGCATAAAAGGATTAAAGAAATTAATGCTAACTTTGAATAGTTGTATCAAAGAGAAGAAATTAGCCAACTACATTAATTTGAATTGGAAAGGTCATTAACCTAGAATGTTTTGACATTTTCCCCTTTGAGATACAGTCTCATGTAGCAAAGACTTGCCTTGAATTCTCTAAATAACCAAAGCTAGACCTGACATATTCTTGCATCTCTTGCCTCTATTTTTAAAGTTCTGGGATTACAACTCAGCTATTAGAAACAATGACTATATGAAATTCCTAGGAAAATGAATGTATCTAGAGAATATCATCCTGAGTGAGGTAATCCAGTTACAGAAGAACAGATATAATATGCAGTCACTGATAATTGGATACTAGCTCCAGAAAGCTCTGAACACCCAAGAAACAACTCAGAGACCATATGAAGTTCAAAAAAACGAAAGGCCAAAAAGTGGAAGCCTCAGTCCTTCTAAGAAAAAAGAAAAGAAAAAAAAAACAAGTGTATAGCACCCTCTCAGAGTGGGGTACACCTAGACTTTAAATCATTAATAACTCAAGAGCTAAGAAGATAGCCTTGTGGCAATTTTTGGTATTTAAAAATCATTATGTTTAATCTATATACACCAAGAAAACTTGGACTATTTCCATGTTATGTTTTGTTTTACATGTACTTTATGCTCATTGTAACTAGAAAGATTTCAATGCATCCTATCAAACCTTTAAAAAAATCAAGTACCTAATGTGCCAAGTGTTTACTGCACATCTGCTCCCACTGTGTCAAACATCCCCCCACCCCCACCTCCTGGTGCCCCGGAGTGCGTGAGGAGCCCCTCACTGGGTTGAGGGTAGGGGGCACACACTGCATTGACTCCTGCTGTCAGGATGGTGTTGTGTGGAATAATCATCCTCAGATTTTATACACATAGTAATTTCCCTTTTTATATGTCAGGTAAATATTTGTAAAAGTTATACTCACACAAAAGAAATTATTATGATAATTACTAATATATTTTTTCATGGTTCATTGCCTAAATAAAAACTGTTTATCATTGTTGCAAAAAAAGAAAAATCAAGTACCAACAAAGATATATTCACATAGTTTTATGCCGAAATGCTTTAAAAAATCTGAACATGTATCTCTGTTTTTTTTTTTTTTTAAAAATAAAGTTTTAAGGAAAAATAAAGTTCTGGGATTACAGAGATACATTATCACATGGCTTTTTTTTTTTTTTTTTTTTTTTTTTTTTTTTTTTTTTTTTTTTTAAATAAAACTGGGGATCAAATCCAAGGTTTTGTGTATAGTAGGCAAGACCTCTATCAACCATGATAGATATACCTTATGCTTTTTTTTTTTTTAGTTTGAGAATTTGCAGCAGTTTTCCTAATTCAGCCTACCAAGTACTAAGACTGCATTCACTGCCATCATATCCAGCTTTGTATGACAATTTAATCTGAATGAAATTGACAATGAACTATGGTAGCTAAATGGTAGATTATATAAATATTATTAACATGATCAAGCCATTAGGAGAATATTCTGTTATTTCAGTTTTCAATGTAATAATTTTATGCCCATGTCAAAATAAATACTGAAATTGTGGTTTATAAGTATATACAAAAGTTTACTTGAAACAGAAATACCCCTGTTATTCATTGATTAAACAGTAAGAGGCAGGGATACATATTGCTTTAATCATAGCACTGAAGAGGTAGAGGCAGGCAAGTTTCTTGACTTTAGCTGAAGCCAGTCTGGTCTATAGTGAGTTCCAGGCCAACCAGGCCTAAACAGTGTATAAAAAAGCAAACAAAACAAACAAAAATGAAACAAAACAAATACCAAAAAGAACTCAACATTGTTGTCAAAGAATACTTGCAAAAGTAACTCTATTTGTTTAGAGATAAGAATATACCTTGTTGTTCAGTGTCAGAGCTAGATTTCTAACCTTTGCCCATGGAGTTCAGAACAGTACAAATCTTTAATCATTACCATGCTAAAAAGTTAAAAAGTGACTTTTTAAAAAATGAATGGGGTATATTTTCAATTACAGAGCATTAGGGGAGTGCATATACTAGCCTTATATGGTGTTAAAAAAATCTTCTGTCTGCTGGGTGTGGTGATACACATCTTTAATCCCAGCATTCTGGAGGCAGAGGCAGGCAGATTTCTCCATATTTAAGACCAACCAGGGCTATATATTGAGTCTTATCTTTAAAAACAAAACCAAAAACAATTTTCTCCCATAGACACTTAGAGGATGTCCATGATTGGTCCTATTTTATTTTGCAACTAAACTGCCAAACTGTACAAAAATGTTTAGAGAAAGTAAACTTAGTGGAGCAGTCCTCTTATTATTTTAGCTTATAAGCAATTATTTTATGTTAACATTATCATCCATTTATTTAAATATCCTACAATTTAAAAATGCATTAAAATAGAACATGCCAAATACTGCATCTGTTATTGGAGGCTCAGAGATGCATAAAACAAGGTTCCTTCCCTCTCAGAATTCACATACTGTGAAAGAAACAACACACGAGCATGAATCTTAATGCTTCTAGGACACAGAAGATTCAGCCATGAAGTCATAACTGAATTTCTTCCAAATAAGCCACATTTCTTAAACTTAACAATAGTTGTTTATTTTATAAATATTGAAACTGTCCTTGGACCTCCACACATGAACACATTCATACATACATACTTTCATTGGTCACTGAGATATAAACTATGTCTAGAGCACAGAAAAGAAGACTTGAGGTTGGTTCATGGAAGCTGTTCCTGCACCCGTGCAATCTGAGTAAGACCTTGAAGAGTCAATGGGAATTGTCAGGCAGGTCTCCTGGGAAGAATGTGTTAAATATTAAAAACAAGAGTGTAGAAAGAGTTAGAGGGGTGTAGTGATGATCATCTGCAGAGTAGAAGAGGGAAGGTAGATCAGATCCAGGCCTTCTTTGGGTTTGAGTGCCAAGCCAAGGAGCCATGATGGGATCATGGCTCTGTAACTCATGCTCTAAGACAGCCGGGAGCCTCAGTGTCACCTGGAGATCTTGAGAGAACTTCATTCTGATAGTACCCCACCCTTCAGTTACTAGTTCAGTAAGTCTGGGGTAGGGTTGAGAATTTCCATCTTCTAAAGCTCCAAGGGGCCTGATTTGTGCTTGTAAATTCAGTATACAGGAGGCTGAGGTGGAGGATTATATTCTACATAGAAAAACCCTGTTTCAAAACCAAGTCACTTAATAATTCTCTCAGGAAAGACAGCCTTTGAAATTTACCAGGGTTCATATATGAGGAGCATAAAGGTTGAGATACTTAGGATAGGATTTGGGGCTCAAGAAAGTTCAGGTATAAAGCCAAAGGTTTAGAATTTAAACAAAAAGAATAATATTATCAATTCTAAATTTTGATGTTTATTCATACTGAGATATCTAATAGCTAATCAAAGCAATATTTTTTTTACTTTTCCTAGGGATCTATCCTGCAATAAAATATCCTATATTGAAAGAGGAACATTTGAATCATTACCTTTTTTGAAGTATATGTAAGTTATAAATATAACACATTCATATTTGGAATTTTATAACCCCCATGCTACTTATAGTGCATGATTAAAATTTTGTTAGTAGGAAATAAGCCACACTCAGTACAAGAAGTACATGTCTCCTCTCATGTGTAGAAGATAGATTTATGCCTATTTTTTTCAGTACTGGGGACCAAACCCAGGGACTTGTATTTGCTAAGCAAACACTCTATCAATGAGCTAAATCCACAACCCTTAGACTTATATGTAAATACACATATTTGTCTCATGAAAGTAGAAGATGGACTTTGGAGAGCAAGATGTGTAGAACAAGAGAGGATGATGAGAGAAAGACATTGTTTTCTATCAGTTGAAATCAATTCTCTCTCTCTCTCTCTCTCTCTCTCTCTCTCTCTCTCTCTCTCTCTCTCTCTCTCTCTCTCTCTCTCTGTGTGTGTGTGTGTGTGTGTGTGTGTGTGTGTGTGAGTGCACCCATGTGGATTTATTTATATTTTCTATCCTTCTACCATAAGTGCTGGGGCTTGAACACAGGCTGGGTGGCAAGCATTTTTACTCACTGAGCTATCTCACCAACCCACATTTTTTTTTTAATCTGAGTAAAAATGAGTGAGACTTGTCTTACAATATAGCGCTGGTTCTTAGTCTGTGTGATTGTGCACCCAGGTAATATTTGGCAACTGTGGATTTGCAGCTGGCATCTAGTATACAAGTACCACAGCTATTCAAAACACCCTCCAGAATATGGGACAAAGCTATAAGACAAAACAGTGCTCCAGCCCAAAAATTCAGTGGTTTTGAGCTTGACAAACCCTTTCCTAGAGAAGTAAGATCATTGACAAAAGGGGGACCTAGTTATCACTTAGTGTAGTTAGTATATTGCATATGTAAATATAAAGTATAAATCATAAGCCGGTATTATCCACAGTGAGATTTTAGTGAATTGAGAAAACATTGAAACAGTTTCTGAGAAAGGCTCATTTTCATCATATGTATAATGGGATGATTGTTACTATTCTAAAGAATTTTTTCTTTTGGCTCATGTCTTTTTAATTTTTTAAAATTATTTTAGAAACCTTGGATGCAATTTACTCACTGAACTGAGCTTTGGAACATTTCAAGCATGGCACGGAATGCAGTTTTTACAGCAGTTGTAAGTAGGCAAAAGAGCCCCCCCACTATTAAGAATCCCATATGAACACCAAGCTATGCAACTGTGATGCATATGCAGAATATGCAGAGGACTAGCTCAGATCCACACAGGGTCTGTGTTTGTCCTTTCAGTTTTTGAAATCCCTTAAGAGCCCTGCTTAGTTGGTTCTGTGGACTGTGTTCATGTGGTGTCTTCAGTTCATCTGGCCTCTGCAGTTCTCTCCCCTTCCCCTTTTGTGGGATTCCTCTGATTCTACCTAGTGTTTGGCTGTGGGTCTTTGTATCTGTTTCCATCAGTTGCTGTATGACTCCTCTCTGATAACATCTGGACTAGGCACTGACCTGTGAGTATAGCAAAATTTTATTAGTAATTATTTCATTGAATATTTTCCCCCAGTCATGTTAGGTTCATCCTGGATCTCTAGGCTGCCCTGCCTCTGGTTCCTGGCCATCCAATCAGTGTCAGGTGTGGGTTCCCTCTCATGGCATGGGCCTCAAGTTAGACCAGTCATGGATTGGCCTGTCCTACAAGTTCTGCACCATTGTCCCAGCATGTCCTTCATGTGGGATTGAAGCATCCTCATTTGGTCCTTTCTGTTTGTTAAACTTATTACAGTATATGGGTTGTATCCTAAGTATTCTGTGCTTTTTGCCTAATATTCTCCTATCAGTGAATACATATTATGCATGTCCTTTTGAATCTCGGTTGCAACATTCAGGATGATATTTTCTAGTTCCATCTATTTGCCTGCAAAATTCATGATATCCTTGTTTTTAATACCTGAAAGGTACTCCATTATGTAAATGACCCACATTTTCTGTATACATTCTTTGGTTGTGGGACAAGACCACATGGTATTGGTTCAGAGACAGACAGGTCAATCGATGTAATGTAATGGAAGACCCAGAAATAAACTCACACACTTATGGACACTTGATATTTGACAAAGAAGCCAAAAACATACAGTAGAAAAAGGAAAGCATCTTCAATAAGTGGTGCTGGTCTAACTGGCAGTCTGTATGTAGAAGAATGAAAATAGATCCATATTTACCACCTTGTACAAATCTCGAGTCCAAGTGAGTCAAAGACCTCAACATAAGAGCCTCAAACTCATTGGCATGGACAGGGGGAATTCCCTGAACAGAGCTCAGGCTCTGAGATTAACAAATGATGAATGGGACCTCATGAAACTGAAAAGCTTCTGTAAGACAAAAAACACCGCCAATAGATCACATCAATTGGGAAAAAATCTTCACTAACCTTTACATTTGATAGAGGGTTAATATCCAAAAGATATAAAGAACTCAAGAAGTTAACTTCTAAAAAACCCAATAACCCAATTTTAAAAATAGGATACAGAACTAAACAAAGAGTTCACAACTGAGGATTCTTGAATGGTCGAAAAGCACTTGAAATGTTCAACATCTGTAGTCACCAGGAAAATGAAAATCAAAATGACCCTTAGGTTCCACCTTACACCAATCAGAATGGCTAAGATAAAAACCTCAAGTGACAGCACATGCTGGTGAGGATGTAGAGAAAAAGGAACACTCCTCCATTGCTGGTGGGATTGCAAGCTAGTACAACCACTCTGGAAATCAATATGGTAGTTCCTCAGAAAACTGGAGATAGTTCTACCTGAAGACCCAGCTGTACCACTCTGGAGCATATACCAAAAAGATGTTCCACCATACCACAAGGACATGTGTTCCGCTATGTCCTATAGCAGCCTTATTTGTAACAGACAGGAGTAGGCATGTACTTCTTTAGGTTAGTAATGCTTTTATGGTTTTGTTGAAAATAGTTTCTGGGTTTTTGAGCTGGGTTTCTTCTTTCTTTTTCTCTTCCTCCTCCTCCTTTTCCCTCTGTTATTCTTAGGTTTGATTTATTCATAGTGTTCCAAATTTTCTGGATGTTCTGTATCAGAAATGTTTTAGATTTGACATTTTCTTTGACCAATGAAACTACTGCTATAATTTCTTCAATGCAGGAGAGTCTCTTTTCCATCTCTTGTATTCTGTTGGAGATGCTTGCCTCTGTAACTCCTGTCCACTTGCCTAGATCTGCCATTTCCAGAATTCGCTCAGTTGCTGTTCTCTTTATTGCTTCCATTTGCATTTTTAGGTCTTGAACAGTTTTGTTTTATTCAACTTTTGGGGTTTTTTCCTTGGCTTTCTTTAAGGGTTATTATTCATTTCCTCTTCCTTGATTTCTTTAAGGGATTCATTTCCTCTTTAAGTTTGGCTTAGGTCATTTTCTTGTGCTTCAGCTGTGTTGGAATATTTAGGGTCTGCTGTAGTAGGATAACTGGGTTCTGGTGGTGACATTGCCTTTGCTGTGGTTTGTTCTTACACTGGTGTCTAGGTATCTGGGTTTGGGGAGATTATAGATCTAGGTGCTGATGTCTGTGTGTGGCCTGGGGTTCTGACAGCAGCATGGACTCTGGTGGGACACGAGCTCCTTGTATCATTTCCAAAAGCAAGTTACCAAGGGAGAGAAGAGGAATTCTGTGACACCTAGTACGTGATTGCTGGAGTGTTTTTAAGTGAAGTTCTGTCTTCCCTGTATTATAAATGGTTGTACAAAGATTCCAAATTAGTTAAGATCAGGCCCCTCAAGGTCCAGAGTCACCTCTGTTTCCAGGTACCTACTTGAATACAGCCTCCTTGTTACTGACAAACACTGATGCCACATGTTAGCGTACCCTAGGGACAGATGCTCTAGAGTCTGTAATCCAGGTCAAAGACACACCAAAAGCTCATTATTTGCATACCATTGTTTGATTGATAGCAGGAATCTTGCCCCTTTTATATAAAAGTGTTACAAAGAACTGATAGTGGTTTATAATCTACATGGTAAGTGTATACTCACCTCTGAATTAGAGTGCTTCTTCATCTACAGAATCTAGTGATTCTGGGAATCATTACTGGTGGTGTAGATTCCCAGACTGGTGGCTATTTAAAATTCTTTTGGTCAATTAATTGCTTCTAACAATACAAATTCTATGATTTTACAAACTGAAGAACTCCACAAAGCAGGATATCTTTACATTTTCTACATGTTGGCTTCTCTAATGCATTCAAACATTAGGCTAAAACCAAACCTGCTAAAAAGAAAATGAAAAAAAAAAAAATCTAAGCTTTACCCTTACTAAAGCTTACTGTTGAACTTACCTACAGTGTATTTTCAACACTGAGTATATCTACACTGAGGCTATTTGAGCTGCCAGCCTGCTTTGGAAACACCCAATGTTTCTCCTGCTCCACTGGTATTGGTTTCCTCTAGGAAGTGCATCCCTAAAAAATGAGGTTCTGAAAATCATGCCAGTGCAGAAACTGGCCAGTGGACTAGGTTCAAGGCTTTTGACACTTTGGGGACTACAATGGTCATGTTGGTCTTGGTGTTAAGTGCTCCAAGGAGGTTGCCACTGCCATCTGGGGGATCATCATCTTGGTCAAGCTTTCCATCGTTCTTGTGCAGAAAGGCTACTGGGGAAACAAGATTGGCCAGCCCCACATTGTCCCATACAAGGTGACAAGCTGCTTGGCTCTGTGCTTCTGTGTCTCATCCCTACCCCCAGAGGCACTGGTATTGTCTCTGCTCCTGTGACCAAGAAGATACAGATGATGGCCGGTATAAATGACTGCTATACTTCAGCCAGAGGCTGCACTGCCACCCTGGGCAACTTTGCCAAGGCCACCTTTGAGCTACCGGTACCTGACCTATAGGTACCTGACCCTTGACCTCTAGAAAGAGATTGTGTTCACCTAGTCTCTTTATCAGGAATTTACTGATCACATTGTGAAAATCCACACCAGAGTCTCTGTTCATAGGATCCAGACTCCAACTGTGGCTGCCACATAAGACTTTTTATATAGAAAAATAAATGAATTAAGTCTGTTTTAGAAAAATGATATGTTGAAAGTTCATAGAAGACTGGAACATAAGTGCTCAAACATACCTCATTTTTTAATTCCCCTCAGTCTCTTGCAGTACTACTATTCTTTTTATAGTTAATTAATTTATTTTTTGTATACAAGTAATCTGTCTTCACACACTTACACCAGAACAGGGAATTGGATCCCATTACAGATCACTGTAAGCCACCATTTGGTGGCTGGGAATCGAACTAAAGATCTCTAGAAAAGCAGACAGTACTCTTAACCTCTGAGCCATCTCTCCAGCCCCACAGTATTACTATTCTTATGCCCAATTTGTGGATGAAAAATGTTGAAACTGAGAGATCTTGACTCCTTTGTCCAGGTTCACACCATTAACATATACAGAAATTTTAAGCAGCTTTGCATGTGATTTTCTGGGTAGCATTCCTTCCATCATCATAGGAGATAAATTTGTCAATTCATTTTCCTCAGGAAACACTAGAGCTCCTAGACACACTACCTTCACCATTCTGAGCTCCTGTCCCTGATCTATTGGACATACAAGCTTACTAGTCAGATTGGGATAGAACTTTATGTGTCCTTCCCTCTTCCATACTGTGACTTTAGCTACATTGGTCTTGTACCAGTCTCATGCATATAGTTCCACATGGTTCGAGTTCAGTTTGCAGCAGTGAAAATGTCTAGCAAATAATGTTCCTCTGAGACATCTATTTCCACTAGCTTTTTGCAGTGTTTTTCCTGCCTCTTTTATGATGATCCATGCACCTTGGGGGACAGAGTATTGTGTACTATAGACATCCAATTTATAGTTGAGTACTCCATATTCTCTTATTCTTTGTATCTTGGCTATTTGTAGGTTTTTTATTAGTCATCTACTGTAAAAAAAGAAAATTTAAGCTTCTCTGATTAGAGTTGAAAGTTTCATTAGTCTGTGGGCATAAAAGTAAGAATGTAGGGAATAGTTCATTATTATGACCAGAATAATAGTACTTGAATGACCTAACAAATTACAGGTTTTTGGCCTAGTTTGTGCCAGACATGAATTCCATCTTATACAGTAGGCTTTAAATCTAACCAGAAAGTGATTGGTAACTTGGATAACAATTATGCCACTATTGCACCAGTGAGCATGTAATAATTGCTGAATTTTTCAGACTTCACAATTTGGTAGTTTCAGTCATTCCTTTCCCCCCAGTAGTGTACATAGCACCTTCCAGAATTTTCCAGCTATGAAAACTAGCTATTAGGGACAGAGATTCCAGATCGAATGACAATAGCCTCCATAGGCTCATATGTTTGAATACTTAGTCCCCAGTTGTTGAAATTGTTTGGGAAGGATTAGAAGGAGCAGCTTTCTTGGAGGAGTTTTGTCACTGGGTGTAGGCCTTAAGATTTTTAAAAGGCTCTAGCCATTTTCAGTGCTCTCTTGCTCTCTGCCTTCTATTTGTGGATCAAGATGTAAGCTCTTAGCTGTTTCTGCAACCACACCCATTATTTCCATTATAGACTCTAGCCTGCTGAAAGTGTATGCTTAAATTAAACATTTAATAAGTTTTCTTGGTCATGGTGTTTTATCACAGCAGTATAAAAGTATTTCAGGTAGGTAGCCACTTGATTTTTCCATGCCCTATGACTCAAATATGTCATATCTTCAGCTATATGGTCTTTACAATCAAGTTCTAGAGGGTAACCAATAGCACTAGCAACAGCCTATAATATTTAGAAGGGGGTCTAAGGGAACCCCTCTGACCAACAATTTGAAAAGAGGTAATCCATACTAGGTTTACTTTGGCTTTTTATTTGATAGCACATATGTTGTCTAAAAGAGGCATTGCTTTCCCATTATAGGATTACTCTCTTAAACATATAAACACACACATACACACACACACACACACACACACACACACACACACACACACACCATGTTTTATTCAGATCCACCTCCTAATTCAGCTCCTATCCTTCTCACCACTTCTCCCTCCCAACATTTTTAAAGGTAGCTTTTATTTTCCAGGTGTAATTGTCATCTCAGAGGCTTACTGTTGAATATACCCACTCTTGCTAGCTCCTTTTGAACTCTGGCTGGTTTAATTTAGCTGTTCTGACTCAAACTCCTCTCCAAGCTGACTGATTCAAACTGGCTTTTCTCAGCTTTTAACTGAAATGTTCTGCTTGGCCTGAAACTAACTCTACTAATCTGTTCTAACCTTTTGGCTTCTCATTCTCTGGCTTGTTTTATCTTCACCTGTGTTTAGCTTGTTCTCTCTACAACCTTTCTCCATAAAACTGTCCAAGTAAAAAGTGTCTCTAAGCTCCACAAACTGAATTGTCACCAACTGAACTGCAATGAACTCAACTTCACTGTACTACCTTTCAACTGACTCCAACTCACTGAATACTCTCCCTCCCCCTTCCCCCTTTCCCTCCCCCTCCTTCTTCCCTCCCTTCCTTCCTCCCTCTCCCTCCCTCTCTCTCTGTGCACACTTCTCTTAAATAGTGTCTTTCCTGTGTTATTCTCATGATAGTTGGGCATACCCTAATCCTGTCAAATTTTTCTGATTCATCATTTTGTCTGTTCTTCAATTAGATGTAATTGTTTGGGATTAAAGGTGTGTCTGTGACCAGCCAGATCACACAAGCCTTAGAAGGGTTTTGGATGTGTTCAGAGCAGTCATGTTCCTGGATTAAAATTTCTCTATAAACTTTGAGTGATTTTTATTTAATTAAAAAAAAAAAAGCCCTCACTGAGTCTACATGATGCTATCTGTTTTTGCATGGCATGAATGTAGGACCATCTCCTGGAACATAAGTAGCTTCTCAGGACCTATGTACCTGAGGACAACTCATTTATTTTAGGAGAAATGTATATATTTAGGAAGCTTCTATAGTGGTAAGCTTCCGTGTAGCATTTCAAAGGTCTTTAGTGTTAGATAACCCCATACTCCCTCCTCTACCCTGCCTTCCCATTCTGAAAGTCACTTAATTCTTCCTATTGCATTCTTCCTTCACATCACCTGCATTCTATCTCCGTTCCATTGATGTCCCTCCATCTTCCTGGCCTTTTACTAACTCCCTACCCTCTGTGGGTACTCCTATTTAGACACACATGGACTGAACCACTGATACTGTAAGCCGGCCCTTGTCTCAGTTAGGGCTTCTGTAGCTTTGAAAAGACACTGAAAATGTTCTTACCTCAACATTTCCATTGCTGTCACCATGTTGTCATGGCTTTGAGTCTCTCAAGTTTGAATGACAATAAGCTAATTAGGCATTACTCCTGGCACAAGAATAAAAGAAAACTATACTTCTCGTAGAGATACTCTCAAATAAGCACATGGAGTTTAAACCATTATTTTTTAGCCAATTTTCATGTCTGTAATCCTAGCACATGATATTTAAATCAGGAGGATCAGAGTTCCAAGGCTATTCTGAACTGCATAGTAAGTTCTAATTTGAATTTATAAAGTTATCTACCTGATACTTGGTAGATATCCTCAAAAAACAAAAAACAAGTTGTTCCTAACTCATTATTTGATATAGTTAATACATACTAAAAGTAAATTGAAATATTTTTCATATTAAGCCTTCTGAAAATTAGTGTTAAATCACAGCTGTCTGAAATTATATCTATTAAACATAAACTTTGGTGTCAGAACTGATTTCAAATTCCTACTTTTTATGATCTTAGAAACACATACACTCTATAGCCTTTGTGTGCCTAGTTTTCTAGGTAAATGGACCAATAATAACCACTTAAGTTATTGTTACAATTAAATGTAAAATAGCACATAGGTTTTTAATGCAATGTTTTTATTATTTCTTTGAGAATTTCATACAATGTAATTTGATATTCACCCCCTTCTCCTCCAACTCCTCCCAGACCCATCCCTAGCTTCATGTCTTCTTTTTTTAGTCATTTGAATACATGGTCCACAGTTGGTGGTCCCTTTTGGGAAGTTTTAGGAGGTGAGACTTTGTTAGAAAATGTGTGTTTCTGGTGATGACCACATCTCTAGTTTGTTCTCTTTGCTTTGTGTGGTTAACAATGTGAGCCCTGAGCCTCCTACTCATGCCTGTGTTCTTAACTCTCTGGAACTCTAAGTCCAAATAAACTCCTTTTTTATGTGTTGCCTTAGGTATAGTGTTTTGTCACAGCAAGAGAAACACACCAGTTATTCATGTGTTCCTATGTGTGGAAGCATCATTGGAGTGATCATCTTATCAGGGGTCTCATGCTGAAAAACTGACTTACTCCACTCCAAAAACATTCAGCTGTTCATAACTCCTCAACTAGGGCTGTGTCTTAGGGTATTATTGCTGTGAAGAGACACCATGACCACAGCAACTCCTATAAAGGAAAACATTCAGTTGGAACTGGAGAAGGAGCTGAGAGTTCTCCTATATATCTAGATGGTCAGGCAGCAGGAAGAGAGAGTGACACTGGGCCTGGCTTGAGCTTTTGAACTCAAAGCCTGTCCCTAATGACACTCTTTCTCTAACAAGGCCACACCTTCTCCAACAAGGCCACTACCTAATAGTGCCAGTCCCTATGGGGTTATGGGGACCATTATCATTCAAACTACTACATGGTAGGACTCATGAGTTTCTTTCCCTTCCAGCACAATCAATGTTAATCAAAGTAATCATTAATATGTGCTATAGACATACACTGAATTATGATTAGCTTTAACCTGAAGGCAGATTTTCTATTATTCTGTTTAATTTTTAAATATTAATATTTTATAAAAATGTAGATAATAGAAATATATACTTATATACATTACATCTATATGTATCACTTACCTGTCTATATATCTACATATTATTATAACCAAGGGAAAGATTCTGTGTCAAAAACAGCCAAAAGACAAGTCTAAAACAAAAAACAAATCACAAGGCTAAAGGCCCATAAGAGAACATTCCAGGCTATCCTCTAACATTTACATTTACATGCATCCACATTTTTATTATTGCCTACATCAAAGTAATATTCCTAATTAGCTATTTATAATTTCTTTTTCATTTTATTAGATACTTTCTGTATTTACATTTGAAATGTTATCCCCTTCTTCCACCCTGTTCCCCTCCCCCTCAACTTGTCTTCACAAAGGTGCACTTGCTCCTAATCACGTGCTCCACCTCAGTGCCTTGGCATTCCCCTACATTGGGAAAACATGCCTTCCCTGGACCAAAGGCCTCTTCTCACATTGATGCCAGACACTGCTATCTTTGGCTACATATGCAACTGGAGCCATAGGTCTCTCAATGTGTGCTCAGTGGTTGGTGTTTTAGTTCATGGGAGTTTTGGAGGGTTTGGTTGGTTAATAATGTTGTTCTTCCCATGAGATTGCAACCCCTTTTAGTTCCCTCAGTCCTTTCTTTAGCACCTTCTTTGGGGTCCCCGTGTTCAGTCCGATGGTTAGCTGCAAGCATGCTCAGCTGTATCTGTATGACTATGGAAGAGCCCCTAAGGAGACATCTCTATTTGATTCCTGCCAGTAAGTACTTCTTGGGATCAGCAATAGTGCTTGAGTTTGGTGGCTGAATATGGGGTGGGGTCCCCGGGTGAGGAAGCCTCTGAATGATCTTTTCTTCAGTCCCTGTTTCTCTATTTGACCTTGTGTTTCCTCTCATGATTGTTTTGTTCTCCCTTCTAAGAAGGACTGAGGCATTCACATTTTGGTCTTCCTTCTTTTTGAGCTTCATAAGGTTTGAGAGTTGTTTCTTGGGTATTCCGAGCTTTCTGGAGCTAGTATCGCTTATCAGTGAGTGCATGCCATGTGTGTTCTTTTGTGACTGGGTTGCCTCACTCAGGATGATAGTTTCTAGTTCTATACATTTGCCTAGGAGTTTCATACAGTCATTGTTTTTAATAGCTGAGTAGTAGTACTTCATCTGTTTTATTTCAATTAAATTTATTTTTGATATTTTTTCTCTCAGGCTGGGCAAGAAAACAAGGCCTTTGTCCACAGAGTGGGAGAATTTATTGATTTCATTGATGTATGAACAGTGCTGCTTATTTATCCAGCAAACACTTTTTTAATACCATAGAAATTTCATGGCACAGGGATAACAGTAGCAATACCATGTTCCTTGCCCTCATATGTTTTAGACCAGGAGACTGACAAATGATTACAGGAACCCTTACACAGGCTTTGATAATACAAGTGAGAGTATTTAATGGAGCCTGGATATACCCAGTTCCACCTCTGACACCCTCTTTTCTTTGGCTCCACAGCCAGGAAAATGGTCCTTCCCCATCCCCACACACAGACCTTCCCACATGTTTTTTCATTGACTGAGTGAATTAAAAACAAAATATTTTTTTAATGGATAAGCATCTTGACTAATGGGAGATACTAAAAATGTTTTCTACAGTGATTTAAAAAATTAAGTTTATTTTTTTTGTGTGTGTCTGAGTATTTTGTCTGTGTATTTACATGCACACATTGACCTCAGAAGACAGAAGACAGCATTGGATCCCCTGGAACTGGAATTGTGTATGGTTGTGAGCTACTCTGTCAGTGCTGCGAAGAGCAGCCAGCAATGCTAATCACTGAACCATATCTCTAATCCCGTGTCTGTAGAAATTTTGACCTAAAAGTTCTCTGGCATTTTTTTCCTTTTCAGTCCACTATATATTTTTCTGTTTTTCTCCCCCTGATATTTTCTGCTTTGTTTTGATTTTTAGTGTCTGCTCATTTGTTTTGTGTCTGAGTGTGGGTTCATGAATGCCAGAGTGCATGGTTACCATGACATGTATATAGAGGTCATGTTTTTTCCTTCCATCATGCAGGTCCTAGAGATTGAACCTAACTCGTCAGGCTTGATGGCACATTAACCTGTTAAACAATCTTGTTTGCCCACAAAGTGTTTGTTCTTTTTTTTTTTTTAAGTTCCATGTCAAAGAAATTTAGCTTTATAAGTAGACTCATGCATATTGAAAAGGCCAGTAATTTCAATTAAATTGTATTTTTCAGAATTCTCAGCCGAAATCCTCTCACCGTTGTTGAAGATCCCTACTTTTTTAAATTGCCAGCACTAAAATATCTGTGAGTATTATGATAAATATCTCGTGAATCATGAGATGGTTTCTATCCTTACTAACTTTAAACAGAGATCATTGTTTCTTATTTCTTATTAGTTCTTTGATAACATCATACACTGTTTTTCAATCATTTATCCTTTTCCAACTCTTCTCAAATTCGTACTCCATCTCTACCCACCCAACTTTGTGCTCTTGGTCTTGTTTGTGGCTTTCTGGTAGCATATGGTCAACTTACTGGGGGCCACACCCTTAAGGAAGGCTCTCCCTTTCTCAATTGCTTTCAGTCTTAATAGCCCTTAGATGTGGACATCACCCCATGTTCTACTCCCTCTCCATGTTGGAATTTTGTCTGCCTTGTCATGGTATAAGACTCTTACATACATGTTATCACAATTATCATAAATTCACATGTGCTGCCTTGACGTGTTCGGAAAACAGTTTGCTTGTAGTCCTTACAGTGAATGACTACACCTCTGGGTATTACAATCTTTCTGCCCTTTCTCCTACAATGACCCCTGAGCCCCAGGAGAGATGTGATATCAAATGTTCCATTTAGGGCTGAGTATTCTGCAGTCTCTTATTCTCTGCACCTTGACCTCTGTGAGTCTCTGTGTTAATTGCCATCTATTCCAAAAAGAATCTTCCCTAGTGAGGGTTAAGGGATATGTTAATGCATGGATTTAAAAATAAGTCATTAGAATTTAATTTAATACTATGTCCTTTGGCAGAGTAATAATAGTGGGTTCTTACCTAGGGCCTTTGTCCTGTCTAGTCACAGATTGATGCCACAATAATGGGCTAGCTATGGATTTCAGCTTGTGGAGCTGACCTTAGATTCCATGTGTGTCAATATTATATCAGTGGCCATGTGTTGCCAGGGCAATTGTTATTTTAGCTTGCAAGATTTATGGTTGAGTAAGACTGCTCACTACTTTTCTCCTCTGGTAGTATACACAGTACCTTCCAGCACTATTATAGCCAGTAAAGGTGAAGTTTCCAGTTGAATTGATTTCTTCGTATTCTGTAGCATAAGTATGTAGTATCTTCTGCATCGAGTTATGGAAGATAATCAAGAGCACTAGAATAATAATGGAAAGCTAAGGGGCCTCAGTGGCCAACAACTTTAAATAAGTAATCCATCCTCAGTATTGACCTTTTTATCTGTTAGCCTGTGGTGTCTCATAAGGAGATTGTTTTCCTATTACTCCACTTAAACTCCCCCCCATGTGTGTGTGTGTGTGTATGTGTGTGTGTGTGTGTGTATGTGTGTGTGTGTGTGTGTGTGTGTGTGTGTGTGTTCCCACACGTGTACTTTAGGAAGCTTCTATAGTAGTGGGTTTCCATACAACATTTTCAAAAGATCTTTAGTGTTAGTTATTCCACCATATATTCTGTATTTTACTTAGAATATCAAAGAGTATTTTGTCTTAAGGATAAAAAAAAAGTTGCCCTTAATCCCAGCACTTGGGAGGCAGAGGCAGGTGAATCTTTGTGAGTTCCAGGACAACCTGGTCTACAGAGTGAGTTCCAGGGCAGCCAAAACTACACAGAAAAATCCTGTCACAGCAAACAAGTCACAGGTTTAGTTTTTAACTGTCGATTTTAAAATGCTAGTGAGAGGCTGAAGAGTTAGCTCATTAGTTAAGAATGTGTACTACTCTTGCCCAAAACCTGGGTATATTTCTCAGCACCTAGGTTGGCTGCGCATAATTGCCTTTGTCTCCAGCTAGAAGAATCTGATGCTTATTTTTAAAAAGAAAAGAAAATACAAAGTAGGTAGTTATGGAGTAAAGGCAACATGAAAATGAGAAGTAAAAAGATCGGTGTGTTCAGTGCTAGCCCATTGAGAGGATGGTGTAAGTAGTAACCTTTTAAGTACAGTGAGCTCCGTAGAAGTTCTTCTAGGACAGGCTGGCTTACTCCTGAGCCTGGTAGTTTTATAGGAAAGCTGAAGGTTAAGTAAGCTTGTAATGAAATGGTTCCTCATGAAGTCTGGCTTTCTCTTGCAGGGACCTGGGGACCACACAGGTGCAACTGGCAACTGTTGAGAACATCCTCATGAAGACTTTGGAGCTGAAACATCTGTAAGATTTATTGTCTTAGAATAATTTTACCTACTTCTTTTAAGAGTTTGTTTAATGCTAGTTTTTTGTTTATTACTTTCTGAAGTCAAGATTATTGATGTATAATTTTCATGCAATTCAGTTTGAGTTTGCATAGTCATCTAACCACTACTATATAGTTTAGGCAACTTTGCAACTCTTTCACCCTCAAAAGGCCTGCCATGGGCAGTGAAATGGCTCAGTGCATAGCACCATGAAAGCCCAGTGATTTATCTTCATTCCTGGAAGCAACACAGAAGTGGAAAGAGAAATACAACTCAACAGGCATGTCCTTTTACCTTCACATGAGTGCTCAAACGCATTCATGCATATATGTAATAATAATAAATGTTCAAAGGTCCCCTCATGTGCCTTTGCCCTTAGTCACTCCTCTTACACTTTAATCCATCACTAGTCTTATTTCTAAGCATGTGGTTTCCCATAGTTTGTGTCTTCTTTAATTCACCATGATCTTTAGCATCTATCACCAGCAATGTATACAATTGCTTCATTCACCTGATTTTTATATTTCAATTTTTAAAAACATTCACCTGGGTTGGGGACATAACTCAGTTGACACAGTGTTTGCTTAGCATGTATGATACCTTGGGTGTGATGTGAACCAGGCACGGTGGTGAATACCTGCCCTGCCCTGCACTCACAAAGTGGAAGCAGGAGGATAAAATAGTAATGTATCTTTGGTTACATAGCTAGTTCTTAGATAGCCTAAGATAAATAGGAGATTGTGTCTCAACAACAAGAAAACGTTGCCTTTCCACTAGCTGGTACCTTAGTGTCTGTGTCCTCATAGTCTCCATTGCATTTACTTAACAACTGGTATTGTGTAGTATGTAGTTATACTCCAGTGTGTTTTAGTGGTATGTGTTTAAGCCTGTGTCCATATCTGAATCGCATGTTTTTGTTCTTTTTGGGCTTTGGTTTTAGTTTGTCTTTGAGACACAGGGTCTTTTTATATAGTCCAGTTTGCCCTTGAACTTGTGCTATCTTTGTACCTTTGCCTCCTAAATTCTGTCTTTACATACTTCTGCCACTATACCCAGTTTCTTAGCAAGTTTCTTTTTCTCTATTTTGTGTGCATGTATTGTGTGCAGGAATGTATATGGTGAGCATATTCCATGGCATATGTGTGAAGGTCTAAGGATAAGTTCCAAAAGTCTCCTTTCACCATATGGGTTCTGAGTATGGCACATGCCCACATGCATTAAGCAATCTTGCTGAGTTTTTTAAAGCTTATGTTCTGTACTCTGCATACAAGTCTTTTGTCTCTGGTTATGGTTTGTGTTTTTGCTAATAAAGTGTCTTCTGAAGAGCACATGTTTTCACGTTTTCATGTATGACACACTAGCTATTTTGCTTCTACAGTTTGTGCTTTTTGTTTGGCTTATACAAGAAATCTTTGGCTGAGTTACCCAGTATTAGAAGTGCAGCCCAAGTGGAAAAGAACAGCATTGGGTAAAAGTCTACAGGCTGGAAACCATGTAGAGGGGGACCAAATAGTCATGGTTTTTATGCACTGGCAAGTGATGTAGCCTGACCCTCACTGCAAAGGGCCAGACAGTGGCTGCCTAGCATGGTTTCTTCGGTCACCCTTTCCTCTGTAGTAAGGTAGTGCAAGTTCCCCCCATGGTTCTCTCTCGAGTTGTAGGAAGAAAACCACTCAGGTGGCAGGACAGTTTTGCAAAGGATGTTTCTGAAGATTCTGTAGAAGCTGCTCAAGATGCAAATAACAGACAAACTCAGAAGCAGGTGTTGCACAGTGCACAGTGCATGTGTTCTCCAGCCTGACAGGAGCCATGTAGTATTGCTTTAACACTCCTTCCAGATGCCTGTAGATTTATTTATACCTTCAGAAGAATTGCCGCTGTACTGAAAGAGAAAGCCATGTTTTCTGAGGAAGATGAGGACCTGGAGCAGAAGTGTCAACACTGTAGGAGCCTCCATGTGATAAAACAGAGGAATTCATACCTGGTGATGCCAAAAATGCACAGTCAAAGCAGTACAGTCAACACTAAGAGGAGCACAACACTAAGAGGCAGGGAAAGAAAGTAGCAAGAGCACAAGAAGAATCAGCAAAGGTAGACGAATCCTAGTGTATTCCAAAGGACTTGGAATTCTTACCATCTCTAGAGATATGAACATGCTCAGTGAGTCAGTCCCCAAGGAACTTGACACCCCTTATCAGTGGGAAATAGTCTAAAGATAACACTGCCTCTTTCTATCATTTTGATTTTTATCTCTTACCTAGTGTTAGGGGGTGGAAATGGTGGAAAAATAATAAGGAAGAGTGGAATAAAGAATCCACAAAGAAATATGATACTTTGCCCTGGAAAAGTGAGCAAGGCAATGTTTTTTTTTTTTTTTTTTTTTTTTTTTTTTTTTTTTTTTTTTTTTTTCCCTAAATGTAAACCAAAAAGAAGACCTAAGCTTGCAGAGATGTGCAGGTGATGTGGCAAGGCTTGTCACTGGATCAGTGAGTATAGATCCAAGAGAGATATCAAAGGCAAGGAAATGAAATGGGTGATCTACCTCGAGGCCCTGCAGCAAAAAATAAAATAAAACAAATAAAAATACAAGCTGTTTGCCTCTTGACCGCTAGGAAAGAATAAGCAGGAAGTACTGCTCTAGACTTAGCTACAGATAACTGATAAAAATTAGAATTGAGCAGAAGAGGTCTCCTGAAAACCTTGGGCAAAGAGCATTTAGTTCATTAAAAATGTCTCTGTTTATAATTTCCTTCTACACACATCACAATGGCTTAAAACAGAAGTAGAAAAATGTAGTGAGAATTTTAGAGTTTTTGTTTCTTTCAAAGAAAAAACAGAAATATGGGGATTTTTTTGTTTGTTTTAATCACAGGTATGGGGATTTGAGACTGCTTCTCAGCAGCTGACTATGATTTGCCTTGTGCTCTAGCAGGGGTGTGATTTTGTCAGTAGCAAATAGTTTTTGCAGTTGCGTGAAATTTGGAATTCGGGGGACTTTTCAGATGGTATATAAATTCCAGGGCCCCAATAGGTTGTTGGTTTGTTGGTTGTTGGTTGAGTTGTTGGTTGTGTTGGTTGTGGTTTGTTAAGTCATTCACAAAGAATTTCTTCTTTGCGAACAAGGAGAAATTAGATATCCTGACAGCAAAAATCAAGCTTACCCCAAAGAACTTGATACCCCTAATCAGCAGGAAATCATCTCATGATAACAACACCCCCTTTTCTTTCTATTGATTTTTTTTCTCCCCTATCTAGTGTTAGGGGGTTGAATGGGCGAGGAATGGGTGGAAGAAAAAAGAACCCACAAAGTAGCAAAAGCCTACCACAGAGAGGGGTGACTTTACTGGGTAGCTTTGCATGCTCACTATACAAGTGCCCCATGAGTCCTTCACTTCTTGGATCCACTGTCTTAGTTAGGGTTTTACTTCTGTGAACAGACACCATGACCATGGCAAGTCTTATAAAGGACAACATTTAATTAGGGCTGGATTACAGGTTCAGAGGTTTAGTCCATTATCATCAAGGCGGGAGCATAGCAGCATCCAGGCAGGCATGGTGCAGGCAGAGCTGAGAGTTCTACATCTTCATGTAAAGGCGGCTAGTGGAAGACTTTGAGCCAGCTAGGAGAAGGCCCACACCCACAGTGACACACCTATTTCAAAGGGCCACACATCCTAGTAGTGCTACTCCCTGGGCCAAGCATATAGAAGCCATCACATCCACTGAAAGCATCTTGAAGCAGGGAATCTTGGGCAGGGACTCTTATCCTGTTAGCCTCTGGTTTTATATTAGACACTTCTTCTATAAGCAGTTATTACCCTAGGTTGTGTTCTGCTTGACTGGAGTTCTTTTGATGAAAGGGAGATACAAATGGAGGAATAGGAAGATGAAGATGAGAAAGGTGATGACCCAGAATGGTCTAATTTTTGTCTCTTCATCATCCATACATTTCTAGAAAAAAGGGAAACAGCTAGCCAGCTGAGGACAGTGAGAAATATTGTCCCCAAGGGTGAGTTACCTTATAGATGGCTGTCCAGATTTCTAGAGCACCTGTGGACTTCCAAGGTTCTGCCTTTGGAAATCCACTCAAGAGACCACAGAGCCTGGAGATATTGTACTAGGCATCCACAGTCTCCTCTCCTATAGTTGATGGCAGCCTGAAGCACTTCCAGATTTGAAGAAACCCCACTCTGTTTCCAGCCTTTAAGTTTTTGACTCCAGTGGCTTCCCTTGGCACTAAGGAGGCAGAAGTTCATGTACTGGTGGACTTTCTTGGACCCAACAACATTTGAATAATGACCCAGGGACTTACTAATTTTTATTATAGTTTGGGTTACCTTACCAGCTAGCTCGTCTAACTTAACCAGACTATTCTAGTCCATATCCACCTTGTGGCCCATTACCTCTCTCACATTCAGTCCCAACGCCTGTTCCTTCCACCTCTGTGGCATGCTGGTGAATCTTATCATTTTTTAATCCTTCTGAGTCCAGAAGTTTCACCCTCTCTTTCTGCCTAGAAGTTCCGCTCTCCCTTCCTGCTTCAGCTGTGGCATTCACCTCTTTATTTAAGCCAGTTTAAAGGTAAAGAAAGAAATGTGTTTACAAAATATGATAGAGAAGTCATAAAAATAACAATACCAAAATTCAGTTAGTACTCAGCTGTCTACTGGCACAGAAGTCAGCATTTGAATAATATAAAGACCACCTTTGCACAGAGTGCAAAATGTGTTATCCCAACATCACCCCTTTTAGTCCAACAAATAGCTTTTCCTCTAAAATCAATAAACTATTTGTAATAAAAATAATTATGAGAACTACCGGGTAAGAATTACATTCACAATGCCCAGCCCATTTGTATTTGGCAACCTTGGATAAAGCAATCTACCATCTATCCTATCTTGGTGAGTTCAAAAGTTTGTACCTAAATCATTTTCTATCGTAACTCACTTATCAACCTATAAGCATATTTTAGACTTAAAAACACTTTCTTAAATTCTAAACAACTTACACCTATATGTGAGACTATAACCCCATCAGAGACCTGAGAAGGAATACATATTACCTGCGTAAACAGGAAGAGCACTATAGAAATGATAGAGACTGCTGGGACATCCAGTCTTTAGCCTGTAGGCCCAGAATATCTGTGAAGCAGGAATTCTTAAGAACTGTCCTACCTTGTCTCTGCAAAGTTGGTCAGTCAACTTCCCAGTGTCCTGCTAGTCCACAGTTTGGACAGCATGCTGTCAGCAGTTTTTTGCCTAGTGGCTAGCTTCTTGACAGTTGAAGCAAACCCCATAAGGAGGTTCTTTGGTGTCCATCATCATCTTGGAGATAGATTAGGGCTGCTGCCAGGAGCTGATGTGTCTCATGAAAAGACTTATTTTTAAAACATCTTAAATGCTATATTCTGTAGATCTCTGAAGTGTTTAAAGGCCATATATCTATCTAAAATATATCTGAGTAGGTAGACATTGTTTGTTTCTGTTTACTATCTGCTTAACTTTGAAAACATATACAAGAGGCTAATTAAAGCTTATTTCTGTAATTAACTAAACTAGTACCTAACATGACTACAAGTAAGATTATTATATGACTATACTAATTTGCATTTTTATTTACCCTAAATTGTTTACAATAGTAGCTTTCATAGGACTAGACATTTGCATTTTTAAATGACAAGAGTTGAAACATATATACAGTATGTTGTAACAAAAATAGCCCTAAATTTCTTTTTATAAACAAAGATCCATACCAATGTAAAATACTTGAGACTTGTTGCTTTTTAGTTTAAAAGTAGATCGAATCTTTTAATTTTTTTGTTCTTTCATCTCTATACCATCTCATTTTCTTTTCATCCTCTCTCCCCTCTTTTCCTCCTAACACTAGATAGGAGAGAAAAAAAAGATAGAGTACAGAGAGGGGGGGAGAGAGAGGGGGGAGGAGAGAGAGAGAGAAAGAGAGAGAGAGAGAGAGAGAGAGAGAGAGAGAGAGAGAGAGAGAGAGAGAGATATCTCTGAACATGACCTCTTTTAATTTATTTCCTCCCTGACCAAGACCATTAATAACTTCTAGCCCTTTAAACAATGACAAAACTCATCACCCACTGAATGGCTAAAAACCACCCATCCCATCTCTTGAGAATGGGAATGTTTTGTTCTCAAGATTGTTTCCTGCTATCTTGGGGTGAAGGCATCTTTTGAGTACCCTAAGAAAATTGAGATTTTGGCCAAGTCCTAGGGGAGCTAGCTATATCATTTGCTGTCCATTATCTGTGGGATGGGAAAGCACAGAGCCTATCTGAAGTCCTGGATGGAACAGCCTGGGAGGCTGGACCAATTAAGCTAGCCACTTGAAGTTGTCCTGGATACAACAGCTAAGGCAGTCTGAAGAGCTGGATCACCTAGGCCACTTGTCTTTATTGGTGTCTGATCCTTTTCTTCTGAAAACACATAAATGTTTAAAGGAAGTATATACTTCTGCATTAAAACATGTATGGTATGTCCAGTGTACATAAATCAGTTAAAGATGATTTTATGCTCTATGTTTGAGCAGGTGAAAGGTACAAACTTTATATATGTCTGTTGGACTGTATAACCAGACTGTAATTTAATCTCCATTCATGCCATAGAAAGGGATGGTATGTAATAATAAATCATGAGGACTCTGTAGCCAGTAAGATTCATTGACTACACAGAGACATTCATGTCTCAGCCAATCTCAGATCTGTTGCCACATAAGGGAATTTGCATTTGTATGCCTGTTCCATTGTTCTATGTCTCTTCTTTCATTTCTGCAGCCAGGATTTTCAGGAGGTCTCTCCTGTTCAAATCTAATCTATTAATTTTGAAGGAGTCCACAGCTTTTCACTTCCTGATAAAACAAAAAACAAACCCTCTCCTCTAAAGTAACACATTTCCATTTTGAAGTTAATACAATCTGATAATATATGGGCTGATTTAATTTAGCAGTCCTTTCTAAAACCCAGTGTTTTCAGCAGGTGGGCTACCTGCCTCATTGACATTTTAAAAGTTAGAAATCAGTAAAGCATTATTTAATCTATCTTTAGGAGATTGCATATCCCCCTTCTGTTTTTTTTTAAATTGTTATTCTTTAATTTTTTTTAAGTCCAGACTTTATCCCCCTTCCCAGTTCACCCTCTGACCGTTCCACATCCCACACTTCCCTCCACCATCAGTACCCCCATCTTCAAGAGGATGTCCCCACCCCCCACCCCACCATACCTCCCCACTCCCTGGGGCCCCCAAGTCTCTTGAAGGTTTGGTGCATCTTCTCTGACTGAGTCCAGACCCTGCATTCCTCTGTAAATGTGTTGAGAACCTCATATCAGCTGCTGGTCGTACTAAAGGGTCGCTATTAGCACTCCTTTAAAGTCCTGTTAGATCTCTCCACAACTGATTGACCTGTAGGATTGTAAGGTATACCAGTAACTTGTCTTGCTTGGGGCTAAAGTGGAAGAGCATCGGACACAGGCCAAAACACTGATGATCTCTGGCCTTGTGAGAAATTTAACACTTTCTTACTTTTCTGTGCTTGCATAAGCACTAGGGAAAATCAACTCTTTGTCTCTCTTATTATTTACTTTATAATTTTTCTCTGTGTTTGCCTTAGCACTGGAAAACTTAACTCTTTATAAGTCTCTGGCAATTAACATATGCTGTATAGCACCAGGGAATTCAGTAGAGGATTTATTGCTAAGCATCCTTTCTCTTGCCCAGATACCTGACCTCTCACTGACCAGGCAACAGGGAGGCTTGGAGAAAATAGCTTTTAGTGAACCAGGAAAAGAAAGTCATGCTCACAGAAAGAAATCTTTTACACAGGCGATGTATAGAAACACACATTTATACACACAGACACATTCACATTTTTTGTTGGGCCTGGACACCTGTCTCATCTAGTCCACAGATATTCATGCACATTTATACATGTATACTTACACACACACACACACACACACACACACACACACACACACACACACACGTATTTATGTATGTATGTTTGGTAGATGGCGCAAAAGCCCTCACAAGCAGTTTTCATTGAGCAAGCATCAGTGCAGAAAGAACTCACTCATTCTGGATGAAAAATAAGCTCCAACCTTTATTGCTTAGAGAAAGAAAAAATGTCTACCTTTTTATTGAGTATGAAAAAACCCTGTCCTTGTCAGTAAGAAGAAGCGTGTTGTTAAGAAAAACCCTGTCTCGTGGTAAAAAGAAACCTGCTCTCTCTGCTCTCCCTGTACTCTGTGCTCTTTCTGCTTTCTCTACACTCTCTTCTCTCTCTGCTCTCTTTGCTTTTGCTCTGTCTGCTGTTTTATTGTCATTGTTCCTAGTTCTTTTACTTTTTCAGGATGCATGATCACATGGTATTCTAAGCATCTTTTTAAAAATTTTACAAGTTCAAACATAAATTCAAATTATAAATCAAATAAGAAGTTACAACAGAGATGTTTACATGTTTTTAATTAAGACTAATTATCGTTCATTATCTATCACTAGCTACACAGTTCATTAAGCATTTAAAATAATAATTCTCATGTCTAAGTTAGCACAATTTTGTCAAGAGGCAAATCATCTGCCTTGTGTCTCATTAGTATTGAAGTTTTGTACAGATAAATTCAGTCAACATTCTTTTTGTCCTTGTACCTAATTGTCCATTCCCAGTTTATGACCCTAATTGCAGCCCTTTCTATAGAAGTCTCAAATTTTACTTCTATAAGGTTAGAAATTCTATAGAATCATTATTAGGAATTATGAAATCATCAATTTGTCTGCATAACATTGCTACAAGAAAGTACATCTTCATTAATCTGCAGAAAATCTGCCCAGTAAGATGGGCTGATGCCCAGGAATTATTATATTAATTTAATATTGATAGGGAAGGCATATCACCTGCAAGAATTAGTTCTGAGATGAGATCTCTAAAAGGTCCTGCAAAGCAGAGTTCACCCATCACAGGCCATACTATACAATGTATCATATCCAGAATGCCACTTGCATGCCTTCAGTCTTCTGAAATGGCTCTGGACAATGTTTTATGATATAATATTTAAAGAATTGTGTTTACTAGTTATATATGCCAGAGCATTATAAGTTTTAATCTATGAAGGCATCCTTAATATAGCCATCACTTCTAATAAATGTGTAATTATAGAATATGCCTTTTCAAAACTCTAGGAGCCCATTGTAATCCTAAATAGGTGTCAGTTGTATGATAAACATATTTTAGTGTTCAAAACTCTGCATACTGAAACATCCATCTGCCAAATTACATTACTTTGATTACTTTTAGGGTTACTTCTGGTAGGTAATGGTGATTATATAAAGAACAAGCAGGACCTTTTTTTTTTGAATTTTTGTGGCTTATTGCCAAGTTAAAGTTTTTCTTTAAACTTCTATTATTTACATGTCTTTTATGAAAAATCAAAGCCTTTAAAATTATTAATAATAGTTTTATCTCCTCATTTCCATATGCCAGTGATCCTGGCAAACCTATATAGGGTCAAATATGAGATATATATATATATATATATATATATATATATATATATATATGATTATTTCTGTTTCAGGTTATTTGCTGTGGTTATATAAATAAAAAGGTTAATTCTGAGTAATTCTGAATAAGGTTAATCTGGAATAATTTCAGCAGTTTCTATATGCAGAACAACTCTCTCTATATGTTGAGAGTCAGTACCTATTAAGAGGTTCTAGAAAATCTAATAGGACTATGAAAAGAGCATTAAATCTGATTTTTGAGCTGAAGCATATAGACTGAATTATTTTACTTATATGTAACAGAAACTTTTATTTGCCAGAGCAATTGTTATATCTGAAGCTCACTGCCTTAGTCTGCTGTCCTAGACCTAGTCCTGGAAGCTTCTAGCCTCTGTACAATCTTATCTAGGCCTAGAGTGTTTTCAGCCTCTGAGACTTGCTGCTTAATAAGCTCACACTATTGTGTTTTTGTTTTTTATCTCTGACTGGCTGATTCAACTCAGCTGTTCTGGCTTAAACCCATTTCCAAACTGATTGATTCAATCTGACTGCCCCTGCCCCCACCCCCACCTCTCCTGAATTGCTCTGCCTGGTCTCATAGTAATTTTTACAATATGTTCTAATCTCCTGGCTCCTTCTCATTCTGCAGCTCATTTATCTTTACCTACCTATGTATAGCTTGTTCTCTCTTTACAGCTTATCACTTTCCCGGTAAAATTGCCTTCTCCTCTCTTCTCTGCACTGCTCCCTTAATGTCTTAGTTAGTGTTTTATTACTGTGAACAGACACCATGACCAAGGCAAGTCTTATGAATGACAACATTTAAATGTGACTGGCTTATAGATTCAGAGGTCAAGTCCATTATCATCAAGACAAGACATGGCATCGTCCAGGCAGGAGTGATGCAGTTCCAAGGAAGCCAAGAACAGACTGAGCATCCTCAGGCAGCTAGGAGGAGGGTCTCTAGGCCACTCCCAGAGTGACACACTTCTTCCAACAAGGCCACACCTTCTAATAATGCTACTCCCTGGGCCAAACATATGCAAAACATTGCACATAAGTAACTTCCTTTTCCCTTCCTTCTCATGAGAATTGGGCATATCTTATTCTGTCAAATCTTTCTCTGATTTCACTTTGTCTGCTACTCAGACGTCACGTTCAAAAATGGCAGCTTCCTTCCAAAAACTAATTTTACCTTCATTGTTTGGGATTAAAGGTGTTTACTAAGGGCATGTCTGTATTCCAGGCAGAGAATTAAAGGAGTGTGCAAAGGGTTGAGTCACACCACAGTAACACAATCCCAGGGTTCACAATGTGATCCTGCAACACTTACATTTTCATATATGTGTG
Source organism: Micromys minutus (assembly GCF_963924665.1). Taxonomy (NCBI): domain Eukaryota; kingdom Metazoa; phylum Chordata; class Mammalia; order Rodentia; family Muridae; genus Micromys; species Micromys minutus. Next base: position 49,910,269 of record NC_137979.1, on the reverse strand, counting down.
TGTGTATGTATATATATATATATATATATATATATATATATATATATATATAAATTATTTGCATGTTTATTTTTATATCCATAAAATAATGTGTATATCTGTACTTTCTTTTTTTTACATTTTTATTAGATACTCTGTATTTACATTTGAGATGTTATCCCGTTGCCCCACCCTTCTTCCCTCCCCCTCCATTTGCCTTCACAAAGGTGCACTCCCTCCTGATCTCCCTCTCTACTTCATTGCCTTGGCATTCCCCTACATTGTGAAAGCATGCCCTCCCTGAGCCAAAGCCTCTTCTCACATTGATGCCAGACACTGCTATCTTCAGCTACTTACACAACTGAATCAGTAGGTCTCTCAAAGTGCGTACAAAGGTTGGTGTATTACTCCATGGGAGCTTTGGAGGGATTGGTTGGTTGATAATGTTGTTATCTTCCCATGAGGTTGCAACTCCTTTCAGCTCCTTAGGTCCTTTCTTTATCAACGTCATTGGGATCCACAAGTTTAGACCTATGGTTAGCTGCAAACATGCTCAGCTGTATCTGTATGACTCTAGCATAGTCCCTGAGGGGGCATCTCTGGTTCCTGCCAGTAAGTACTTTTTGGGATCAGCTATAGTGCTTGAGTATGTAGTGGATCCCCAGGTGAGGTGGCTTCTGAGTGATCTTTTCTTCAACCCCTGTTCCTCTATTTGACCTTGCATTTCCTCCCATGAGAGTTTTATTCTCTTTTCTAAGAAGGGCTGAGGCATCCCCATTTTGGCCTTCCTTCTTTTTGAGTTTCATAATGTCTGTGAATTGTTTCCTAAGTATTGGGTATTCAGAGCTTTCTGGGGCTAGTATCTGCTTATCAGTGACTGCATACCATGTGTGTTCTTTTGTGACTGGGTTACCTCACTCAGGATGATAGTCTCTAGTTCCATCCATTTGCCTATGAATTTCATGAAGTCATTGTTTCTGATAGCTGAGTACTACTCCATTATGTAAATGTACCACACTTTCTGTATCCATTCATCTGTTGAAGGACATCTGGGTTCTTTCCAACTTCTGGCTATTATAAATAAGGCTGCTATAAACATGGTAGAGCATATGTCCTTGTATATGTTGGAGCATCTTTGGGGTATATGCCCAGGAGTGGAATAACTGGATTTTCAGGTAGTACTATATCCACCACTGATTTCCAGAGTGGTTGTACCAGCTTACAACCCCACCAACAGTGGAGGAGTGTTCCTTTTTGTCCACATACTCACCAGCATCTGCTGTCACCTGAGTTTTTTACCTTAGCCATTCTAACTGGTGTAAGGTGGAATCTCAGAGTTGATTTGATTTGCATTTTCTTGATGACTGGGGATGCTGAGCATTTCTTTAGGTGCTTCTCAGCCATTTGAAGTTCCTCAGCTAAAAATTCTTTAACTCTGTACCCCATTTTTAATAGGATTATTTGATTCTCTAGAGTCTAGCTTCCCAAGTTCCTTGTATATGTTAGATACTAGCTCTCTATCAGATGTAGAATTGGTAAAGATCCTTTCCCAATCTGTTGGCTGCTATTTTGTCTTTTTAACAGTGTCCTTAGCCTTACAGAAGCTTTGCAATTTTATGAGGTCCCATTTGTGGATTCTTGATCTTAGAGCATAAGCCATTGGTGTTCTGTTCAGGAATTTTTCCCCTGTGCCTATGTGTTCTAAGCTCTTCCCCACTTTCTCTTCTAATAGTTTTAGTGTACCTGGTTTTATGTGGAGATCTTTGATCCACTTGGACTTGAGCTTTGTACAAGGAGATAGGAAAGGATTGACTTGCATTCTTCTGCATGCTGACTGCCAGTTGAACCAACACCATTTGTTGAAGAGGCTGTTCTTTTTTCATTGAATGTTTTTAGGTCCTTTGTCAAATATCAAGTGACCATAGGTATGTGGGTTCATTTCTGGGTCCTCAATTCTATTTTATTGATCTACCTGCCTATCTCTGTACCAATATCATGCAGTTTTTATCACAATTGCTTTGTAATATAGCTTGAGAGCAGGGATGGTGATTCCCCCAGAAGTGTTTTTATTCTTGAGAATAGATTTCACTATTCTAGGTTTTTTGTTATTCGAGATGAGTTATTCGAGTTGCACATTGCTCTTTCCAACTTTATGAAGAAACCTGCCTGTCTCTGTAACAATACCATGCCTTTTTTTTTTTTTTATCATAATTGATCTGTAATATAGCTTAAGGTTAGGGGTGGTGATTCCCTGGGAAGTTCCTTCATTATTGAGAATAGTTTTCGCTACCCTGGGCATTTTGTTATTCCAAATGAATTTGCAGAATGCTCTTTCTAACTCTATAAAGAGTTGATTTTGAATTTTGATGGAGATTGCATTGAATCTGTAGTTTGCTTTTGGCAAAATGGCCATTTTTACAATGTTGATCCTACCATTCCATGAGCATGGGAGATCTTTCCATCTTCTGAGATCTTCAGTTTCTTTCTTTAGAGTCTCAAAGTTCTTGTTGTACAGGTCCTTCACGTGCTTGGTTAGGGTCACACCAAGGTATTTTATAGTCTTTGTGACTATTGTGAAGGGCGTCGATTCCCTAATTTTTTTCTCAGCCTGTTTATCTATTGCATAGAGGAAGGCAGTGATTTGTTTGAGTTAATTTTATAGCCATCTACTTTGCTGAAGTTGTTTATTAGTTGTAAAAGTTCTCTGGTGGAATTTTTGGGGTCACTTAAGTATACTATCATATCATCTGCAAATAGTAATATTTTGACTTCTTCCTTTACAATGTGAATCCCTTAGATTTCCTTTTGTTGTCTAATTGCTCTGGCCAGGACTTCAAATACTATATTGAATAGGTAGGGGGACAGTGGGCAGCCTTGTCTAGTCCCCGATTTTAATGGGATTGCTTCAAGTTTCTCACCATTTAGTTTGATGTTGGCTACTGGTTCACTGTATATTGCTTTTACTATGTTAAGGTATGGGTCTTGGATTCCTGATCTTTCCAAGACTTTTATCACGAAGGAGTGTTGAATTTTGTCCAATGCTTTCTCAGTGTCTAGTGAGAGGATCATGTGGGTTTTTTTTTTCTTTGAGTTTGTTTATATGGTGGATTACATTGATGGATTTTTGTATGTTAAACCATCCCTGCATCCCTGGGATAAAGCCTACTTGGTTATGGTGGATGATTGTTTTGATGTGTTCTTGGATTGGGTTTGCAAGAATTTTACTGAGTATTTTTGTATCGATGTCTATGAGAGAAATTGGTCTAAAGTTCTCTTTCTTTGTAGTGTCTTTGAGTGGTTTAGGTATGAGTGTAATTGTGGCTCCGAAGAACGAGTTGGGTAGTACTACTTTTGTTTCTATTTTGTGGAATAGTTTGGAGAGTACAGATATTAGGTCTTCTGTAAAAGTCTGATAGAATTCTCTAATAAACCCATCTGGTCCTGGGCTTTTTTTGGTTGAGAGACTTTTGATGAGTGCTTCTGTTTGTTAAGGTGTTTTGGGACTGTTTAGATGGTTTGTCTGATTCTGATTTAACTTTGGTATCTGGTGTCTAGAAATGTATCCATTTACTCCAGATTTTCCAGTATTGTTTAGTATAGGATCTTGTAGTAGGATCTGATGATTTCTTGAATTTCCTCATTTTCTGTTGTTATGTCTCCCCTTTCATTTCTGATTTTGTTAATTTGGATACTCTCTGTGCCCTGTACTTAGTCTGGTTAGGGGTTTATTGATCTTGTTGATTTTCTCAAAAAAAAAAAAACAAAAACAAAAACAAAAACAAAAAAAACAAAAAACAAAAAAAAAACAGCTCTTGGTTTTATTGATTTTTTTATAATTCTTTTTTGTGTCTATTTGGTTGATTTCTGCTCTGAGTTTGATTATTTCCTGCCATCTACTCCTTTTGAGTGTATCTGCTTCTTTTTGTTCTAGAGCTTTCAGCTCTGTCAAGTTGCTAGTATATGCTCTCTCCAGCTTCTTTTTGGAGTCACTCAGAGCTATGTGTTTTCCTCTCTACTGCTTTTATTGCATCCCATAGGTTTGGGTATGTAGTGGTGTCATTTTCGTTAAATTCTAAAAAGTCCTGAATTTCTTTCATTATTTCTTCCTTGACCATGTTATCATTGAACAGAGCACTGTTCAGCTTCCATGTGTATGTGGGGTTTTTGTTGTTTTTGTTGTTATTAAAGAGAAGCCTTAGTTCATGGTGATCTGATAGGATGCAAGAGAGTATTTCAATCTTGTTGTATCGGTTGAGGCCTGTTTTGTGACCGACTATATGGTCAGTTTTGGAGAAGATACCATGACGTACTGAGAAGAAAGTATATAAGAAAGTACATTCTTTTTTTTTTTTTTTTTTTTTTTTTTTTTTTTTTTTGATGAAATGTCCTGTAGATGTCTGTTAATTCCAATTGGTTCATAACCTCTGCCAGTTTCGCTGTGTCTCTGTTTAATTTCTATCTCCGTGATCTGTCCATTGATGAGAGTGGGGTGTTGAAGTCTTCCACTGTTATTGTGTGTGGTATAACATATGGTTTGAACTTTAGTAGGATTTCTTTTATAAATGTGGTTGCCCTTGTATTTGGAGCATAGATGTTCAAGATTGAGAGTTCATCTTGATAGATTTTTTCCTGTGATGACTAAAAAGTGTCCTTCCTTATTTTTTGATAACTTTTGGTTGAAAATATATTTTATTTGATGTTAAAATAGCTATCCCAGCTTGTTTCCTGGGCCCATTTGCTTGGAAGTTTCTTCCCAGCCTTTTACTCTGAGATAAGTGTCTGTCTTTGTCTCTGAGATGAGTTTCCTGTATGCAGAAAAATGCTGAATCCTGTTTATGTATCCAATCTGATAGTCTATGTCTTTTTATTGGAGAATTGAGTCCATTGATGTTAAGAGAAATTATGGAATAGTGATTTTTTCCTGTTATTTTTGTTGTTAGAGGTAGATATATTTATATGCTTTTCTTCTTTTGTTTTCCTTGCATGATTATTTTTATTTTTATTTATTTATTTATTTATTTATTTATTTATTTTGCTTTTCCTTGAGTCTAGTTTTCTTTCTTGTGTTGAATTTTTTCTATCTATCATTCTTTGTAGGGATGGATTTGTGGACAAATATTGTGTAAATTTGGTTTTATCCTGGAATATCTTGGTTTCTCCATCTATGGTGATGGAGAGTTTTGCTGGATATAGTAACCTGGGCTGGCATTTGTGTTCTCTTAGGGTATGTATGACATCTGTCCGGGATATTCCTGCTTTCATAGACTCTGTTGAGAAGTCTGATGTAATTCTGATTGGTTTGCCTTCATATGTTACTTGTCCTTTTTCTCTTACAACTTTTAGGATTCTTTCTCTTTTTTTGAATATTCTGTGCTTTGACTATTATGTGTTGGGAGGAGTTTCTTTTCTGGTTCAATTTATTTGGAGTTCTGTAGGTTTCCTGTATGTTCATGGTCATCTTGTTCTTAAGGGCAGCAAAGTTTTCTTCTATGATTTTGTTGAAGATATTTACTGTGCCTTTTAGTTGATATTCTTTGCCCTCTTCTACACCTATTGTCCTTATGTTTGGTCTTCTCATTGTGTCCTGGATCTCCTGGAAGTTTTGGGTTAGGAGCTCTTTGGGTTTTGTCAGCTCTTCTCTGACTATTTTGTCTATGTTTTCTATGTTGTCTTCTGCCCCTGAGATCCTCTCTTTCATCTCTTGTAGTCTGTTGGTGATGCTTGCATCTGTGACTCCTGATTTCTTTTTTTGGTTTCCTATCTCCAGGGTTGTCTCTTTTTGTGTTTTCTTCATTGTTTCTATTTCCATTTTCAATTACTTTATCTGCTTGGTGGTATTTCTTGTAGTCCTGTGATATCTCCTGATTCTCCTGTAATTGTTTAAGGGAGTTATTTATAAGCTTCTCAGAGACCTCCATCATCATCATGAAGTATTTCAAATCTACATCTTTCTTTCTGTGGTGGGAGAGCTGGGTTCTAATCTCTTGGTTTCCATTGCTTAGGTTCTTTTACTTTCCTCTTGCCATCTTGTTGTTTGTGATTATAGGTGCTCTTATTGTCTCTGACTGGAGCGGGTCTCTCTTGTGGATCTGAGAGCTGGTAGGCTCAGGAAGGAAATTGCTTCTGGATGTTTCTCTCTTTGCAGGCAGGTAGTGAGTTCTGATTGTAATGACTCTGTTCTGTCTCCGTGGGCTCAGTAGGAGTGTTCTTGCAAGACTTTTTCTGGGGGCTCTTCCGTGTGCAGGCAGGTCCTGAGTCTTGATGTTGGTCTCCCTGCCCTCTCCTACACTTGTATTTTTTGACTTATAACCTGCCATTCCTGATTTACTGGCATCTGTATACAAGGCAGGAGCTTTAGAAACTGGTGTTCCTCTCACTGTGCAAGGAAGAATCCAAGTAGTTCTTTTATTAAACTGAAGTTGCTTGCTTTTGGAATATTTGTTGTTAATTTCTGCCACCCAAAAATCACTGCAAGCTCTTTTACAATCCTCATTATAACCCATATCAAGGTAATTTTAGCATTAGTATCAGGCACTACTATCTCTGCTAGGTCTGTTTCTGCTTACTGATAGTCTTACTTCCCCTCTCAAAACCAAATCAGAAACACTTTTATATAGGTTTTAATGTTTTCATTCTATTTATATGGTAAAGTATCTGAATCATGTAGCAAGATATCATACATATAATGATAAATTATAGATTGAGGAACCTTTATGAATTATTTTCAGCTTCCGTTACACAAAACATTGACATAAGGTAGGACTGTTTTACCTTCTTTGTGGCAAAACCTTCCATTGATGTTTCTTGGTTGGCATGATTAAATGTAGACACAGTGAAAGGAAATCTTTCTGTCTGTTATTTCTCAAGAGTTATTGAAGAAAAGTGATCTTTTAAATCAATCACTGTAATAGGCCTTCCCTTATGTAACAGAGAAGTTAAAGAGATTTCAGGTTGTAAAAAACCCACAGGCTAAATGACTTTATTGATTGCTCTCAGATCTGTCAGTATAGTACTTCTTTCAGATTTCTATATGTTGAGCAACCAGCTGCTCTTTGACCAGCTGTTTTAGTACCTGTAACTTTTCTTTATTTAAGGGCCATTGATCTACACAGACAAGCTTGTCAGTTAACAATTTTAATGGTAGGGTAGTTTGTATTCTATCAGCAGTGTCCCTTCTGATAAATTTAGAGAGCCAACCTCTGTTGTGTCCTGAATATGGAGCTTGGGCAGTCTGTTGTACGTGTCTTTGATAGTATTTTCCAGTATGTTTCTCAGGAATATGTCTCTTACAGCTTGTCTCAGAAGTTGGAGAAATGTTAATCAGTACTTCCTACTATTGTAATATATCTCTTCTCTATAATTTCGTGGCTATAACTTGGTGGATTTTTCTTTAATGAGTATGAAGTGTCTTTCCCTATCTTTTTTTATTATTTAGTTGAAAGTCTAGATGTTAGACATTAGATTATCTTCTGCAGCTTGTTTCTTGGGTCCATTTGCTTAGAAACCCCCCCCCCCTTTTTTTCAGCCCTTTATACTTAGGTAGTGTCTATCTTTGTTACTGAGGTGTGTTTCATGAATGTAGCAGAATGATAAGTCTTTTTTATGTATCCATTCTGTTAGTCTGTTTCTTTTTATTGAGGAATTGAGTCCATTGATGTCGAGATATTAATGACAAAGGATTGTTAATTCCCATTATTTTGATGTTGGTGTTGCTTGTTGGGGTGGGGGGAGAGATTCTCTTCTTTTGGTTTTGCTGGTGTAAAATTATTTATTTGTTGTGTTTTTTTAGGTATAGTTATCTTCCTTTGTGTTGTTTTCCTTCTAATATCCTCTGTAAGGCTGGATTATTGGAAAGGTATTGTTTAAATTTGGTTTTGTCATGGAATATCTCATTTTTTTTCCATCTGTGGTGATTGAAAGTTTTAATGGGTATAGTAGTCTCGGCTAACATCTGTGTTCATTTAGGGTCTGTAAGACATCTGCCCAAAGACATCCTTCTGGCTTTTAGAGTTTCTGTAAAGACATTTGCTGTAATTCTGATAGGTCTGCCTTTATATCTTACTTGGCCTTTTCCTTGTAGTTTTTAAAATTCTTTCTTTCTTCCATGCATGTAGTGTTGTGATTATTACGTGGTGAGAGAATTTTTTCTTTTTTATATTAAGGAAAGTTTTTATATGATTTTGTTGGGAGATATTTTCTGGCTCTTTCAGCTGGGCATCTTCTCCTTCCTTTATTCCTATTATTTTTAGGTTTGGTCTTGTCAGAATGTACCAAATTTCCTGGATTTTTTTTTTTGTGTGTTGGAAACTTTTTATATTTGTCATTTTATTTGATTAATGTATGAATTTTTTTGGTTATATCTTCTACCTCTAAAAACTCTCTTCCGTCTGTTGTATTATGTCAGTGATGCTTGCTTCTGCAGCTTGTTATTTTTCTAGGTTTTCTGCCTTCAAGATTGCTTTAATTTTTGTTTCCTTTATTGCTTCTGTTTCCATTTTTAGATCTTCAATAGTTTTATTCATTTCTTTCATCTGTTTGATTGTTTGGTATTTTTTTTTTGTTTGTTTGTTTGTTGGCTGGTAAGGACATACTCATTTCCTCTTTAAAGGCCTCTATAATCTTCATAAGATTAGGTTTCAGGTCATTTTATTCCACTTCAGGTTTGTTAGGATAGCAAGGGCTTGCTATAGTAGGATAGCTGGGTTCTGGTGGTACCATATTGCTTTTGTTGATTGTGTTCTTATGCTAGCCTTTTGCCATCTGGTTGTTCCTGGTGTCGGCAGGCCTGGTAGTCCCCGATGTCAACAGTCCTCTGATTACAGGTAGAGCTGGTTGTTCTGGTTAGCAGCGGGCTTCCAGGGATGCAGACAGAGCTAGTGCTCCCTTATGGCTGCAGGCCTTTAGGATTGGAGGCTGAGATACGGACCAGAAGATGGAATGCAGAGGGGATGGGGCAGACTTCATGGCTGCTAGGCTTGCTAGGAAACACAGCAGGCATGGGATTGGGGCATGGAGCTCTCACCTGGTTGTCCCAGGTGGCAGCAGGCATCCAAGGATGCAGACAGAGGTGTGGTCTGGGAAGTGGAGTACAGAAATGGGATTGCATGTAGAGTTGTAGACTGGAAAATAGAATGCAAAGAGGGTCTATTCTGGTCTTTTTTAAAGAAGACATATAAAATTGCAGTCATTACCCAAAACATAATTGTTTCTATGCTGATAAGTGAAACAAAATTATACAGGTCCAAGTGTCCTCTGTCATTATATTCTTCATTTTGAGTTTTTAAACACAGAAAATATTTTCTTTTTAGTCTCTCAAACTTTCTCCTTCCTTCAAAGACTTCGATTCATTATTTTCAAACTATGTACACTTTTTCTATGACTGTCTATACCCAGTTTCTTTTCTTTCTTTAGCACCGAAGTGCATTTCAAGAATACATTACTGAATCATAGGCTTGTCTGTGCTAGGGACTTTAGCTTCTCAGTCTGATCCTAGCCTGCACTGCCTACAGTCACTGGTGCTCCTTTCAAGCCTTAAAGGACCTAGCTACCCACAGTCTACCAGACAGGAAGGGGTGATTCCTCCACATGTGAGATGCTTGCAAGCTTCTCAGTGGTCTTCACCCACCATAAGTCAGTCCAGCATGATGCTCTACTGGGTCCATCTTCCACCCAACTCTGGCTGCAGTCATTCTGCCAGCATTGTGCCTAGCCTCTCTGCCCACCACGCACTGGTCTGTGATGCTGATGTGGCAGCCCAGAGTGAGCTTCAGTTTCCACCCACCATGCCTGTAGGCAGCCTGAAAAACTGCAGTCTCCAAGGTTTCTATCACCTGCCCAGTCACAGCAGGGTGCCAGCTGTTCATGATGTGCTTTTGTTCTGTCACCAACTTAGCTGTACTGCAAAAGCAGGTGCTCTTAAAGGAGCCATGGGTCCTCATGTTGTGAGTGCCTGACCTGCCTGAGAGACTGAGGTTACTAGGAGGCCTGGTCTGCCATGTCTCTGAAACGTTTCTCAGGCCTTAAGCTTGAATTTACATGCCTTCATGTTGGGTGCCAAATATTTGACTAATGACGCAGAGACTTTTTTTTATTATCGCTTAGGCCTTTGCTTAGGCTACCTCCCAGATAGCTCATCTAATTTAGTCCATGTCTGCCATGTGGCCCATTGCTTCTCTCACTCAGTTCCAGCACCTTTTCCTTCTACCTCTGTGGCATGCTGGCAAATCTTAGCACCTCTCAATCCTTTTCCATGAGTACCTCTCTCTGCCCAGAAGTTCTGCTCTCCTGCTTCAGCTTTAGTTTGCTTTTAGCTCTTAATTAAACCAGTACAAAGGTGAGGGAGGAAGGGTGTGTACAAAATATAACACTAGCTGTACTGGCTGGTTTTGTGTCAACTTGGCACAAGCTGGAGTTATCACAGAGAAAGGAGCCTCAGCTGAGGAAATGCCTCCATGAGATCCAGCTGTAAGGTATTTTCTCAACTAGTGATCAAGGGGGGAGGGCCCAGCCCATTGTGGGTGGTACATCCTTGGGCTGGTAGTCCGAGGATCTATAACAAAGCAGGCTAAGCAAGCCAGGGGAAGCAAGCCAGTAAGTAACATCCCTCCATGGCCTCTGCATCAGCTCCTGCTTCCTGACCTGCTTGAGTTCCAGTCCTGACTTCCTTTGGTGATGAACAGCAATGTGGAAGTGTAAGCTGAATAAACCCTTTCCTCCCCAACTTGCTTCTTGGTCGTGTTTTGTGCAGGAATAGAAACCCTGACTAAGACACTGGCGATGAACCATAAGAAAAACAGTACCCAGAATCTGGTCAGTGTTTAGCTCTCTGAATACAAAGACAACCTTCACACAGTGCACAAAAATGTTACCCTAAGTCTTGTGGGTCTCTATGAGTTTGAGACCAGTATGGTGTACATATCAAGTTTCATGGTAGTCAGGGCTGTATAGAGAGACCCTTGTCTCAAAAAAGAAAAACCAAAACCAACCAACCAAGAAACCCCAAAAACAGGTAGAGGAAGAATATAGGGGAAGTAAGGAAGGAAGGAAGGAAGGAAGGAAGGAAGGAAGGAAGGATGAATCAACCTAGGATCCTTGAGACCTTAAAGATCTTACTCTCAAACATTTTGCCTATTTTTGATAACCTTCACAGACCTGTTACTTGGTGGTTGCAGGTTTTTCTTCCTCATGAGTAAGCTAGTATTTTCTCAAAGGCCTACCCTGCTTTTCTGTTGAGTATCATTTGGAATTCTTTACATTGTATTTAATTATCTAATTTATTGTCCCTTGTTCTCTTTCTCTTTGTGTCTGCCAAAGTGCGTGGTATGGGGTGTGTGTGTGCGTGTGTGTGTGTGTGTGTGTGTGTGTGTGTGTGTGTGTGTGTAAAATGTTAAGATCAAACCCAGGGCCTTATATTGCTACACAAGCACTATACCAAAGAGCTACAAAACAGCCCTTATATTTTGGAACACAAAAGTAATCCAGATTTGTTTGATGTGATCCATGTTGCCATTTAACCAGAGTATATTTTAAAGTGGGCTGTTTTAGACCTACTTTAATATTCTATTGACAGCAGTAGAGGAAATTGTCCACAGGTTGGAGGCTTGCTCAGGCCCTTCTTCTGTACATGACCAACCCTTTGAGCTCAGGAGAGACATTTCTATAGATCAGCGTCACCTAGTTCTGCTCCTCCAAGACTCAGCTGCCCGTGCCTCAAGTACTCCTTCCTCTGCAACCTGTGGCGGCCTTGGCCTGCCTCTTCTACACCTCAGTAACCCAATTCTCTGTTGCTCCATTTATAGGATCTTGCCTAGCCACATGACCTGCTGCCTCTGCAAATTTAAAGCTGATATTGAGGTTATCTGCAAGACAGTCAAACTGCATTGTCATACTGGATGTCTGACAAGCACCACATTTTGTCGTGAGTTTCTTGACTGATAAATGATTTAATTTTATGTCTTAATTTTTAACTAGTACTGAAAAAATTCACTAAAATAATTACTTATTTTTATTCATTCATTCATAACTTCTTCCGTACTGAGAGTTGGGCTCTCAGCTATTATTGCATGATTAAAGAATAGAACTTTTCCATGTGCAGAAATCAAGAGAAAGGAGTGGATGGGAAGGATAGCATGAAGGACCACAGACTGCACGATGCTGTCTGCTTTGCACTTTGCTTCCAGTGATTACTTAGGCATATAGTGCACTTCAGTCTGTGAGTTGATTTATGTGATTAGGTCCCAAGTTCTTTCTAGATTGCTTTTGTTTAGTTTACTTTTGTAATTTTATGCGTGATACTTTTTTATTTCTAATCTCTCAAGCTTCTGTTCTACGTGACAGTGAGTTTTGTCTTGCTCTGCCAACGGAACAGAGAGCTCTTCATGTCCATACTGACCAACTCCCTACTTGTTTTCAACCTCAATCTTTTCTATCACCAGATCATTTATATAGTTTTAAGTATTTTCTAAACTGAGTGTGGTGACACATGGAAGTAATCCCAGCCCCTCAGGATACTGAGGCAAGATGACCCACAACTGACCATGATGTGTATCAGCATAGGACACACTAAAAAAAAAAAAAAAAAAAAAAAAAAAAAAAAGAAATGGAGACAGAAAGCTTAATAGGCCTTTCAAATTGAGATGGGAGAATGTGGGTATAGGAGTCTGAGAAGGTTCTCTGCAGGTTGGTCAGATGTACAGAGAGAGAGGCTGGCTTTGTCTTCAGGCCCTAGGCTCTACTAGTCAATTGGGTATCTTAAATAGACATTCTGTGTGCACACTGGAATGTTCCAGTTAGGTGGTTACTTTGCGAGTGACACTCCTCTCTCTTTCTCTTGTTGTCCTATCAAAAGGTTACATTTAGGTTTGTTTCCCCCATATACTAATGACACATCAGCATTTTATGGCCCATAATTTATTTGATTAGGGTGTGTGTCTGTGGACAGAGGAAGGGCTGTAAATTTTCTCTGACTGAAGGCAATCTCTTTTTTTTTGATAGTTGAAGAAGCATCTATAGGGAACCCAGGAGGAGCATTCATGAAGGTGTTGCAGGCCCGTAAGGGAAACACCAGCACTGAGCTCATTATTGAACCAGAAAGGAACAATACAGACGAAGATTATGCCAACGATTCCAGTGCCATAGATGAAAAGATAGACTTTAATGATGAAAACGACCTTATGAGCGCACTAAATTACATACTGCCATACTTCTCAGAGGGAAATATGGAAGACGTAATATCCTCAATGTTACCATACATTAAACTGCTGTTTTCTCATGAACAAGATGAGGGTAATTCCTTGGGATCTTTGCAAAAGGACACAAAAAGTATTCCTGTTACAAATGAATTTAAGTCTGGTATTGTCGCTTACAAAAATAAATTGAATCCACTTTATTTTTTAGAAAATTTGTTAGATACGGAAATTGATGAGGTTCAAAAGGAAGAGAAACGTGGGAGACACAAGGTAAAATCTAAAAATTTAGGTCCCAAATTTAAACGACAAATATTTGAGAAAAGATGGGAACCGGACCAGGCAGAGGAAGACAGTCTTGCAGAGATTGAGGAGGCAGAGAGAGAGCTCCACAGCATGAGCAGGGTCCCCAAGGGGACAGGAAGCATAAAGAAAAGGCACTTCAAGGAAGTGAGTGGCAAGAGCTGGTGGAGCAAGCAGAGTGCCCAGGCACCTGAGGAGGTCATCGCCAAGGACAGGCAGCTCCAGAGTCCCCCTGAGAGTCCCCCCTCAGCGGAGCTGCAGCGGCTCAGCCTGGAGCAGAAGCCCAGGGAGTTAGTGGGAACCTCCTTCCCCTCAGAGCCCTTGCTCCCAAAGGAGCATGGGAAGAAACTCTCTTCCTCCCCAGAACCATTCCTGGTGGGCAAGGCTCCCACTGCAAAATCACTACCTGAGTTTCTGGACAGACGGGGAGACTTGTCTTACACCATTTTTGTCTTAGAGAGTGCAAATGCTAATGTGAAGAGAGCGAAGGGTTCTAACCCAAATTTACAATCTGAAGAGAGACATGGAAACCTTAGGAAGAGAAAATCTCGTTTCCAGTTGATTGAAAAGAGGCCGGCAGCATCCTCTGCAGTGAGGAGCCTGGTGAATTCCCCTGCACGAGGGGTCTTTTCATCCTTAGGAGACCTGAGTTACCCAGAAAGGTCCTTTTCAGAATTATATGCTGCTTCAGAGTCTTCTTCAGAAAATCCTCTTGAAGAAACTCAGGCTACAACAGATAATGTTGAAGAAAATAGTCTCGAACCTATCATCACTATGCCGGAAGAAACATCAGAAAATAACCCCGATGAGAATCCTGGTGTTGATTCTTATGAACTTGGCTTAATTCCAACTGTTCAGCAAACAAGTGAGCCAGAGTTAAACTTAAAAGATTTTACTTACCCATCACTGATGTCGCCAGAACAGTTTGAATCTCATCTAAACCAGCAGCTGGGGGAGCTCATTCCCAATAAAGATGTGAGAAGGCTCATCGCTCACGTCATCAGGACTCTGAAGATGGACTGTTCTGACAGCCAAGTGCAGCTGTCCTGTGCCAAGCTCATCTCCAGAACAGGCCTCCTGATGAAGCTTCTCAGTGAGCAGCAAGATTTCGAGTTTTCCAAGACCAACTGGGATACAGACCATTGGAAAACTGAGAACTACATCAACGAGAGCACAGAAGCCCAAGGCAAACCGAAAAGTCCGAAACTAAGAAAGGTGAGGACAGCAACTGGACACAGGATCCCACTGTCCCCAATCAGTTCAGCAGAAATGACTAGGAGCTTCCACTTCAGATTGTCTACTGGCCACATAACTCTAGCCCAGCTAAGACAGTGATTCCTACTGTGCTTTTTTTGTTGCCAGAAGCCAGCCTAAAACACAAAGTATAATGATTGCATTAAATAGGTAACACATCCAGTCTGGGTATGTTCTTTTGGAATCTGGGAAGCTACTAAAATAGAAATATTTTATTAGGGTTTTTTTCTTATTGTCACTTTATATTACATTGCTGAGCATTAAATTCAGGATGTTGTACACAAGGTAAGCAAGGGCTTCACCACTAAGCTGTGTGCTCTAGCTTAATTTTGCTTATATTTATTGGTTTTTTGGGGGGGGACTTTAGGGGTTTTTTTCCATTTTATTTTGATTTTTTTTTATTTTGATATGGGGTCTAACTATGTATTTATTGCTAGCCTGGAGCTTGCTACGTAGACCAGGTTAGCTTTGAACTTATAAACATCCAACTGCTTCTGCCTCTAGAGTTCTGAGATTAGAAATGTGTGCTACCGCACTAAGCCCAGCTTTTAGTTTCATTGATCCAGACTCTTACTACATAATCCAGGTTAGCCCAGAACCTGCATGGTATTGTGGTCAAGGGATGTCCTTGGACTCATGGCAATTGTCTGTCTTCATTCACCTAAGTGCTAAATTACATACATGTATCAGTTACCATGCACAGCTTAAGCAAGAATGATGTTGAACAGTTAGCCTTCTTGTTCTTTCATTCTTTTTACTTTATTATTATTTAACAATAACAGAAATGTCCATTTATCTTATATATTTTAGCTTGAAAAAGAAGTCTCAGGGTTTGGCTACAACAGCAAAGTCATCTTGGCCATCTCTGTGACCGCTGTCGTGACGGTCTTGATTATCATCTTCTGTCTCATTGAGGTAAGGACAACAGTACATCCATGTGTTCAGAACAGGCATTCTGTCTGTGAAGCATGTCTCCTCAGTGTCAGTCCTTATGTAGCAGTCTGATTTGGTGTCAGAGGGGTGGTTGATGTGAGACACTCTGGAGCAGTGTGAGTGAGCAAGTTTTCTCAGTGAGGACCAGCTCCGTGTTAAGCCTGGAAGGCAGAGATCGGCATGGGGTCAGTTTGCAAACCCCTGGGAGGATGTCGACTGTCCAGTGCACAGACAGCACCCTCCACACCTTCTGGTGGTGGTGACTTGGGAAATATCTGTACAGTTCTGTGCTGCTTTTGTTGTGTGCACAGTTCACCCTTGTGCTTGCGTTTATTCATACTTTCATTATTTCTTCTGCCAATTTAGCTGATTGGCTCTATGAGAAGAGGAAGCATGTCCAGTGCTTTGCCTGTAGTAGATAGTAATTGTATTCCAAGAAGAGAAATGAAACATCCCATCAGTTCCACTACTTAAAATAGTGTCAGAGAAACAAGTTTGGCACACTTCTGTGGTTCCAGCACTTTGGAAACAGAAGCAGGGTGATGAGTTCACAGACATCCTCGGCCATGTAGTGAGTTCAGGCCAGGAATGCATGAAATTATCTAAACAAACAGAAACAGAGATTCAAGAAAATAGTGACAGAGAAAAGCAATGGACAGATGAGTGCTGTAGTGATTGCACACAGGGACTGAGTCTGGGGATTTGTCTACAGCCTGCACATGCTAAGCAAGAGCTACACTCCTGGACTTGGTAAGACTGGAGCTGTCACCCTTGAGTAGTCTAGTCAGTGGTGAGACTGGATAATAAATGATAGTAGAACAACCCCCTAATTGTTTTGTGGCCAAGCAATGAAATCTTACTACTCTTCACCTTAAAGAAAGGGTGATAGATAAAGTAAAGCAGAAGTCATTAAATATGTGTGGAGGGAAAGACTCCACAGGCAGAGCCTTTGTTGTGTCTCCACTCAGCCTTTGGCATCCTTAGGAGAGTTGGTGCTTGTGCCAGCTGAGCACAGGTCAGAGTCCTCCATGGTCTGACTAATCACAAACCTTTCCAAAGAAGATTCGTATTCATCCTTTCTTAGGATGAAAGAGCAACTTAAGCCCCACAGGCTAAACCAAGAGCCTGTACACCCCTGGTCACACCCTTAGAGACAAGCAGGAAGTACTGGGAGTTCAAGAGCACAGGAAACTTTGCAGACCACCCAAAGCATCGTAGAAAAGCAACCTGGTGGAAAAGGAAGTGTCTGCCAGCGGTGCCTCCTTCCAACTGAGTTCCACTCTGTTGTAGAGGCTTTGCCACCTCAGCCACTTTCTGCTGCTACTTTCTAGCACATTCCTAACACTATTTTGTCATTTGTATCTGTTTCTCTTGATTTTCCTTTCTTGTTTCTTTGAGGCAATATCTCACTTAGCTCAGGTTAGCCAAAAATTTACCACTTAACCTAGCCTAATGTTCAGTTCCTCATCCTCCTGTGCCTATCTCCCTAGTAGGAGGATCACACGATCCATCATACCCAATAGTTATTTCTGTTTTTTAATCCTTCTAAAATTTGTTTCATTTGTCTGCTTTTTAGTAGAGTTGAAGGCAGGGAATCCTTTTTCTCCTAAGTGAATGTGTGATTTTGCCCTGAGTATGGGTGCTGGCAGAAGCCAGAGGGTGTCGAGTCCCCTGGAGCTGAAATTGCCAGCTACTGTGAGTTGTTTGATGGGAGTGCTAGAAACTGAACTCAGACCACTAACCCATCTCTCTAGCCTATTTCATAATAATTTTTATTGAATCATTCTTTTCCATTGGTCTAAAATAACACCTGTATATTATTTTCCATTAATCCTGCTGCCTTTCCTGTTTCAGTAACAGGGCTACACCACCAAAGGTGGCCTTATGCAAGAAAGTAAGCATTCTATCTTTGAGATAAATCCCTTGCCTTTCTCTCTTTCTTGTTTTAAAGACTTATTTGTATTTGTCTGTATGTATTCCCATGTCTACTCCATATGTGTGGGTACCCAAGGATTCCCTAGAACTAGAGTTATAGGCAGTTGTGAACCATGCAATGTTGAGTGCTAGGAACCAAACGACCATTCTCTGGAAGATCGGGAAGCAGTCTTAACCACTGAGCCATCTCTCCTGTGTGGCATGTGCAAGTGCTACCTGCAGAAGCCTAGGAGAGTGTGGGGCCCTGGAACTAGAGTGACAGGCAGTTAGTTGTAAGCTGCCATGTTGGCTGCTGGAAAATCGGCTTGTGCTGTTAACTACCTATACAGCTCTCCTGCCTTAGCTTTTTAAATAAAAACAACAAAAAATGTATTAGTTAGGAAAGAGAGACAAACAGATCTGAGTTCAAGGCCATCCTATCCTATAATGAGTTCTAGGCCAGCCAGGGTTATGTAGTAAGAGCCTGTCTCACAACAAACTCTTTATGTATTAGGTAGTGAGTAGGACACATGTGTGGAAATCAGATGGAGTTAGTTCTTGACTTTCCACCATGTTGGATCCTAATGATAAAACTCACTCAAGGGGTTGGTTACAGGTATCTTTACTTGCTGAGCCATCTCTCTGGTGCTAGTATTCTATGTTTTGAAACTGTTGCCAAGACTGACCTGACATATCTTCCAGAGGAGTTGTGACGCTTTTATCACATAGAACTTTCACATCTTTAGTTAAGCTTACCCTTGGCTCCTTTCTACATCTTCATCAATGCTGTACTTACAGTTTCTACTGTTGGAGGGTGTGTGAGGGGCATTGGTGTTGCTCTCATCTTGTGACTTGCCACCCTACTGACATTTTATTGCTTCCAATACGATTTTAATTGATCTCTTCTGCTTTTTGATTGTTTCTAATACAAACAGTATTAGGTTTTTTTTCCCTTTCATCCCGACATGGCCTTATTTGTTCTCCTTTTAGCGTATTGAGACCTTCTTGACACGGTGGCCTATGGCAGTCATAGAGGCCAGCGGCACTTGTTCTTGGTCTTTCAACAACATCGTTGTTTAGGATCCTGGTATATACACTTTGATAAATTTAAAAAATATTTCTTGCTTTTCAGTTTTAAGATAGATTTTTTTATATATAAGTACACTGTAGCTGTCTTTAGACACACCAGAATAAGGCATCAGATCTCATTACAGATGGTTGTGAGCCACCATGTGGTTGCTAGGATTTGAACTCAGGACCTCTGGAAGAACAATCAGTGCTCTTAACCACTGAGCCATCTCTCCAGCGTGATAAATTAATTTTATTAGAGCTCCTTTTCTGAATTTTATCTTAAACAGCCAGTACAATGTATTAAGTGAAATTTAAGCTAGGTATCATGAAGAGATAAAGATTAGCTCCATGGGACTCCTGTGCTCAATGGTAAGACCTCAGATAAGTGAAGGAATGAATGGATTTAGAGACAGTGATCATTTTGATAATCAGAATTGTTTTTCTTCCAAAACAGGTTTATTCCCACAGAACACAAAAGGGAGATGAAGAAAAGTCCACATGGTAAATATGAGAAAATCTTTCAAGGAGAAGTTAAGAGTTAGCAGAAGTCTTGGAACTCACCTAAGTTAATTCACTTGTCTGATTGGGAGACAATTTCCAGAAAGAATATTATTCTCTCTGTTGTTTAACCAGGCTCCCAGGGGGGGCGGCTGGGACCAGCAAGGGTGCCTCTGGTGTTGTCAGGTCTTCAAAGTGGGTGCAAACCCATAGATTTGGGCTGTACCAGCTTTTGCTAGTGCCATCTGCTGCAGCCAGAGGCTCCGTCTTGTTGTCTGTGGAGGAGAAGCAGAGGAGCCCATGCTGTTAAGTGCAGGGCTGTGAGTGGTAGGACATAAGCCCTTCCTATACAGGAAGGAAAACTGTCTCAACCTCTTGGTCACTGTTTGATTGTGTTTTCTCTTTTACTGACACAAACCTCACAAAACTGTAGCTGGGAAGGACTATGAAAAATAGGTACCTCTCTTCTAATGAAATGAAGACTGGAGGCTCTGTGGCCACTTTCTAGGCCATGTGAGAAAGAAAACCATTCTCCCTGGTGGGAAGTGTATCCTTTCATTCCACTGTGCTCAGTCTTTGGTCATATTTCATTATAAATCTGTGCAGCGTTTACATTTGGAAGAGGCAATCCCAGTTTTCTTTTCTTTTTTTTTTAATTTTTTTTTTTTTTGAGACAGGGTTTCACACTTATCTCAGGCTAGACTGAAACTCCTTTGTAGCCAAGGCTGGCCTCAAAACTCTTGTTTCTACTTGCCAAGTACTAGAATTAGATATGATCCATCATGCCCAGCTAGCCACGTCCTTTCCACTGTTCTCACGACTCACTCTGCTGGGTGGAATTCTGTGAGCTGAGCTGTGGACTCAAGCATTGTGTCTGGAGCTAGGCAAACAGGAGCGCCCCCTCCCTCACCTCAGAAAATCTGTAAGTCAGAGTTGGTCTAAAGGCACCGATGGAAAAGGCTCTGGAGAGCAAGATGCTTCTGCCCAGGGTGGTTTCTTCACAGAGGTTTGTTCAAAGGGATAAGTGAGGCTCTAGTCATGCTGGCACCTTGGCTATGCTCAGGGACAACCCACAGACAAAGATCTCCCCAGAGGCATGTGGGGCCTTAGAACAAAAGCTCCTAGAAGCCAGGCATGAATGGAATTGTTCTCAAATCCCAGGGCTGGGGTGATTTTTGTTATGTCTCCTAGGAGAGACACAAAAGAAAATGGTTCAGTCACTAACTTTTGTATGTGTTTTCTTCCAAGGGGTAAGAAATACTTCGGGAAAAGAAAGAGTCAGGTAAGTGTGAGACTGGGTGCTGTGGAGGAGACGGTGGGGTGAGCAGAACTGATGTCTCTCTTTCTGTTTCCTAGGAAAAATTTGTTTTGCTCAGGTGGCCTTCATCACTTAGAAAAACATCCAAAGACGCCACATCCAAGAAAAGTGTGAATGATTTACAGGTCAATAGATCTTCTTCAGAGAGGACTAGTATTCAGGATGAATCAGGGTAAATGTCTAACTCAATGAGGAGCTAAGGGCAAGTTGTTCATTTCACAGTTTGAAAATCTTGGCATTGTTCTTCCAGGGAGGTCAAGAAAGAAACCTCAGTGGTAACTAAAGCCGATGGAGAGGAAAAGAGTGAAATAGTTGAAGCCCCAGAATGATCTGCTATCATTTATTAATAAATTATTTTTTGTAGATTTGTGTCCAAAAGCCTTTGTGAATACATGAAAATTGATGCACAGCAGATGAGATTGTGGGCCAGTAAAGATGGTTTCTCATTCTGTGAAAGCTGTTACCATGCAAGCCTTCTGACCTGAGTTTGAGCCAGAACTGAAGTAAATAAGATGAATGTGGTGTTTGAGTGAGAATGGCTCCCACAGACTCATAGATTTGGAAAACTGGTCCACAGTTGGTTTATAGCTATTTGGGAAGGATTAGGAGGTGCAGCCTTGTTGGAGGAGGTGTCACTGGGAGTGGGATTTGAAGTTTCAAAATCTCAGGCCATTCCCAGCTAGCTCTCCTCTTCCTCTTCTGTCCCCCTCACCCCACCCTCACTTTTCCTCCCTACCCCCACTCTCTCCAACCTCATAATACTTTTTTTTCTTTTTGTTTATTCTCATAAATCCTGACTATAGCCTCTTTTTCCTCCATATTTCCAGTCCCCCACATACACACCTCCCTCTCCCCAAGACCCACTGCTCTTCCATTTCTCATCAGAAGAGCAGACCTCACAGTGATGTCAAGCAAGCACAGCATAAAAAGGTGCAATAAGACTAGGCACAAACCCTTATATCAAGACTGTAGAAGGCAACCTAATAGGAGGGTGTCTTAGGGTTTTACTGCTATGAACAGACACCATGACCCTGGCAATGTCTTATAAAGGACAACATTTATTTGGGGCTGACTTACAGGTTCAGAGGTCCAGTCCATTATCATCAAGGCGGGAGCATGGCAGTATCTAGGGCAGGCATGGCAGGCAGAGCTTACGGTTCTACATTTTCATCTGAAGGCTGATAGTAGAATACTGACTTCCAGACAGCTAGGATGAGGGTCTTAAAGCCCACACCCACAGTGACACACCTACTCCAACAAGGGTACACTTACCCCAACAGGGCCACACTTTCTAATAATGTCACTACCTGGGACAAGCAAATACAAACCATCACAGAGGGGGAAAGGTCCTAAGAGCAAACAAAAGAGTCAGAGACACCCCCACTTTCACTGTTAGGAGCTCCACAAACACCCTAAGCTAAGCCAATCACAGCATATATGCAGAGGACCTAGCACAGACTCATACAGGCTCCATGATTGCTGCTTAAGTCTCTGTGAGTCCCTGTGAGCTTTGTTTATTTGATTGCATGGGCTGTGTTCTCCTGGTGTCCTTGACCTAGCTTCTACCATTCTTCCTCCTCTTCTGTGGGGTTCCTTAAGTACTGCATAATGTTTGGGTATGGGGTCTCTGCATCTGCTCCCATCAGCTGCTGGAGGAAGCTTATCTGATGACAATTAATGAATTAGGCACAATCTATGAGTATAGCAAAATATCATTAGGAACCATTAAATTGACTTTGGGTGGGAGGGGCTGGTCAGTCTTGTTAGTTCTATATTAGGTCTCTTAGCTATCTAGCTTCCAGTTTCTGGCTGTCCAGAGATATATTTGAGGGGCTGGAGAGATCGTTCAGTGTCTACAAGCACTTGCTGCTCTTCTACAGAACCTGGATTCAATTCCCAGCACCCACATGGTGGCTCTAGCTTACAAATCCAGTCACAGGAGATCTAATGCCAGCTCAGAAGCATCCATGGGCACCAGATATGTATATAGTGCCCAAATATACATGCTGGCAAAAACACCCCAAAACATAACATTTTTTAATAAATTAAAACTTTGAATAAAAACTTTAGACTGGTATTGTCAGGCAGTGAGCCTGGCTCTGCCTGGAGGGTCTGCAAACCTGTGGAAGATTGGGCCCCAACCCTCACCTTTGTGAACTTGCCCTCATTCCACCTGAGCTCTCTGAACAAAATAGCAGGTGTCACTTGTGCATAGTAACATGCCAGAGGTCTTTTTCTTTTTCCGATTTCTTTTCCCCTTCTTTCTTTTTCTGGTTCAGAACGCTAGTTCTGTGTCTCCTGCCAGGGGCTAGGATAGGGAAGAAACTGATTTGGCCACCTTTCAGGGTCACCACCCACACTCAGGGAAGAAACTATGGGTCGCTGCCACAACCTGTGTTTGGTCAGTGGGCTCTTCTCACACACTTGTCTTCTCAATAGAAGTCCGTGTGTGTGTGTGTGTGTGTGTGTGTGTGTGTGTGTGTGTGTGTGCAGGGAGGAGTTCTAGAAGTGGAGGGAACCGAGTTAGGTGTGGTCGGTGTCTATGTCCTCAGCCTTCTGTATATAATCCAGGCCTCCACACCCCCCAACACTGCAGTGGCTCTCCCTGGGTTCTACACCACCATCTGGACGTGCCAAGAGCCTCAAAAACCATGCGAGTAGAAGTGTTTTTCACTGGTTCCAGGCTTTCAGTATGGTTAGACCATTTTTTTAAAAAGATTTGTTTATTTATTTTATGTATGTGAGCACACTGTTGCTGTCTTCAGACACGCCAGAAGAGGGAACCAAATCCTGTTACAGATGGTTGTGAGCCATCATATGGTTGCTGGGAATTGAACACAAGACCTCTGGAAGAGCAGTCAGTGTTCTTAGCCACTGAGCCATCTCTCCAGCCCGATTTTTTTTTTTTTTTAATGTTCCTGACCATGACTGGGGTCAGTTTATGTTGCTATTTATTTTAAGAGATCTTCAAATCAAGAGTTTGGCTTTCATTTTTATTTTACTTGTGTGTGTGTGTGTGTGTGTGTGTGTGTGTGTGTGTGTGCGCGCGTGTAGCTGTAACAGGAGCCACAGGGCACATGTGGAACTTACAAAATGACTTTGTGGAAGTAGTTCTTGCCAACCTTTATGTGGGTTACAGGACTGAACTTAGCTCTTGAGGCTTTGCTTTGACACATGCCAAGAACCTTTACCTAGTAAGTCACCTTGCCACTGCTGGCTTCTGTTATTTTGATGTAGACGGAAGGTATGAGTTTGACAAACTCTGTCATATGTAGCCCTACTGTCATTACTCTCAAAATATCTGTCAGACCCCCAGTTCCCAGGAGATGGACAATGCAGCCTTTAATGCAGTGTTTCTCAACCTGTGGGTCACGACCCCTTTAGGATCGAACAACCTTATCACGGGGTTCGCCTAAGACAATCAGAAAACAGATGCTTACATTACAATTCACAACAGTAGCAAAATTACAGTTATGAAATAGCAATGAAAATGATTTATGGTTGGAGTATTAGGAAAAAGCAAAAGGAACTTATTCTAAGTACTACCCTTTTATTTTCAAACTCCATTTAATCATGGGTAGAAACTATATTCAAGGTCCCAGGTCCTAGGAGATCTGGGGACTTCCCAATAGCTGAACAGCTGCTTTTTTCCCATGTTTTATTTTTTATTCACTTAACAGTCCTATTGCAGCCCCCTCTTGTCACGCGCCCATGCTTCCCGCCGCTAGGAACAGGCGTGCAACAAAACAAACAGCTTCTTCTGCGGATAACCTTTATTGAACAGCACTTTGAGCAGGGGCTTCATGAGCAGGAAACTTGTCTCTGAGTCGGGGACTCCCTACCGAGTTCTACTGTCTAGACGGCCTCTCACTCGCAGTCCCCCACGAACGATCTCTCTGTCCAGTCTCTGTCCACGCGGGACCTCCCGCAATCTCTTTTACCGAGTCTCTCTCCACGTGGTGCCTCTCCGCCATCCCTCCACGTGGGGTCTCCTGCAATCTCTCCACTGTCTTCCTCTTCTTCTCTCTTCCTCTTCTTTTCTCACGTGGGGGAGAAAATGCACTGCTATACATGCCTAGGAGACTCATGTTGCTACCTGATTGGTGCATCCTCCTGTAGCTCAATCACGTGCCCCAAGAGTGGGCTGTGACTTATGTGGTGCATGCGCATTAAGTCTCTTGGCTGGGCAACAGCTCTGTTTGCTGAGTTCTCGGCGGGAAGCCGACACCATGTTTGGGTGCAGCACAAACGGCTCCCTACACCCTCTTTCCTCCCAGTCCCACCCACCCTTACAAGTCTCTTCCCCCATTTCCCCTCCTTTACTCAGAGAAGGGGAAACCGTCCTTGAATACCACTCCACCCTGGGGCATCTTATTTCAACAGGACTAAGCAAATCCTCTCCAGCTGAGATCCAAACAGGAAGTCCTGGTAGGAGAAGGGGATCCAGTGGCAGGCCACAAAGTCAGAAATAGCCCCCACTCCAATTCTTAGGTGACCCACATGAAGACCAAGCTATACGTCTGCCACTACATGCTCTTTGTTAGTAGTTCAGTCTCAGTGGCTGGGTAGCTAGTCACATCTGAAGCAAATTCCATGTGGAGGTTCTTTGATGCTTATCTTCTTTGAAGTAGAATGGAGTGCTACCAGGAGCTGACATGCCTCACTGTCCATAAAAGCCCTTTTATTAATAAAACATCTTTAAATGCCATATCTTATAGATCTCTGGGGTGTTTGAATACCATCTATAGTGTATCTAATAGGCAAATATTATTTGTTTCTAGTGATTTACTGTCTGCTCAGCCTTGGAAAGGTATTTCTGTAAGTAACTAAACTAGTATCCAACATGACCATAAATTTGATTGTCTGACTGTTAACTTGCATTTTAAGGTTTATTTATTTTATTTATATGATTACACTTTATATGATAAAGCTCGTCTGCCTGTGAGAATGTTTCCTAGGGGGGGGCATCAATGCACAGAATCTGATGCAACTCTAATCCAGGAGAGCCAGGCTCCATCCCAAAATGACAGAACTTGGTAGTTTTATCCAGCTAGCAGGAGTTGAAGACAAATGATTCGGGGCTGAGAGGGTTTTGGAGGGAGGCTAGGGCCAGGCGGTCTGTGCCTGTAGTCTTTGCCGAGAGGCTCTGAGAATCCGTTGCAGGACTTTGTGAAGCTGAAGATTAAGTTACAGTGGTGACCCTGTGGAAGTGCTGGGACTATGAGACTGTCTCAAAGAGAGCTGTGGACCTGGAGAGAACTAGCCCTAAAGAGGCTAAGTGTGTTTGCAGGTAGCAGATCTTGAGGGGTGGTGCTACCTAAGTCCCGAGGGGGGCCAGATGATTACAAACAAACCAGCCACAAATTTCAATTGACTCTAGATACTGGGCTCTTAACAGACATGTTGGATAGATGACCTTGGGACAGGCAAGTCTCAGGGAACCACTTAAAAAGAACACACTCAGATCCTGGCTGGAAGAATTCCAACGTCTGGTTCAGGAGGTGTGCACAATATGCCCTGCATGTGAGTTATCCTTTGGTGTTGGAACTCTCTGGGGCACAGAGAGAGATCTGGGTCATTGGTGACACTTTGGGAAGAAATTCCTATTAAGCAATCAGTACATCTTGCCCTAAACACTTGCCTAGTATTGATTGGTGTGTCAAATACCCAGAACTGCTGCTCAGAACCTGAAGAGCCCCCTTAATCTTTTAGAAACCAGCACTCAGGTAAAGGTAGATCCTTGATTTTTCCACAGAAAAGGAAGGTCAGGATAAGAATGTGAAGCAGTTTTACAGTTTATTAAAAATAGGTAGCTGGACTGGAGAGAGTTCAGTGGTCAAGAGTACTATTCATTCTTCCAGAGAGCCCTGGTGCAGCACCTACGTGGCAGATCAGCACCGCCTGTAGCTCCACTTCTAGGGGATCCAATGCCCTTTTAAGCCTTTGTGAGCACTGAACCCTTATACTTAAATGTTTTAAATTAATTTTAAAATTGAAAATAGATTTTTTTCACACAACATATTCTGATTATGGTTTCCCAAGCCCTCCCAACCCCTCCTCACTTTCCCCCACCCACCCAAATCGGAAATCTCTCTCTCTCTCTCTCTCTCTCTCTCTCTGTCTCTCTCTCTCTGTCTCTCTCTGTCTCTCTCTGTCTCTCTCTCTCTCTCTCTCTCTCTCTCTCTCTCTCTCTCTCTCTTATTAGAATACAAACAGGCATCTAAAACATAATAAGATAAAAATAAAACCAAACAAATCATTATAGGACAAAACAAACAGGAGGAGGCAAAGAAAAAGCACAAGAAACAAATACAGTACACTGAGATGCACACATTCACACAGAGAGAAAACCATAAAAATAAAATTGGAAACTATAACGTATGTACAAAACAAAAAGCATTGTGAGACAAATTTTAAAAATATAGCATTTTGTTTTGTGTTGGCTATATACTGCTGGGCATGGGGCCTGCCCAGAGACTCAGTTGGAGAAAACTAATTTTCTTCTTGGTGAGTAGATTAGGGATGTGTACTTCCCCTCTAGCACTGGGGCCCCATCTGGCTTAGGCCTGTGCAAACTCTGTGCATGCTATTCCAGTCTCTGTGAGTTCACATGTGTGTTAGTCCTGCTGTGTCTAGAAGGCCTTGTTACCTTGGTGTCCTCTGTCCCCACTGACTCTTACTGTCTTTCCTCATCTTCTTTCACAGAACTGTCTGAGCCCTGAGAGGAAAGTTTGATGGGGACATCACATTTATATTTTTAAGAAATGAGCACACCATTATTTTTATTTATTTTTACTTTAATTCCTCTCTTGGACATTATATCCAGACCACAGTTTCCCCTCCCTCCACTCCTCCCAGTTCCTCTCTTTACTATCCCTCTCCCTCATATCAACTCCTCCTCTGAAAGGAAAAGAAAAACAAATAGCAGGCTGCCCAGGGGTGTCCATTGAACATGGCCTAATAAGAGACAGTAAGATTGGGTACAAGGCCTCACATCACAACTGGACAAGCCAACCCGGTTGCCCAAAGGTCCCAAGGTCAGGCAAAAGAAAGACACCCCTCACTGCCATTGCTGGGAGTCTCACAAGAACACCAAGCTCCACAGATCATACATGCTATACAGAAGACCCATATAGGGTCTGTGTTTGCCAACTTCAGTTTCTATGAGCATCTATTGAGTCCCTGCTTAGTTGAATCTCATAGTGTCCTCTTCCCCTCTAGCTCCTACAATCCTCCTCCTCTTCTTCCTTCAGGGGTTCCCCTAACTCTGCCTAGACTTTGACTGTGGGCCTTTACATCTGCTCTCATCAGTGGCTGATGACAATGGGGCACTGATCTATGAGTACAGCAGAATTTCATTATTTTTGTTTGTTTTGTTGTTTCTGTTTTTGCTAGACCTGTTTGGTTCTCTTCTGGGGCTCCAGGCTGTCCTGCCTATGGTTGCTGGCCATCTAGGGAATGCCAGGTGTGAGCTCTCTCTCCTGTCATGGATGTCAAGTTAGACCAGTCATGGGTTGGCCATTCCCACAAGTTCTGCACCATCATCCCCTAGCATGTCTTGCAAGCAGAAAGATTGTAGGCTGAAAGTTTTGTGGCTGAGTTGATGTCCTGATCCCACTGCTGGGAGTCTTGCCGGATTGTAGAAGATTGCCAGTTCTAGCTCCATATTCTCCATTATTAGAAGACTTAACTAGGGTCACTTTTGTAGAAACTCCCTGGGGAGTTTCCATTGCACTAAGGTTCTAAATCACTCTCCCCAAAGTCCCCACCCCCAATTGTAGCCATCTCTCCCAGTACTCTCTCTCCCTCCCCACCTTTAATTCCAGCACTCAGAGGCAGAGGCAGACAGACCTCTGTGAGTTCAAGACCAGCCTGATCTACATAGTAAGTTCCAGAACAGCCAGAGCTACACAGTGAGACCTTGTCTCAAGAAGAAAATATTTTCTCAAGTTATAAATAAATAAATAAATAAATAGTTCAGAGAGATGGCTCAGTGGTTAAGAGCACTGACTGCTCTTCCAGAGGTTCCGAGTTCAATTCCCAGCAACCACATAATGGAATCTGATGCCTTCTGGTATATCTGAAGAGAGCAACAGTGTACTCATATAAGTAAAATAAGTCTTTAAAAATAAATGAATAAATATAGAAAGCTACTCACAGAAAGATAAGACAGGTAAGAATTCATGTGAGAATGTAAGTTGAGCATCTCAAAGGAAAGTTGTGTTTAACTTAGCAGTAGCCACATATACCATTTGGTAGATCTCAAGGTACAACTCTTAACAAAGATTAAGGAACTAACCAAGATGATCAGCTAAGAGCATTTGCTGCTCTTGCAGAAGAACCAAGCTTGATTTCCAGCTCCCAGGTGGAGGCTCAAAACCAGTTTCAGGGCCTCTGATAACCTCTTCTGGCCTCAGTGGGCATTGCATACCGGTGCTGTACTTACATACAGGAAGACAAAATACTCAAAACTAAAATTTGGAAACCACTACTTTCCCCCCAGTTTTTTACTATGTGTGATTTCAAGATATATGCACGTGTACTTTAGTTGGGATTCCAATCTGATAATCGAAAACCATGTTTTTTTTTTTGGGGGGGGGGCTTTTTTTAAAAAACCCTTGTAGCTAAGTTACAAGGAGATTAAGACACCTTTTATTGTAAATGTGATTTCTGGTAAGATTTCTAGAAGAATTGCAGGTTTACAGTTGGGAAAGGAGAAAGACCATATAGGCTTAGTTCATATGCATGATTAATTTGCTACTTTAATATATTTAGAAATGTCTTTATATAAAAGAAATAGTATGTCAGCAACCTTCACAATAAATGCTGTATTGGATTTCCTGGTTCTCAACTGCTAAAAGACTACAGTCTAATTCCAGAGTGGATATCTCTCTTCTTATGTTTCCTATTTTTCCCTGTCTTGATGACTCAGTGGTTAAGAACCCAGGCTGTTCTTCCAGAGGACCCAGTTTGATTCCCAGCACCTGCATGGCAGCTCTCACCACCTGTTACTCTAGTTCCAGTAGATATAACATCTCCTTCTGGCCTCCTAGTGGACCAGTCATGCACATAATGCCACACGTACATTCAGACAAAACACCATCCATGTAAATAACTGGAAAAACAAAATTAAAATTTTATTTTATTGTTTTCCTATCCCCTTTCAAGTTCTCCCTTTGAACTTTTGCTACCTCAGTCTTAAGAGTTATCAAGTCTGGGCCTTGAAATATGGCTTAGTAGGTAAGGGCACACACCCAGTACTGATGGTCTGGGTATGAGCTCTAGGATCCAGAGTAAGAGAGAACCATCTTCTACATGTTATATTCTGTCCCCCCATGCCTTTGCATACATGCACACAAAATAAATGAAAGTGTAAAATATGTATAGAAAAAGAGTCACTGAAGACTAAAGATCTGTTCTCTGTAGTTTATTTTATGCTGAGCAGGCATGTAGACTCACTCTGCCTATCCAGGGATCAAAAGTCTTTGTCTGATCTAAAGAATACTTGAGGAAGTCTGAACTCAGCAGGTCGAGAGAGTCATCATTCAGTGGAACTCTGAAAGAGGAGAAATCATTACTTGAAACAAAACACCTCCCTCCCTTTTTCCCCTCCCTCTTTCCCCTTCTTCCCCCTCCTCCCTTCTTTCTGCCAAGGTTAATGACTCCATTGTAATCAGAGACTGCACCAGTCTGGGAGTCAAGGGTGTGTCTATGTCCTTAGCAAAAATGGTAAATGTAGTTACCTTCAGGACAACCCATGAGGCTGTGGGGGGAAAAAACGCAGAAAGTGTAAATTCAAAAATATATAAACAGGATTTTAACTATGCAAAATATAAGGATGCAGTATGAATTATATGAGGGGCTTCACAGACCTAAAGCTAAAAACAAAAAGCAGAGGCAGCTACACTCTGAACCAGCTTGTCAGAAAGATATTGAGGCAGGAGATAGAGATTTGGGAAGTGGTGATCATAAGGCAAGATCCTACTGAGCTAAGTTTATTGTTTGTGCTTACAAAGGCAGGCAGATTGCTTAGTTCAAGGTCAGCCTGGGACCGAGCCACGATAGGCCCAAGTGTGGTGAGAATTGCAATCTCAGAGTGAGATCCCACCCAGCTATCTTATTGTCTCTGCTTAAAAAACCAGGCAGATTTCTGAATTCATTTGCAATTTAAAAAAAAAAAAAACAAAACAAAACCAAAACCATGTACTCGCTGTCTTTTCCTAAGAGTCAAGGGGCTAAAATTAAAAAATGCAGATTGGTGGGAGAATCAAAAAGGAGCCTAGGATGAACACTTGAATTGATATGTAAATGAAAGAGTGGGCTATCTGGTAATCTTCAGAAAGCTGTCTGTCTCTAGCAGAACACAAGTTACCAGCTTATACCCACTATTTGACTTCCAGTGGTTCTTTTCTCTGCTCTAGATTACCCCTTCTTCAAAACCCCTCCCCAAACTGAGGCTAGTCCTCCACATTTAAGTTTTTAACAGGTTTCAGGTTAGGACAACTTTAACTTTCTTAAAGACTTGAAGCTGGTAAAAACTCAGAAAGGATAGATTTTTAGTCTAGGGACAACTTAATTCAGTTTGAGTGGAGTGAAATTCTGTGTACATTGAGGTGTCAGCAAACACCCAAAGACATTTGTGTCCTGATAAAAAGCATCTGAGTAAAGTCTAACAGCCAGTCTCTTCATAAAGAATGTGCCACTCCATTTTCCAAGATTAAGGCAAGACAGTGGCACAGTATAACTTCTGTGTTATTACCAAGGCAGAACAGAAAAGGCATTAGGACTCTTACAGACTGTGGGCATCATATCTCTTCTCAGATAACATAACCACAAAGTCCCTTGGTAATTTTTTTCATCTGTGTATGACAACAGAATCTCAATCTATCAGCTTTATCCTTGCTGAGTAGCCCATGTCCTCTGTTTCTGTATGTGGTGGGCTTATGCTTATTTTTGGCACATAAATATATAGCTGTTAGTTATAAGCTGTTAGCTTATAACTGTTACAGTTTATAAGCACCCTGCATGCTTTACAGTGTATCAGGGACATTTAGGGACGAAATTCAGGGACAAAATTATGCCTTGCTATCCTGCCAAAATTTAGACTGTTTCCAAGGCTAGGGATAACAACAATAGCTCCTTTGGCTTTAGAGAATTTATATCAAATTGATCATTACACTTGTTTAGAAAGGGGTCCTTGGTTATCCATCTAAGGTAGAGAACAAAGTTCCAATTAGAAAGAAAACATTTTTATATGTTCTGTCAAGAACTTCTCAAGGTACTTTTCAAATGGTTGTCTACAGTGTCTTGAGATTTCACTGAGGAGCTAGAACAGCATCACGCCTCAGGGGGCAGCCATTACTAGAGCTGGAGAGCCATCTTCCATTTGGAGGATAAACATTGTTTTCTTAGAGCTATTTCCTTCCTTGAAGAGGGTACAAAACCTGCTTTTCGTTTGCTTTTGTTTGGTTGGTTAGTTTGGCTTGGTTTTAGAAAAGTGTAGTTCTTTTCCAGTGTCCTGGTTTCCCAGAGATATGGCAAGCATTGCTCTTAGAATTTTCTTGTATTAAGGTTTCTCTAATAGGGCCTTGTTTTGTTTTAATGTTTTTCTTTGTTCTAAGGCAATTTTATACATGTATATAATGCATTTTAGTCATTTTCACCCCCAATTATTCTCATCCCCTTCTGGATTCCACTGAACACTTTCTCCTAAACAAGTTCCTCTCCCACTTAAAATGTGTGTGCCTGCATTTATGTCTGTGTACATCATGCACACGCCTGGTGCCCATGGAGGCCAGAAGAGGGTGTCCGGTCCTCCAGAACTGTAGTTACAGTTGTGAGCCATCATGTGAGTGCTGAGAACCAAACCCAGGTCCTCCTCTCAACTGCTGAGTTCTCTCTCCAGAGACCCTTTCTCCTACTTGTGTGTCTTTGTTGTGTTTGTGCTTTAGTTTTGGTCTTATTTCTGTGATAAAATAGCATGACCAAGAGAGGGATCCATCACCAAAGAAGTCAGGGCAGGAACTTGGAGGTAGAACCAAATGAAGCAGAGCCATGGAGGGGTCCTGTTCGCTCACATGTCCTTCATGGCATTCTTATAGAATTCAGTACTACCTTTTCAGGGGTAGCAGAATCCCCTGTAGACCGACTATATCAATCACTAACCAATAAAATATACTACATATTTACCTATAAGCCATCTGATTAAGGCATTTTCCCAATTGAGGAACCTCTTCCCAGATAAATTTTTTGAAAACCAGCCAGGACAACTGACCCCTTGTCAACTTGACATACAAACACATCACTATTCAACAATACTCTTTCCTTTCTTGTGTATTCTCAAGACCTCGTGTTAGTATCAGTATCTAAATATAAAACACATAACTTTTAAAAGTCTTTAAAAATTCAAGCACTTTAATTAAAAGTTCAGTCTCTTTAAAACATCCAAACTTGTTCTCTTCTCTTCTTCCCTTGACCCTGACCCCTGTCTCATCCCTGTTCTATTAAACCTCTCCACATGGGAAAAAAAAAATCCAAACTCTTAATGTTCAAATTCTCATTAAAGCATTTGGTGTCTCTAAAATATCAAAAGTATCTCTTAGATCCCCAAATCTCTCTAAAATTCCAAGTTTTCTTTTTGTGGGCTCCAATAAAATGAAAATAAGCTAAATACTTTCTTACTTCGAGAGGGAAGAACCAGGGCATAATCACAATCAGTCAAAGCCAAACTCCAACAGAGCAAAAGGTTCAGTTCCTGACTTCTGGGTCCTTGCTCATGATCCTTTGGGCTCCAGAGGGCTTTGAAATGGTTCCATCTCTTTTTCTGTCTCCTCTGAAGCACACACGATTTGTCTCCTGTGTTCAAGATAGCTCCACACAATCTGTGTCCTTGATGTTTGTCCTATGGCACTGATATTTCCAAAATGTTGGTGTCTCTGCTGCAACAATAGCCTCTCTTGGCCTCTCTCCAGGAGCTCCGACCCTGCCACATGATACCAAGGCTCAACTTTTCTCCATTAATCCTAATGCTTCTTCTACAGCTGAAGCTGCACTTTGCCAGTGTCCTCTCCTGACCTCACCTGGTGCCAAACTCAGCTTCTCTCCATGACCCTATCATGCAGTCAAAACTACTAGCAACTGGGAGTACCTAGTTTCTCTACAAGCACAAGTTACTACTGCCTCAGCCCCTCTGGATCACAGCTTCTGTGTGCTGACCCTGTGGAAACACATCCTAGATTTCACTTCAGTGATGCTGTCTCTTAATCACAATGGGTTCTTCACAATGACCAACATCAACTGGCTCAACAAAGATTTCACTTTGGTGATTTTCATGTTTTCTCTCTCTCTCTCTGTCTGTCTGTCTCTCTCTCTCTCTCTGTCTCTGCCTCTCTCTCTCTCTGTCTCTGCCTCTCTCTCTCTGTGTCACTGCCTCTCTCTCTGTCTCTGCCTCTCTCTCTCTCTCTCATATATATATATATATATATATATATATATATATATATATATAGAGAGAGAGAGAGAGAGAGAGAGAGAGAGAGAGAGAGAGGTGTAGATAGATACATACATACATACATAGGTACATAGGTAGGTAGATAGATAGAATCTATCTCTCTAAAGATTTTCTTTTTTTAATTTATTGAAAATAGTATTTTTTTCTCATAATTTATCCTGATTATGACCTCACCTCCCTCTGCTCCTCCCAGTTCCTCCCCACCTCTCTTCCTACCTGGATCCATTCCCTTTCTCTCTTATTAGAAAGCAAACAGGCTTTAAAGAGATAATGAGATATGATTATGATATATGGTATATATCATATATCATATGATTGATTTGTGGTAAGACCCCGAGGAGTCTTAGCTCAGGAGCACGACCCACAGAACACAATTAAACGATAGACCGCTGTAATAACAAGAGGCTTCATCTTAATTCCATCCGTATGGGGTTGCTCATCCTCTCAGGGAGAGTCAACCCCGGATTTAAAAAGCACACATCTTTTATACTTTACAGCGGGCAGACTTCAGCAACAGCATGGGGTGGTGACGTCGCATTGGTGGGTTACAGTGACCTTTGGATTCATTGGATGAGGGGGTTTAGGCTGATGATGGGTCTTTTCCATGAGACTTGTGACTGTCAGCCAGCAAATTCTGTGGGGTTTGTCCTTGTTTTGTTTCTCAGAATTGGGTGATTTGAGCATGAGTTAATTATGAGTTAATTATGACATGTGTCAGGGCCCTATCGAGGGCTTTCTAGAGGGCCAGGTGGCTATCGGTCAGTATATTCTGTATACTCTGCGGTTTTTCTGAGAGTTACTCTGAGCCATTGTTTTTGTCAGCCACAGCCTTGAGATGACTGGAAAGTCTCTGAGCCTGACTTCAGCCATTTCTGAGTCTTTAGGGTCCCACAATATGATATATGGTATATGATATATGTATATGACAAAACCACATCAAAACTAGACAAACCAGAAGGAAAAGAGCCCAAAAAAGGGACAAGAATCAAAGACCGGCTAGTTTGCACATTCAGGAACCCCATACAGACATTAAACTAGAAGCCATAATATGTACACAGAGCGCCTGGTACAGACCTGCTTAGGCCTTGTGCATTTTGCCTCAGCCTCTGAGAGTTTATTTGAGCTTTTATCATGTTAATTTAGAGCTTTTTTTTTTTTTTCTCCGTGTCTTCCGTCCCCTCTGGCTCTTAAGACACTCCTTTTCCCAGGGTTCCCTGAAGCCAGTGGGGAGGGACTTGATAAAAACATCTCCTTTACAGTAGAGTGTTTCAAGGTCTCTCATTCTCTGCATACTGTCTGGCTGTGGGTCAGCAAGGTTCCACGGGCTTGCAGGAGGAAGCTTCTCTGAGGAGGCTGAGCAAGGCAGTGATCTACAAGTATAGCAGAATGTCACTAGGAGTCATTTTATTGCTGTTTTTTGTCTGTTCTTTATGAGAGTATTATTTGGTTTTAACTTAGGTCCCCGGGATATATAGTCTCAGGTTCTTGGTCACCTCGTGGGCCTTTAGAAATAAGTATAAATGTCACTAGGAGAACTTGGAATTCAGTACCTTGGGTTTTTCACATGTCTAATGTAGTTTGAAGGTGAATCTCATAAGATTTCCTGAAGACTGCGTGAATGTGTCCTCAGAAGACAGCATGTATTTGTAATGAAATAGGAATCTAAGACTTTATTGACCAAGCCAGCTCAGTCAGTCAACAGGTTCTCCAGTGCAGGAGTAAGAATTAAAAAAACAAACAAACAAACAAACAAAAAAACAACTAGACAACATTGTAGCATAACCCCAGCCAGTTCTGAGGCAGAGGTGGGTTTTCTTCCCCAATCTGTGTTTATACCATTTTGATTATGTAATAAGTAATAAGGTCAGTTCTAGGTTAAGGGAACAAGCAAGACAATGAACACACATAGTTAAGGAACAAGCCAGGCAATAAACAAAATGCTAAGATCACTGTTTCTAAGGGCTTATTGACATCTACTTCCCTGTCCTAGGCCAAAGTCATACTCTTGCCTGAAGCCTACTTCTTCATTCTAGCCTAAAACCAGATTCCTCTCTGAGCCTACTTCCCTGTCCTGACCCAAAGTCAAATTCCTGCCTGAAGTAGCCTGCTTCCTTGTCCAGGCCCAAAGTCAAATCTTGCTAAGCAGCCCCCAAAGCTCTCCACACTTTATCCCCTAAATTTTTGTAGTACAGGAAATGGTTGGAATCACCCGACAGGGTTCTTCTCATCCAGACTGATGCCATATAATTCACTCATCCATACAGGGGGTGGGGTCAGCAATAAGAGCTCTTGCTGCTTTTGCAGAGAACCTGGGTTCAGTCTCCAGCACCCACGTACATCTCATGAGTCCTGGGAATCCGACGCCTTCCTCTGGCCTCCTCAAGCAGCAGGCATGCACATGGTACACGCTTATATCTGTGTGCAAAACATTCATACACACAAAAGTACAAAATAAATCATATGACACATTGTTGTGTCAGAGGCATTTGGATAAAACCTGATTAGGTTTCCAATGGCCCATTCACTAAGGAAGAAAACATAAAAGTCTTTTTTACCAAGTTAAAGTCAGTAAATGTATATTGTTTTCTGAGATAGAATCATATGTATCCCAGATTAGCCCCACATTCAGTTTTGGAAACTAGATTTAAATATCTGATCCTCCTGCCTCTGTCTCCTAAGCGATAGAATTACAGGTGTGAGTCACCATGCCTGGCCATTTTTTATTATTACAAATAAATAGT
The DNA here is from genome assembly GCF_963924665.1 of Micromys minutus. Lineage (NCBI taxonomy): Eukaryota > Metazoa > Chordata > Mammalia > Rodentia > Muridae > Micromys > Micromys minutus. Next base: position 49,873,564 of record NC_137979.1, on the reverse strand, counting down.
TTTAGCTCTACACGTCAGTGTATCTAATTCTCACCTAAGTAATACTTACAATCTTTAGGTATTACAAGTTTTTAAAATCATTTTATTGGATATTCTATGTATTTACATTTGAAATGTAGGTATCACAAGTTTAATCAAACATATATACATATATATGTAATCTTTAAGTTTCATGTTTTACAATGGTTTTTTTCCTTATGTATATTTGAATCTTCTGGTTTTTGTCCTTTTCCCATTTTGGGAAAAAATCCTTTATTTAGTATAAAACTTTATTATTTAAAATCTTTTTTTTAATCTAAGATTTTTTTTTTTTTTTTTTGCTACAAATAGTTTTTTCCCCTCCTTGGGTTTTTAGGATTGAACCCAAGTCCTGAACATGCTAAGCAACTGCTCCACCACTGAGCTACACCTTCAGATTTTCTCCTACTTGTTATTTGAGCCAGGGTGTCAATCATGTGCCCAAGCTGGCCTTGAACTTTTTCTGTTGTCCACTCAGTTCTTGAACTGCAGTTCTCCTGAAAAAGTATCCTGAGCAGGTAGACTCACCAGTCCAGCAAAAACACACTTTCTAGGGCTAGAGGGGTGGCTGACTCAGCAGTTAAGAGTGCTTGTTGCTCTCCCAGAGGACCCAAGTTTGGGGCACATCACCCAAGTCACATCGCTCACAATTGTGTGCAATTGCCTCTTCAAGAGACTCTGAAGTCAGCGGCATCTGCAGGCACTTACACGCCTGTGACACACAAGCACAGACAGAGGCACACGCACATTATCAGACTGGCTTGGGTTGAAGAAGGCTATATGAGAGTGAAACATCCTAAAGTTTCTGCAGTGATGAGGTTCACCTGAGTAACAGCACCAACAAAAAAGATTTATCCGGACAAATCAGTGGCTCATTACATTATATAGTTGGATTTATTTCACCTTTAGACTGGTAAAATTAATTTGCTTTTTTCTTATGATTGAGCTTGAACATAACGTTTTTATTATATTGACTTAGCAGTATATATGTCTCTGTATACTAGCATTAGATATGTCATATGATATGTTTAAATAATAAAGTCTCCCCCAAAAGGCTTAATTGAAGTTCATTTCTAAGTAAGCATACATATAAATTTAGTTCAAATTTCTTTTAATTCAGTAAAACTAATAAATTAAATTTTTGGTAAGATAAAAATGTTTCTCTGCTGTTAACACATTTTAAAATATTCTCATTTTAATTCACTTGTTCATATTTGTGACTCTGCATACATAATTACAACTGTCAGAGGACAACTTGTGGGAGTCCATTCTTTCTTGGGGATCTAACTAAGGTTAGCAGACATGGTCACAATCATCTTAGCCCTTTGAACTACCTTTATTGTACCCCCTCCCCCCGACACACACACAAAATAAAACACCACAAAAAATACAAAAATTAAAAAAGAAAAATGAAAAGAACATTTAGTTATTAAAAAAAAGAAATGATTGAGATCTAAACCTAGGCCTTTGTGCACAGCACTGAGCTATACCACTAGTCCTGATAATTACTCTTGGCGTAGGGTAGGTTGAGACAGTGACCTTGGAGCCTTCTGACCAATTTTAAACAATTAAGAGGGTCTTATTGTGTCGCCCTGTGGAGTGCTGAGATCAAAGGTGTGCACCATCACACCTGGCTCTCACAGCAAGTTTTTAAAGAAAAGTAATTTGAAATTAATCGTTTAGAGATACATTCCTTAATGACCAATGTCAAATCTCTTTTATGAGGAAGTAACATTTGGAGTGTACAGTGTTAGAGGAGTCTGGTCCTCTTTACTTAAAGAGGATGCACAGACACAACTACAAGTGTGCAAACAGAAACCTCAAAAGGGCTAACATACTAACAATTCTAGTTGGGTGCTACCCGCTTAGTAAAATGTTTTCTTTAGCTTTGCATCTTAGAAGGCTTATATAACACACATAAATTTTTTTTTAAAAAGCCAGTAACAATTTGTGTTGATGAAAACAGGAGAAAGTAAACATTCAGGCAGTTGAGATGCAAGGACCTCAGAACACAAACGCAGTGCCATGTTCTTATCTTCACCAGAGGTCAGAAATGCTAAAATTACTTAGGAACACTGGATACGGTTTGTTAGTTTTCCTCTCATTATAGACAGCAGTGAGTTCAGCTGCCTGGAGACTAAACAGGAGGGCAGGACTTAATTTCGAATCCAGACATAGAGCACCTAGAGGCAGATGGCTATCTCCTGGGTGGGTCACCTGCACTGAACAACTCATACCTCAATCTGGTAAGGCTTTGATGACCCCTAGATCAGGCCTTTCGGAGTAGGAAGTCATCTGTGGGACCTGTGCTTACAGGAGCTCTGCTTGCTCCCTAAAATTTTTTCTCCCTTCTCGAGCAATTAATTTCTGCATGCATCTGTGTGTGCGTGTGCACATTTGTGTGTGTATGTATGCAGATCATTTCTTAACTCTTAAGCTCTCACCCGTGAACCTGTAATAAAATCTCTTCTAAAAATTCATCTTCCTGTTGCCCATGAAAACCATTCATTGACTTCACTAGAAAAAGGGTCCAGAAACCACTGGCTTGTGGTGGCTTTGGTTGCCATTGGCTGACTGGGAATTTTGCCCCAAATTAATGATCATCTGAGATGAGAAAACATTTGTCACACTCATAAGGACCTTCGCTTTGTCCTCAACTTCTCTGATTACTATAACTATAAAAAGAGTTCTTTAAATATTAACTTAGCTTCTACTTTTAAAGCAGTTTATCATCTTTGAATCAGTGGCATAATGGCTGGGCATATATGTTCCTCCTGGGAAATATACCATTTAACATGAAAATATATCGGTGCTCTTGGGGGGAAAAAGTCTTAAATATTTCACTTTGAGGTGGGAAAGACATATTTTAAACATACCTACAAAATTATTCCTTATTCCAAAACACCGGCAAACTTTTGGTCTATTTTGGTGTTTATAACTTGGGATTGTTTATGATTTAAAAAGAGCAGGAAGTTAAAGAGCCAGACTAGAAAGGCATCTTGAATCACCCGCCTCCCCCCTCCCCCCTTCCGCTCCCTGTTTCCCCACCCCCACCGGCCCCCGAGTGCCTGGATACTTTCTTTTGAAGTCGGCCCCACGAAAACAAAGGACTGTGGATGAGACCTAAATCCGGATTACAGTTGGTAGAGCTTCTCAGCCTGGGTAATGGACACTTAGGTCCTGTCACGTAGAAGGTTCCCTTCACAGTGCAGAATCCACTTAGTGACGCTTTTGTAACAAAGGTGTCCTGTCATAAAGGGCGGGGCAGGGCAGCCTCAGTTGCCAAGGCTCCCTGAGGTGAGGGGTCTTTCCTCCAATTTACCTCCTGCCAGCGCACTCCAGTATTGTGGATTGCCTCCACGCTACGTGTCATGACCTTACCACATGCCATGACTCCACTGGGCTTCTGCTTCTGCTCCCCAAGTCTTCTCCTCACCGGACAAGTTTTGCTGGTGGTGACGCAGGCGGATCGCATTACGGAGTGGGTCCAGAACCCAGTTCGTTTGACTTCAGAGCCCCGGGTACGGAACAAACTCCGGTCTTTGCACCCTTCTGATCAACCACCCAAATCCCTGAAAGTTCGTACATCCCAAGCAGGCGCGGGGACCTTTGATTACCTGGGCTCCTCTGCTCCCTCCCAGATGTTCTACCCACCTCGGGAATTAATGGACAGTTTTCTTGCATTACAAGCTGCGGACACCTCTATGGAGCCTCACCCAGAGTCAGATCAGTTCACTGTTCCAAATCAGAGCTTGGCCAACCAAATGACTCCACCCAGGAAGCTGCTGGAGAACATTTTAAAGCTAAATGGGGATCAGAATCAGTCTCCACAATTCCAAAGTATTTCCAGTCTAGATCAGGATGCAGATGACCAGTTATTTGAAATACCTGTTCCGTCACTAGACCGTGAGAGTTCGAGTGTAACAAAGCTCATAGCTTCACCCCGGAACTTAAAAAAAGACCTATTTCTGCACAGGTCACTTGCTAAGGAGGTTGTTAAAACTACAAAACAATTTGCAAAATCTCAACTCCAAAAAAGTACTTTGGAGGATGAGTATGGGGATCTAAATATGAATGAAGCTTATTCTAACAGCTTACCTCTGCAATCCCAGGCAGACAAAGAGGAGCCTCCAGAGCCTTCTGAGCAGATTGAACAGCCTGAATACCAACTGGAGGCACAAACTCAAGATTCAGAGAATCTTGATATGGTCCAAGAAAGCCCAGGTGATCTCCCACTACTCCCTGAGGAAGATGAGCCTTCAGTCCAGAAGGAAGAACCAGTTCGACATCATTTTGCTTCTGGGAAAGTTGCAGCCTTAAAGCATTCTGACATAAATGTTCCCTCTCCAAACAGAAATGAAGCCCACCACTCCAAGTTGCCAAACGTCACAGTGAGGCCTGTAGATCTGGAGATTATATTCATTTCAGAGGCAGATAAGGAAACCCAACATATTGTGAGCTGGCAGCAGGCCCCAGGCCATCTTCCAGCAAGTCCTGAGGAGATAGGACCTTCATCATCAACCCAACAAGATACCCTGCTACAGTTCTCAGAGGATCCTGAGGAGATGGAACCTTCATCAACCCAACAGGAGGCCACAGCTCCAAATCCAGAGCTCTCTGAGGAGTTGGAACCTTCATTAGCCAGACAGGAGGCCCTAAGTGAGTCTTTAGAACTCCCTGGAGACCTTGAAACACCTGGTAGCCAGTTAGAAGTTCCAGCACTGCCTACAAAGCCCACTGACGAAGTCAATCCTCCAGTTGAGCAAGAGGCTACATTCCCAACTCCAGAATTCTCCATGCTGAGTCTAACTGAAACTCCAGCAGCAACCATTCCACATCACAGTAGGAAGCAAGTTCACCATTATCCTTTGCCCATGATTACAGGCAAACCTGCAGATGTGGAAGCTACAGTAACTTCCAAACCTTCTAAGGAGGCTGAGAAATCTCCAGTTCCGAAAGAGACTTCAACTCAGACTCCAGGTCTTCATGTGAAAGCCGGACATTATAGCCTAGAACAGCAGCCAGCCGAACTTTCTGAATCTTCCGGAGAGGTTGAATCACTGGAAAGGTATCTGGAATCCCCAACTCATCTAGATGAAGATGAGGAAGAGGAGGATGAGGAGTCTTTTCTAACCCAACAGGACACCCCATCACAGCATCTAAGTCCTTTTCTGGAGGGTAAATCTTCTGTTGAACTACAGCAGCCAATTCGACCCTCTGAATCTCCTGGAGAAGTGGGATTAGGTTCTGGAAACCAGTCAGAAGCCCTAGTTACACCTGCAGAGCTTCCTGAGGAAGTCAAGTCTCCAATAGAGCAAGAGGCTCCACTTCAAGCTCCAGAGTCCCCTTTTGAGACTGCAATTGAAATGCCACCAATCCATGAAGTTTGGCCAGCTCCAAATAAAGCACACCATTATCATTTACCAAATGTTACAGTTAGACCTGTGAATTTGGCGCTTACTTTAACTTCAGAGCCTACCAAGGAGATTGAGTCTTCTCTGGCCCAGCAGGACTTCCCAGTGCTTCCTTCAGAGTATACTGAAGAGGAAGATTCTTTTCTCTACGATCAAGAACAGCTGGTTCAGCCTTCTGAGCTGGAAAGTCTAACTCAAGCCACAGAGCGTCATCGATTGACAATTTCACCCTCAACTCACCATCAAACTCACCATCCGAGCTCGCCCACTACAATTATTAAACCTCCAGATGTGCAGCTCTCCATAACAGAAAATCCCAATGCAGAGGAAGAACCTCCTCCGGTGCTTCATAAGGTTATGGGTAAACCAATTGCAGTTTTAGACAAGGGTGGAAACACGTCTACAATTCAGCATATAGATCTAGCTATAACTCAAGAGCCTTCTGAAGAAGGTGAACTCTTGTCAAATCAAGAGGAGGCTCCAGTTCAATCTGCAGAACCTGTTCAGTATGAGAAGCCTTCTCTAAGCCAACAGGAAAGCACAAATGAAAATCCAAAGCTCCTAGAGGAAGTTGAACCTTCTTCGGCCCAGCAGGAGACCCCAAAGAATCCTCTAGTGTTCCCTAATGAGATGATAGTTCAACCTTCAGCTCACCCTGAGGCAACAGGTCCTCCCCTGATTCATACTCGGCTTCACCCTCCTGCATCACACAATGTCACAGCTAAGCTTGTAGAGTTGACTAATGAGGTTGAAACTTCAAGGCAACAGGGACTTGAACCTTCAGAAGACAAGCAAGAAGAAGTTTCAAGTCAGTATCCAACACTCCCTGAAAATCAAGATTCTTCAGTTTATCAAGGGGTCCTAACCCATCTTCCAGAGGAAGTTTCTTCGGGTCAGCAGAGTAACTTGTCTCCACCCCTAACCCACCCTCCGGATGTGCATTTTTTACCATTTCAGCAAGAACTCCCAGAGCAGCCTCAAGAACCACCCAAAGAGGGTTTCTTTCTTTCTCCAGTGGCAGATGCCCTGTTCTTGTCACCTGACGATCTAGAAGCAATGTTCAGATATAAGCACTCAAGACTGCATAAAACCACAGTTACACACTTGAACCAAAAACATACCAGCACTCCACGGTCCCCCATGGAAGTTGAATCCCTTCAGGTTCAGGAGGAGGACGTAGTTCCTATACCTATAATTCCCACTGAACAAACTGAATACTCACCGGACCAATTCAAATATCCTTCCTATACACCAGAATTCCCTGAAACTCAATTTTCTCAGCAATATCCCATGGCTCAGAAAACAGACCTCCATGAAGAAGCATATCCTTTTCCTACTAAACAGAGAGGCCCATATCTACCTTCCAATTCCATTATGGGTACAGAACCTTCTCCAGCTCAGCATATGAGCTTCGTTCATGAAGACCTCACTGAGAATGTAGGACCACCTCCAGTGCTACAGCCCACCACTGCACAGGCTTCAGAACCTCCAAAGGAGATAGTTTTTTCTCCAACCCAGCAAGTGGTCCTAAAGCAGCTTCCAAAGTCAATGAACAATATTGTAACTTACCCTCCAACACAGCAAATGACAGTCCCAACACCAGGTCAGATTCGAGTGGAGTATCCAAAAGCACCCACTGTCTCATTACAGGCTTTGGACTTGGACCTCACCATGACTCCACAAAATATTCTAGAGGCCGATCACACTACAGAACCAAAGAGGACACCTCTTCCAACACATCCTCAGGAGACAGTTCCATATCCAACTGAAGTCACAGATCAACCTATGGGTCTGGGACTTACCATAACTCCACAGCCAACTCCCAAGGAACTTCCTCTAACTGTGCCAGAAGTCACAACTCAGATTACAGAACCTCCTAGAGCAGTTGTGACTTCAGCCCCTCTATATCGGAAGATGACAGTTCTAACACCAGGTCAGGATCGAAATGAATATCTAGTTGCACCCACTGTCTCATTTCAGCCTTTGGACCTGAAACTCACCATAAGTCCAGAACCTACAAGAGAAGTTCACCATTCCACAACCCCAAAGGAAACTACAGTTCCTCCTCCAGCGCCCCCTCAGGTGACACTTCCACAAGAGTTTCACATTCAGAATCTATACCCAAGTGAAGTTACAGTTCAACCTGTGGATCTGGAACTTACCATAACTCCACAGGAGACTCCCGAGGAACTTCCTCAGACTATGCCAGAGACCACAGCTCAGATTACAGAACCTCCTAGAGAAGTTTTAGCTCCAATATATCAAGAGGTAACAGTTCCAATACCAGGTGAGGATCAAGCTGAGTATCCAACTTCACCCACTGTCTCATTTCAGCCTTTGGACCTAGAACTCACCATAAATTCAGAGCCTACAACCACAATGAAGACTACAGTTCCTCCTCCAATGAACGTACAGGTTCAAATTCAACATTCGAACCCAAATGAAGTCACAGTTCAACCTTTGGGTCTGGGACTTACCATAACTCCACAGCCAACTCCTGAGGAACTTCCTCAAACTATGCCAGAAACCACAGCTCAGATTACAGAACCTCCTAGAGAGGTTTTAGCTCCAATATATCAAGAGGTAACAGTTCCAATACTAGCTGAGGATCAAGCTGAGTATCCAACTTCACCCACTGTTTCATTTCAGCCTTTAGACCTAGAACTCACCATGAGTTCAGAGCCTACAACCACAATGAAGACTACAGTTCCTCCTCCAATGAATCTACAGGTTCAAATTCAACATTCGAACCCAAATGAAGTCACAGTTCAACCTTTGGGTCTGGGACTTACCATAACTTCACAGCAGACTCCTGAGGAACTTCCTCAAACTATGCCAGAAACCACAGCTCAGATTACAGAACCTCCTAGAGAGGTTGTAGCTCCAGTTCCACTATATCAAAATATAACAGTTCTAACACCAGGTGAGGATCAAGCTGAGTATCCAACTTCACCCACTGTCTCATTTCAGCCTTTGAACCTAAAACTCACCATAAGTTCAGAGCCTACAACCACAATGAAGACTACAGTTCCTCCTCCAATAAATCTACAGGTTCAAATTCAACATTCGAACCCAAATGAAGTCACAGTTCAACCTTTGGGTCTGGGACTTACCATAACTCCACAGCCAACTCCTGAGGAACTTCCTCAAACTATGCCAGAAACCACAACTCAGATTACAGAACCACTCAGAGAGGTAGTATCTCTAGCCCCTCTATATCAGAAGATGACAGTTCCAACACCAGGTGAGGATCAAGCTGAGTATCCAACTTCACCCACTGTCTCATTTCAGCCTTTGAACCTAAAACTCACCATGAGTTCAGAGCCTACAACCACAATGAAGACTACAGTTCCTCCTCCAATAAATCTACAGGTTCAAATTCAACATTCAAACCCAAATGAAGTCACAGTTCAACCTTTGGGTCTGGGACTTACTATAAATCTCCAATCTACTCCTGAGGAACTTCCTCAAACTGTGCCAGAGACCACAACTCAGATTACAGAACCTCCTAGAGAGGTTGTAGCTCCAGTTTCACTATATCAAAATATAACAGTTCTAACACCAGGTGAGGATCAAGCTGAGTATCCAACTTCACCCACTGTCTCATTTCAGCCTTTGAACCTAAAACTCACCATGAGTTCAGAGCCTACAACCACAATGAAGACTACAGTTCCTCCTCCAATAAATCTACAGGTTCAAATTCAACATTCAAATTCAAATGAAGTTACAGTTCAACCTTTGGGTCTGGGACTTACCATAACTCCACAGCCAACTCCTGAGGAACTTCCTCAAACTATGCCAGAAACCACAACTCAGATTACAGAACCACCTAGAGAGGTAGTATCTCTAGCCCCTCTATATCAGAAGATGTCAGTTCCAACACCAGGTCAGGTTCAAGATGGGCAGTCAACAACACTTCAGCTCACGGATCTGAAACTCACCATAACTTCAGACTCCACTGGAGAGGCTGAACATTCTACAACCCTGGTGATGACTACAGTTCCTTCTTCAAACTACTCTCAGATGACACTTCTGGAACAGACTGTTTTTCAGCATACAAACCCAGCTGAAGTCACAATTCAATCTTGGGATATGGCACTTACCATAACTCCACAGACTGATACTGGGGAAGAACTTTCTCAAACTACACAGGAGAGCACAACTCGGCTTATAGATCTACCAGAGGAAGCTGTAGCTCAAGCCCCAGTCTATCAGGAAGCGACACTTGCAACATCTAGTCAAGATGCAGTTGAGTATCCAACTTTACCCATTATAACATTTCAGCTTTTGGACCTGGATCTCACCATACATCCGGAGCCTGCCAGAGAGGCTCATGATTTTACAATCTTGAAGGAGACTATAATTTCTCCTCCAAAGTACTCTCAGGTGACACTTCCAGAACAAGTTTACACTCAGTATCCACACACAAGTGAAGTTACATTTCAACCTTTGGATCTGGAACTTAGCATATCTCCAAAACCTACTCATGAGGTAGAACTTTCTCAAACTGTACAGGAGACAAAAACACAGCTCTCAGATCCAACTAAAGAGGTTGTCACACCAGCACCTTTGTACACAGAAGTGACAGTTCCAACACCAGGTCAGGATAAAACCGAGTATCTAATACTGTCTGCTGTCTCATTTCAGCCTTTGGAACTGGGACTCACCATAAGTTCAGAGCCTACAACTCCTCGTGAAACTACAGTTTCTCCATCACCGTACCATCAGACGACACTTTCAGAACAAGTTTCTATTCAACATCCAAATATAACTGAAGTTACAGTTCAACCTTTGGTCCTGGAACTTTCAGTAATTCCAAGTCCTAATCTAAATGTTGAGACCTCTCCACATATACAAGAGATCCTTCCTGAACCCGAACAGCCACAAGAGGAGGTTGCAGCAAAAGCTCCAGTGTTTTATGAAATACCACCAATTCAGGATCAAACTCAGAATCTGGTTTCTTCTAACATCACAGTTCAACATGTAAAAGTAGAGCATGATCTAGCTACAGTATCCAGTAGAGAGACTCAACTTTTGACAGCAGCATATAATATTACAGCTCTTTCTCCACAGTACCATGAGATGATTCTTCCACTTGAAGACCAGCATGGAAACCCAACTCAAGTCACAATTCATCCCTCACACCTAGAATTTCCCATGACTCCACAACTTGCTACAATAGTTAAACGTTCTGCACCAGTTCAGTATAAAGAGTCACCTGAGGAAACTGTAACTCAATCTCCAGTATACCTCAATGTGACAGTTCTAGCGATTGTTCATGGTCAGTCTCAGAATCCACACTCAAAGGCTACACAATCTAAAGTCTCAGCAACCACTCATCCAGAGACTACATATTCTACAGTCCCAACAACCATGTCCCCTCCTTTACACTATAAAGTCATACTTTCACAATCAAAGCAGATTCAGACTCAGCAGCCAAATCTAACTGAAGTCACAACTTGGTCTTCACCCACAACCCAACAATCTTCCACAACACCACAGTCTGTTACACTAGTAAGCCCTTCTGCACCTGTGCTTAGGACCATAGCTCAGCAAATCCCAACCGGCATAATGCTTGAACCTATGGGTCTTGACCCTACCGTAACTCCATATGCTAGGAATTTTAATACAGAAAGAGAATTAATTTTTCAAATGAAACCAAATATCTCTACGAGCCCCAACTTATGTGACTTCTGCTTGTGTGAAAATCACACACTATTGTGTATTCATCTCAGCCCAATGCGAAAACTCCACCAGGTGCCTGTACCAACGCCTAACACCTACAATGGCACCCTAACTGTTTTGTAAGAATCATCTCTTCTTATTTCTGTTTTGTGTTCTGCTTGATGTGGCAACCTTTTCCTCAAAGCCTTACTGAAGCATCCTTGTCACCCCAACCAACACTGACTGACTTCCTGCTCTCACCTTTACTTGTGAAGTCAGCTTCTTACTACAGTCCCCTTCTCTGGTCTTTCCTGGTAGCCTCTTCCATATTTGTTTTTATTTAGCCCCATTATGCAATTATAACTGGCTCTCCCGTTTCTTCACTCCAGCCTCTTTATAACTATTCTCATTAGTGAGTATGCAACAGAGAGGTAGGAATAGATTCCAGAGCTGGGTTCCCGCGGCTGGACCCCAGGTCTTTCATGTGGTATCTCTACAGCTCTAGGAAGTGTACTTAGCTGTGAATGAACTTCCTCACCTGTAAAATGGGGAATCTGCTATCTACTCTTTTATAGGATTGTTGTAAGGCTTAGTTGGCTATGTGGAATTCTTAATCTTAGTTCTTAGCATACATGAGTGTTAGCTAATAGTTGCAATCTCTGTTATATTCAGAAACTTACTTTGTCCTAGGATATATAATCTTTTGTACACAACCTGAAGCTAAGAATTGTGAGAGTCACATATGTGTGTTGTATCTAGAACGTGAAAATGATAGAGGAGACAAGAGAACAGTAAACCTTGACCTGTGGCTCAAAGGATGTCTCTAATTATTGAACCATAAAATCAGAGCACAACCTAGGCAAAGGCATGATTATAAGAAAGATGGGGATTTAGACAAGTCAGATTAAAAAACAAAGATTGTTTAAGATCTGGAATATCAACTATAGGATTTAGGAAGTGACACAAGGGGACACGAAAAGCCATCGGATGTTTTCAGGAAAGAAAAAACTTAAGACAGAAGAATTTTTTAAAAAACAAATGAAGACGGAACAGTAGTGTAATTTAGCCTGCAGTTTCTGGGATCATGGGTGTGTTCCACCATTCTCATAGCGTGGACCATTTTAAAATCCGTAGATACAGTGGCCTCCAGGTCTTCTGCCATGACTGCCCATAAGAAAAAGAAGTGACTGGTTAAATTTAGAGTTGGGCTCTAGAATCTACAACACAGAGAGGAGTGGAGTGTGAGCCCACAGGTTAAAAGCTCACCTTCTGAGGAAATGTCTCGCTGCTTACCCCAGTAGCCTTATATTCTTAACTTGCTCACTTGGAAAAATGAGAGATCCGCTGTCCTTTGCTTTTCACTGAACACCTCCACGAGGGTGTGATGATTTCTACTGATTCTGCCCATTCTTTTTCTGTTTATTCAAGTATATGAATTGTTTCTTCACAGAAATTTCCACGGAAATGTTATTTCTTACATTGACAAAAATGTATGGAAAGCATACCGTTGGGCTGAGAAACTGTGAGTATATTTTCTCCAAATATAAATATAAAACCAAGGAACAAACAAAGAAACAAAAACCACTAGACTCCAAGTTCCTTCTTAGTCCAGGTGTTTTTGAGGCAAATACCCACTCGACAAGGTATTTCCTCTTCCCAAACCAAATCAAGCCATACTGACTGAATCTCTCTGGCAAATTTTGTGGTGACTAAGTGTCTCAGGGAGAACAGTTGCCTAGCACGGCACATGAGGCCATAAGTTCAAAACCATCACTTCAGACAAAAAACTGTTTTCCATTTTATTTTGTGTGCATTTGTTTGAGCGCACCAACCCAGAGCATGTACATGGAGGTCAGAGAACAGCTTGTAGAACTTGTTCTTCTTCTACCATGTGGGCCCAGGGGATTGAGCTGAGGTTTCAGTCTTGACAACAAGTCCCCGTTCCCTTGAGGTTTTTGCTGTCCAACTTTTTAAATTAAATGTTATGGACTCTGACTGAAAGCACTGACAATTTAAACTTGTCTCTCATGCAGAAGTCATCAGTGACAGCATTTGGGTTGTTTTTGTCTTCTTGAGACAATGTCTCTCCATGTCATCTTGGCTGGCCTGAAACTCACTTAAGTGGACCAGGTTGGCCTCAAACTCAAAAAGATCTGCCTGCCTCTGCTTCTTGGGCACTGATTTAAAGGTGTGCACCACTAGCCCTGGCCTATGATTACATTCTTAATGGATATAAATTAAATATCAGATATAGAGAAATCTCCCTTGTGCTCTAAGTTTTCACCACAGGGGTGACGTGTTAGTTCTGTTTTGCGGTGATAAAGACCATGAACAAAAGCTACCAGAAGAGGAAGAGTTTATTCCATCTTACAGTTGTAATCTGTCCAGAGAGGAGTTCAGGAGCTTGAGGAAGGAACCTGTCCGAGTCAGGAATTGAAACAGAGGCCATGGAGGAAGACTGCTTCCTTCCTTACTCCTCCTGGCTTGGGAAGTTTGTTTTCTTGTTCATCCCAGGCTCCCCGCCCAAGGATGACATCATCCATACTGGGCTGGACCTCCATGCATCAATAATTAATAAAGAAAATGCCCAACTTGCCCACAGTGAAGCCATCTTCTCAGTTGAGATCTCCTCTTCACAGATGGCCCTAGTTTCTGTCAAGTTAAAAATAAACTAACTGGAATAGGTAACTGTTACTGTGATTTTGGTATATATCCTTCCAGACATATTTTCATACAGAAAAATAGATGTGTCACAAATTCCTTTTTCACTTGTACATAAATGATGACATCCTGCAACTTGATATTTTCACTGCATGATATGGAAAGTTACTTTTTAACATGTTATTCTATTTATTTCCAGTACTGCATAATACTGTGTAGTGTGTACACATCAGTGAGAATTTAGTATTACCCTGCTGATGTTTAGAGACTTTCTGGTTTCTCTGCTACATGTCTGGCTGTAATAAATGTCCTGTATGCCTTGGACAAGTGTTTCCATAGACCAGATATCCAGAAATAGAACCTTTAGGGTGGAAACCACTGTGTATATGAAATTTTAATTGCCCTAAAAATAAGTAGTGCCAATTTATGCACTAGGCAATAGCACGTGACCGTGTGTCTCTCTTCACCCCATTTCACCACCCATGTTCTCCGCTTGTTTGATGATTTTTGATCCAGGTTACCTTTTGATTTTCCAGAATTCTCAGTGAAAATCACCTGACTGAATTACATAAGGATTCATTCGAAGGACTGCTATCCCTCCGGGTTTTGTAAGTTAGTTGAGCATATCTATTTGTAAGTTATGAATTATCTGTGGATGGATTAGATACTAACATCTCTTCAAGCAGCAACATTGTGCAATTATTGACTAGGTTTGGCAGTGCTTGCCTATAATCCCAGCACTGAGGAGGTGGAAAATGGGAGGATTGCTGCAAATTGGAGATCTGCGTGGTCTACATAGTGTGTTTCATACCTGCCAGGGCTGCTTGGCAAGAGCCTGGCTCTAAGAACAGGATAAAAGAAAATCTGCAGTTCTGTCAGTCTGTGGGTGTGTCAGTCTGTCTCTAACATTAAAATGCCTTCTATGCATTTTAAATTTCCTAAATCATTTTCCACACGACCATTGTTTTCTAAGGCATATGCTTCTATTTAGATCTTGCCGTACCTCGATCAAGTCTGGTCCATGTTCTCAATTACTGTAGCCCATGAGTTGAGAGTGCTTTGATGCTCTTACAGGACTTGTGCACATTGATGTGACAGGGTGCCTGATGAGAACAACTTAAGGAGGCAAGATTCATTTTGGCCCTTCATCTCAGAGGTTTTTAGTTCGTGACAGCTAGCTCCATTGTTTCTGGGCCTATGGTGAGGCAGAGCATGATGCTGGAAGGCTGTGGTAGAGCAAAGCCTCAGGAAGTGTGAAAGAAGAAATGCCCAGCAATAAGACATGCCCCTCACGCACCTGCTCCCTCCAGCCAAGCACTGCCTTCTCCTGACACATTCAGGAAGGGACTCACCAGTGAGTTAATTCATAGATGACCTTAGTGTCTTCATGATCAATAGACCCCAGCTAAGAATCAAACCTCCAGCATATGCTTTCTTGTTTTCGGGCGGGGGGCGTGGAGGGAGTGGAGGGTTTTACTTTATATCTAAACCATTAACAGGGCTAAAAATAAGAGAACCAATAAATATGTGCAACATAAACTATGTGTGACCTGCACAATCTAAAATGTTTGCCAATCTAGCCTTTACCAGGAAAAAAAGGCATAGTAGAAGGAATTAATTCTTCAAGCTATCACATCTGAGATTAGAGAAGAGCCACCTGCATTAACTTGAAGGGGTGTGTGTGTGTGTGTGTGTGTGTGTGTGTGTGTGTGTGTTTACATCTTTGTTTAGTGTGTGTGATTACATCTTTGTTTAATGTGTGTGTGTGTGTGTGTGTGAGAGAGAGAGAGAGAGAGAGAGAGAGAGAGAGAGAGAGAGAGAGAGAGTTCTTGTCAGAGACAGGTGTGGAGATCCGATGACAACTTGCAGGATTTGGTTCTCTCCTCCCACCATGGGGGTCTTGAGGGTTGGACTTAGGACATTAGTCTTAACCATGGGTGCCCATATTCATTAAGACATCTCACCAGCCCCAGACAGGTCTCTTGGGGGAAAATATGCTAGGCACTAATCACAAGAAAGGATACAAAAGTTAAAAACCTGTCAGAGGAATGCTCATGACCTTCTGGAGATTTGAATGCCCGGCCCAGGTACCACGATGAAGACCACAGCACTGTAGCCGTGCTTGCAAACAGCCAGGAGCCTCACTGCATCACCCAGAAATGCTAGAACTGTGTCCTAGTGTCACTCCTCAGTGACAGTTACTGAATCAGCAAGAACGAAGTCCAGTCTGTCTTAAGAAGCCTAGTAATTACCTAGTAATTTCAGAACTCAGGGGGCTGAGATAGGAGAACTGGGAGTTCAAGGGCAGCCTAGCCTACATGAAAAGACACATAAAAAGTCATATAATCTTTCAAAATGACTAACTCCAGAACCTATCAAGAGCTATAGTTTTATTTTATATATTTAAATATCCTAAAGGGTGAGACTCTTGGCAGACGGATGGACTGAGGAAGTGGCTCTAAAATATTCAAATTCAACTGTTTCGAGCTTAGACAACAACAGTGTATTTTCTATTACCAACTCTAAACTTTATTAGTGATACTTGCTAGATATCTAACAGCTAAACAAAGTAATATTTCTCCTTTGTGTTTCCTAGAGATGTATCTTGCAATAAAATACATTACATCGAAAGAAGAACATTTGAGTCGTTACCTTTTTTGAAGTATATGTAAGTTACAATTATAACCCCTTCATATCTAAATTCCAATCCCCCTTTGTGACTTCCAACTTTGCTAGTAGAACTCAATAATAAGCTAGACTCAAAAAAGACAAATGTTGCATTTTTTATTTGTTTTGGTACCTGGACAAACCTAGGGTCTTGCTCTTGCTATTCAGTGCCCTCCCAGTGAGCTACATTCCTAGACTTATGTGTATACTGGAAGTGGAAGATGCACCATGAGCATTGAAAGGATGGAGAATAATGGAATAAAGTTAAACCATCACGTTTCCTCAAATTCGGGCAATCACCATGTGTGTGTGCGTGTTCATGTGCACATGCGTGCATGTGCATGTGCGTGCGTGCGTGTGTGCTCGTGCATGTATCAGGAGAGAGAAGGCCAGCAGAACAGGATGGAGTTAGTAGGACAGACAGGAGCACAGTATGACAAGAGAGAGGTTGGTATATGAAATTACCAGCGTGAAACCCATTCTGAGCACAATCACTAAAACTTTATTGCCAGTAGGAAGTCATGAGCGTCCAATGCCTAATTCATTTAGTCTGCAATAAAGCTGAATGTGAAAACTCTGGTAAGCAGGAGTGAATCGTGACAGTTCTCAGTGTGACAGCGTCCCCTTGGCAATTGTGGATAAGCTGCTGGCATCTTGTGAGCAGACATCATAGCCAGTCCTAAAGATCCTCCAGTATATAGGACAAACCTATACAACAAAGATTCATCCAACCCAAAATGTCAACACTGCTAAAAATCCCCTCAGAGAAGTAAAGACCACTGGGGAGAAAATTTGGGCATTTATTGGCTAATGTATTACATGTGTAAATGTAAAAAGTGTAAATCAGTGAAATTCTCAGAATTCTTTAAAAAGTGAGAAAGTGTTGTGCTTGTGTTATTTATATATGTTAGAATCGGCACAAATACAAATGTCCTAAAGAGTACCTTTTCTTTGGCTCATGTCTTTATTGTTATTATTATTTTAGAAACCTTGGGTGCAATTTACTCACTGAACTGAGCTTTGGAACATTTCAAGCATGGCACGGAATGCAGTTTTTACAGCAGATGTGAGTGAAGTAGGAGTTAATTAAGCAAATGTAAACACTTAGTTGTGTATTTAAAAGAATGCAGTATAGATTCACTTGATGTAAACCCTGTGGAAACTGGAAAATAAAGGTCTGTTCATTCTTGTCCAACAAGGAAACTAAGGTACAGGAGGCCAGGAGACTCACTGGGCATTGTCATGAGGCCCTAGTGACATTCTCTACCGTGTGGATGCTTTTGGAAACTCACTTGTGAGTTTTACTCTGATTCCCTCTTCCCTGAACACTTCCCTCCCATGCACACTTCCTTTGCACACTTCCTTCCCATGCACACTTCCCTTACACACTTCTCTTGCACTTCCCCCCATGCACACTTCCCTCCCTGCACACTTCTCTCTCATACATACTTCCCTTGCATACTTCTCTTGCACACATTCCTCCCATGCACACTGCCTTTGCACACTTCCCTCCTGTGCACACTTCCCAGCAGCTTGAATGGCTGCCACATAGAGCTGCAAAAAATTAGCACCAAGTCCTCCAGGGAGCAGAAGGTTAGGTCATTTCTCAGACATGGAAAGGAGAAAATTCCTCTGCCCTGAGGCTTCTCTCCCCCTCACCCAGAACATTATTTTTCAGGAAGTATGTGCCTCTGGGGTCATGGATTATTTGTGGGTAAGAGGCACCTTCGCAGCATAGGGAAAGATGCTGTGTGCATTGAACTGTATGGTTGAAAATATTCGTAAAGAAAATGCTCTGCTCCAGCCTGGAAAATAGTTCTTTCTTGCCGGGCATGATGGCACATGCCTTTAATTCCAGCACTAGGGAGGCAAAGGCAGGTAGATCTCTGTGAGTTTGAGACCAGCCTCGTCTGAAAAGCAAGTCTAGGACTATCAGGGCTGTTACACAGAGAAACCTTGTCTTAAATTAAAAAAAAAATTTTTTTTCTTCCCCAAGAGAGTTTTTTCCCTTTGGAATAAAGGAATTTATTTTAGAAAAAAATTAAATCCATGTTGTTTGTTAAGCATGGTAGCACATGCTATAGTGCCAGAACCTGCACTCAAGAGAATGAAGCATGAGTTTGGGGCTAGCCTGGAACACTGCATGTTCTAGCCCAGGCTGGACTACAAAGTTAAACCTCATCTCAAAAGATCTTTTATGTTATTCCATAATCAGAAGGACATTATAAACTCAAAGCGAGATTTTCCTCTGAACTTGACTTTGGGTGAATGTACCTGTCTGGCAGGTCAGAAACCCAGATTCACCGTTAGTTCCCATTGGAGGGGGAGTTGGGGTGTGCAGGAGCTGGGTGAAACTCTCTGTAGACACTCTTTACAACAGTCACCTCTCTCCAGCACAATTTGCTGACTCCTAACTTGGGGAAAGGAAGCAGAGCGTCTGCTTTTCTGGTAGAGTAGGTGTGGGTGGTGGGGTAGGAAAGACTCCAGCAGGAGGCACTGGCTTGTTGTCTCTGGTTTCTGTGTCCGTCTTAACAGAAAGGGAGGTTGCTTCCTGGTGAGGAGAAAAGCAGAGCTAACTGGGATCGGACATTGATATTCACATCATGTAATCTGAATGGAACTATACTTCTCAGAATCCAGTTAGCGTCGCAGATTGTCACAGTAAGGCAGGCATGGTGTGTGCTGGTTGGTCCAGTTACTCAGATGCTGAGGCAGGAGGATGTCTTGAGCCCAAGAGTTCAAGGCTGACTTTTCCAGGATAGTGAGAACTCATTGGACACAACCCACTAAGTGTGTGCAGGGAGCGGGACTCCTCTTTTAGGATCCAACTCCTTGTAATAGACGACTTTCTTCAAGAACTATTTCCATGGTAGGGCACAAAGGCGTGTTGCCAAAGACGAGAACAGGAATTCTGAGTCTCTCCCGTTGTATTCTGTTGGAGATGCTTGCCTCTGTAACTCCTGTCCACTTGCCTAGATCTGCCATTTCCAGAATTCGTTCAGTTGCTGTTCTCTTTATTGCTTCCATTTGCATTTTTAGGTCTTGAACAGTTTTGTTTTATTCAACTTTTGGGGTTTTTTCCTTGGCTTTCTTTAAGGGTTATTATTCATTTCCTCTTCCTTGATTTCTTTAAGGGATTCATTTCCTCTTTAAGTTTGGCTTAGGTCATTTTCTTGTGCTTCAGCTGTGTTGGAATATTTAGGGTCTGCTGTAGTAGGATAACTGGGTTCTGGTGGTGACATTGCCTTTGCTGTGGTTTGTTCTTACACTGGTGTCTAGGTATCTGGGTTTGGGGAGATTATAGATCTAGGTGCTGATGTCTGTGTGTGGCCTGGGGTTCTGACAGCAGCATGGACTCTGGTGGGACACGAGCTCCTTGTATCATTTCCAAAAGCAAGTTACCAAGGGAGAGAAGAGGAATTCTGTGACACCTAGTACGTGATTGCTGGAGTGTTTTTAAGTGAAGTTCTGTCTTCCCTGTATTATAAATGGTTGTACAAAGATTCCAAATTAGTTAAGATCAGGCCCCTCAAGGTCCAGAGTCACCTCTGTTTCCAGGTACCTACTTGAATACAGCCTCCTTGTTACTGACAAACACTGATGCCACATGTTAGCGTACCCTAGGGGCAGATGCTCTAGAGTCTGTAATCCAGGTCAAAGACACACCAAAAGCTCATTATTTACATACCATTGTTTGATTGATAGCAGGAATCTTGCCCCTTTTATATAAAAGTGTTACAAAAAATAAAAAAAAACAATAGTGGTTGATAATCTAAAGGGTAAATGTATCCCCTGCCTTCCTCTGAGTTTTCAGTGTTTCTCCTTCATTTCCCTACACAAGTCTAGATTGGTAGCTTGTTTTTTAAAATTATTTTGCCACGAACTGCTAAAAATTCCTTGCTACTACTACTAAACTCCCAGAAAGTCTACCCTTGGCAGAAGATCACATTATTCAGACCAAGCACACTCACGTGATATGTTATTCACATGGCTACAGTTATGTCAAGAGCATAACCTTGAAAAGAAAGGAAAGGAAAATCCAAGTCCTATCCCTACTGAAGCATCTGCCCACTATTAAGAATATCCATGGGGTAAATGGCCATAAATTGACTCACAGACCCAAAAATACCCCAGTGCTTCCTTCTGGTCCCCTAGCATTGGTTTCCTATAGGAAACTTTTTATCTCCAAAGTTTGTTTGAAGAGATGGCTCAGTGACTAAAAGCATGTGTTGCTCTTGCAAGGGACCTGGGTTCAACTCCCATACCCACATGGTGGCTCACAACCATCTGAAACTCCATTTCCAGGGGACCAAATACACTCTTCTGGCTTCCACAGGTACCAGGCACACATGTGGTGCACACACATATGTGCAAGCAGCTACTCATACACATAAAATAATAACTGTAAAAAATGAATATATTTTTTAAAAAGGTTTGTTGTCTTTAGGACCTGGTGGTCCTCACTCTGGTTCGAAAGGATCCTGGCAGCTGCCACTCACAGTGAGAAAGGCACAAACCTTAAAAAAGACACACTTGAGTGTGTCCTTTGGGATGAGTCAAATGAGATGTTTAATTCGTCACCCGGTAGTCTTGAGGGGGTCACATCCAACATGTGTGACGCCCCTTTCTCTGCCACATCCGACTCTTCCTCTGGTGTGAGAAGGCTCCTTCCCTGTCACCAAGGTAGCTCTCCCTCTTCCTGTAACAACTCTTTGATACCCGCGTCTATGCGGTGTTGGCTGTGATCCTGGAACAAGTGAGACTGATCATGTAGTGCAAACCAAAGCAGACTGCTGACTTTCACTGCTCTTCCCATGACACTATTCTTAGCCACTTTTTGTAAGTGGTGAAGTTGAAACAGAGACACTGGCTACCTTGTGTCTGTTCACATCATTAACAAGCAGCAGGCTGAGAAGTGTCTCCTGGCCCAGCAGCCCAGCTCTCTATGTTTTGTATCTTATCATGAGGCTGGCTTCTACTTGTGATAAGACCTGTAGGGCAGAGAGTTGCATTTCCTTCTAAGAAATCCATACCTGTAGAAAGAACTCCTTGGCACACCATTACCTGTGGTCCCCGGGGTTCCTGCCCCTGCATTATTGTCCCTACAAAGTTCCTAGTGCTGAGCTGCCGGTTCTGGCCACACTCCTTCTATATGCCTTTGAATCCTGGACTGTTTGAGGGAAATCCTAGTTTTTTCTACTGAAAGAGCTCAGGTTTGAGGCTGGTCTACACTAGTCACATGGCTCGAAAGTTACAGAACCAGAGTTTGAACCCTGACCCTGCTGACTCAAGCCACTTTTGCCGGTACTTCACAGCTGTCTTCCTCGTGGTTAGTTTAAGTGCTGTGACTCTCAGAGCTATGGTGCAGAAGCAGGCTCACCATTTTTGCTTTCTTAGCATATTCTGGTATAACACAGAATCCTACACTGAGGAGCTTTGAGTGGGGAGGCGTGTTTGAAGGCTCATGGACCTTACCCACACACCTCTGGAGCCCAGTCTGAGCAGCCAGCATGGCCCAACTGGTCTGTGAAACTCCCTTCCCTTGGCGGTTTACTACCGCCTGTTCTCTGCCTCTGTCCCGGGGTGTTTCTGTACCCCAAAAAATCCCACACAAACACAACTCTACATCCCGATAGCTTTTCATGCAGGTTTATCTATTCAACTCTCAATCCACAAATCCTCTACACAACAAGATTGCATGAAATAGACAAGGATACAAACTGCCCATTCTATATGAGATATTAGACCTGTAAAATCCGTAATGTTCATAGCTTTTTAATGCTAATAAATCTCACCTGGGTCCAGCTGGTCATTAGGAAGCTCCATGTTTCCACAATCTCTAACCTCCGTCCTCTCACATCCTCAGACCTCTCTGACCTCTCCACCTACCTTGCCCCACCTAGTCACTGACTTTCCTTTATTTTACTAATTAAAATGGGGTGGTTCGGTTGAAGTCACAACACTAAGCAACTCTTCTTGGGGAAGTGGAATTAACATTAAAATACAAACAGCTTTTATTAACATTATTTAATATTTATAAATATTATATAATATTTATTAACATTAAAATACAAAAAGGACAATCTATAGGTCTTCTACGAAAGTCTGATCAAATTCTGCACTGAACCCATCTGGTCCTGAGCTTTTTTTGCTTGGGAGGCTTTTGATGACTGCTTCTATTTCTTTAGGTTTTATGGCACTATTTAGAGGGTTTATCTGATCCTGATTTAACTTTGGTAGCTGGTATCTGTCTAGAAATTTGTCCATTTTTTTAGATCTTCCAGTTTTGTTGAGTATAGACTTTTGTAATAGGATCTGGTGGTTTCTTGAATTTCCTCATTTTCTGTTGTTATATGTTCCCTGTCATTTCTGATTTTTTTTTAATTTGGATACTCTCTATGCCCTGTAGTTAGTCTGGCTAAGGGTTTATCGATCTTGTTGATTTTCTCAAAGAACCAGCTCCTGGTTTTGTTGATTCTTTGTATAGTTCTTTTTGTGTCTATTTGGTTGATTTCTGCTCTGAGTTTGATTATTTCCTGCCATCTACTCCTTTTGGGTGTATCTGCTTCTTTTTGTTCCAGAGCTTTCAGCTGTGCTGTTAAGCTGCTAGTGTATACCTTCTCCAGTTTCTTTTTGGAGGCACTCAGAGCTATGAGTTTTCCTTTTAGTACTGCCTTCTTTGCTTCTGTTTGGGTATGTGTGCTTTCATTTCATTAAATTCTAATAATAATAATAATAATAATAATTTCTTACTTTATTTCTTTCTTGCCCATGTTATGACTGAGCAGAACATTGTTCAGCTTCTGTGTGTATGTGGGCTTTTTGTTGTTTATGTTGTTATTAAAGACCAACCTCAGTCCATGGTGATCTGATAGGATGCATGGATGTATGTTGATCTTCTTACATCTGTTGAGGTCTGTTTTGTGAATTTTGGAGAAGGTACTGTGAGGTGCTGAGAAGAAGGTGTATCCTTTTGTTTTAGGAAGAAATGTTCTGTAGATGTCTGTTAATTCCAATTGGTTCATAACCTCTGCTGTGTGTCTGTTCAGTTTCTGCTTCCATGATCTATCCATTGATGAGAGTGAGATGTTGAAGTCTCCCACTATTATTGTGTGTGGTGCAATGTGTGTTTTGAGCTTTAAGTAGGGTTTTTTTTTTTGTTTTTTTTGTTTTTTTTTATGAATGTGAGTGCCCTTGTAATTTGGAGCATAGATACGCAGGATTGAGAGTTTATCTTGATAGATTTTTCCTGTGATGACTAAAAAGTGTCCTTCCTTATCTTTTTGATAACTTTTGGTTGAAAATCTATTTTATTCAATATTACAATGGCTACTCCAGCTTGTTTCTTGGGACCATTTGCTTGGAAGTTTTTATTTTTTTCCCCCAGCCTTTTACTCTGAGGTAGTGTCTGTCTTTGTCTCTGAGATGAGTTTCCTGTATGCAGAAAAATGCTGGATTCTGTTTACATATCCAGTCTGACAGTCTATGTCTTTTTATTGGGGAATTGAGTCCATTGATGTTAAGAGGTATTAAGGAATAGTGATTGATTTTCCTGTTATTTTTGTTGTTAGAGGTAGACTTATGTTTGTGTGCTTTTCTTCTTTTGGTTTTCTTGCATGATTATTTTCTTGCTTTTCCTTGGGTGTAGTTTTCCTTCCTTGTGTTTGATTTTTTCATCTATTATCCTTTGTAGTGCTGGATTTGTGGAAAGATATTGTGTAAATTTGGTTTTGTCCTGGAATATATTGGTTTCTCCATCTATGGTGATTGAGAGTTTTGCTGGATATAGTAACCTGGACTGGCATTTGTGTTCTCTTAGGGTCTATATGACGCCTGTACAGTATATTCTAGTTTTCATAGTCTCTCTTGAGAAGTCTGGTGCAATTCTGATTGGTCTACATTTATATGTTACTTGTCCTTTTTCCCTTACAACTTTTAGGATTCTTTCTTTTCTTCGGATATTCCATGTTTTGACTATTATGTGTTGGGAGAAATTTCTTTTCTGGTCCAATTTATTTGCAGTTCTGTATGCTTCCTGTATGTTCATGGTCATCTCATTCTTAAGGGCAGTGAAGTTTTCTTCTATGATTTTGTTGAAGATATTTACTGTGCCTTTTGGTTGATATTCTTTGCCCTCTTCTACACCTATTGTCCTTATGTTTGGTTTTCTCATTGTCCTGGATCTCCTGGATGTTTTGGGTTAGGAGCTTTTTGGTTTTTGCATTTTCTC
Organism: Micromys minutus; assembly: GCF_963924665.1. Taxonomy (NCBI): domain Eukaryota; kingdom Metazoa; phylum Chordata; class Mammalia; order Rodentia; family Muridae; genus Micromys; species Micromys minutus. Next base: position 49,848,910 of record NC_137979.1, on the reverse strand, counting down.
TGACTGTTGTGTCAATGTTTTTTTATGATGTCTTCTGCCCCTGAGTTTCTCTCTTCCATCTCTTATAGTCTGTTGGTGATGCTTGCATCTATGACTCCTGATTTCTTTCTTAGGTTTTCTAACTCCAGGGTTGTCTTTTTTTGTGATTTCTTTATTTTTTTCTATTTCTGTTTTCAGTTACTCCACCTGTTTCAATTTGCTTTCCTGTAGGTCTTTGAGTGATTTTTGTGTTTCCTCTTTAAGAACTTCTATTTGTTTACATGTGTCTTCCTGATTCTCCTATAATTGTTTAAGAGAGTTATTCATGCACTTCTCAATGATCTCCGTCATCATCATAAAGTATGATTTTAAGTCTAAATCTTGTTTTTCTGGTGTGTTAGGAAATCCACTGCTTGCTGTGGTGGGAGAGCTGGGTTCTGATGTTGCCAGGTTGTCTTGGTTTCCATTGCTTAGGTTCTTGTGCTTTCCTCTTGCCATCTTGTGACCTGTGATGTTAGGTGATCTTGTTGTCTCTGACTGGCGCTTGTCTCTCCTGTGGGTCTGAGGGCCTGTGGGCTCAGGAAGGAGATTGCTCCTGGGTGTTTGGTTCTTTGCGGGCAGGCAGTGAGTTCTGATGGAAGTGACTCAGGACTCTGTCTCTGTGGGCTTAGGTGTGAGAGCACGTGTGAGGCTGTTCTGGGAGCTTAGCTGTCTGTGTGCATGTCCTGAGTCCTGATGGCGGTCACCTGGCCTTCTCTCTGGGCCAGAAAGGGAAGCCGTAATTCTTACATCGGTTTTCCCAAATGAGCACAAGAGGTTCAAACAGTTAATTTCTAAGCCACTCCCGGCAGTGTAAGCACATCTGAGGCAAAGTCCGGAAGATCAGAGCAGCAAGGTCATCTGAGCTGTATAGTGAGTTCAAGGTCTGAGGCTAGCCCAAACTAGTGAGACTTGTTTCCTTTTAAAACAATAATTTCTTTCAAACCCATTATTTTATACTATTAATGCCATCTTAAAAATGTATATTTCAACCTTTACTTATTACTTTGCATGTGCCGTGATATAAATGTGACAAAAAACTGGGCTCAGGGACTGAATTACAGTTGTGAGGTTGACAGTAAGCCCCCCACCTGCTAACTGGGAAAACAATTGGGCTCAGGGTCTGAATTACAGTTGTGAGGTTGAAGTTGACAGTAAACCCCTCACCTGCTAACTGCCACTTCTGCCAGTCCAAAAATTGTGTTCATAAAAGTTTTCTAGAAAAAATATGATGCAAATATATTGTGTGAGCTGTGCCTTAGTGAGAACACACACTGCCTGTGCATGAAGCCCTGGGTTCAGTCCCCATCACTGTCGAAGAATAAATAAATGGAAAAGGTTATGTTAGTCGTGGAGACGATGATTCAGAAAGTGAATGTCCTTGCTGCACCAGCCAGATGGCCTGTTTGACTCTTTGAACCCAGTGTATGGAGAAAACAGACGCCCTAAAATTGTTTGTTGACATCTACACCTCCCTGACATGTGCACCACCTCCAACACAATAATTATAAATACATTTTAAAACCGTCCTAAACTAAGTCTCAAGAGGAAGATTTGCTTGTAGCTCCCTTAAATCCCCTTTCTCCACGTGTTAAACAAAGACTTTGGAGTCAGAGCTAACCTCAAATTCCAATTTTGCTTTTCTTATGTGCCCTTAGCAAACTAGGGCAAGTCATACAACCCTTGTGTGCCTTGGTTTCCTCAACTGGAAATCGGGGCGGTGGTTGGAGAGATGGCTCAAGGCTAAAGAGCGCATGTTGCTCTTGCAGAGGATAGGAGTTCAGAGCTCACAGGCTCTGGTTCCCTCCACCCACATACAGAAGATGGGGTGGTGATGACCACAGCACCTACAGCGGGGTTAAATATGAAAGGAGTACGGATGCTTGAGAGCTGAGGTGATAGTTAATATGATCTACACTGATTTAGGAATAAACGAAACCTAAAGTGTTTTCCCTGCTCCACTTCAACTCTCCTTTTTTATTTTGTTTTGTTTTGTTTTTGTTTGTCAGCCTGGACAACTAAACAAGGCCCTCTGTCCAGAGAGTGGGAGAGAGAATTTATTAATTTGTTGGAGTATAAACGATGTTGCTGACTTATCCCATAAACACTTGTTAAATACCATTGTCAATTCAGGTGCCTTTCCAGGAACGGGGCGATGGTGATAATAAGGCACAATCTTTGTCCTGAGCTCATGGCCAGAGGCCTGGCACATTCACAGGCTTGCTCGGTCTATAATGATCAGGAACAAAAGTGAGACTGTGTGTCAGGAGCCCAGCTGTGACAGGAGCTGGTCGGTGTTAACAGTCTTACTTTTCCTCCAATAATAATACTGTCCTATTATTTTTCTTGACTTAATGAACTAACTACAAAGTGCTTTATATTTCTAAAAAAGGACAAGCACCTTGAATTATGGGAGACATTAACAAAAGCCTTTTCTGGCCAGGTGGAGGTGACACACCCCTTTTATCCTAGCACTTGGGAGAAAGAGGCAGGAGGATCTCTGAGTTCCAGGCCACCCCAGTCCACAGAATAAGCTCCAGGAAAGCCAGGGCTACATAGAGAGGACGGACACACACACACACACACACACACACACACACACACACACACAAAGTAAATAAATCCCCAAACAAAACAAAATAAAATAAAGCCTTTCCTACACAGTAAGAACTTTCCTACCAGTGTTGTTGTTTGCTAGACTTTTTTTACCTAAAAACTCTTCAGCACTTCTTTTCTCTGTATTTTGCCTTTTTTTCTCTCTTTCATTTTCCATACACATGGATAGTCTTATAAGGAAGAATGTTCATGGGTTCTAAGGGTGGTTTATAGATAAAACACATTATATGTGTGTATATATATGTATGTATATATATGTGTATGAATATGTGTTACACACATATTTATAATCCATACTGAAGAAAGGAATTAAACCACTTTTGGAGTGGTATGAAGCAGACTGAAGTAATATGTAATGTTTTGGAGTGGTGTGAAGCAGGTTGAAGTGTGTGTAATGTTTTGGAGTGGTGTGAAGCAGGCACAAGTATATGTAATGTGAATTCCACTGCTTTTTCAGAATCCTCAACCGTAACCCTCTGAGAGTCGTCGAAGATCCTTTCCTTTTTAAGTTGCCAGCGTTAAAATATCTGTAAGTATTTGGGTTCCTGTGATGATTTCTGCTTTTTTTGTTTATTTCCATCAAAAGGGTACTTTGCCTTCATTTTTTAAAAAAAATCACGATTTTAGTTTCAACTATATTGTTGAAAAGAATCATTGGGAAAAGGGTGGAGAACCTGGAGAGGTGATGCACATTCTTAGTCCCAGCACTTGGAAGGCAGAGGCAGGGGAATCACTGTGAGTTACAGACTGGCCAGCGCTACACTGAGACACTGTTTTTAAAATTAAAATGAAGGAAATAAAAGTAGAGGGCTGACAAGATATTTTAACAAATGAAGGGGCTTGCCACCAAGCCTGAGGTCCTGAGTTTGAGAACTAGTTCACACTGTTTGTCCTCTGACCTCCACATACCCACTGTAGCACATGTACACAAATGAACATGTGTGTGTGTGTGTGTGTGTAAAAATATAAAAAGGGTAAAGAAACAGTACAATAGGCAAGACATTCCGCTGAGAATGAAATAATGTTGAAGAACACAAAGATGTTTAGGTAATCACATGTAGAAATATTGTCTCAGAAAGCAAAGAACCATAAGTGAATACTACCTTTTAAAATAAAAATATTTCAAGTGTATGTTTTCCCTGTGAATGCCTATCGCCCTGTGCATGCAGTTCCTATAGCTGCCAGAAGAGGGCACAAGAAGAGGGCACCAGAGTTACAGACACCTGGGAGTGGGCCTATGGGTGTGGGAACGGAACCCTAGTCCTCTGAAAGAACAAAGTTCTTAAAGGCCATACCCCCCTCCCCATGTATACTACTTTTAAAAAGAGGAGCCATGTTTGATTTCCAACACCACACTGGGCCTCTCACAACTGCCTGTAACTCCAGCTCCAGGAAATCTGACACCTTTGGACTCTGAGTATCTCCTACAAGCATGTGTGCTCATATGTGCGCGCACACACACATGCATGCACACTCGAGTGCACACACACACACACCAGAGAGAGAGAGAGAGAGAGAGAGAGAGAGAGAGAGAGGGAGGGAGGGAGGGAGGGAGGGAGGGAGGGAGGGAGAGGGAGAGGGAGAGGGGGAGGGAGGGAGAGAAAGAGTCTATTTTTTAAAAAGGAAGCTGGAGAGAGATGGCTCAGTGGCTTTGATAGAGGACCTAGTTCAGCTCTCAGCACATGGATGTGACTCATACCATATGGAACTCCAGGGTATCTGGTGTCTTCTGATCTCAACAGGCACCTGAACACACACACACACACACATAAATAATAAATAAGCATTTTTCAGAACAAATCAAAAAGGAGGCTGTGTGTGGTAACACATACCTTTAGTCCCAACACTCAGGAAGCAGAAGCAGACAGATTGCTGTCAATGTAAGGCCACCTAGGTCTACACAGAGTTCCAGGCCAGCCAGGGCTACACAGAGAAACCCTGTCTCAGAAATTAAAACACTACAGCTTCCTGTGTCTTTAATATAAGTAGTGTATACAGAAAGGCAGAATTTTAAATTAATGGGCATTAAGTATCTGAAATTTAAGTGCAGAGTAAGAACAGAGTGGTGGTTATATCAGGGAGAGTCCAGTATAAACATGAGAAGTGGCAGAATGTAAAGACAGGTTCAACTCTACGCCAAGTCCCTTCATCTGATGGTGGGAAAGGCAAACCTCCTCCTTCAAGAGCTCCGTGAAATAATCTCTTCTATGGCAACAAGATTTTAATTTTATGTGTTTACCTGTATATGTGTCTGTATGCAAATATGCCCAACTGTATGCAAGTATCCGGAGAGGCCAGAAGGGGGCAGCAGATGCTCTGGAGTTGGAGTTCCAAGTAGTTGTGAGCTGCCCAACATGGCAACTGAACTCTGGTCTGAGGAGAACAGGCTTTCAACCTCTGAGCCATCCCTCCAACCCTGACAGTAAATTCCTGAGCCCAGTAGTTTTATCAGAAAGCTGAAGGTTAAGTAAGTTTGTGGTAAAATGGTTCCTCATGAAGTCTGGCTTTCTCCCTTTAGGGACCTGGGGACCACACAGGTGCAGCTGACAACAATTGAGAACATCCTCATGGTGTCTCTGGAGCTGGAATATCTGTAAGGTTTATCTTAGAATAATTTTGCTTTGGTTTTAAAATGTTAGCTCTCGCCGTGTGTGTGTGTGTGTGTGTGTGTGTGTGTGTGTGTGTGTGTGTGTGTGTGTGCATGAATACCACAGTGTGAGTATAGAGGTCACTGTACAACTTTAGTTGTCTCTCTTCTTACACTGTGAGGTCCATGGATCAAACTTGTTTGTGTAGCAGGGGGCTTTTTATCTGCTGAGCCATCTTGCCAGCCTTAGATTTCTTCACAGTTTCTTATATTTTAAATGACTTGAGGTTTGCCTTATTTCTTGAGTCTGAGTTACTGGGGTATAATTTTTATGCAATAAATTTAAGCACATGGGTTGATGAGCTTCACCGTTAGTTTCCTAACCACTATTACGTTACTGATGTAGACTGCTAGTCACATCTGAAGGCCCCTCCTGCCCCTTTGCACTCTCCCACCACTAGCCCCTGTGATCCACCAACCTTATTTCCAACCCTATAGTTTTCCCTTTCCTAATACATCTGGCAAATGACATCTCATGGTGTGTGGCCTTTTGGATCTGTCTTCTCCCGCTGAGCATGATCTTTAGCATCTCCTGCCAGCAGCGCATGAGAAAGAAATGTCTTTAAAAGGCATTTACCTGGATTGGGAGTGTAGCTCAGTGGGTAGTGTTTGCCTAGCATGCATGATGCCCTGGGTTCAATATAAACCAGGTACAGTGATGAATACCTGTCCTTCCAAGTCAAGGCCGTCTTCAGCTACACAGGCATTTCCTAGCCAGCCAGGAATACAAAAGAGCTCTTCGTTTCCGTCTTAACTGTTTAGTAGCCAGTGTTCTGGAGTGTCTAGTCATGACAAAAAACAAAAAACCCTTCTTGTGTGCTTCCTTTAAGGCAGGGCCCACATTGAATACGATGTCTGTGTTCTTGTTGAGCTTTTGCTTTTGTCTGTGATGAAGGGCCTCCTCCTGTAACCTAGGTTGCCTTGAACTTGGGATCTTCCAATCTGGCTTCTTACTGAATTTTTTGTTTGTTTTACACATTTTCATTTCAATCTGGCTTTATTTTGTTTCCTCAGGAATAGGTCAGGCCAAATATCTGATACGGCCCTCCTAACTGGGATTTCAGGTGGTCTGTTCTTTCAAGTCTGATCACCCAAAGGTGGTATATTAATGTTCTTCTGGTTAGTTTTCTATGTGGTACTTTGTGGGAATTTGGGGAAGCTCCATTAGAGACATTACATCACTACATTTTACCAGGGAAACTAGGGTCCCTTTGGGGGTTCTTAGTCTCTAATCAAAACATTTAGGAATGGACTCAAAGGAACCTCCAGGTGAATTAGAGTAGACAAACGAGTAAGATACAGGCTTGGCAGCTACCCAGAAACATAGGTAGAGGAAGGGGGAAGGCATGCCACCATAAGCAGCTATATAGACAAGGGAGCAGATAACATCACAGGGGATGGAGGGAAAAAGTAAAAAGGCCCTAAGGACTAGATAAAAAAAAGCACATCAGGCTGTGTCAGCATCTAGACGAAGGCAACAGAAGAGAAGGAAGGTACAAATTGCACCTTTCATAGTGAGGATTCGGAGGGAATGGAGAGTCCACAGCTGCTGCAGAGCAGACGAGAGTTCTGGGAGGAAAAACATGGTGTCTCTTTAAAGGGGAAATTATTCCTGTCTCATTATCATGGCTTAAGTTGCATCTCCCTTCTCGTGGGATGGTTCTAACCCTTTGAGAGGTGATTTAAACAGGTGATTGACTTGCCCAACTGGAATGTTGTCTTCAGTGCCCTAGACCTGAGATGCCATCCTAGCGCCCAGAAGGAAAGGTGTTCCCCTAGTGGGCCCCACTGCTTCTGCACCATGCATTCTCCTCTCAGACATCTTTCACCCAACTGTGTCCAGTGACAACCTTGTCGGAAGCAAGTATCACTTGGTGGTTGTTACTCTGTAGGAAAATGACCCTGCTTTTCCTCTTGAGCGCCATTATCAATCCATCAGTCTTTTTATGATTATGTTCTGCTTCAGTGTGGTCTTTATCTCTCCAATCCCATCCGTCCATGGAGGGCTGTGTGTCCATGTGTCTATGTGTCTGAGTTCACCTGCGTGGTGTGTGTGTGTGTGTGTGTGTTTGATATTAATTTCAAACCCAGGGCCTTACACTGCTGCAGACACTGTACCAAAGAACTGAGAAACACAAAAGTAATCCAGATTTGTTTGATGTGATCCATGTTGCCATTTAACCAGAGTATGCTTTAAAGTGGGCTGTTTTAGGCCTACTTTAATATTCTATTGACAGCAGTAGAGGAAATTGTCCACAGGTTGGAGGCTTGCTCAGGCCCTTCTTCTGTGCATGACCAACCCTGATGAGATCTTTGAGCTCAGGAGAGACATTTCTATAGATCAGCGTCACCTAGTTCTGCTCCTCCAAGACTCAGCTGCCCGTGCCTCAAGTACTCCTTCCTCTGCAACCTGTGGAGGCTTTGGCCTGCCTCTTCTACACCTCAGTAACCCAATTCTCTGTTGTTCTATTTATAGGATCTTGCCTAGCCACATGACCTGCTGCCTCTGCAAATTTAAAGCTGATATTGAGGTTATCTGCAAGACAATCAAACTGCATTGTTATACTGGATGTCTGACAAACACCACATTTTGTCGTGAGTCTCTTGCCTGATAAATGATTTAATTTTGACATATAATTTTTAACTGGTAAATATATTTTTAATTATGTTTATCTTAATTAAAATCATTTCCCTTTCTGCCTTCTTTTTCCCATTCCAATCTCTCCAATATACCCCTCATTTCCTCTCAAAATGACCCTTTCTCTTGATTACTATTGTTACATATACAGATATAGAAACACATAAATATATCATCCAACTCTCTGGGTCTGTTTGACCACATTGTCTCTGGTAACCAATTTAGGAAGCTCATCCCTGGGAGAGACTAATTCTCTCTCTCTCAGCAGTCATGGATTGCCTGTAGTTCCTTTTTTGGGAGTAACCCGTGATAGTTGCCCCTTAACGTGTCTATTGGTGGTGCCTTGTTCAACTTTTACCTAGGTGACCATATTTTTAAAGTGTCATGGGTGTGACTTTCTGTCATACATAGAAGACAAAAATCTCACAGCTGACTTGCTGGTCCTCTGGCTCTTACCATCTTTCTGCCACCATCACGCTCATTGTGTGATGGTCTTAAAATTTAAACTGATGATTGACTTGTTTGTTTCTATCCAGTCATTCAGAATAAAACTCTCCAAATTTCTAAATTTCTCCCTTGTGGAAATTGGGCTCTCAGATGTTATTTCATTATTTAAAAACATGGCTGTTCTATAGGCCAGAAAGATGGCTCAGAGACTCATGATGCCTGCCGCACACACCTGGTGACCAAGACTCAATCCCTGGAACCCACAGAAAGGTGGAAGCAAAGAATAAACTCCAGTTTCCCTCTGACCTCCACTCAAACCATCACACACATGTACTTGCACACATCACTCACATACAGACACTGTATGTATATGTATATATATATATGATGTGTGTGAATATATAAAGACACACATATAGTACCTATGTATGTATATATATATATTTATATATATACATCATGCACATACAGACACTGTATATACATACTATACACTGCATATACACTATATACTCTATATGTCCATATATACACTATATATATAAAATATCTGTATGTGCATGATGTGTGTGTGTATGTGTACATATATGAAGGTAGAGAGATAACTTAGTGGTTAAAAGTATGGCCAGGTTGGCCAGCTCTGTGTTCATGCTCACCCTCGAGTTTTTCTACTCACAGATCATTCGTGTGTTTTTAACTATTTGTTTGATGTTTGGTTTCTGAGGCCCCTGTATAGGCTTGACTGGCCTAGGACTCGCCGGGCAGACCAGGCTGGCCTTGAAGTCGTTAGAGATCCACGAGTCTCTGACTGAAATTTTTTGTTTCGATCATAGGTTTATGCCACCAAGCCTGGTATCACAGGATTTGTAATGTGTCTTTGTAAACTGAAGGTGGCAGCACGTGGCTGTAATTCCACCTACTCAGGGAGCAGAGGAGCCATTTAAAAGCCATTAGTGAGAGTCTGAATTCCAACCCTGACCATATTCCAAGGACGGAGCAACAGCAGCTCTCCATATTGTTCCACACACCGTGTGCAAGACACAGAGTACTTAGCGACAAACACTTGCCCACCCTGCCCTCTCTGTTCCCGCTCCATAGGCTTACAGTGTGGGTTTATTTTTCTCTCCACTAATGGCTACTCCATCCAGGATTCGCTGGCCCCTGATTTCATTGATAGGGCTGGATGGTTGCGGACTGGGAAAGGGGCTGCCAGTATTCTCTGACCAAAAGCAATCTCTTGTTCTTTGACAGTTGAAGCATCTATAGGGAACCCAGAAGGGATGTTCATGAAGGTGTTGCTGGCCCGGAAGGAGAACACCAGAGCCGAGCTCATTATTGAACCAGAAAGGGGCTATGCGGACGAAAACGATCTTAGCTCTTCAGGCCTCATGGATGAGCAGCTTGACTTTAACGATGAAAGCGATATCATTAGTGCCCTAAATTACATACTGCCGTATTTCTCAGAGGGGAATCTAGAAGACGTGGTATCGACATTGTTACCATTCATTCAACTCCTGTTTTCTAATATACAGAATGGAGATAATTCACTGGGGCCCTTCCAAAATGATACAAAGAGCCTTACTCTTAAATCAGTACCTAAGGACAGTAAGCTAGCTTACAGAAATAAAGTGGATAAGCTTGATTATCTAAAAAACCTGTTAGATGCAAAAATTGGTGAGGTTAGGGAGAAAGAGAGAACCGCCATGCTGATGCAGCCGTCGAGCTGGTTGGATCCCAAATTTAAACGTCGAATATTTGAAAAGAGGTGGGAACCTGACCAGGCAGAGGAAGACAGTCTTGCAGAGATTGAGGAGGCAGAGAGAGAGCTCCACAGCATGAGCAGGGTCCCCAAGGGGACAGGAAGCATACAGAAAAGGCACTTCAAGGAAGTGAGTGGCAAGAGCTGGTGGAGCAAGCAGAGTGCCCAGGCACCTGAGGAGGTCATCGCCAAGGACAGGCAGCTCCAGAGTCCCCCTGAGAGTCCCCCCTCAGCGGAGCTGCAGCGGCTCAGCCTGGAGCAGAAGCCCAGGGAGTTAGTGGGAACCTCCTTCCCCTCAGAGCCCTTGTTCCCAAAGGAGCATGGGAAAAAACTCTCTTCCTCCCCAGAACCATTCCTGGTGGGCAAGGCTCCCATTGCAAAATCACTACCTGAGTTTCTGGACAGACGGGGAGACTTGTCTTACACCATTTTTGTCTTAGAGAGTGCAAATGCTAATGTGAAGAGAGCGAAGGGTTCTAACCCAAATTTACAATCTGAAGAGAGACATGGAAACCTTAGGAAGAGAAAATCTCGTTTCCAGTTGATTGAAAAGAGGCCGGCAGCATCCTCTGCAGTGAGGAGCCTGGTGAATTCCCCTGCACGAGGGGTCTTTTCATCCTTAGGAGACCTGAGTTACCCAGAAAGGTCCTTTTCAGAATTATATGCTGCTTCAGAGTCTTCTTCAGAAAATCCTCTTGAAGAAACTCAGGCTACAACAGATACTGCTAAAGAAAACATCTTCACATCAACTGTACCTAAAGAAACTGCATCAGAAAATAAACCTGAGAATCCTGCTGCTCATTCTAATGTGTCTACATCCAACTTAATTCCAGCCGTTCAGCAAGCCGTTCAGTCAGACTTCAATGTGGGGTCTGATATACATGTCCATTCCACAGAAGTTTCTAACCCAGCACTGATGTCACCAGGAGAACAGTTCGAATCTCATCTAAACCAGCAGCTGCGACCTCTCATCCCCAACAACGATGTGAGAAGGCTCATCGCTCACGTCATCAGGACTCTGAAGATGGACTGTTCTGACATTCGTGTGCAGCTGCACTGTGCCAAGCTCATCTCCAGAACAGGCCTCCTGATGAAGCTTCTCAGTGAGCAGCAAGATTTCAAGTTGTCCAGGACCGACTGGGATACAGACCAGTGGAAAACTGAGAACTACATCAACGAGAGCACAGAAGCCCAAGGTGAACAGAAGGGTCTGGAACCAAGTCAGGTGAGGACAGTGCTGGGTCAGGGAGCCCCAGTGTCCCCAATCAATTCAGTAGAAATGGCTAAGGGGCTCCTACTCCAGAGTTTCTGCTGGCCGAATTTTCTAGCTCAGCCAAGGCAGGGATTCCCACTGTGCTTCTGTAATGCAGTGTTTGGGTTTGTTTTGTTTATGAGACAGGGTCTCATTATATAGTCCTGGATTCTTGGAATTCCCTGTATAAACCATGCTAGCCTCAAGCAATGGAACTCAAGTGATATCCACCTGAGTCCCAATGTTGGGAATAAATGCGTTTGCTATCACACCTAGCTTCCACAGTGTTTCTAAGTTTAGATACAGAAACAGGCCTAAAACACAGAATTTAATAAAATGTGCAGTGATAAGGCATGTTACACATTTTTTATAAATATAAGGCTATTCACCTTAAAGAATGTTTTTTTTTTCATATTGTTTTGTTACTCAGTGTAGATTAAACCCAAGGCCTTGTACAACCTAAGCAAAGGGTTCAACCACTGAGGTACATCCCCAGACCTTGGTTCTTTAAGTCAGTCTCACTGTGCAGTCCAAGTGACCTGCCCACTTCATGGTGGAAGTTGGAGTCAAACTCATGGCAGGCCTCTTTGACCCCAAGTCCGAATTACCATGCACAGCTCAAGAATGCATGGTGAACTATTAGCTTCCACCTTCTCTCTTATAATTTGCTAACAGAAATGTCCATTTGTCCATTTACCTTGTACTTTTTAGCTCACAAAAGCAGTTCCAGGGTACGGCTACAACAGCAAAGTCATCTTGGCCATCTCTGTGACCGCTGTCGTGACGGTCTTGATTATCATTTTCTGTCTCATTGAGGTAAGGACAACAGTACATCCATGTGTTCAGAACAGGCATTCTGTCTGTGAAGCATGTCTCCTCAGTGTCAGTCCTTATGTAGCAGTCTGATTTGGTGTCAGAGGGGTGGTTGATGTGAGACACTCTGGAGCAGTGAGTGAGCAAGTTTTCTCAGTGAGGACCAGCTCTGTGTTAAGCCTGGAAGGCAGAGATCGGCATGGGATCGGTTTGCAAACCCCTGGGAGGATGTTGACTGTCCAGTGCACAGACAGCACCCTCCACACCTTCTGGTGGTGGTGACCTGGGAAATTTCTGTACAGTTCTGTGCTGCTTTCGTTGTGTGCACAGTTCACCCTTGTGCTTGCATTTATTCATACTTTTTGAAAATCTTACGTGTATGGGTGTGTTGCCTGCATACATGTCCATGCACTATTGTGTGATAGACATTTCCTGGGGAAACCACACACACACATGCACACGCAGAGAGACACACTCATATGCATGTGCGCACACACACACACACACACACTCACAACACATGCACACTCATACACAGTTACTTACCTTGTAAAGGAAGTCCATTGCAGACCAAAGTAAAACTTGCACCAATGTGGTGCACCAGTAAGTTTTAACTAGGGTTACCAACAGGAGTATGGCTGAGGAAACAGGATAACTTAAAAAGAGGATAACTGCATCACCAGAAATACTATTCCAAAATAGGTATCAACTTCCCAAAACCTGACATTCTGGGGCTCCCTATGCCTGAAAAGCTTCTGTGTGGTTTGTGTATAGAACCTCAGTCAGCCACCATCTGCCACGGTCCCTGCCAGCAGTTTCCGGCTCAGAGTCTGCAATCCCCTTTTACACTGTTGGGTCAGGGCCCTGGTGAGTGTTCACAACTTCCTTTTTCCACACACAAGACCTTTTGCTCACATCCCATTTACCACCAGAGGATGGTGACTCTTCCCCTTCCAGCCTAGAAGAAATGTTTCAATTCAGAGGAACATGCGGAACATGCCATAAAACAACCACTATGTGCCTGGTGCCTCAGAGAGCAGAAGGTATCACGGGATCCCCTCTTTTCCCTTGTTTCTCTGAGGCAAGTTCTCATGTAGCCCCAGGTTAGCCTGAAACTCACTTTGTATCCCAGGCTGGCCTTCAACTCCTGATCTTCCTGCTTCAGAATCACAGGTATGAGCTACCATGTCCAGCAGCCCAGCAGGTGTGTGTGTGTGTGTGTGTGTGTGTGTGTGTGTGTGTGTGTGTGTGTGTGGTTTTTTGCCTGCATATTGTCTGTGCATCATGTTCATGCCTGGTGCCTGTGGAAACCAAAAGTGAGCATCAGATTCCCGGGAATTGGAGCTTCAAGTTTTAGCTACCATATGTATACTGCTAATTGAACGTGGGTCCTCTGATTGGGCGGTCAGTGCTCTTAACCCTGTCTCTCCAGCCTCTTATACTTCTTACTCTTTCTAGAACTTCTTTCTTTCTTTCTTTCTTTCTTTCTTTTTTTTTTTTTTTTTTTTTTTTTTTTTTTTTTTTTTTTTGGTATTGTTGAATCAGGAGATTCAACACAAGAATATCTAGGTTTGAAGTAATTTTTATTGGATGATTCATTCTTTCTTCACTGGTCTAAGACACCAACTCTATTTAGACCTAGATCCTGCTGTGGTCTCTGTAGCAGTACAAGAATCACACTGCTAAATCATAGTTGTCATATTGGTAAGGCAAGCTACTGGTCTCCAGTCTGCTTTTCCACACATTGTGGAACTATTCTTAATGTCTCCCTATCAAATGTCAGCTGGTCTTGTTTTTATTAAAAAAAGGGGGGGGGTGGGGGAGAGAAGGAGAAGAAAAAGGAGGAGAAAAAAAGAAAAAAGGAAATATAAGGATTGTGGAGCTTGCTCAGTAATTAAAGCATTCTCCACACAAACATGGAGATCAGACTTTACTTACAATTCTCAGGGCCTAGGAAAAGTCCAGCCAGGCATGAAGGCACTACAGCCACCTGTAATTCCTACTGCCAAAGGTGAAAATGGAATTTTCCAAGAACTAGCTGGATCATGAGACTAGTCATATCAGTGAGCTCTGGGCTGGATTAACCCTGAATCAGTGGATGAGATGGAAGAGCTGTCTAGATATCCGGTATCAACTTCAAGCCTCTGTAAGCATTCACACACACACACACACACACACACACACACACACACACACAAGCACACGCACACACAAGCACACGCACACACAGCATACACGATCACAGAGAGAAGATTTAATAAAATGACAAATAAAATGACATGGTATTTACAGTTCTACTTGGACAGTTGATACCTTTTTAACACTGCCTGCTCCCGCTGCCTCCTCTTCTTTCTCCCCCTCCCCGATTCTCTTTGGGATTAAACCCAGGCCCGGGGAAAGCACTCTACCACTGAGATACATCCCCTAAACTTTCCTTGTTTTAGTTTGCCTTGGGCTTTTTTAAGACAAAAACACTCATTCTGTGGCTTATGCTGGCTCATTTCTTTTAATGTTCTCCGAGTTTGAGAGAACTTACTCATTTTACGTTACATTTACTGAGATAGTCTTTGCAACTATCATAAAAAATTTGATCTTACAGTTTCTGGGTTTTATTGGGAAATGCACTGGGGTTGGTATGTTGATCTCTCGTTTTATGATACCAACAGTATTGAACCTTCCTTTCTAGTGAAAAGCTAGTTGGTTGTCTTGGACTTTTGACTGTCCATTGTTTCAGTTACTAGCAACGGCTTTGTTCCTTTCTCCCCAATATCGGGTTTATCTTCCTTATCACACTTCAGGACTTCCCCCAAGAGACATACCTTGTAGCTGTAGTAAGAGGCACTTTGCTTGTGCTCTTCCAGAAGACACTCTGAGAAAGTTAAACGTTGTTTCTTACTTTGACTTTTAAGAGTTTTTATTAGGATGTGTTCCATTTTACATAAACCAGTCAATACATTGTACTAAGTGGCAGGCTCATAGGAAGCCTGGAACAGAGTGTTGTGGGAGAGAAGACCAGCGCGGCAGATGGCAGATGAATGGAACGAATGTAAACATGAACACAGAAGTCACTGATATAATCACGATAGTGTTTTCCTCCAAAACAGGTCTATTCTAATAGAGCAGCAAAAAAGGGAGATGAAGAAATGTCCTCAGGGTAAGTATAAGGTTGCCCGTCACTGCAGAAAACCCCAGAGTTACTGGAGAGCTTGGGCCTCCTCTCATTCAAACCCCTCACTTGACAGTAGGGAAACTTGGGAACAATGTTCTTTCCTGATGCCTTGCCTGGCTCCCCAAAATAGCAAGCATACCTAGGCCTAGCAAGAAGATATCCAGGGTCAGCATTTCTTTAAGGCCTGTCCTACTGTATAGCATCAAGGATTCACTATGTAGCCTAGGCTAGCCTCAAACCTCTTATTTAAACTTGCCAGGTACTAGAATTAGATATGATCCAACATGGCCAACTAGCCATGTCCTTATAAACTATTCTCACAACTCATCAGAAGCAGTCTGCTGGGTGGAATTCTGTGAGCTGAGCTGTGGACTCAAGCATTGTGTCTGGAGCTAGGCAAACAGGAGCGCCCCCTCCCTCACCTCAGAAAATCTGTAAGTCAGAGTTGGTCTAAAGGCACCGATGGAAAAGGCTCTGGAGAGCAAGATGCTTCTGCCCAGGGTGGTTTCTTCACAGAGGTTTGTTCAAAGGGATAAGTGAGGCTCTAGTCATGCTGGCACCTTGGCTATGCTCAGGGACAACCCACAGACAAAGATCTCCCCAGAGGCATGTGGGGCCTTAGAACAAAAGCTCCTAGAAGCCAGGCATGAATGGAATTGTTCTCAAATCCCAGGGCTGGGGTGATTTTTGTTACAGAAAGAGCCAAGATATTCCCCAGGACACAGACAGACAGACAGACAGATACACACACACACACACACACACACACACACAACACACACACACACACACAGACTCAATCACTAACTGACTTCTGTGTTTTCTTCTAAGGAGTAAGAAATACTGCAAGAACAGTGAGATTCAGGTAAGTGTGAGACTGGGTGCTGTGGAGGAGACGGTGGGGTGAGCAGAACTAATGTTTCCCCTTCTGTTTTCTAGGATGGATTTTTCTGGCTAAGATGCCCACTGTGGCTTAGGGACATGTATAGGCCTCTGCATGATACCAGAAAGAAAAACATGGCTCAGGACCTACAGGATAAGGAATCTTCTGGAGAGGAGGAGATTTTCTATAAGGATGTATCAGGGTAAATGTCTAGTTCAATGAGGAGCTAAGGGCAAGTTGTTCATTTCACAGTTTGAAAGCCTTGGCGTTGTTCTTCCAGGGAGGTCAAGAAAGGAACCTCAGTGGCAAAATTGTCCGCGGAAAAGAATGAAAGAGACAAAGCCTCAGATTGATCTGCTATCATTTATTAATAAATTATTTTTTGTAGATTTGTGTCAAAAGCTTTTGTACTCAAATGAAAATTGATGCACAGCACATGAGTGTGGGCCAGTGAGATGGCTCATCACAGGACAGTAGGTCATTCAAGCCTTGTGACCTGAGTTTGATCCAGAATCCAAGTACAAAAAACCTTCATGCTCCATCTCTTCCCTGCGCATCTTGTAAGCAGGTCAGATTTTGAGTGGAAGGTTCTGTGGGTAGGTTGATGTTCCCCTCCTTCTACTGGAATTTCTGACTGGCTAGAGGAAGTGACCACTTCAGTCTCTGTAGGAATCTCAGCTAGAGTCACTCCCATAGACTTCCTGTAGTCTTCCCCCATCCCAGGTCTCCAACCAGAAATGCGCCCCCATCGATTGCCTTGCTCATTCCCTTCCCCCAACACCAGATCACCATCCCTGTTCCCCTCCTTGCCCTCTCTCCCATCCAGTTCCCTCCCTCCATCAACCTATTAACAACTAAATTTTAGTTTTCCCTGCTAACTGAGATTCAAGCATCCTCCCTTGGGCCCCTTTATTACTCAGCTCCTTTGGATCTGTAGATTGGAGCATGGTTATCCTGGACTTTATGGCTAATGTTCACTTATAAGTGACTACATACCATACTTTCTAGGTCTGGGTTACCTCATTCCGATGATATTCTCAGATTCCATCCATTTGCCTGAAAATTTTATGGTGTCTTTGTTTTTAATAGCTGAATAATATTCCATTGTATAGATGTACCACATTTTCTGTATCCATTCTTCAGTTGAGGGACATGTATGTAGGTTGCTGCTAGTTTCTGGTTATTACAAACAAAGCTGTTATGAACATAGTTGAGCAAGTGTCCTTGTGGTATGGTGGAGCATCTTTTAGGTATATGCCTAGGAGTGATATAGCTGGGTCTTGAGGTAGAACTATTCCCAATTTCCTGAGAAACTGCAAAATTAATTTCCAAAGTGGTTATACAACTGTTCCCTCTCACCAGCAACAGAGGAGTGTCCCCTTGCTCCACATCCTCACCAGCATGTGTTGTCACCTGAGTTTTTGATCCTAGCCATTCTGATTGGTGTGAGGTGGAATCTCAACAGTCTTTTTGATTTGCATTTCCCTGATGACTAAGGATGTCAAATGTTTCTTTTTTTAAAAGATATATTTATTTATTTATTTACTTACTTACTTACTTACTTATTTTATGTATATGAGTACACTGTAGCTGTCTTGAGACACACCAGATCCCATTATAGATGGTTGTGAGCCACCATGTGGTTGCTGAGAATTGAACTCAGGACCTCTGGAAGATCAATCAATGCTCTTAAACGCTGAGCCATCTCTCCAGCCCCCAAGCGTTTCGTTAAGTGCTTCTCAGCCATTTGAGATTCCTCTGTTGAAAATTCTGTTCACTGATGAAATGGCCAACCAATGACTGGCCCAACTTGAGACGCATCACGTGGGAGAGAGCCAACCCCGAACACTATTAATGGTACCCTGATGTGCTTACAGACAGGAACCTAGCGAATCTGTCTCCTGAGAGGCTTCATCGAGCAGGTGATGGAAACAGATGCAGATACCCACAGCCAAGTACCAGGTGGAGCTCGGAGAGTCTTATGGAAGAGTGAGAGATAGAATTGAGTGAGCTGGAGGGGTCAGGATACTACAAGAAGACCTACAGAGTCAACTAACCTTTACCCATGGAGGGGGGTCACAGAGAGTGAACCACCCCAAAGAGTATAGGGGTTGGACCTAGGTCCTCTACACACCTGTAGCAGATGTACAGCTTGGTCTTTATGTGAGTCCCCTAACAATTGGAGCAGGGGTGAGGGGACTGTCTCTGACTCTGTGGCCTGCCATTGGATCCCCTTCCCCTACCTGGACTGCCTGCTAGGACTAAATGTCTTGGGGTTGGTGGTACCCAGGAAGTGATTCCCCTTTTCTGAGGATCAAGTAATGGGGGAGGGCTTTATAAGGGCAGGAGTGGGAGGAGAGGAGGGAGGGGCTGCAATAGGGGTATAAAGTGAATAAAAAATAAATTATAAAAATATACAATAAAAGTACATATACACACAAAGCTGCATGGGGCAACAAACATATGTGTTCAGAGCACTCCTGTGGCAGCACAGGAGCTAAGGACAGGAAAATCAGTGAACCTAGAATACACAGCAAAAATCAACGAGAGATCTGACCTCAACTAAATGATTGGCCAAAACCAACTCCCAAATACTGTCCCCTGACTTCCACAATTGCCATGGCATGCATGAACCTAAAAGAGCATGTTCTTTCTCTCTCTCTCGCTCTCTGGTGCGCTCTCTCTCTCTCTCTCTCTCACACACACACACACACACACACACACACGCACACGCACACGCACATGCACACACACAAAATAAAAATTGTCTTAAAATTGAGAATGTGCTTGCTGACCCCAGAAAAATACTGACATTCCAGTAATATGAAGACTGGTGTCAGCCATGGATGCTCAGTGGCTTAATCCCCAGGGAACCATGGGCCAGCATGGCTGGTTGTAGTTCCAAGCAGAGTGACTTGACTGGCTCTCTAAGTCCTCACCTGGCTGGCCAGTTGGCTGACTGCGCAGGGGACACCTCCCAAGCTCCTTTCTGAGCACGGCAAGGGGTATTTCTCTGTGTGGTGACATCTGGGAGGCAACTAAAAGCAGAGGGAGTGCTTAGCCTTGGGAAGCAGCCTCTGCCGCTGACACTTCGGGGCAGTGCGCTCCCTACCAAGCCCTGGGCTGGCCCACTGTAGCACCATTGTTCAAACTTGTCATCTACTAGTTGGGGTTGGGATCTCCAAACTTGAGTGATCCAAGTAGGAAGATTCCTACAACTTCCAGGTCATTCGGGGCTACTCGGTGAGGTCCAAGCCTCCTTGCAGTGCATAGTGTCACCTTGGTCAGAAACTAGTACAACAAAACAGGACTTGGGATGTAAGAACACAGCCTGCTCTACTACCCTATGCTATACACCATAATAAGCAATTAGGCCTTACAGCTCAAAGCCTCTCCACCATCATCCTTCCCGGCTTCAGGGAACAGAGATCGGAGACATCCATGTGGAAGGCGATGACCATTCTTCCTAAGACTAACACTGGGTCAGGCACAGTGCTGGGCACTTTAGTTACGATGTTATCACAGGGACAGAGATACCCCCCGCAAGCCAACTCAAACTCTATACTTGAGGGGCAGGGGTTTGACCTTGACAATGATGTTGGAAGCAAACGAGGAACTGACAAGAAATCGGGGAGAGAGGAGCCTTGATCACTGCTCCCAAAGCTGGCACTAGGTCTTTCCACACAGGCACTAACACTACAATACCAGCTCATTTCTCCAAACAAGTTTGAGAAACTGTTATTCTCCTCCACCCCAGAACTGGCAAAGTTGACATTTCCATGCCCTTTTATTTATATATTATTATTATTTATTATTATTATTATTATTATTTTGGTTTTTTAGAGTCAGGGTCTCACTGTTCTGGAACTCACTCTGTAGACCACGCTGGTCTCAAACTCACAGAAATCCACCTGCCTCTGCTTTCCAGGTCCTGGGATTAAAGGTGTGTGCCAGGCTTCCACATCCTTTAGCAGATCAGGGAAATAGTGCCAGAAGTCAAGAGCTGTAGCCTCGTGCTTGAACCATCTGAGACCATCTGCCCCTATTTCCGAGGCGTCCACATGCCTCTTATCCTCCCTCCCTCCCTCTCCCTCCTTCCGTCCCTCCTTCCTCTGGCCCTCACCATCATCAGATATCACCTCTGTTCTCCTGGGAAGTAAATGCAGCTGCACCTGACCCTCACGACCATCAGAAGTATCATAAGACCCCCCCAGGAGAGGTGGGAAGACCAAAAGGAAATTAAGAGTACAGCACCTCTCGGCCAAGAGGAGCTCAGACCCTCCACCTTTAAGAGTAGTAGTTATCTAGAAATCGCTCCTGTTCTAATAAAGAGTGTTACTAAAATTGCTAGGGTCCAAGCCTCGGGTCCTAGCAACCCAAAACAAGCTATAGACTCAAAATGCTGATAGAAGAAACAGAAAGTAGAGAAAGATTTATTCAATGTGACCACATGGGTAAGAGGAACACCAAATCCAGTGATCCCCCTCAAGTCCATTTTCTGAGCCCTGATGTAAAGTTTACATTTAAATAGAGGGCAAGAAGTCTGCATTACTAAGCAGCCCTGGCCACAGGGTGGATCCTCCCACCATCTTGTTCCAGTCTCTCAGGCAAGTTGTTTGGAATCTCTGGCTTGGCACCAGGCTTCAGCTTTTTCCTTTTCCCCTCACTAGATTCTGGGGGGAGCTACAATTTCCTGGAAATCATTTTTTCAATAGTTTCCTAGTCCGAGTTACTATTGCTGTGATCAAACACTATGAGCTCGAGAAAACCGGGTTTATTTGTCTTACGCCAGGACCACCAGTCTGGGGATGGCACCACCCACAGTGGGCTGGGCCCTTCCCCATCAGGCACTAATGACCTACAGCCTTGCCTATAGCCCTATCTTATGGGGACATTTTCTCAGTTGAGGCTCCCTCTTCTCTGATGACTCTAGTTTGTGTCAAGTTGACATAAAACTAGCCAACACAACTAGTCTGGTCTCCAAAGTGCAAGGGACAATATTTTCATTTCTGAAAAGATAATTACCAGGGAGATTAAAAATATTTGAGTCTATCACCCAAATCCTTGCCCAAATTTCAGGAAAACAAAAGCAACAATTAAAAAAAAAAACATTTTATTTCTTTTCATATATATACCCCATTCTAGGAGCTAGTGTTCATAGGAGCAGAGCGCCCCCCAAAAAAAACTGGGTACGTGGAAAAGGACGTGTGCATGCAAGGACAGGGGACATCTGCTTTAGCGTCTCCACCACGCTCCTCTCGGGGTTTGCTGAGCCAGAAGGTAAGAGAGTAAACCCTCCTCTGACTCACTCATGTAACGACCTCCCCAAGCTCACTCAGCTGCACCTCCATTTCTAGTTCGAAGGAACAGGAAGGGACACAGGGAGGCATCTACACCGAGAGATAACAGCTCCTCCTGCTACCCCCATGGCCTGTGTTCCCACACAGTAAGTGCATAGAAGATGGCCATAGGCACCCTGGCTACAAGATCTGCCACGTGGCAGCAGACATAGGTATGATGACCTAGGCTGGTATTTTTACACACACACACACACACATACACACACACACAAGGTGCCATCTCTTTTCTATGCCCACCCTTCTATGTAGTGTAGGACCCCCTTTTGGGGACCCCCACTCGAGTCTCAGGACACGGGGTTATCCAATGAAACGCGAGAGACCTCCTTGCTGCAAAAGCGCGAGGTAGTTTAAAGGCGGAGCTCCGGGCCAATATGTATCTCATGCAGGAGACAGAGGTATCGACCCTGAGACTGAAAGCTGGGGGTTTTTATAGGGAGAGGGTCGGGGGCTGGGAAGAATTATCGAGAGTACAAAGCTCACCCAACACTCACAGCTTATGTGCAGTCAGGAAGTCAGGAGCCCGAGCCCCACACAATGACCTCCTCACCCCATTCCCCCTATGTGAGAGCATGGACTCTTCCCAGGGCCCTGGTATCTACACAAGAATTAACTACACTCTGGGGTTCCACAGTCCCAGGCACCGTGGTGTTTATACAAAATAAGTTACAGCTTCACTAATGACTGTGAATTCCGGAGCTCCACAATCGATGGTGCCCAGGTGTCCCGAGAAGGCAGTTAAGCCCTAAATCTCCTAGCTAACAACTGACAAGATACCTCCCTCTGTGTGCTCACCCCGCATTCCATCCCCTTGTATAAAAGACAGCCTAAACAAATCATATTCAGAAAACTAAAACTAAAGGAAGTATAGGAAACATTTCTTCTTAAAGAGAGAATTCAGCATTGCAGAGACTGTCAGATTGTGGAAGGTCTTAATTATTAAAGACTAAAATATACTATGAAGAAAATACCAAAAACCAGCAACAGGATTATCAGACCTTGAATTTAATTTCCTTTCAGTAGCAAGAGAGAATGGGCAGGGCACCCACCATGGACTTCCACCATGCCCACCAGTACCTACCAACTGAAGAGGTTCAAAAGGCACAGGTGGAGGGGTGACGACCACACTGCCTCATTCACCCCTGCAGGGGCTTACTGTTCTGGTAGGGGAGCAAGCTGCCGTTGTGTAACACAACTCCCCTTCCATCCATCACTCTCACACTCACCCCCACCCACCTGCACCCCCTTCTCGGCTGTGCTCAGCTGCGGTCCGGTTTCCAGGAGTGAGGGGAAAATGCCCAACTGGAAGGCACATGGGACTTTGAGCTTAATTGGGTTAAGCCACGCCCACGAGTGATTTTCCTCATCTAGCCAGAAGGTCCTGCTGGACCCAACTGTTCTTAGAATTCAGGTGAGAGCAAGATGGAGACAAAAGAGCAAAATTTCATCTTATCTTTGTATCGTCTCACAGACCCCAACAAGAAGTTCATTCTTTTCAACAAAAGCAGTTTCTAAGCACCTATATTAGTCAGGGTTCTCTGGTGGAACAGAACTGATAGATAGGCTTACTATATATTAAAAGAAAATAACATTGGCTTATGCAATACAGTCTGGGCAGTTCAACAATGGGTCAAGTGGGGCCCTAAGCTTTTCACCACGCCCCTGCTTGCTGACAGGGGGTGCAGCATGACCTCAGTCTCCTGCCATTATTACTCCCCATCATGAGGACTGTACCCAGGGAACCCTTTAGGTCACGCTGTGCTATCATTTTACCTCTATTATATTGCCCTGTTGGTGAGATGGCCCAGTGGGTTAAAAGCACTTGCCACCAAGCTAAACACTCCCCAGAACCCACACAGTAGGAGGAGAGAACTGGAGAGAACTGGTCCCTGCAAGCCATTCTCTCCCCTCCATACATGTACAAAGGCACAGGTACACTCAGTAAGTGTCTTTTTTAAGGCTCATGTTTGACTGTTATAAATCACCCCATCAAAAGCCATGTCTGTGACTAAGGTGGTAAAGTCTCTCTGCTAATTACATCTCTGATGCTAACATTTCTTCAGTTGAAGGGCCAAATAATGTGTTCGAACCATTAAAATTTCCAGTCTGTGGAATTGTGGTTTAAACAATAGGGAAGCCAGCTCCCTGGGCCTCAAAGACAACCCAATTAGTACCCAGACACAGGAACTACATCATCAAGACACCTCAGGGTCATTGAGTCACCAGAAGGTTCAAAGCATTAAGTGCAACTGTGAAGCCAGTTCAGCCTCCCCTGGCTGATTTAAGCCCTATTTTTACAGAAGGGTTCTGCCACTCTTCTCTGTGGTTATCTCATGGATTTGATAGGCAGATCTTGTCTATACTGTTTGCTGCAGACAATAACATAACCATCAGGCCCACTGGAAGAGCCTTCATAGGTGAACGTAGGCTGTGACATATGCCAAGATGATGTCTTATATGGCAGTATAGGTCTTCACAGCCAGAGGGCTGTCTGTGTGGCTTCATTTCAACCCATTAAACAGAAGTTGAGGGGAAAGCATGGTGCTAATTTCCCTCACTACAAGGCTTCACAGCTTGAAGGGAGTAAAGAAATAGCACCAGGAAAATTCCTGAATCTACACAGGGTCACAATTACTCAGGAAGGAATAGACGTCCAGGAGTTACAGTTGAACAAAGAATATTTTGGCGTAGTCAGCTAGAGATAGAAGATGCTCTCCAGCAGCAACCACCTAAACAGCCAGGAAGAATTGGCTGTCTGGCAGTTAAAAGCCCAGCCCAACAATGAGACCAAAGAAGCAGCTAGGCATGCACAGAGAACCAGCTTGCAAGGAAAGGACAAGAGAACAGACTCTCCAGAGATGAGAGACTATTGGGGTTGACCTGGTGCTGCTATGTATTCAAATGCTAAACACTGGCCCCCAAGACCTGGTGCCCCCCTCTCCATGAGGAGAGCCTCAGTACACCAAGGGATGCTATGTAAACCTTGCTCCCCAAGTTAATAAAAGGATAAAACCTGTGATTGGGCAGTTGGGCAGGAGAGAGAGAAAGGCAGGACTTGCGGATGGAGTGAGGGGGTCTCAGTAGAGCAGAGGAGGAAGAAGGGCAGAGAGGACATGTAGGGAAGAGGAAGCTGCCACAAGATGAGATGGACCATGAGCACATGGCTGGGAGAAACAGCGATATCGAGGGACATTATGGCTAAGATGTAAGTTAGATTAGCTCCCAAACCTGCCCAATCTAGGCTTACAGTTTGTAAATAAAGCACCAGGATTGTGCGTCTTTTATACGGGCTAGATAGAATATATATTTCCTACTACAAGAGACAGCAAGGACCACCAAATGCCGGCAAGTGCTCGGTGGGAGCAGTGTGGAGAAGTGATAAGGAAGACCGCAGGCTTGGAGCTAGATCCAACTGAGTTCAGCAAAGCCACCGGTGAACTTGCGACGGCCCTATGCCTTCCTGTTGCTGAGCCAGTAGCTCAAAGACAGTTGACAAAGGTCGGGCAAAGGCAACTCCAGCAGAGACGTGCCCTGGTTCTGAACCAGCAGAGGTCCTGACAAGCTGACACTTTTGACACACCAGCACGGGTGGGAACAAAGGAACAGCCCCCCCCCCCCCCCCCCCCGCACTCAACCCCAAGAGAAAGCACCTGAGCCCACACAACCTTCAACGCTTATGGAATTGAGCCTAGCGGCTGATTTCTGGCGCCAGCTCGGAATAAAAGAAAGCAATAGCCATCTTGTCTTTTCAGGAAGGCCACTCTAGACAAAAATTTAAGAAAGAAAAAAGACAAGTAGCAAGGACGGCTTAAGGGAGGTGCCAGAGCCACGGGGTTTACAAGCCTCTCTGGCGGGGCCCCTCAGAGATCCAATCCAGGTGAGGAGGCAGGGGCCCAGCTGGAGGGGATGGTTAGGTCTCCGCTGTGCACAGAAAGACACCACTCCAGACTGGGCCGTCCTCTGTTACAGAGGAGAGTCGTACCAGAGCAAGCACACCTGAAACCTGCTCCGACAGCATTTATGAGCTTGCCAAAACCACGAGCGACAAATACGGAAGGTTGAGAAGATAGAAAAGAAACTAGAGACCTACCCTCTTCCTCTCATCACGCCGGCCCCAGAGCCCAGAAGTCCAGGTTGACTTATCAGCAGAGCTTTATCCCTCCAAAAAAAGGGGGCAAGCCGCTGCTCTGACACTAGATGTCTCCCAGCACAACACCGGAACCAGCTTTCCGAACTGCATTCGGCTAGCACTACATATACTACATACCCTTCTGCACCATGAGCGGACACGCCAGCGCAGGTAACTACAGGCTCCCGCCACCACCTCTGCCCCCCTTCATTTTCCATTCCCACGGGGGCCCGATGCAGGATTACTCCCACTGGAATTGGTTCTCACTACCCGAATTTAAAAACCGAACAAAGATTTCCTATTATGCGTTACATATAAATACTGTATCAGACACCAAGGACAAAATGAGACACAAGCCATCAGATGGCTAGCAGACCTGATGTGCGCCAGGGATGCCTTCCTTAATGCCTTTTACCAACTGGTTGGTTCACTTCCCCGAAGCCCACTTTCCTGCCTGCTCAACTTCGTTAATACCAGATCCTAGGAATGAGCCATTCTATCACTGCCTCACCTTAGACAACATTTGGTCTCTGCACACACAAAGTGTGACGCTTGGCCAACAGGGGCTGGTCGTGAAATGCTAAAACGTTACAAGATGGTAGCCAAAAAAAAAAAAAAAAAAACCAGGCTAGCCTTGGTCTTTAAACAGTTATCTAGTGTCCACCTCTGCCTGTGACCTGACACTCCTGTGACTACTGTCATCCTTTCATATTGGTGTTAGGTTTTGAATGAGAAACACCCGCCAAGATGGATTTGAACCCTTGGTTCCCACTAGAGAGTGGTGCTATCTGGGGAGGGTCTGGAGCCTTTAGCAGGTGCAGCATCCCTGGAGGAAGGACATCACTGGGGTGGGCTAAAGGGTTTGTAAGCCTTGCCCCACTTCCTGCTCACATTCTCTACTTCCTGTGGGTGGTTGAGACCTGACCTCTCAGCTTCCCAATCCTGCTGCCACGCCTCCCCCACTGCCACAGAATGACCTTGGGGAGCCATAATGAACTCCATCCATAGTTGCTTTGGGTCAGCAGCAGCAAAGTTGACTCTGATACTGATGAAAAATCTGGAAAGTTGGAAAGTTCTGGCACCACATCAAAAATGTCCTCTAAGAAGATTCAACTGAAAACCCGGACAGAACTTTCAACCTCAGAAACCTAGACACTGCCAGAGCTCCTTCTCCTGGACGCTGCCAGTGCCCCTTTCTATCCGAGGAAGTTCAAAGATGGTTCCCAATGGAGTCTTCACAACCTTAGGAAAGAGTAGGAGAGACTACTTCTGCCCAACACACTTCTATGCCCCTCCCCATCAGCTCCAAGGAGACAGAATATCTTCTTTTAGTAGTGGACAGGCACAGGAATAGCTTAGCAACCTAGGACTCTGCTTGGCTCAGGCTCTGAAGACACCCTCACTAAGGACAGACGAGTAGCCTGGGACCCTCACCTGCATAGGGTGCACACACACTATGCTTCAAATGGGACATGGCTCTTCCCTGATAACATCTTAGTAGCTCTTTTGTGGCTAATTTTCACTCAAACATATTCTAGACCATCCCTAGCTATGAGAAGTGTGTGTGGGGGGGGAGCACAATCCAGTCTGAAGTGGTTCTAGATACATGTCTGTGAGGCATGTGGATCATGCCAACAGAGGAATTAATTGGCATGGAACCAGCGAAACAGAGCATGTTCGAACCCTGGAAATCTCAAAACTTGAGACCAGTGGGGGTGGAACTAATTCCCTTCCTGTTTCCTTGCCTGCCTCCAGGTGTAAGCTGAAGACCCTCAACCAGGTGGTCACAGGTAGTCAGTCATATAGCACAGTGCCTGGAACTCTCCTTCATGCAAATGGAGTGTCACCAATATATTAGCCTCAGCCAATAGAATGAATGCATTTACCCCTCAAATCCCATCCCATTCCTCAAGGTTCATATAGTCCCTGTCCACATGGAGGAATAAAGCACACACGTTATTTCACCAAGGACCATCTGAGACTGGCTGTTTTTACTGAGCTGTAACACCTGGGGGAAGACTCTTACCCTCCGAAGCACTCATCGCTGGACCTTTGGACCTGCCTGCCTGGCCAGGCTCTTGTCATTTGCAGAAACTCACATCAGAGTGTTCTCCTACCACCACCACCCCACACACATTACCCCCGCCACCACAGCTGCTGCAGCCCCAAACCTCTTTATTTCTTTTCTAAGACCTGTAACACTTCAGGCATTCCCAGCCTGACCAGAACTCTGTGGGCCCCATTCCTCCCTGGATTCCACTCTCCTGGCCTAGCCGGCACTGGCATCTGATGCCCTAGAAGGAAGAGGCAGATTTCAGACCCAAGGGATGTCTCCCTTTCCAAGCCTAAGGTATACAGGGGCAACCAGGCAACCTGGGAAGAGAGACAGAACCTGGAACCATGCATCCCCAGCAAGGCAAGCTCTGTCCTTTGAGCTTTAAGGGGCAATCTCGTATTTACCATCTTGTGCCTATGCATAATCGGCACACGTATGATTCAAATCAGATGTGTCATGAAAATTCCAACTGAGCAAAGGCTTACATCATCCAAGCCCATCGATCAAACCAGAAAGACAGCCCCAAACCCACCCTTACCAACCAACTCTGCTACCCTTAAGCCCATAAAAGGAGCCCCCAAGTAATGACCACTGTCTTTGAGTACTATAATCATGGAATCCGCTGCTCAGTGCATTATTGGATTGTTTCTGAATAAGATTTCCTTGCCACTTTGCAATCTGTGTGTGCCTGAATTCTTTAAACAAGAGGCCAGAGTCTGGAAACATTCAGGCAGCAAGTTCCAGCCACACCTCCATGACCCACTTCAACTGTAAGGAGCCAGGTAGACGGTAAACAGTAGCTCATCTCCAGCACAATTTTCATAAATTTCAATAAATTGCTTATTTATTTCATCGTACATGTGTGTGCACATGTGGCTGTGCATTTCCCAGCAAAATTCAGAATTAGAGGTCATGTGTGAGTCGGTTCCCTCCTTCTACCATGTGAGTCTGGTCATCAGGCTTGGCAGCAAATGCTTCTATCCTCCGAGCCATCTCTGCAGCTCTGGCCTCCACTCTTGAGGAATGTTGGGCCGCTAGACCAGCAATAGCAGGCTTGGAGGCCATTGAGAATAGAGGACTCCTCCCTCAGGATCAGCTTTAGGTCCCAGCTCCAATTTACCATATGAAAAGATGGAGGACCCGAGCTTCCTTGGGACCCATTAAGGGGAAAACTACATCCTCCTGGTTGAAAAACAAAAACAAAAAAGAAACGCTTACCTCTTCCTCAGGCCCTAACTAGATATGACAGTCAAATATGACTCCAGAATTGGAGATTATATATCATTGTCCCTCAATGGTCCTGTCGCTCACCTAGCCAGGGAGACCACTCCTCGGGAAAGCTGATATACCTGAAGACTTGCGAAGGAGATGGGAGAAATAAATTATCCCCTTAGTAAAAGAATGCATGCTCCAGGAGCCCCTTCAGACTTTCACTACCAAACCTGCTCACTTCTCTCACCTCTTTCTTTCTTTCTACATGCTTGCCCGAACACTGAGATTTCCATTTTCTCTGAAGATTTCTGCCCACAAGGCAAATTTTCCTCTTCCCTGTCACCTCCTTCCATCAGACTCAAGAATTTACAGCTTGCCTGGCCTAAGGTTTTTGTTTGTTTGTTTGTTTCCAAGCTACAGTAAAATGACCCTCCAGCTTCTTTCTGGGATCCTTTAAAAATTCTCTCATCAAGACTAAGAACATTGTTACCATCAGCTGAACTACTTCCCCCCTAAAGTACAGGACACAGATAACGGTATGACTAAAGGAGCTCCATTTTTTGCTAGACATCTCAGTGTCCATTAGCCCTTTATCTGATTGCAGTCCCTGGAAGATAAGTTCCCAGTGACCCAGTGAAGATAAGTTCCCAGTGACCCAGTGACCTCCACCCAAAAAATGTGCAGCTGTGACTATATACTTGTTATATGTTTTGGGGGGAGGGGGCATTTGGGGGTTCTTGTGGTTGTGTTGCTTCTGTAATTTGCTTAAGCAGATACCCAAAGATTGTTTTGAGTTGCCATAATCACCTAGCTGGGTGGAATAGAACAGTTTTCACTTGCTTGCATAGATATTGAAGGTCTTCCTGTGTTTTTTTTCCCCTTTAAGGTCCTTCCATGTACTCAAATTTGGCTCAGCTGTTAGCAGCTAATCAAGAAATCTTTTCATCATAATTGGATTGAGTCTATGGTCTTTTCCAAAGGGTCATGAACTCCATAACAATAAAACCCTGGGTTCTTTGCAAAATGATATGAAGAGTTCTCCTATATGCAAAATCCTCTCAGATGTATATACAAACTTTGACTTATAAAAATATAAGGAGGTCTATGCCACGAGGACAGAAAAGGAGGCTCTACTCCTATCACTGAGGATCCCGGAGGAATTCCCTAATATTTGAGAAACTTGATTCAGGCTAAACAAGAATTTGTGCCATCTATGCAGAAGAGAATGTCAGGGTGAAGCAGAGGTGGGCTGTTATAGAAGATATTTTACTACATGCTTAGGCATGAGGGTTGCAAGAGAGTCTCAGAACAAAAGGTGCACTCAAGAGCATGGGGAGGGAGGGGGAGGGAGGAGGGAGGGGCAGGGGGAGGGGGAGCGACAGTG
Source organism: Micromys minutus (assembly GCF_963924665.1). Taxonomy (NCBI): domain Eukaryota; kingdom Metazoa; phylum Chordata; class Mammalia; order Rodentia; family Muridae; genus Micromys; species Micromys minutus. Next base: position 49,818,530 of record NC_137979.1, on the reverse strand, counting down.
TCATCACAACAGTCACATACACTATACCATTTTGGTGGGATTTGAAGAGACTGGCTTTAAAGGGTGGCTGAGGAGCATAAATTAGATCCCAGGGTGGTTCCTGAGGAGGAGCTGGACAACTGAGAAGACTACAGCCAATAAGGGGAAAGTCTAGATCTTGGGGCTGAAGTCTCATTTGGAGATCCCAGGAAACCTCTGGGAGGAAGAAATGGGGCTTTTCTCAAGGTCATACCCATCCCAACTTTAAACCTGGCTCGTTGCTCTCTTAAATTAAACACATCTTTATTTTGAATATTATGTTTATTTTTGTCTAGGCGGGGGTGCTATGCACTTCAGTGCAGCGCTCCATGTAGGTTAGAGGTTATCTGATCTCAGGACCCCTGGAGCTGGGGTTACAAGTCGATGGGAGTCACCTAATGTGGGTGCTAGGGACAAAACTTGGGGTCTCTAAAAGACTTCTGTGGGCTGAAGTGAAGCCTCCTTCCCTATCCCTGATGACACAGACCTTCTTAACCACTGAACCATCTCTTTAGCCACCATCCCCCTCCTCAAAAAATTTTTATATAAAGGGAATATTATCCCTTGGTCAACAACCTTCACAGCATAAGTTGTTCACTGTGCTGTGATCCTTGCTTCTCACCTGGAAACAAGCTTCAACTAGACTCTGGGCAAAGGGCCTCTTTGCCTTCCTTTATCCCTGTCTTTTTCTCTGCCTTTCTATCCTACTTCAATCTCTTTTCTGTAAAATTTATTAACTTAAAAAATAAAGAAAAATGTTGATAAATTAAGGAAGGAAGGAAGTTGCAACACTTAGGCAGTAATCTAGACTTTTGGAGCCCCGATTTAAATTTTGTGAAACAAACAAACAAACAAAAAAAAAAAAACACCAAAAACCGAGACCATCTTTGACAAGGGAAACTGGTCTTTCAAGGTGGAGAACAGGGAGAAAAGGCTCTCTGGCATGAACAGAGCCCTCAAGGGACATATAACAAGTGGGAAAGAACTGAAGCAGACAAGCTTCATGACCTGGGACCTCACTTGGTCACACACACAAACACACACACATCTAATAACCCCACCCAGCACTCCAAGATCCTCACGGCTATACATTGTGCATGCTGGAGACCGACCCACATCAAGCTTCATGCACACTTCACTCTGAACAACTGAATAAACTTCTCCCCTTGATGACCATCAAGCCATAGATAGGTTCTATTGAGTCATAAAGCAGTCACACCCAGCTAAGGGGCTGGAGGAACCCAGCTGGCTTGAATTCACTTTGCTGGTTTGAATGAAAACAGTCCACAGAGGCTCATAGGAAGTGGCACTATTAGGAGATGTGGCCTTGTTGTGAAGGAGGGTGTGGCCTTACTAGAGAAAGCATGGCACTGGGGATGGGGAGTTGTGGAGGGGGGGATGCTTTGAGATTGCAGATTGCCAAGGCCAGGGTCACTTTCTCTTCGTGCTGTCTTCAGAGCTGGATGTAGAACTCTCAGCTCCTTCTCCAGCACCATGTCTGCCTTCGAGCTGCAATGCTTCCCACCATGTGAGCAACGGACTAAACCAGCCCCCAGTTAAATGAGAGTTGGTGGGTTACAGCGTCTCTTCGTAGCAAGAGAACCCAAGAAAGAGTGCTAGTGCAACAAGGGAAACTGTTCAATGACAAGGAAGACTTAGAGCCTGGGGTGGTCCCTCACCATGTCACAAGTCTCACAAGACCAGCTCAGAGGGTCTCCAGACTGATGCTAACATCCCCCCGCCCCCTGAAAACTGACTTAAACTGATAATAAGCACCTATTCCTTGCAATTTGTTATGGATAAAAAGAATTCAGAAATAATTCAGCAGTCCCAGCTGCGAGTCTTCAATGATGCTGTTACGATGACTGTGACCTTCCAAAGGCTGTAGTGGGGGCCTCAGAATCCATCTGCAGGGTGTTTCAGCCCCCCCCCGCGTGGATGGTTGTCCAGAGGACTCCTCAGTTCCTGCCCATATGGGTCTTTTCCCCCATGCTACTTGATTAAATGTCATTAAAGCAGGACAACAAGAGAGGTGGAGGAAGGAGAGAGAGAAACTCTCTTATGGCACATGAAAAAGCACATAGCATCACTTCTGCCTCAGCACAAGAACAGCTGTTAAACCAAACAGCCTACAATCCAAGGGCAAGGAATGTTAGATGCCATCTTTCGAAAACCCGGACCCCAGAGATGACCATGCCGTTATACTGTCTGCTGCTAGGAAGAGCAGCCTCTCCCTGTACGACTGCACCCATTTCAGTCCTTCCACACCAGCATCTGCGAACTGCCTATAACACCTCAGGGAGTGGGCGGGGCTTCCTGAGCCCCACCCCCTAGGAACTGTTAACTGCCTCCAAAGCCAAAGCTCAAGGGCCAGGACTCAAGCATCCCTCTCCTTAGTAACTGTTAACTGCCTGTAAATTCTCAGGGAGGGGCAGCAGTCCTTGTGGGCCCCTCCCCAGCCCCATGATAGAAATTCTCACAAATTAATCTTGTGTAGATCTCCTCAAAGCTGCTGAGAGTTCGAGGCAGCTGATAAGTCCTGTTCAGGGGGACAGCTTTTCACAAAGCCACTTGGAGTCTACAAGTTTCTGTCACTGTTATAATCTTCAGGCCCCAGAAATGACAGAGCAATCATTTCCCTCCTTTGCACATGAGGTCAGAGCATCCGTGGAGGAATATGCTTGAGTCAACTGTCCTCAGTGCTGAGGGAGGGGATGCTAGACTCCATCTTTTGAAAGGGGGGGGTTCTAGAATTTGTGGGCCCATTTTTAGACTACCCGACGCAGGGTAAGCACCCCTTTCTCTGCTATTTCTCTCATTCTCAGTTCTTCTGACACCAACCGGGGGTAGGGGGGCCCCAGGCTAAGCAACTTTCCAGTTCTCTGGGCACACCAGCTGGGTGTCCCAGAATCAGCTGAACTTTGCAGTAACGAGTTCAGGGTCAGACTGCTCAGATATGGGCTCAGCAGTACCAGAAGATAATAGCCCCATTCAGAAGGTAGTGACAGTCCAGGTTGTCACGTGTGCATCCTATCAGCTAGACGGTTACCTCGGGGTTGACCACTTTCTAGGAAGACTCATGGAGGCCAGGAAAACCACTGCATTACCCAAAGAGTTCAGAGGAGCAGGGGACAGCACATGGGGGAGGTTATCGGGGAAGGCTCCATGGAGTATGGAGCTGAGGTACAGAACATTTCTTCCATGTGGGTGTGTTCATCACCCAGAAACACCCTGACCTCCATCTTTAGGGACTTCAATGGAATCTCTCATCATACAAGCCCAACTGACTTTTGAGACATGGTCTTGCTGTTAGCCCAGGCTGGCCCAGAATTTGTAATCCTGCATGCTTAGCATTCTGAGAGTGGAAATTTCCAGTGTGAGCTACCATATCTGGCCTAATCCTCCAATCTCTCTCCACCTTCTCAGCTCTCCCCAGGGCACGTGGCCTGAGGTTGAACATTCCAAGCACATAACTGTGGCTTGGTCTTGCTGATGACCAATCGTTGTCCAGAATAGTCTACCACACTGTAAATCCCTTGGTTGTGGACTGTTTCTATTGTGCTACATATGGCTTGGCTTTTGATCCCAGAGATTTCTGTTTACTGTAAACAAGTATTTGTGGTGTGGCCTAGTCCTAGTAGACACCTTTAATCCAATAGCTAAATAAAGTCAACCCTGGGGGCTGGAGAGATAGCTCAGTGGTTAAGAGCACTGGCTGCTCTTCCAGAGGTCCTGAGTTCAATTCCCAGCAACCACATGGTGACTCACAACCATCTGTAATGGGATCTGATGCTCTCTTCTGGTGTGTCTGAAGACAGCTACAGTGTACTCATAAACATACAATAAATAAATAAATCTTAAAAAAAATAAAATAAAGTCAACCCTAGGTAAGAGGCAGAACAAGTAACCAGCTGACAAGAATGAACATAAATGAACAAAGGAGGCCTTTGAGTCGAAGGATATTTACAACAGCTTTTTTTCACTCTTGGATGTTGGGGGAGCTTTTTCTTTCTGGGATGTCAGAGGAGTAGAATGGTCAGCTGGGTACTTTCTTTGCTCCTCCGAGCTAGCAGGTTTTCACCCCAGCCTGAGTCTTCACTGATAAAACCTGACGGTCTAGATTTTATTCTAAAAACAACAAAGCCCACCAAAAGTGATCTCATCTCATTCAGACAAATGGCACTCTGACCGCAATAAAAATTTTCAAGTGCTTTAGGAGTTCTGTGCCAGCAACTGAGGTACCAAATATGCATTTCCTGATAAAGCACATTCCCTCAGACAAGACTAGAAGCCATTCTTAACAACGAACGCCAGAAAGACTAATTTCTTTAATGTAATTGTTGCTATGTCCCTTTCTGTTGCTTTAATTGACTTTATGAGAGAATGGACTCCATTATAACTCCATTTTGTTTTATTGTTAACGGTGTATACTGGCTGTGTGTGGTTTTGTGTACGAAGATGCAGGAGGACATCACCTTCCCCCTGGATACAGCACCACAGTGGTTGTGAGCTGCCTGGCTTGGGTGCTGGGAACTGAGCTTGGGCTCTCAGTAAGACCAGGCAGTGCTCCTTGGCCACCGTTCCATCTCTCCAGCCCCTCACTATGACTTCCATACACACGTATAATATACACTGATAACATTCACCTTCTCTGTCACCCTGTCATCTCCTCTCCCCAGCAGAGTTCTCCTTCCAAAACAGCCCACCTTCTACCTTCATGTCTCCAAAGGGACTCTGTGCAGGTCATTAGTGGGTTTTGTTGAAGGTGCTAGAGGCAGTGACCGCTGGTGGCTGTACTTCCTGTTTCCTTTGACATGGCTGCTTTCCAGGAAGTCAACGAGTTGATGATGTTGTGTAAACACTGCTGAGGTCATTGTAGTCCAGCGGTCCTCAGGCTGATGACTGGTGTGTATCTCCAGGTGGCCCCTGAACCTGCACAGAATGGGGTAGACATTGGAGATCACTCTGCACACACTTTCATATCTGGGTGTGATGAGAAAGCCCCACCTGTACCTTGAAGGCACCCTGGTCCCTGACCAGCTTTGGTAGACTAATGGATGTTCAAGGCTCTCTAAGAATTGGGAGGTCCATGAGGTGTTACATGCTGGAGGCCTAACTGTCAGAGACCCGATACGATGTCATTCCCAACCAGCAGATGATGCAGTGGCTGAAAGTGATCCTTAGTTTACTCTGTAATGAAGGCCAGATGGTCTTCAGGCCACTGAAAGCATGATCCTCCTTCAAATAGTGTGTGTGTGCGCACACACACACACACTCACACACACACACACACACCGCAAAGTGTCAGTCATTTCTTCAAATACCAACTGTGCACCTTTATCCTTGAGCACCACTGGGTTGTTTAAGCAGTTCACCCCAACACCTCCCCTTCCCATCCTCATATGCCCCCTGCACTCCTGAGTCAATCTCCAAGACAAAGAGCTACATTTTTTCAAGCCTCATACACTTATTTCAAGTACTAAGGTACCACAGGGTGGGCAGATGGCAAAAGGAAAGAAAACCTCTGGCTTCTTTCAGGCTGGAGGTCACCAGGGAGAGGAATTGGGGAGGCACAGGGCAGAGGCCGAAAGAAAGATTGGTGCCTAGTTAAGTTTGAGAGGGAGGCTGGGTTCTTACCTTTGGGCTTCCCAACACAGATAGCATTGCCCGGATGGAGCACCCACCTTGTAGCTCAGAGTCTCGTTCCAAGCCCCACATGCTCTGGCTCCGGAAGCCTTGCTGGGTTGAAGAGCTGTCATCTTGAGTTCTGGAGGAGAGGTAAGAGGGGAGCACACCCATTGGAAACAGGAAAGGGACAATGAAGGAAGGGGAGTTTTACCTCGAATCCTACATATGTGAGACCCTGCATTCTGTCCCTAGTCCCCAACCCCTGGTGTGTGTGTGCGGGGGGGGGGGGGGTGCAATGACAACAATTTGAAGCCTACAGCAGAAGGGGAAGAATAAAAAGGCTTTCTGAAGATGGTGCCCTTGAAGGAGGGTTTGGCGCCACACTGTGGAGAGTCTGGGCTTCTGCGGCTGAAGGAACTTGAGATCTGGACTTGTGGATGCTATGAAAGCTCCAGAGGAGGGGCAGTATCCCTAGGAAGACACAGTAGAAAGCAGAGCCTAGAGGCCAGCCAGAGGGCTCAGTGCATCTAGCTCAGCTTGGAGCTCAGTTCTGAGTTCAGACCCAAGAGCCTAAACAGTAGAAGGAGAAAACCAACACCTACAAATTATCCTTTGACCTCCATAATCACAAGGTGGAACCTTCCCTTTCACCTCCACACACACACACACACACACACACACACACACACACACACACGCACGCACACTAACTTGGCAGTACATATAGGAAACTGGAACAATACATACATTAGTACCATCCTATACAAGAATGACACACACATTTGTGAAGTGTTCCATACGTATACACACACCACACGCATACACACACACATACACACACACACACACACACACACACACACACATATATATATATACCCAAATGTGTGTGTGTATGCCAGAGATCTCATATAGGAGCTACCAACCTTGCTGTGGCTTCTTCTTGTCATTGTTGCTGTTGTTGTTGGGGTAAGGCATTGAGATAGGATCTCAACATTGTAGCCCAGGCTGGATTTGCACTTACTATGATTCCTCTACCTCAGCCCCGTAAATGATGTGTTTCAGCTCTAAGATAATTTTGGTTCTGTTTGTTTGTTGGTTTTGAGAACGGGTCTCATGTAGTCCAGGCTGTTGCCCTAATACTGTGTATCTAAGACAGACTTTGACATAAGGACCCTACAGTTACAGCCTTCCGAGTGCTGGGGTGACAAGAACTGTGCCATGATGCTTCTGTGCTGGGATGGACCTCAAAGGGTCACGAGTTAAACGATCACTCTGCCAACTGAGCTACATCCGGAACTTCTTTTCATCATTATCTATGTGGGCTGTGGATACTACAGAGTGGGATGGGGCGTGTACAGAGGTCAAAGTTCAGCCTTCCGGTGTCATCTGTGTCCTTCGATCTCTATGGGGACTCCAGATACCAAACTCAGGTTTGTGTCAGCGGCAGCAAGCACGTTTCTCCACCGAGTGAGCCATCTGGGCTCCCTGCCCTAGACACAACCAGATTCTTCCATAAGAACTCAATCAGCTTCTTTCTTAACACACTGTGTGTTGCTTCTGTCTTTCAGTGTGAACTCATAGCCTAGGAAAAGGAACAGGCTAGCTATTGCCACAACGGTGTAGTGAAACACACTATCCTCAAATGTAGGGGTTATAACAAGAATCCTTACCAGTCCTCAGCTGGCTATGCTAGTGATGGACACACACTGCTGGCTGTTTTCTGGCCCCTGCAGCCCAGCTCCACTTTGTTGGCTCTGTCACCCAGCCGGAGAAGCATCAGGTACCCAAGGGAAGCTCTTCTGTGAAAGCAGAGGCCAGCACAACCTTAGGAAGTCTCTGAAAGCACATGCTTTGTTCTTCATGCCACAGGTCAAGGCAAGCCACTAGGGGAGGCCCAGAGCCAGGGGGCAGGAAAGGAATATCCAGCCACAGTGAGACTGGATGCTGGGAAGTGCTGGAAACTGGGAGCTGGTACTTCTGCCAGGACGTGAGAGTCCTGGTTTGGAGACTGCGTAACCTAGGCTCATTCTTCTAGGGTTCACCATGGTGACAGAAAGCACCCTCTGGACTCAGTTCTCTTTGGGGTCAGAAACCCTGACAGGACAAGAACCAGATCTCCTTTGTCTTTAACTGTCCCCTTCCCGACGTGCTGAGCACTGAGCCCTGCCTAGTGAACGACTTGGGCATATTCCTGAGTACATTTCAGTCTTTTCCCTTCAGCTCCTCAAGTGACTCATAGAACACTGACTGGCTTACCAAAGCATCATATTTATTTTACCCAAATACATCCCTCATAAACTGTAGAAACTGTGTCCTTTGGAGCTGAGATCTGAGCCCAGAAATGTCTGACACCAAATCCCGAATCTATTGTCTCTCACAAAGAATTCCAGAAGGGCTAAAGAACAAAACGATTAATGACATCCCTACCTCCTTCTGAAATTAGAGTCTCAATCCTCGCATTCAGGAGGCTGAAGTGGGGAATCGGGAGTTCGAGGCCATCTCGGGCTGCATAGTGGGTCAAGAATAGCTTGGGCTACATAGTGAGACAGAATCTCACTACTCCTGGAACCCCCACCAAAGAGATTCTCATCACCTGAAATGTCCTACAAGGAAATCTGTCTTAACAGTGTGAATCTACTCAGTGACCCATGTCATTAAGAACTCTAGGTCCTGAGCTTGCTCATCGACACTGGCCATTCCCTCCCCCCAAGGCTCCTTGGGGTAACTATCAGGCAAAGGCAAGACTTGTGACAACTGTCCTGCTGCAACTGCTGCCTTCTTAGGGGAACCACTGAAGGAGGACTGTGATGAACCCTGAAGCGGGCCCAGGCCCCATGCCTGCAGAGGGCACCCTAGGACAGTGACTCATGACAGTTACTCCCCAGTAACTAACTACATGTCGCTACAGCATGGAGTCATTTCAGGTTAGGCTGATAGAGGGAATAGATGGTCAATGTGTCATAAGGTGTCTTGATCATGATATATGTGAATGATTTTAGATCTTGTTATAAAAACTGATGATGACCCCTGGGCTCCAGGCCATTTGTAGTATTGGTTGGCTTATTTAAGAGGAGAAGTTTCTTTTGGTATTTGATTTGGGATATTTCCACCATCATTGAGTGGGCCTGTTGCTTCTGGGCCTGCAGTGGGACAGTACCACATGGTGAGAGCCCCAACCCCAACCCCATGAAAGAAGCCTGTTCACGGCTGGGTATAAAATAGAGAGAAAAGGGGGTGTGATCCCATTGTGTTCTCTGAGGCTAAATTCCTAGTGACTGAAAGACCTCTTTCTAAGCTCAATGTCTTAACATTTCTATCAGCTCCCCACAGCACCGAGCCAAGGACCAAACCTCTAACATGCAGGTCTTTGGAGGTCATTCCAGTCTAAACCCAGTAACAGCTTGATGAGTTTCCTTAAAGAGAATTCTAATGCTGAAGGCAGGGTTACAGGCTATTCTTGTATTTTAGGAAAATTCTTCTCATAGTCTTTGTTGAGCAAGTAGTGAGTTTTTAAAATGAGGGAGAGACTAGGAAAAAAAAAATCTACTTAAGTAAGTAGGAATTGCAAAGTGAGGCTATCCCAGTACAATGTGTATCAGATGATACCAAGCATCATGTGTTTTATGTAGAGAAAAGAAGGCCCAATACCGGTCACTGCTCACACATCCCTATGCAAATTAAATAGAAATTTAAGTAAGTACAAACGAAGTAACTTGTAAGAGTCAGCTCTTAACATCACACAAACCATGTTTAAAGTGTTAAGTACCCACGAGTGGCTAAAGGTCATCACCTTGAACAACTCAAGGTCACTTCATCAGCACAATTCTGTTCCATCTTTTATTGTTGCTTGTTTTAAACATAGTCTTGTTATGGAACACACTTAGTAAGCCAGGCTGGCCTTGAACTTCTGGCTAGGATTACAGGTGAATGTGACTAGGCCAGGGTCACTGTTTCGGTTCTGACAGATCATGTTTCTGTCGGGTCTCTCTGGAAGAACATACAAAGCACTGGAGATGGCAGCTGAAGAGAACCCAGAAAGGTGCAATTCAGGATGTCTCCCCTGGTTTTTCACTCTCACTGTAGTCCTGCCTGGCCTGGGACTTGCTATGTAGGCCAGAGATCCACCTGCCTCTGCCTCTGGAGTGCTGGGATTAAAGGTGAACATCACCACGCCTGCCTGGTGTCATAGGCAGCTGTGAACCACCCAATATGGGCGGAAGGGACTGAGCCCGGGCTTTCTGCAAGAACAGTACACACTCTTAACCTCCCTCAGGTTGTTTTCTGAGAGAGAGAAGAGAGACAGAGACAGACAGACAGACAGACAGACAGACACACACACACACACACACACACACACACAGAGAGAGAGAGAGAGAGAGAGAGAGAGAGAGGGAGGGAGGGAGGAAGGGAGGGAGGGAGGGAGAGAGAGAGAGAGAGAGAGAGAGAGAGAGAGAAAATGTGTTGGGGGACTGAATCCAAGTCATTTGCAAGAGCAACAAGTGCTCTTAACCACTGAGCTATCTCTCTAGCCCCTAGAAAACATTATTTCTTTAAGTTGTAGGTGTTGGGAATATAGTTCAGACCAAGCCAGCTCGGTCAACCAATCAGGGTTTTGAGGGAGTGAGGATTGAAAAGAAAAAGGCAATTAGACATTTTAACATGATTGCAGTGTTGGGGCTGAAGCAGGTTTATTTTTTCCAGTCTGTTTTTATATCATTCTAGGTAATACAAAGAATATGGTCAGTCTAAAGCATAAAGAGAATAGTTAAGAAACAACAAAGCATAAACAAAGGTTCCTTGATTACTGTATTCAGGGTCTTAACAAAACTCATCAAAATACAAAAAACACATTCTTGGGCTGTGTTCATCTTGAGCCTACTTCCTAGTCCTAACCCAAGGTCAAATTCTTAGAAGTCGGCCCCAAAAGCTCTCTACATAGCTCAGTGGTAGAGTGTTCAGTTTAGGCAAGGCCATAGGTTCAATCAAAACCAAACAAACAAAACTGTCCAAAGTCAAAAAATAGTTCGTGGGGCTGGGGAGATGGCTCAGTGGTTAAGAGCACTGTTTGCTCTTCCAGAGGACCTGGGGTTCAATTCCCATCACACAATTAGTCTGCAGCGTGGAGGAGGGGTCACTCCCTCTGAGGGAATTCCTGACCTGCTAAACCCCCAATGGGATGAGGGCACTCTGAAGGCGAACATCATGTCCTTGGCTATTAGAGGCTAAACCCAGGGTGAGCCAGACCAGAGCTCAGGTCAGTAGAGCTTGTGGTCATGGAAATCTGAGGATAAAAGCATTTGTTGGGCAAGCCTTGCCTAAATTCCATCCCCATATAAAGGTAGGAAGAGAGAGAACATTCTATAAAATCATCTACGACCTCCCAGCACACATACAAAAGAAGGAAATTGGGGGTTGGGTCACTCTTGCCTTTAATTATGTTTTATTTATTTTATTAATCATTTTAAATATTTTTATTATGTAAAACAAAATTTAAATTTAATTACACTTTGACAACATTCTTTTCCTCCTCCTACTCCCAACTTTAAGTTCTTTCTTAGAAAAACAAAGACCCAATACAACAATACCAAAAAACCAAGACAACCCCCAAAAAGAAAAAGGAAAAAAAAATAAACCTGTAACTGAGTTTAAGCCTATGCACATAAACACAAACCATATAGTTCATTATATGGTGGTCAGCTACTCTTGAACATGAAGTGACTGACAAATCCAGTTTGACTCCGTGGTGGTGGGGGACTAATTTTCCTTCTTCCAAGTACAATGGACAATTCAGTTGTTAATCTTTATCCTAGTGCTAGGTTCCCATTCAAGATTTTTTTTTTTTTTTTTTTTTTTTGGCACAGATAAGAAAATAAAATATAAGACAAAAACTATCACATCAACATTGGACAGGACACATGAACGGAAGAAAAGAGTCCAAGAGAAACCACAGAATTAAGAGACCCACTTGTTTCCGCACTGGGAAACCCCATAGAAACATAAACTGGGACACTAAATGCAGAGCACCAGGTGCAGACCCATGCTGGAAGTTCCTCAGGAAGATGGGAATCACTCCACCTCGAGATTCAGCTATGCCAATCTTCGAAGGACACTTCCTTTATCCTACCTCAAAACACCTGCGGTCCACTCCTGTTCATTGCTGTTCTATTCATAATGGCCAGAAACTGGAGAACAGATGTCCCTCAATAGAAGAATGAATAAAGAAAATGTGGTACATTTACACAACAGACTATTACTCAGCCATTTAAAAAAAGAAAAAAAAATTATCCTGAGTGAGGTATCCTAGACCTGGTGTCTATTCGGTTATATGTGAATGTTAGTGTAAATTAAAGTCAATGACAATCAAGCTACAATCTGCAGAACCACGTAGGATACCTGTAAAGTAAGGGGCTGGAGGGAACAGACAGCTCTCCTTGGGAAAAGACTATGGATGGATGGGTGAAGAGGCAGAACAGGAGGATCACATGGGGAAGGAGGAGGGGATTTGGGGAGCGAATACTCATGGAGAGACAACTAAAATTAAGGGGTATTTGAAGGGAGGTATGGAAAACTAATACAGGAGAACTTTCCTAAAATATATACATATATGAAGGCAATCTAAGTGAGAACTCCAAACAAAGCTTCCAGTACAGGGACTGGGTTCCATCTAATTGAATTATTGGCCAAAGAGGCCCCATGGGGATCTCCAAACAACCCAGACAGTTGCCAAGACGACAAGTTGCTCTCCACAAACCAACAACAAGGTCCCACTGCCGAAGACAGTGCACAACTCACTGAACCAGAAGATGCTGAGTAGGTGCTCAGAGCCTTCATCCCTACCTTCCACCATCTTTGGCGCAAGAAAGTACTTTGCACACTACCAAGCATGAAGTGTGAACATCATGCCAGCAGCAGACCCTGCACAACAATGACGTACTGCCTGCAAGATATGCTAGTGCAACGGTGGCACAAAGCTTGTGGGAGTGACCGACCAATAATTGATTTGACTTAAAGCCCACTTCAGAGATGGAACCCATACCCGACATGCTTGGGGTAACCAAGAACCAGAGACTAGATAGCTCAGGGACCTAAAAGCAAGTAATACTGGTGTCTTAGGGTTTCCATTGCTAAGAGACACTATGACCAAGGCAACCCTTATAAAGGACAACATTTAATCGGTGCTGGTTTACTGTTTCAGAGCTTCTGCCCACATCATCACAACAGGAAGCATGGCAGCCTGCAGATAGGCATGGTGCTGGAGAAGGAGATTTTTTTAGAGTCTTGACTAGAAGGCAACCAATAGAGACTGCCTCTTTCATAATGGGCAGAGTTTGAGAATATATATATTACCTCAAAGCCCTATGTCCACGGTGACACACTTCCTCTAACAAGGCCATACCTCCTCCAATAAGGCCTCCTAATAGTGCCACTTCCCATGGGCCAATCATATTCAAACCACAACTGGTAGAAAGAAAGAAAGAAAGAAAGAAAGAAAGAAAGAAAGAAAGGAAGGAAGGAAGGAAGGAAGGAAGGAAGGAAGGAAGGAAGAGAAGAGAAGAGAAGAGAAGAGAAGAGAAGAGAAGAAAAAGAAGACATAGTGATAAAATGAGTCCTAATGACATTCTGCTATACCATTATGGGTTCTTTAAATCCCTCCCCACAGGCTCAGAGAACCCCAAGGAAGAGGTGGAAAAAGTGTAGAAGTCAGGGGGAATGGACGACACCAAGAAAACAAGGCCTTCTAAATCAATATGAGCAAAGCTCATATAAAGCACAGAAACGGAAGCAGAATATTTACTACACACCCTTAAAGTTTCTCTTTCACACCCACAATCTCTATGGTCCATACTTAGGCCCTAGATTCCCTTTTAAGCAAAGTCCGCAGTACCCACACTGCCTGCCCAGCCCTTTATTAGTCAGTAGCTACACAGTTTTCTTCCGTGTCTATTCGGAGAGTCAGTTGTCATTTTCTGTAATGGAACAAAAGCAATTAAATAGTGGAAAGCCGAAAAGCAGGTCCTCTGGGCTTCATGCCTCAAAGGGCTGACCACAAGCAAATTAAACTAACAGGTCCAAGAGAGCCCTCAGGGCGATCACGTGTTATAAGACAAGTCAAACAATTGTTTCCTGGCTCTGGAAAACAAGTCCTGAAGGTTCCCACTTGGACCCAGGATCCACTTGCTCCCTCCAGCACCAAGGTCCTTAGGGAAGTCCACGGGTTAATGGCGCCAGAGGGCGCATCTTTTGTTTATGGGGGCAAAAAACCGAAAGCCCCAAAGTTTCACAGATGGGGTTGAGGGGCAGAGCTGCGGGAGACAGGCGGTCCCGACTCTCCAGTGGCCTAGCTACTCTGCGCTACCCAGAACCTAGGCATCGGAGCCGCAGGATCGCTCACCTGAGCCAAAAACCCCTGCAATACCCTTCTGCAGCTGAGCTGCCGGCCCCGCCCCCCGGCTTCTCTAGACCCCGGGATTGGTTTTGCGGGCTGGGGGCGGGGCCGTAGCGACGAGCCGACGTGATGACGTCAGGCGCGGCGCTCCGCTTCCTGTTGTCAGTGCCTCTGGAGCCGCAGCTACTGCTCAGTGCAGAGGGGTCTCGCCTCGCCTGGAGCGCCGCCACCTGCTCCTGCTCCTTTTGGTGAGTCCGGGGTCTGGACGTGGAGGGAAGCGCGGGGCGGCGACGCGATCCGGCAGTGGGCCTGCAGCCTCGCAGCCACTCGCGACCCCTGGGCGCCATGAGACTTGAGGTGGGAACATCGGCCCTTCGCAGCCCGGGCCTGTTCCCACCTCGAGGGGCCACCGGGTCTCTCTCCCCTCCGTCTTCACCTCAGTCAACCTCAGCCCTAAGCCAGGTTCCCTGACCACGGGTCTTGCAAAAGTGTAGTCTCAATCCTAACCCATCTTTAGCCCAGTTGCAACCCGATCCGAGCGAGCCACATCTCTCCACCACCTCTTAGCTCAACATCACGATTGTCCCTCAACTCTTCTGAACCTTCCCTCGACCCTCTCTTCTGGCTCTGATTTCTTATCGCAGCCTGTCATATGCGGCTCACTCAAACACCCTAGGTCGGCCTCCCTCCCATTGACCCCACTACTAGAGTTGTCTCCTGTTGAACTTACCGGTTCCTTTCTCTCAAGTCTCGTGTGTATCTTTTCTTTACCGACTTACACCTAATTTCCTAGCTGATCACAGAGGTAAATCCTCTCTGGCACTTTCCTGCCTAAGACTTTTCTATAAACTGTCCCCACTCTGCTGCCTCAGTTCCAACCACTTCCCCCAGTCCTTTTGTTATTTTAAATTTAATATGCATTTATTATTAATTTGAGAATTTTATACATGCATTTAATGAATTTTGATAATATCCCTGCCCCTGTTCATCACTGTTAGTTTTTTTTTTTTTTTTTTTTTTTGAGACAGCCTTGGATCACAATATGAAATCACTAGATCAAGCTGGCCTCAAACTCACAGAGAACCTGCCTCCAAATAATGAGATTAAAAATGTGGGCCACCACTCCTGGGTTTAATCTTTTTTTTTTCTTTTGGTTCTGTAGGGTGGGCATGGAAGATGGTTTTGTGATTTGTTTTTGTTGTTGTTGTTATTGTTTATTTCGAGGCGGCTAATCCAAATAGCCAAAGCTAGCCATGGACTCCTGTTCTTCCCTGCTGCCACCTCCCAAGTACTGGAATTGTAGGCCTGAGTCACCTTTTGTGGCTTCCCAGAGTTACTATTAACTAGATCTACTCAACTCCCATCAGTTCCTTCCTCAATCCCACTCTTTCACTTTGAGAACTCAGGGCACAGCTCCACACTGGTCATGCTTGTTATAGTCCTCAACAGCCATGTCTGCTCCTCACCCAGAGCCCAGCAGACCAAACAGCTGAATTGGTGTGTATAGGGACTCAGAAGGTAACTGAGTATAGAGTTTATTTACTCCAGAGCTTCTTGGGGGGAGAGGTTCTTCCTGGTGTCTGACCTCCTGAATGTGTTTTCACAGATTGCTTTTCTGGAATTCCTATTAAATCATTTGTACCTGCTGTTGTAATGGTAGGTGTCGTTCAAATACCTGGGAGGTGAGAGATGGCCACTCACCCATCTCGCTCATCCTGGGGTAATGGAAACCAGCCCTTCCTTTTGACTGTCGATGTATCAGTAGAGAGCCTCAGGGAACACTGTGGAGCTGTGATCACAGAGTCCTAGCACCTGTGCGGAAGAATCCTTCCTCCCAGTGTTCCTTTCTGCATAGCTGGATGCAGATCTTTTCCATTATTGAACCCAGAGACAGACCAGGACCTTGTGTATGTCAGACAAGTATTCTTCCACTGAGCTACACTTCAAGCCCTATCAGTAAAGCGCCCTGAGAGACGGATGCTAGCTACCACAGTGGTCTCTCCTTCTGTGAGGGCTGAGTGCAGTTCTGCCTTTAATCACCTCTCACGGTGATGCAACCTTCAGAGTGGCTTTTGGCTTTTCGTGTACTAGCAAAAGTTTCTCAGTAGCCCTATAGCGTGAAGTGGTGTGCTTCAGCTTCCCACAGCCTGCCAAATAGATGTTCCTGTTCTGTATGCCTTGTCTTTATCTAGTAAGTCATTCAAGAGTTGGGCTTGTTGTTGTCTGTTTTGTTCTTTTTTGATTTTTGAGTACTAGTCCTAGGTCCTAGAATGCAGTGTACATGGGCTCTTCAAAGTTCTTGTTTTTATTTATTTAGTAGATACATGTCTTTAGACTCCTACAGCAAAGCCGGGTACAGTGCCACCCACCTGTAACCACAGGTGCCCAGGAGGCTGAGAATGTGCGTTCAAAGCTTCCCCAAGAAGTTTGAGGCCTTCCTGGGCTACGTGGTAAAGTTCAAGGTCAGTTTATGCTACATCGCAAGATCTTGCTCAAAAATAAAACAATTAAGGGCTGGAGATACACCTCAGTGGTAGCGCAGTGCTGAGTACTGCTGTAGGAAAAAATCTAAAAGCCAGGCATAGTTGGCCAGGCTTTGTAATCTCTTTGTTGAGGAAGGAGAAACTAGGAAGACTTCTAGAAGTAGAGGCCAGCCTGGGCTACACAGCAAAGGTCTTGTCTTTAAAAAACAAAACAAAACTAAAAGAGGGTAGAGGGAAGAACTCTGTTCTGTGTGGAGCAGGAATACGGGAGAGATGGTGGTATTGGGTGAAAGGCAAGTTGTAGGGAAAATGTGCCGAGGGGGGACAGACTCCCTCACTAGTCTCTCATCCTCCAGCAGGATTTAATTTGAATTTCCTGCTTGAGAAGCTTGTTCTCTTTACCCCATCCCCACCCCTTATCTCCAAATCCTACCCCTAACCCTATTCTTACCCCTACCTACAACTACCCCTACTATTATGTATTCCTCTATCCCTGCCCCTCCAGAAGGCTGGTTTAGAAGTCCAGCTTTCTTCACAACATGCTGGTTACTCACTGAGGATTCATGTGTCTGAAAGGTCAGCTGCCTTTCTGAATCAGAACGTAGCTCCGTCACTCATTTCCATCTGAAATAATATGCCTCATCCGTCTGGCAGCCGGGCAGCCCAAGCACAGGGCTGTTCACAGCCGACAGGTATGTGATTCAGGCTGTACACGGGCTGGTAGCGTCGCCAAGGTGCCTCTGAAGAGAAGCCCCGCTGTCCACAGATGAAGAGAGTGCTCCGAGAGCAGTAAAGCCTCCTTGTCCATTCTTTCAAGTCTCATGTAGGCCATGCTCCTCATTTCTTCCTCAAAGTGTAGATGAAGTAAAATGACCGTACTAGCCAGAACTGAGACAAATCCTTCCCGCCTTGAACATTTAAGAGAGGATAGTTCTAACTTGGGTGTCGTGGAGAAGACCTGGGCTCAGCTGGTTGGGGCCATACATCTGTCTGGTAAGACGGTGTCTTGCTTTAGTTCTTATTTGACAAAGCGGAGCTTCTTTTGACCTGAGACAATTTGAGCTGCAAAAAAAAAAAGGACTCAGGAGACCTGAACTGAGCCCGTGTGCTTCTCTAAAGGTGACTGTCGCAGAGGACTGTTCTACAGAACAGAGCTAGAGAACAAGACCAGAGAAGCATCCTTCTTTCCAAAAGGCATATAAGAGTGAACCAGTACCTGGGCAGAGGCAGACTTAGTACCATTTGGGCCTTTCTAAGTAGCAGCAGCTGCGGCCCCTGCTAACCTCCCCCCCCCCCCGCCTCCCCCCCCCCTGTAATGTTGGAGACCCTCGATATTGTTGCCCAAGTCTCTTCCTTACTTCTGCAGAAGTGTTCTGAAACACACCTCTCTTCATTCTCCTTGGTGAGGGTGGGGTGTGACACCAGTCCCACATGCTGGGAAATCTGATGTCCACACCAGGTGGACAGTGGTCACTGATCCAGCAGTCAAGGCAGCTTCTAGCAAGTGCACCCCTGTCTCCCTGAAGCACTATAGTTTAGACACAAGGAACCAGTGTTTTATTCAAAGAAGAATAAAGGTGCCGGCTCTGTGGTGCTTGTCCTTAATTCCAGCACTGGCGAGGCAGAGGCAGGATGATCTCTGTGCATTCAAAGCCAGTCTGGTCTACAGGACTACATGGAGAGACCCTGTCTCAGGGGGAAATAAGGCAGCCTAAACCTGAAGATTTTGCCTTATTTTGTGAATTGTGAATGGTCGTTCTGGGTTCCTGAGCTAATGCCATTTTGTGGCATTTTTGACAAGTTTCTGGTACCAGTTACTTCTCTTTGCTTAAGACCTGTGTACTCTGACTTTCTTTGCTTCAGTTTAGTTTATTTTATTTTAGTTTGGGTTTTTTTTTTTCAATTAATGAATTACGTGTGTGTGTGTGTGTGTGTGTGTGTGTGTGTGTGTGTGTGTGTCACATGTAGTGACAGAGAGGGCAAATTCAGGACTTCTACAAGAGCAATATGTGCCCTTAATTGCTGAGCCCCAGTTAGGTTTCTTGAGATAGAGGTATATGTAGCCAGGCCAGCCTGGAACTCCCAATGTGACTGAAAGTAGCCCTAAACTCCACAGTCCTCCTGCCTCAAGCCTCTTCTCCTGAGTACTGAGATTACAAGAATGAGTTTACTATATTGGCATTTGGGTTTTTATTTTAGCTTTTTTTTTTTTTTTTTTTTTTGAGGCAGGCTGTCATGTAGTTGAGGATGATACTAAACACCTGATCCTCTGCCTCTGCTTCCAAATGCTGAGATTACGTGGCCAGGGGTGGTGGGTTTGTGTGTTTGTTTGCTTGCCTTTTAAAGTAATTACTGGGCTTTAACATATTAACTTTCTATATTAAGAGTGCCCCACTTAAGTACTCTATTCTTTTCAGCAAATTAGTCCCAGGAGCTTTAATTGACATGGGCTATTATTTATATGTTGAGGTCTAAGCCCTAGGGTCCTGTTCACTGGCTGAGAGAAGAGCAACTGGACTGTGAGGAATCCCCTAAGGCTGAGAGGCTTGGGCTCTGGAAGCCAAGGGCTGGGAGCCTGAGCAGCTGGATCTTGCTTGCTGAACTGCACAAGGGACATGAGGGAGGAATTCAACTTCCAGGACAGGCATTTTTGTGAGGAGTGCCTATATAGTATACACCTCCTTTTCTACCATCTTGGAAATCAGAATATGGGCTGGCCTCCTGATGCCTTGAAAATCCCTGGGGAGATGGAGCAGAATTTGGAAGGGAGAAGCCAGAGTTTTGTAGTCAGAGCTAAGGGCTCCTCCTGACGGCCTGTCTCTACGAGGACCACGCTTCTCCACACACTTGCCTCCCTGTACAAAACCTGCTTTAAGATGTCCACTCTGTGCCCTTTTTATTACCGCTATCTAAGAAGCCAACAACTGGCTTGGTCCCATCATTGAAGAGCACCCTGTTTCTTTCCTCCCTGGGTCTCACACTCCACTTCTCTCCTATAAGCCTTGCCTGCCAGACTGGCCTTACAGTTCCTTGGGACTGCAGCTGAAGTGCTTGCACTCTTCCCAGCCCTCCTCAAAGTCTAACAGTGTTCCAAAGTGGCAGAGCTCAGCCACTATCATGTAAATGTGTTCCTAGACCTGCCTCAGCTTCCTCTTCGTCCTTCCTCTATCAGGTAGAAATGATGAAATGGCTTTCGTGTGTTGGGTGATCACAGGGGAAGTGTAAACGAGGTGGTCTGGGGAACATCCCTTGATTGTGTGAACTTCTTTGTTCAGTAATAGTGAGACACCTGGTCGGCTCTGTAATCTCTTTCCCTGAATTTGTTTGGATATAAATGTGCCTGCCTAGCCTGAGTGCTCACGCTTGAGCCAAGGGAAGAAGACACCTGCCCTTTGGAATTTTGAACTGTGGGTACAGACAGACATTGTGAGCAGTGGCATTCGATTATAGATTTGTGGCTACATTCATCAGAATTGCAGATAGCTTTTTTACATCATGTTCAGACTTCACACTTGAGAAATAAAATTCTATGCTCCCATGATCCTGCTAGTAGCAAATTGTGATGTCCGAACCCATGTTGGTCATTTAGACATACATCTGTGACACTCAACCTAAAGCTTTGGAGCCCAGTGCAGAAGGATGGAGAGAAAGCTGTCCTGAAGCTGCTGCAGGTGTGCTTAAAACCCTGGATTGCCATCGCAGTTGAGTGAGAATTGTGAGGCCCAACATGTGGTCTCCACTGGTTTTTAGCATCTTCAGTGAAAGCCCTTCCTTCATGCTCTAGTCACAGGCCCTCTGAAATTTTCACACTCAATCCTTCTGTCTGAGAAGTTTTACATGACCCAATAGGTAGATGTATAAGGTAGATAAACCAAACATTTAATAATATTAAACCATAAATAAATCTATCTTAAAATGATTTTTTGGTAAACATACAGTTTTACTCTTTATTGAAGACAAACCAAATTTGCATACTGATAAGAACACTGTGCTTGTCTATCCAATCTGAGGTATACTAATTCAAAACTTACATGCTGAGGAAACACCAAAAGCCTTCGCTTTTATAATTAAACCATTATGTTTCTATAAAAGCAGAAAAATGTGTATAGTAAACACAGCAAGACTGCAAGTTTCCTCAAATCTGAACTGAGAGCTGGGTGTGGTGGTCCACACCTTTAATATCAAGGGCCCAGGAGGCAGAGATAAGCAGACCTTATCTGACCTATAAGGCCAGCCTGGTCTACATAGAATTCCAGGACAGCCAGCACGACATGGGGAAACTCTGTCTAAAGAGGGAAAAATTGTCTCAAATCCAAGCTGAGGTTGATCAGTATTTATTGATGATGTATGGCGATGTATTATGACTTCCTGTGTAATGTAAACACACATGTTGCATGTTCAGAACCAGTGCAGCTGTGGAAGTCATGTGATGCCACACAGCTGAGCTCTGCCAGAAATACCTCAGATTCATCAAACTTTGATTTTGAATTAATTTTTAGTTGTTGTGTATTCAGAAACCTTTTTCTGTGGATAAATTTTTTACAATCAATACATTCTGTTGTGGCACCTGATAAGGGCTTCAACCCACTGTTGAGAAAACTTTGCAAATCTCTATTCCATAGACCCCGGCTTTCTACACAGCTTTGGTGTGACAAGCTCTTCCTCCTCTTCCTGGTACACAGGGTTTCACCCCTCCCAAAGACTGAACCTCTGTTTCCTTCCTTAAAATCCAGTGTCAGTTTTTCCTGTGCTTTGCTCAAAGGCATTTCATTTGCAATTTGAGTGACAGGGCCTGACCTGCTGCCTGCTGGGAGGGACCTGCGGTTATGGGGGTAAGTTCTGCTCACGCTCATCTAGCCTCCTTCTGTTCCTTCAGGTGTCATGTGAGTCTCCTTGAGAGCTGCTGCCCGAGCGGAAATGCTCTCAGTGGAGAATGGCCTGGACCCTCGGGCTGCCATCCAGGTAGGTGGGCAAAATTGGGTCAAAGGAGGGACGGACTGCACGCGTCCACTATTTCATCTGCCTTTCTCTCAAAGATTTATTTATTTTATGTATATGAGTGCACTGTAGTTGTCTTTGGTCACCAGAAGAGGGCATTGAATTTCATTACAGATGGTTGTGAGCCATCATGTGGTTGCTGGGAATTGAACTCAGGACCTCTGAAGAGCAGCCAGTGCTCTTAACCGCTGAGCCATCTCTCCTGCCATCTCATCAGCTTTTCTCTTTAACATTATTTTTTTCTCCTTTTAGATAGGTTCTCATGGGGTAGCCTAGATGGGCCTTGAACTCACTTCATAGTAAAGGATAAACTCCTAAGTTTCCTGCCTTGACCTTCAAGGTACCAGGATTGCTGGTACGAATGACCGTATCCACCTTTCATGTACTTTCCTTGAAATAAATGAACACTATCCAGAGAGAGGCGTCAGGTGGAAAAACATTTACAACAGAGTCAGGCTTCCAGGAGATCCTGACCATTCTAGATCTATCCCCCCCCCACCCCTTCTCTCTCTCTCTCTCTCTCTCTCTCTCTCTCTCTCTCTCTCTCTCTCTCTCCCTCTCTCTCTCTCTCTCACTCTGTATGTGTGTATATGTGTGTGTATGTATCTGTCTGTCTGTCTCTCTGTCTGTGTGCCTGTATATATGCCTATAGCATGTGTGTGGCGGTCAGGAAAACCTGTGGCAGTCTGTTTTCTCTTTCCCTCATAACAACCAGGTCAGGCTTGGCAGCAGGTACCTTTACCCACTGAACCATCTTGCCAACTAGCCACCCTTGCTTTTTGAGACAAGGTCTCTTACTGAATTTGGAGCTTGCTGATTTAGTTGGACTAGGGCAGCAAGTCCTTGGAGTTCTCTCTTCTCCCCAGTGCTGAAACTGCAGTTGTCACCATGCCCAATTTTTATGTTGGTGCTCGAGTCCCAACTCAGGTTCTCTTGCTGTGTGGACTTTACAGTTTGTTCAAGCCCTTAGTTTTGTCTGAGGCAAAGCTGTTTTCTCACTATTTTCAATAGTGGGGTTAAGTTGGCAGCTTTTTTATTTTGTCATGTGTTACCTTCCAGGAAAACTTCAAACAAACCTATTTGTGGCCAGTTTACCAGAACCTCTCCAACAACCTCTCGTAGCAATTTTTTTTTTCTGTGCTTGGCCCTGGACTTGCCCAGGCACTCTGAACTGGCTGTGTCCTTGGAAAGGAAGGAGGCCAGTTAGCTTTTTGACCCTGCAGAATCCTGTGGTGGCTTCTTTGCAGAATCCTTTCCTCCCACTACTGCTCCCCAGTTACCAGAACTTCTACAAGAAGCTGCAACCCTCAGAGAGCTGCTTTTCCTGTCCTGGCCACCAGAGGGTCCGCTCTATCTGTTTCCCTGTTGGCTTCCAGCTGGGCCTTTGAAGTTATCCCTGCCCCACCCTGGGCCCTCAGGAGCAGAGCCCTCACCTCCTCCTAGCAAGAGGTGCACAGACCCGCCCCTTGGGGTGTATGTCTAGTTATCCCAGCATTCTCTGACACAGCACCTGGTAGGCACTCAGTTGAAAATAGTTTGAGCCTTTTATATAATATATATTTTAAGTAACATTTAAAATTCAACCCCAAGATCGAAGTCTTTGCTTCAAAGGACACTGTTCATAAAGTGTTGGAGTAGGGATAAAAAGATACTATCCATAGAAAAAGAGAAGATATTATCTCTGGGAAAGGTCTGATATCCAAAATATATAGAGAATTATTTCAGCCTTTGATCAAGAATCTGGGGGCTAGGAAATGGCTATCCATGGTGTGTGCTGGTGTGAAGCCCTGCGTTTGGGTCCCCAGAACCCTTGTGGCAGTCTTTATAATACCAGTTAGGGAGAGGGAAGGCACATTTCTGAGAAATCCCCAGGGTTCACTGGCCAGGTAGCCCATGGATTGGTGAACACAGGTTCAGTAAGAGACCTTGCCTATAAGAATAGTGTATATGTTGGATATGGTAGTGCAGGCTTTAATCCCAGCACTTGGGAGGCAGAGGCTGGTACATCTCTGAGTTCCGGTCCAGCCTGCTCTACAGAGTGAGTTCTAGGACAGCCAAAGCTACAGAAAGAAACCCTGTCTGGAAAAACCATAATAATAATAAAAAGACTAATGTGTAGAGTGACTAAGACACTCAGCCCACATGTATGTGCTGATCTACACGTGCACTGACACACAAGCTCACGCAGCACACATAAAAATGAGTTAGACGGTGGACAAGGATCTCTTCAAGGAAGATATACAAATGACCAGTAAGTACACAAAACGATGCTTTTTTATTACTATTAATTACTTTTAAGTAAATGACTGTTAAACCCAGAGTGTAAGAGAAAGCCATAGTAAGGCGCTTCTTCACTCCATTAAGGTGGCTGTAATCAGACAATAGCGAGTGTTGACAAAAACATGAAGAAGTTGGACCTCTCTTCTAATCTCTGAGAACGTAAAAATCACGCTACCTTGGCAAACAGCTCTGATTCCTAGAAAACATAAATAGGGCTTTTGAGGTTATCTTTTCTTTCTTGTGTTGGAGATGAAATACAGAATCCCACAAATGTAGGCGGTGCTCTGCCCCTGACCCACATCCCCGGCCTGGCATGGGGAGCATAGATTTTATGTGATTTAGCAATTCTTTGGACTGGAAGGCAGGTTTTACTCCAGTGCAGGCTGGCCTCAAACCTAATTATCAAGATAGCCTCCAACTCATGTGAAAATCCTCAGCTTTTAGCCGTCAGGATTGCAAGCCTGTCACTGTGTGAGCTCAGTGGCTCATCGGTTCTAGACCTGGAAGTATGTCTACATAAAGATGGGATAAAAACACTCAGAGCAGCACTGTCAAAAAGCTCGATCAAGCCAGGTATTCGTTTCCTCACGAGTGGCTAAATAAAGTTTGGCATGTCCGTGCTGTGGAGTATACCTGCCAGCAAGAAGAAAGTGAAGTCTGGCAATGTGCTGTAGTGCAGATGTCCTTGAACACTTGCCAAGCCACATGCTGTATGCGCCCAGTGCTTCGAAATGTCCAGAGTAGACAAATCTGTAAAGTCAGAAAGTAAAACTATCCTGCAGCCGCCCCACCCCCTGCCACTAATACACACTTTTCCTTCAGTGGTGTTGAAATGCTCTAAAATTAGCTGATGGCAAAGGTTGCACAATTCTCTGAATATGAAAAAAAAAAAACCACTGAACTTTCTTTTCCAAAACTTTCTATATTTTACTGACGGTAAATTTTCAGATCAAGAAGTTCAATTAACTATAGACAATAAAACCCTTGGGCTTTTGGTATTGTTTAGTTAGGAATGTATCTATGATTTAAAATGATAATAAAAGAACTAAAATAATGTTGGAGAGATGGGTGAGAGTTAAGCAGTGCGCACTAGCTGCTGTTTTCTGTTTTGTTTGAAAAGGTTCCTTGGTATAGCCCTGGCTGGAACTCACTAGTACACCAGGATGGCTTCAGACTCAAAGCCTCTCAGGTGCTGGGATTAAAGGCGTGTGCCACTGCTTCTGGCCTCACTTGCTGACCAGACCCTGGTTCAGTTCCTAGTATCCAGTGATCCAGTGTTAGCTCACAACTGCCTATAGTTCCAGTTCCACGGGGATCCACCACCCTCTTCTGGTCCCCACGAGTACCACGCACTTACATGCATGCAAAATGTACACATAAACTAAGCAAATTTTTAGAGGTTTTATTTTTTATTTTATATGAACATTTTGCCCAAAAGTGTAAATGCACTACATACTTGAAGTACCTGTGGAGGCCAGAAGAGGGCATCAGATTTCTGTATTGTAGTTACACTCATGAGCAGCCATGTTCGTGCTAGACATTAAACCTGGTCCTCTACAGGAGCAGCCAGTGCTCCTAAGCTGAGCCATCTCTCCGTTCCCAGTAAGCAAATCTTTTTCATTTTTCCTTTTTGAGAATTACATATGTGAGTACTGTATCATTTCTGTTCCTCCTACCTTCAGCTCCTCCTGTGACTCCCCCACCCCCTTCCAAGTAGGTTCATGATCTCTTTTTCTGCCACTGTCATTGTTACCCTTATGCCTGCACAAACACATACCTGTGCACATAATCTAAGCTCATCAGTGATGCTCTTCTGCATATGGGACTGGACAGCCTTCTCATCCCTGGAGAAAACTGATTTCTCCTCTCAGCAGCCATTGTAAATGAGTTTGGTTGTTTGTTTGTTTGAGACGGGATCTTAACTATGTAGCCCTGACTGATCTGAGGCTCCTTATGTAGACCAGGTTAGCCTCACACTTACAGAGATCTGCTTGCTTCTGCATCCTGAGAGTGGAGATTAAAGGAATGTGCCACCATGCTCAGTGTCAATAGACTAAAATTGTTGTTGTTATTTGTGAAAGTAAGTCACCAAAATTCAACAATGTGGTTCCTTCTGGTGAGGATCAAAAACAGCAAAACAAACAAACCCAGAAGTTTGTAGTTTAAATCAGAAAAGTTCTTGTGAATTATAACTTGTTAATTAATTTTTAAAATTCCATTTTCTAAACATCACTTTCTGTTCAGATTAAGTCAGAATAAAAGTTAAGTATTCATCTATAACTTAATACTTGTTTCACACCCGTTTTTCTGCAATTCTGTCTAGTTCTTTGCCAAGCACTAATATGATTTGATATACTCATAATTATGGTGGTGTAATTTTCCACCAACACTTGGTATACATTTGGAATTGCATGCCTTATATATGCTTATTGTATCAGACACAGTGGCAGGTGTTAGAGACACAAGGAGGAATGAAAATCAACCTCTGTCCTCAAGCAATGGCCCCTACTGGGCATGGTGGATTGGATAGATCTCTGGATTCAAGGCTAGCCTGGTCTACAAATAGATCACGGAATATAGAAATACCATTGCCATTTGACCTTCAGGGAATCTAGGCTCAGCAAGATTAAGTGAAATGTCTGCAAGCAGAGCTGGGGCTGACTGACTCTAAGGCTGCTCTAGGCCTGGGCTCTTAGCTAAGGTGATTATACTTCTATGGTCTTGACCATTTTCCCTCCACAGTGTTAGGGATCTAACTGAGGGCTGTGCCTCTTAAGCCACACTTGCTGCCCGTTTCTTTGTTATTGCTCTAAAGAAATGCTCTCTGCATTCTTAGCCTATCTCTGCAGAGTACCAACAAACCACAGTAGCAGTATTTAAATACAAGACTGATGTTTAGTTTAAAGAAACAAAAGATGGGGCTGGAGAGATGCTTCAGTGGTTAAAAGCACTTGTTCTTGCAGAGGACCTGGGTTTGGTTCCCAGCATCTGCATGGGATGTGGGCCATCTGTAACTCCAGTTTTACGGAATTTGATAGTATCTTCTAACCTCAGACAGTCGACACACATGATTTATGTACATATATGTAGGATAATCTTCATACATATATTAATAAATTTAATTAAGACTTTTGCTTTTAAGAAATGATGCACAAAACCATTTCTTCTGTATGCTGGATCTTCACTTGCCACAGTAGCGAGCTCGCAGGAGTCTAGGTTACAACATAGGTGTGTGTGGTTACATACATTGAAAATCAGGCCATGGACTACATTCCAGGGATTCCACATAGGATTTACCTCTAAAGTCTTCCCTTGTGTTTGACACAACTTAGGTCATCAAGAAGAAGCTAGTGGGATCTGTGAAGGCTCTGCAGAAACAGCATGTGTCTCTGGACACAGTGGTCACCAGTGAAGATGGAGACGCCAACACCATGTGCAGTGCCCTGGAGGCCGTGTTCATCCATGGCTTGCATGCCAAGTACATCCGTGCAGAGGCTGGCGGCAAAAGGAAGAAGCACACACATCAGAAGCCTCTGCCTCAGCCTGTCTTCTGGCCCCTTCTGAAAGCCGTCACCCACAAGTGAGACACTTCAGGGAAGAGCTTCAGAGTGAGGGGCACTTGACTCCTCTTAAAGGTGGCAGAGTCAGAAGACAGTGTTGTAGTGTGGTCGTTATGCAACGATCATAGGGCTAGAGAAGACTTAGGAAGCCTTGTCTCCCTACCTTGAGACATTCCACTTGTTTAGAGTCTGTGGCTTCTCCTCAACCTTTGACTCTGCTAAGCTGAGTCATGTACTTAATACCAAGTGGTGTGGCCTAAGAAAACTAAAGTATTCTCTGCTCCTTTTAACAGGACATTTTGCTGGCTTGCCTTTGAATATTCGAGTCTGTCTTCTAAACTTAAAATAATTTTTAAAAAATTACATACTGTAAATGTTTCTCTACATGAATGTCTGTGCACCATGTATGTGTCTGGGGCAGGGCCCACAAGCCAAAAGATGGTGCCAGATCCCAGGGAACTGGAGCGACAGATGACTGAGTCAGCACGTGGGTGCTGGAAATCAAACCTGGGTCCTCTGCAAAAGTAGCCAGTGCTTTTAACCAGTGAGCCATTTCTCCAGTTCCTTCGTTCTAAACTTTATGTTCATGATGAGTTATGTGTGGCATTTAGTCTAGAAGCCAGATATATTTCTGACTATTCACCCCAAGGCCCTGTCTTTGTCTTTGTTTTTGGCTGCTTAGGCTCTACACTGGTAGGTGGCACTGCCTTCATAAAGTATTAAATGCCACTCTAACCTGAAGATACCTTGTGTGTCTATGGTTTGCCTTCCTGTCGTGGTCTTTAGCTCTCTTCTAAAAACACTGGGTTTTTTTCTTTTAGCTTTTAGGGTTTTAAGTTTATGTGTTTGTGTGTGTGTGTGTGTGTGTGTGTGTGTGTGTGTGTGTGTGTATGCCACATGCATGTGGGTGCCTGTGGCGTCCAGAGGAGGTAATCAGATCCCCGGGAGCTGCAGTTATGAGTACTTGTGAGACACTCAACATAATGTGCTGGGACTTGAACTCAGATCCTGTGGAAGCGCAGGAAGTGCTCTTAACCTCTGAGCCACCTCTCCAGTCCCAGAGAATGACTTTCTAGTTGTCTCTGTATCTCCTTCAGTTTCCTTGGGTCAGTTAGCCAGTCAATATGTACTGTGTTGAAGTTTAGTGGAGCTTAGCCACTGAGTCCAGAGGACTATGGGTACATCGGACACTGTGACAGCAGAGGAGGGGTTTCTGTCAGACAGAAGCTTGGGAACTGAGTTTGTACCCCTAGGGTCCAAGTGTTCCCTTCAGTGTTAGTTGCTTGTGACTGAGAGCATATCTCAGTAGTCAAATGCTTGCCCAGTATGCAAAGCTCTGGCTTTATTCCCTAGGAATTGGGGTTGGACTCAGCAGATATGTCTCGGGTTAGTAGATAACATCTGGTAACTATAGCTCAGCAGCTCAGCTCCTATACTCCTGAGACATTGTCACTCCAGGGGTTTTGTGCCTGAATATAATTCTGTTTGCAGTACTTTAGCACTGGCTCTTGATAGGAAGTAGCTTGAACTGTGTCTCTGAAATTTGAAACCCATCTGCTCTGTCCCCCTCCAGACACATTATCTCAGATTTGGAGCACCTGGCCTTCATCAATACAGATGTAGGCCGCTGCCGGGCCTGGCTGCGGTTGGCCCTCAATGATGGTCTGATGGAGTGCTATCTGAAATTGCTCCTGCAGGAACCTGCGAGGTTGTGCGAGTACTATCAGCCCACAGCCCTGCTTCGAGATGCTGAAGAGGCCGAGTTTCTCTTGAGCTTCCTGCAAGGACTAACATCCTTGTCCTTTGAGCTCTCCTACAAGTCGGCCATCTTAAATGAATGGACACTCACCCCATTGTCTCTCTCTGGGCTTTGCCCCCTCTCTGAACTCGACCCTCTCACTACCTCTGGTGCAGAACTACAACGGAAGGAGTCTCTGGATTCAATTTCTCATTCCTCAGGCTCTGAGGACATCGAAGTTCAACACTCGGGCCATAAGATCCGCAGGAACAGGAATCTCACTGCCTCTTCCCTCAGCTTGGACACAGCCAGTTCATCCCAGCTATCCTGCAGCCTAAATTCTGACAGCTGCCTGCTCCAAGAGAATGGCCCCAAAAGTCCAGACCATTCTGAGGAACCCATGTCCTACGACTCAGATCTGGGCACAGCAAACGCTGATGACTCCGACAGGTCTCTGCAAGAGTGAGTACCTCCCTCACCCTTACTCTGCTTTCTCTACATGTGACATGTGACTGTCACCAAACAATGGGATATAAAGAAGGCCAAGGAAACAGGGTTCTCACTGTAACTGAGAAAATAGCACAGTGGGGAGAAATGGATTGCTTTTTTTTTTTTTTTTTAATGGCTTTTCTCTGTGGCCCAGGTGGGCCTGGGACTCATCTGGTTCTCCTAAGTGCTGGCATTAGAGGTGTGAACCACCACTCCCCGCTGGAAAATAGATCTAGTATCCGGAGTTGAATTGAGTCTTCAGCCTTTCTGAGGTCATTAGAAAGCAATGTCTTCATCTAGAGGGAAGGAGCTAATAGATCAGACCTCGAGTAGGACTTCCAGCCAATACAGTGCAGTAGAATGCATCGGCTGTGACCTTGCAGAGCACCTGGCAGGGCAGACATAAAACTGAGCAAATGAAGACTAGTGAGTGGAGGTGCATGCAGAGCAGACTCCTTTAACTGCTCAACCAGAGGGCAATGAGGCAGAGCCCCGTCTCCAGCCCTGTAGATCCTCCTTCACAATTCACAGTCATGAAGTGCTGGGAATCAAGCCAGGGTCTTACATGAGCTAGACACACTCTCCAC
The DNA here is from genome assembly GCF_963924665.1 of Micromys minutus. NCBI lineage: Eukaryota > Metazoa > Chordata > Mammalia > Rodentia > Muridae > Micromys > Micromys minutus. Next base: position 49,788,360 of record NC_137979.1, on the reverse strand, counting down.
CTCTGAACTACATCCCCAGACCCAGAGCTTTTGGGGTTTTAATTAATTTTTATTATTTTTGTGGGACAGGGTCTCATACTGTAGCTCAGGCTGGCCAGAGACTTACTCTAGAGCCGAGGCTGGCCTTGAACTCTTCTGCCTCCACTTCCTGAGTACATGTGTTTCCAAGTTCCTAAATGTATCAGTAACAGATACAGTGTGTTTTTACTTTATTTTCTGTTTAAATTTTCTTTCTATTTCTTCCCTTTTTACAAACAGTAGTACATGTATATTTCTGTATAGCTGGTGTGTCAGAGCCTCCTCCTTTTCTGATGTATATTGTTCCACTCAGTGGATATTTAGATGACTCAGCTCCCAGAAGCACAAGAATTGAATGAAGAAAAACTGGTCTGCAGTTTCCACAAATGCTGTCTAACACTCTGCCAGGAATGTCCCAGCCTCATAGTCATGCCAGTGGAAGGTGCTGTCAAGGTTGTGGGTATCTGGTAACTTGTTGTTGAGTTAACCTCTTTCAGTTAAGTCTGTGTTCTGTCAGCTCATGCCTAGGATCTTTTCACTACCACTGCACACCCCACAGCCTTGGTTCAGCTCCTTCCGGGTTGCCACCTGGGATAGGATAGAGTCAAACTCAGTGATGTGTGGGCAGGACTCACAGAAGACGGTTTGCAGGTTGGGCAGAGGGAGAAAGAGGTAGACTGAACATGGCCTGCAGACTGGTCCTGGCCGGGGCTATCAGTGAGAGAAGGGAGAACAGGAAGAGGCAGAGCATGGCAAGCATACCAGGCAGGGGAGCCCGGAGAGCAAGTAGGCCTCTGGGAGGAGGAGGGCTGGGGAGGGAAGGAGGGCTGGGATGCTTGTGGACTTTGGAATGTGTAACAGGTACTTGTGACACTGAGACAGCCTGGAGGCCAGCATGTGCTCTGTGCTACTACTACAGATATATGTCATTCGGAAAGCCATATGTCCCTTCTGCCAGAGGTAAGGGAAATGACTCCTTTTGGCAGATGGAAACCGGTTTCACAAGTTTCTGAGGAATTCGGGTTTTTATCTGACTTTCAGAAACCCTCCTGTGGTCCAGCTCAAGCTCACAGCTGGACATTTGGACAGCCGTTTGGAGCTTGGGGAAAGGGAGTTTCCTTAGGGCTGACAGAGAGCTGCCGGAGTGAGAATGGTAGGCCCCAGAGGTGGAGCACTGAGTCTGTGAGATGACAATTTCAGGTGTCAGATGAACTTAGATAGAGCTCACTGGGGAGTAACCCCAGGGAACCATCTCTGCCTTTGAAGTGCTGGGGTTGGGTGATGGTGGCTTAGGCTAGTCTGCCTCTCAGGCCTTCTCTCTGTCATGTGCCTTGGCCTTTATCTCTCATGAGTCTTATGACTGGAAGATTCCAGCATAAGGCCTTTGAATCAGTGACTATCCCCCCTGTCTAGGAATCGCTGACATGGTTCTTGTGGGGAAACTCAAGAGTTGAGGGTCAGGATGATCGAGACAAGCTTCAGACACTGATGTGAGTAACTGGAGCCCGGAGTACATGCACAAGCAATGCTGCCGTTCTCAGAGCTGGGCCTTTAAGTTGCCCTCTTTGTGGGATGCCACCCCCACATGTGGAGGTCAGAGGTGAGAAGACAGCTTCAAGGAGTTGCTCCTCTCCAGAGGATCAAAGTCAGGTCCTTAGGATTGACAGCAAGTGCCTTTGCTTGAGCTGACTCCCTGGACCAGCATTTTTCTTTTTAAAGATGAAGTCATGCCATATAGCCTCGGTTGGTCCTGAACTCTTCTTGATCTTCCAGAGCTGGTTTACAGAAAAACACTCCCACACCTGGCTTGAGGTTAGCCTGGAAGCTGCAGAGACCAGCATTTCTAAGTGTGTGCTTTAATAATAAAGGATCCCCAGAAGCACTTCAGTTGAGTTTATTCTTTAATAATGTTGAACATTTAAGTTAACCATGCACAAATACCCTGTTTTTAATGTTTCAGCTCTTAAAACATCTGCAGATTAAACAAAGTACAAAACATAACTTCAGATGAAACTTGCTCAAATACTATGAGGGGTTCTGTTTTGCAAAAAGCACTTTGCACTTGCCGTGTGGGCTGACTGTTCTTTGCGTCTGTGCTATAATTATGGAGGGTTGCAGAGCTGAACTGCCAGTGCTGTCCATTTACCAGCCTTCTGTCTGCTCATCCTCCCTGACTTTGACATGAGGGTAAGACTGTAAAGGAAAGAGGATAAAGGAGTCGGGATGTAAAGCGCTTAGCACCTTGGGGGAGGACCTGGGGAGTGTGGATAGGCGTTTGATTGTGTAATTAATGTCTGAAGACTGAGACACCAGTTCTCTCATTACTTGTCTTTGCATAAACAGCTGCAAAACTTTAAAAATATCTATCATGCAAAACTTTGTTAGTATTTGTCAGACGTCTCAGCATTAGTGCTCACCTCTGGGCTTTCTTCAGTGGCCCTTATCTGCCAGCGAAACAGAACCATGTTCCACAATCATGATGGTCTACATGGTCAGGGAAATTATCTGCATACCTAACTCACATACATACATACATACATACATACATACATACATACATACATACATACATGCGAGAACATATATATGCATGTGAACAGTCAGGAGACTAGGGAGATAGCTTAGTTGGTAGAGCACTTGTGTTACCTGAATTGGATCCTCAGAAGCCACGTTGAAAAGATCTGGGAGTAATGGTGCCTGTTTCTAACCCCAGTGCTCTAGAGCAGAGACAGGCGGACCCCCTGGGCTCCCTGGCCGGCCAGCATGACTTGCTAGGTTAGCTCCAGGCTGATGAGACCTTGTCTCAAAACACAAGGTACTGATATTTGGGGGAAGACACATGAGGGTGCCCTAGGCCTCCACACATCCCTGTTCTTGCATACATAATTTCTTTATCTCTCACCACAAAGGGGAGGGGGTGGGGAGTCACATTCATAGACTTGTTTGTTTGTTTTGGCTTTTTTTCTTTTAGGTTGGGGAGACAGTATGGAGGGTTGAACCTAGAGCTCATTTATGCTAAGCACACTTTACCACTGAAATATATTCCTAACCTTCCATTGATTTTTTTTTTCCTTTCTTTTTGTTTTTTCAAATTTTTTGAAACAAGAGTTTCTCTGTGTATCCCTCACTGTCCTGAAACTCACTATGTAGACTAGGTTGGCCTTGAACTCACAGATATCTATGCCCAATCTTTTCATTTTTTTTTAAAGGTTTATTTATTTATTTCAGCTGTGTACACTGTTGCTGTTTTCACACACCAGAAGATCCCATTACAGATGGTTGTGAGCCACCATGTGGTTGCTGGGAATTGAACTCAGGACCTCTGGAAGAGCAGTCAGTGCTCTTAACTGCTGAGCCATCTCTCCAGCCGCCCAATCTTTTCATTTTTGAGGCAGGGTCCCCCTAGGCTCACCAGGAAACTCACTGTAACGTTCAAGCTGGAACTTGGGATTCTCCTGCCAGGGCTGGAATTACAGGTATGAAGAGCCATCTCAAGCTTCTTGATTTTGTTTTGTTTCTTGTGAATAGCATCTCACTTTGTGTTGGATGCCCTTGGAACTCATTTTGACCAGACTAGCCTTGAGCTCAGAGATCCACCTGCCTCTGCAGAACAAGTGTTGGGATCAAAAGGCCTTGAGCCACCATTTCCAGCTTGATAAGTTATCCTCAGACTTATGCCCTTCTTTCTCCAATAATAATGATAAAGAATTATAATTTTTAATAATTTCACTTGGGCATTTTCATACATACTTATGTGTTTGGATCATATCTCTCTTCCCTCTTTTTCCTGGCCTTCCTCCTTTTCCCATGCAGCACTCCTGTGGTTTTCCCCTTTCTGTTTTCAATGTCTTTTAATCCTAGATCCTATATGTGAGAAAACATACAATCCTAAGTCGTGGTTCTCATTAACATGAGTGTTTCCAGTCCCTTTTATTTTCCCATAAATGGTGCCATTTTGTTCTGTTTACAGCTGTGTGTCTCCCATGTATCCCTTACCCAGTCATCTCTCTCTCGGTGATTGGCTGACACTGTGACTTGTCCACAGTGCCACACTACCCAGGAGTAGTGTGCCTGGTGGGATATGATTGTTCTATTTTGTCTTTTGAGGATCCCCCATACTGGTTTGCATAGTTCTATACTAACACTATATAAAGATTCCTTCTCCCCCACGCCTGCCATACATACACACACACACACATGTGTGTGTGTGTGTGTGTGTGTGTGTATTATTTTTACATTTTAATTTTCTGTGAGTTTTTTGCTTCCCTGTATGTCTGTGCACCACATGTTTGCAGTGCCAGAAGAGGGCACCATATCCCACAAAACTAGAGTTCTAGATAGTTGTGAGCAACCATGTGAGTCATGGGAATAAACCCTGGTCCTTGTCAAGATCCACCAGCACTCTTAACTGCCAAGCTATCTCTCCAGTCTCTCATCTGTCTTGTTTATGAAGATGAGGTCTCAAGTTCATACATCATAAATTCACCTTTGTTTTCCTTTCAGATTTTTGAGGCAGGATTTTACCATGTAACCCTGACTGACAGGAAACTCATTATGTAGACCAGACTAACCTCAAACTCATCACAATCCTCCTGCCTCTGTACAAGCCAAACTGCGGTTACAAGGACATTTTTACTGCCATGGAAGGAATGGCAGTACATTGCCGTTTGGCCTGTCTTTGCCTGTTCTGGACACTTTGCACAAACAGAAGCATGTAATTCATGGCCTCTTATAGCTGGCTTCTCGTACTTGATGTACTTTCAGACTCATCCACGCTATAGCACACCTCGTGTCTGAATACTATCCTATTTGGTGCATCTGCCACCGTGTGTTCATTTTCCAGTTAGTGGACTGCTCTTCGCTTTTGACTGTTAAGATAATAGCGCTGCGAAGAGTCATGTCCAGATTTTATCCGGACGTGTTTGGATTCTCATAGGTATGGACCTGGAAAAGAATTGTATGCAACACTGATGAATTTTCTAAGAAGCTACCGAACTGCTGTTTATAGCAACGGTACCATCTTATTTGTACTGCTAATATATACGAGCTAATTCCTCAGTTGGGAGAGGGGTAGAGATAAGAGATTCAGGTTTAAGGCTAGCCTTGGCTAAATAGCAAGTTTGGGATCCTGTCTCCAGGAAATAAATTTTTTATAAGTTTGTTTTCTCAAATCTTTGCCAACACCTGTTAATCTCTCTCTCTCTCTCTCTCTCTCTCTCTCTCTCTCTCTCTCTCTCTCTCTTTCTCTCTCTTCTCTCTTCTTTCTCTCTTAATTGTAGCATTCTAGTGATTATGAAGTAGTACATCTTTCTGTTGTTTCTATTTCCCTGGTGGTCAGTGATGCTGACCACCTTCTCATGTACCTCCTGGAGATATATTCTCAAAAGTATTTTCAATCTTTTTGCCCATTTCACTTCAGTTATTTGTCATTTTATTGCTGAGTTGTAGGAGTTCTTGATATATTCTGGGTAGATGGTACAAGGGTTTCCCTTTGTGTTATGAGTTGTCATTTCTATATTCTTGCATTTAATAGGCAAGTGCACTACCAACTGAGTTGTACACCCCAGCCCTCCCTTCCTCTTTCTTTTGTAGTGTGTGTGTGTGTGTGTGTGTGTGTGTGTGTGTGTGTGTGTGTGGTGTTGGTGGTATTGTGTGGTTTTGTTGCTGTGGCTGATGCTGTTGTTTTGAGACAAAGTTTCACTTTGTATCCTGGAACTTACTGTGTAGCCCAGGGTGACCTTAGAATTCAGTCTTCCTGCATCAGCCTCTCAAGTTTTAGAACACAGGTGTGTACCACAATCATAAAAGTTTGATTTTCTGCGGGCATGGCTGTGCATACTGATGCTGATAATCCTATCATTCAGGATTCTGAAGCAGAAGAGTCAGCCTGAGTTACTTGGCAAGTCGCTGTCTCACACAGAAGGTTTTCATTTTGATGAAGTCCAGTATATTATCTAAGAATTACCTAACTCACTATTTTACCTAAATCAAAAATACATTTATACCTATATTTTCTTCTAAGAGTTTTATAGTTTTACCTCTAATTTAGGTCTTTAATGCATTTGATTACTTATATATGTGATGTGAGATAGCAATCCAGCTTTATTATTTTCCATGTGACTGTCCCCTTTCCATAGCACCATTTATTGAAAAGCCTTACCCACTGAAGTGTCTTGGCATCTCTGTGAAAATCATTTGTTTATAATGGAATGGTCAGTGAAGCCTGTTAACTCCATTGTCTTGGAATGTGGGTGGGATTGGGGTGGTGTAGGTAAGAGCAGATCTCTGGTTGCATTCTAAGATTATTTCCATTAAGGGGAGCTTACTCCATCTGAGCCGTTGGGGCCAACTCATGCCATCTTCGGGCTTCAGTCAAAAGCCTTGTTGACTTTTGAACTAACATTTATCCATAGCATACTTGTTCTGTAAGTGGAAGAGGAGATAACAAATAGTTTATTTTAGAAAGGGAACTTGGATTCCCAGAAGCCCAGGAGAGGGAGGAGCAGTCACTAGCCAGGGCACATTCCAGAAGTCCCAGAAGTATATATGTATACAAAGGTGGTAATGTTGACTCTCTGTGACCCCTCTAAGAGGACAAGGGGCGGTAACCCCACAAGGATACTTTAGTGAGTTACACCCTGTGTGCTTGTGCATACTCTTCCACACCATTTGAGAAATCACTGAGTCTCAGCAGTGATTTGGGAGAACATGAAGCTTCTCTATCTGGTCAACCTTGAAGAGGCCTTTGTACCTCACTGCAAACCTGGTGCCCCATGACTGTCTGTGGACAAAATACGTCCTCACCTCATCTAGTACCTATCTCAGCGAGTAGACTTTTGGGGCCTCAGCTCTTAGCTGTTGAGGGACCCACTCTGAGACACCAGCTGTTGAGGAGGCTCTGCCACAGATGAGGGGAGCCGTTGACCATACAACTGTGTTTGGTCAGACAAACTCTCCAGGCCCACAGTTAGCCTCTTCAGAATGGAGTCAGTTTCCACTCACATCAGATTCTCATTTCTGCCATGTGACTGTGCACTCCGCCCCCCACTCACCTGAGGGCTATGTATGTGGGAGCTGAGGAATGCATTGAGTAATTAGAGTGCTGCTTTGTTTACTTTTAATACTCAGCGGCTTTCTGTTTCTACCACTGCTGCAGTCACCATGGGCATCCTTGTCATTAAGTTGTCACAGTGGTCTTTGTTTCTCTGTCTTTTTTCAAACTTCTAGGGTGTTGTCGGAATTCAGCAAGGCCCAGGTAAATTCTGCACCAAGCAGCGGACCAAGCCAAGAGCCAGACACCCCCATGTTCCAGTCCCCCCTCTCTCTCCACAGCCTAGCTAACAGCACACACCTGCACTTTGAGGGATCTGAAGAGCTCTTTCCTGCCCACACATCCTCTGGGACATCAAGTTATGGCCACAAGAATCAGCTACTGCCCCAGGAGACCCAGGACATGCAGCAGCTAGGCACTGCCCAAGATAACCCTGCACAGAGCACATCAGACCAGCAACCTTCCATTTCCGTGGGTGGAGCAGCTGGCCAAGGGAGTGGCCCTTGGAAGGCCCTGGAGTATGGGAGAGTTGGACCGAAGCTTGTGGTTTCCTCTCCTACGAGTCCTGTGAGTATGACGGCTCTCCTTGTCTTCAACCAACCCATGAAACATGATTCCCATCTGACACCATACTGGGCTGGGATTTTTGTTTTTTATTTTTATGATGGGTCTCACTATGTAGCCCAGGTTGGTCTTGAACTCATTTTGTATCCCAGGTTGGCCTCTGACAGGTGATCTTTCAAAGCTGCCTCAGTCTCCCAGGTGTTGGTGTTACGGGCCTGCACAGCCCTGTTCCAGCCTCTGTTCTTGGCCACCTTTCACAAGTTTACTTCTCTTAGAGAAGCCGTTTTACCTGCCTGAGACTTGATTTTTTTTTAATGCTTAAAACAAATTTTCATAAAATCCTGGCTGTGAAGTACTTATTTTTCAACATAATCAGTTTGTGAACTTTGTGTTCATATGTGGCAGTCACTACACCAACCATGGCTGTTGGGCACTCAGATATGCCCTGTCCCCAGATGGTCACGGTCATGCATACCTATAATCTCAGTGCTCTGAGGCAGAAGCAGGCAGATCTCGAATTAAAGGCTCCAGAGTAAGATGCTGTTTCAAAAAGAGAGAAAGAAAAATGTGGCCAATCTAGATTTAGATAGCACAGTTAAATAAATTGACTTATTGGGGTATAATTCACCCACCGTATAGGAGTATAATTCTCTGCTTTTCAGTTTGTTTGGGTTATGTAGCTATCACTACAGTCTAATCTTAGAACATTTTAATCTCTCATTTAAAGAAACGTTAGCAGTCATTTACCTCAACCTTGGATAATCACTGTTTGGTCTCAATAGATGTGTCTATTCTGGAAAATTCATATATATGGGACAGCATGTTTGGGGTTTGACTTCAGCTACCTGTGTATGTGCACATGTGTGTGGAGGCCAGAGGTACGCTGCTTCATCTTTGTACGTGGGTGCTGGGGATCCTAAGTTAGGTCCACATCTTTGTTTGGCAAGCATTTTACCGACTGAGCCATGCCTTGTGCCCCTAAGCATGATATTTTAATAATTAATTGAGCGTGATGGCTCATGCCTGTTATCCTATCACATAGGAGGCAAAGGCAGGAAGGTCATGAGGCTGATTTAGTCTACATGACAAGACCATATCTCAAAAATAAGACGGCAAAAAAGGTTCGCTCATGTTATAACATCTATCAGTTCTTCATCCCTGTTACTGCTGAGGAATAAATAGCTTATGGTATTTTTCTTTTTAAATTTTAAATTTTATTTATTTTAATGAGTGCTCTGCTGCATATACATTTACCTGCCTGAGGATAGCATCAGATTACCCTATAGATGGTTGTGAGCCAGCATGTGGTTGCTGGGAACTGAACTCAGGACATCTGGAAGAGCAGTCAGTGCTCCTAACCACTGAGCCATCTCTCCAGCCTCCATGGTGTTTTTCACTGTGTGACAAAGTCATGTGATATTTATGTGTTGATGGGCATTTGAATTATTAATACTTCTTGGTCATTACAGATAATCTTATGAGTACAGTGTACAAGATTCCGTACAGTTATATGTTTTTAATTCTCTTAGACACATAAAATTCTATTAGTAGAATTTTTAGATCATATAGTAACTCTATATTTAACTTTTTTGTGGAACTGCCAAATTGCTTTCCAAAGCAGCTGCGCTAGTTTACGTCTCCACCGATGTATTTTCCAGCATCCTCACCAACAGTTGTAATTACCTAGTTTCAAATGAGTCTGTTATTATAGCCATCATGGTGGGTGAGAAGTGCTAGTTCATGGTGTTTCTATTGGGTGTGCTTCTGGTAGTTAAGGAATGCCTTCTCACTTGCTTGTATAAGTCCATTTTACCTTTTGTGAGACACCGTCACATTTTACTTTGTTTTAATTTTTATTTTATGTGTATGGATGTTTTGCTTGGAAATATGTATATGTACCACAAGCGTTCCTGGTGTCCATAGTATCATGAGATGACCTGGAACCAGAGTTACAGATGACTGTGAGCTGCCATGTGGGTGCTGGGAATCAAACCAGGGTCCCCTGAAAAGCAGCCAGTGTTCTTAACCACTGAGCCATTTCTCTAGTCCATTCTTGAGTTAAATTCTTGTGCTTTTTTCCCCTGATTTTTAAAACAGGGTCTCTTGTAGACTATGCTAGCCTCAGACTAGCCATGTACCGAGCCTAGAATGACTTTACATTTCTGGTTCTCTTGCTTTCACTTCCCTGTACCTAATGCGAGGTATCGGCCATTTGTTTATTGATTGAGTGAGTGAGTGAGTGAGTGAGTGAGTGAGTGAGTGAGTGAGTAAGTGATGTGCAAGTGTATGTGTGGCCACCTGATCATGCTACAGCAAATGGAGGTCAGAGGACATCTTCTGGGGGTCAGTTATTTGCTTCCACCATGTGATTTTTGGGGAACAATCTCAGGTCACAAAGCTTGGTTGCAAGCACCTTACCTACTGAGCTGCCTCTTCAGATCCAATTTATATTTTCTATGTGGACATCTAATTGATCTAGCTCAGTGCATTGAATATGACTATGAAAATCGTGAAACTATATAACTGGGTCAGATTCTCCTTTTTACCGTTCTGAAGATGGTTCCAGATTTACTTCTGGAAGGTGTATTTTATGAGTCCTTGATGAGTCTAACTAGGCAATAGTGAGGAGATCCTGAAGCTTAGAGGGTCCACAGCTTCCGTCTCAAACTGCAGAGAGTTCTAGTTTCTGCTTTTTGGTCTCAGACACAGTACCTTGTCACTGTCCGGAAACTGTCCCGGTTTTCTGTTCTCAGCACTCTCTCCTCCATAGCTATTGATGCTGACAGGGAAGTCTAGTCGCCATCAGCTTAAAGCCCTGAGAACCATTCAATCTTTCTTTTTTCAAAAGTTTTCTTTGTAAAGCATTGACTGTGAGCCAAGCGCAGTGACAGGTGCTAGGTATACAGTGATAAAACAGGACAGACAAGAGCCCTGGCCTTGAGGACAGTCACCAGATTAGAGAACTGACAGTGCACATCATAATTACACTAGTGCTGAGTGCTGTGGAGGAAGGGTGCAGGGGGTGGGAGCTCCTGGGGTGACTACACCTGGCCGAGTCACTGTCCCACACACTCTCTGCCTGTAGCATGGGGTCCCCTCCTGCAGTTGCACATGCAGGCATAGTGAGAGAAGTGAGCAGAAAGTCCAGGCCTTTGGAAGATGGTCGAGACCATTACATTCCTTAGCCATAGTCTCCTGACACCTAATGATGCAGGCAACATTCTGCTGACTTAGATCCCGAATGGCAGATGCTGTTCTGGTGTAGATCCCAGATCAGCAGTGATCTCCTCACAGTTTGAAGGAACAGAGCCGGCCAGATGTGGGGCCTTGAGCAGGCAGATGTGGGAGGGTGGCAGGAAGAGGCAAGAGGAAAGGGAAACCAGGTGATCGTGGGATTGCCAAGATCCATTATCGCTTGAATATTCTGTCTATACACCCTCAGTGTTCTCTCAACACACACACACATACACACACACACACACACACACACACACACACACACACACACACACACACTGCATCTCATTGTTTGAGGGGAATACAGCCTTTCTCTACAGAGTCATCCCTCAGTGGCTGCTTTGAGGTCAGTGGACTCTGAACATTTCTTAGTCTTCTTCTCAGTGGGGAGAGAAGCAAGTCTCCCTCACCTGTGAATCCACAGTTGTCTCCCACCCACCTCTGTTGTTTTACATTGAAGACATGTGGACTTCGTGTCAGGAGTTAGTCCCTTGAGCTGGCAGGATGGCTCAAGGAGTCAAAATACATGTCATACAAGTCTAGCAACCTGAGTTCAATCACCGGAACCCAAACAAGGGTGGATGGAGAGATCTGACTTCAGAGTTTCTCACATACTTGTCCCTAAACATTCACACAAAATAACAATGTAAAAATAGTCTCTTCTCTTTTATGACTCAATGCCATGCATTTTTGCTTGACATTATCAAGGAAAATGATAATTCAGAATAGCCTTATAGGATTACCAAATAGAATAGTGTGTTATCTGGACAGTGAGGAAATCTGAGCTGGGGCTTGTAAGAAGCCTTCAGGTGGTGACTAGTGGGATCCTAAGGAATAGTGTCCTCTCCTCTCCTACTAGGGCTTATACAGGGCAGGATCACCAGATATGTGAGATTATCAGGATGGCCAAGTGGCTCCTGGGAGCTATTTCTCACACCCATTTTCCTCAGGGAATCATCTGGGTCTTGAGACAGGCTTTGTTTAGACCAGTTTTACATGATCCCTAGCAGCCACCCTGCCAGTCATATCATTCTGTCCCTAGTAAAAGGAAGCACATGAAAAGTCTGAAAGTCACATGAAGAGGCTCTAGGAGCCCAGTTCTGGAGAGCTCCCCTAGGCCTGAATCAGAATTTGTCTCTCTTGGCTTCAGGAGTCTTGTCACATCTGAATTTTAAACTCTTTAAGCCAACCCCTCCCTCTGACATAGCTGTAGCCTGAGCCCTCCTTCCTGTCTGTATCAGCAGGGAGGGCAGTCTTGATTTAGGGGTTGGAAATAGCAATGTTAGAGCTAGATTGGTACCACTTACCAGAGCGGTGAGGTGGGTCCTGCCTGTGTGACTCATTTCCTTTGTGTAGACAGCCACTTAGTGCAGCCAGCCAGCGTCCTTGCCTCTGCTCTTCCATGTCTAGGCAAAGAAAGGCAGAGAGGGCTTATAACAGTGAAAATTAGGAACTAAACAATATTCTCATAGGCCTTTGACTGCAGATCTCCCCAGCTTCCCCTATCAGTGAGCAGCTTTAGGCTCATGACGACCTATGATGGGGGAGCGGGATCTACTGCTAGGGGCTTCAAGGACGTGCTCAATGTGGGGAACAGAATTAGCAATAATTTAGGACTAAGCCCACACACCACACCTCCCTCACCAAATCTCCAAGGCTGAAGAGTGCTGGGACCCCTGAATTTCCACCTTCCTTACACCTTACACAGAAGCTGACTCAAAATGGGTCACAGATGTAAGAACTAATAAAGCTCTTAGTAAAAACGTAGGAGTAGATCTTTGTGGCATTGGCTTCAGCCGTGGCTTCTGAGATAAAACAGCAGGAGCACAGGCAGAAGAAAAGCTGGCTAAATTAAGCTCCAGAATAACATCCCAGAGCTCCAGAAGGCACCATTTAAAAGGAAAAGAGAAGAAGCTGGGCATGGTTTCTTGGGCCTGTGGCTCATGGCTGTGGCTTGTGCCCAAAGTCCCAACACTTGAGAGGCCAGGGCGGGAGGTTCTTGCAAAGCTGCCCTGGGCTGTGTAATGATCTCTAGATCAATCTTGGCTATAGACACAGTCTCAAAAAGAAAAGGGGGGAGAGGGATAAATAAAATAAAAGACAACACATAGAATTAGAGAAATTATTGGTCAGTCAGATAGCCTAGTAAGGGTCTGGTGCCCAGAATCTGGTTTCCTACACAGCTAAAACAAAGTAGTATAAGTCCGATGGGTTAAACCACAGCTGCGCCTTCCTTCCTAGTCCTAGGAGCCGAGTCGAGAGCCGCGTGTCGGCAGCAGTGGTTCCTTCTCCAGACTCTGAGGAGTAATCTCTCCATCTTCCTCTCGGTTCTTAGGATTCCTGGCATTGGCTTGTAGGTCCGTCACTCCAGTCCCTCCACCCACCATCCCACGCTTCTCCCCCACTTGACTCGCTCCTCTCCGCTTGTTTTGAGCCAGGGTCTGGCCTGGAACTTACTGTGTGGATCAGGCTGCCGTAGAACTCACAGAGATCTGCCTGTCTCTGCCTCTGGAATTCTGGGATTAAAGGCATGCACCACTATGTCTGACTCCTCTTCTTATAAAAATATCAGTTCAGTTGGATGAAGGGCTCACCCTGCTTCAGTACAAGGACATCTGAACTAGTTACTAGGGTTTACTAGTTAGTCAACCCTAACAACAAAACCATAAATCCAATTAATTAAAAATAAAAATCTAAAGGAATGATACCAATAACCAATTTGAAAAGATGTTCTCTTACCATTAGACATTAAGGAAATGCAAATCAAAACCACAGTGAGACAGCACAGGTCCTTGTGGCAGGAAGACTTAATGACAGAGATTGGAGAGGTCAGAAGGAAACTGCTGTCGAGATGCTCTGCGTGTAAACAAAGGTGTTCCACTCGGTCCTGACAACTGAAATTAAACTGACTAAAGTTGTCCTCTGACCTCCCCTAGCAATGTCGACCTTGTACATTGCTGATGTGAATGTAAAATGGGTAAAGTGGGCTGACTTCATTATATGTGAGCTGTAACAGAATATTTTAAACTCTTAAAAGATTGCCTCATTACCTTTTTCTTATAGAAAAGCAAGAGCTGGATTTCTGAAGATGACTTCTGCAGACCTCCCCAGGAGCATGCTCTGAAGAATGCTGCAGATCTCTGCACATCTCCTCAGCAAGGGACTCCAGAGTCAAGGACTGCTCTCCACGGGCCTTTTTCTCAAGGACCGAGAAAGAGCTGTTCCCTGGGGGCATTAGACAAAGCATGTGTGTCCTCGGTGGGCTACAGCAATGTCCAGCCAGCTCCAGCTGCAGTGGTGACACAAGACCATAAAAACTTCTGTGTGGTGCATCGAAGGCAGATGGGTAGGTGATTCTAGAGTCCCATCCCCAGGGACAGTGTCTTTCAAAAGGCAGCTCTCTGTCCTCTTTACCATTGCAAACAGGTGGTGTGTCCTCCCAGAGTAAGTCCTGGTCCAGAGTGTGGAGTTGAGGCACTGACATGTAGGCAGGCACGACAGTGCTTCAGGGAAACTGCTGTGCTTTCGTACACAGTCTCACTAGAGCAGTGTCAGAACTGGCCGAAGACGCCCCCACTCAGCAGGCTCAGCAGGGCCATCCGGGTAGGCTGCCTGTGCCTCTGGGAAAACAATAACAAACAAAAGACCTGTATGGAATATAAAAATATTTTTTCTGGTCTTTTGAGGTAGGGTCTTGCTATATAGCCCTGTCTTACCTGGTCCTTACTATGTAGCTGACATTGGCCTCAAATTCACAGCCATCTTTGTTCACCTCCAGAGTGTGCAGGTGTGTGCTACTACTCCTAGCTTATGTCACATATTGGAATGGAAATATTCTCAATAAAATTATGCTGTGAAACTTCTGATGGCAAATCCCAGCTGGGTTCTGAAGTCTTGTAATATCAGCTGCTCAGTGGGTGGAAGCAGGAGGTTCTCAAGTTATAGAACACAAGAGTGAGTTCAAGACCAGCTTGATTAACTTAACAGTCTTATTTCAAAAAAATAAAAAGCCATACTGGGGAAATAGCTCAGTGATCAAATACTGACTGAGTGCGTGAAGCCCTAAGTTCGGTCTCCAGTACTGTGAAAAAACTAAACCAAAGCATTTAAGACTGCATAGCTCATAGGAAAACCCACTCTTGAAGGCCAGCTGCTCTCATGGCTCCTTCTAAAAACCTTATCTTGGGTGGTTCAGGAAATAGCCCTAGCAGGGATTATCAGACTGTTGTCTGTTTCAGCCCTCCATGTGCTGCTTATGGTGTGGTTTAACTTCCATGCCCTGAAAATTCCAGAAAGCATTAAATAGCCCTAGCTTAATTGTATTGGCTCAAAATGGTTTGGTTGGTTTGGTTGGTTGGTGGTTGATTGATTGGTTTGGTTTTGGTTGGTTTTTTTTTTTTTTTTTTTTTTTTTCAAGACAGGCCCCACTTTGTAGTCCTCACTGTCCTGGAACTCACAATGTAGACCATTTGGCTTCAAACTCACTGAGAGCTACCTGACTCTGTCTCCCAGGTGTTGGGATTAAAGGCCTGCAACACCATGCCTAGCTGTGCCTAGCTGGTGTTTTGGTCTGAGACAAGGTCTCACACTGTAGCATAGGTTCTCAACCGTTCAACCTAAATTAGCCTCGCATTTGCCACAGTCCTCCTGCCTTAGCCTCTTGAGTGCTGAGGTTAAATGCACAAGTCGTCACACCTACAGATTTCCCCTGACATCGGTCTCTGTCAGTCACTCTAGTCCAGACTGGAAGAGAGAATCATGTGTCTTTTAGAGTCTGGTTGGGGTAGTTCCAGGGAACTGGAGAACAGTGAGCAGTGTGTGACACACAGGTGCTTACTCACCTGCCTGGCCTCCCACTCACCCAGTAGGTATTTCTGTGACTGTGCCCAGCACTACCCACTGTGCTGAGAACAGTGTCCTGTCTTCCTGAGACTCCCTTCCTGTTCCTCAACTGTCACAACATAGGAAAATTGACCAGAAGATGTTATGTGGTCAAATGGTGATACTGGGGAGTGATTCATAGTGGGCAGGGAAGGGAAGCTGTCATAGTGCAATGGAAGCCATCCTCACCTGTGAGGTGACATTCAGGGTGGGAAAGAGGGAGAATGAGGGGATCTGCATTCCAAGCAGGGAGAAGAAAGGTAACAGTGCTCTTCTGGGAACATGCTTGGCTTGTCCAGGGAGCAGTAATAACAGAGTACTAGGGAGTGGTTAGTGGTAATATGGAGGGGTGAGGTGTGGGATCGAGGCCCACAGGCCACAGGAAGTGCTTGGGTGTTTACTATTTACTTACGTGTACATGGTCCATGTAAATCCCTGAAAGCAGCTGAGGACAAGTGCTAAGCCCCAGGTGCCCCCGGCTTGAGAGGTCAGGGAGATGATGACTAGAGGATGAGGGTTAGGGGCCTTCTTGAATTTACCCAAGGTGGGCCTTAGTGGCCCTCAGAGGAGTAGTGGCCCTCGGCATGCAGAGACGAGAACCCAATGGGGGTTCAAGAAGGAACAGGGAATCCAAGGCAAAGCTGTGGATATTTCCTGGAAGTGGGGCAACAGTTAGTGACGGGAATCAGGAGGAGAGGTATGTGAGTGTGGGAGGAGTGACGGCAGCATGCTGATAGGAATGGCCTAGTAGAGAGCAGAGAAAGGGGCAGCATAGAGAGAGAGCAGAGAAAGGGGCAGCATGGAGAGAGAGAGAGAGAGAGCAGAGAAAGGGGCAGCATAGAGAGAGAGAGAGAGCAGAGAAAGGGGCAGCATGGAGAGAGAGAGCAGAGAAAGGGGCAGCATGGAGAGAGAGCAGAGAAAGGGGCAGCATAGAGAGAGTTAGTTGCTGGAGGGGCTTTGAGTCAGTGGAGGGGAGTTGGCACAAGTTGGGGGCGAGAGGTTGGGGAGACAGTGAAGTGAGGAGACCTGTGAAGGAATCCGTCACATCCATCTTTTCAGTGAAATGTTGGAGGTGAGGTCACCCGATGAGGGGAGGACAGGTGGTGATGTGCAAAAAAATATTCCTTCTAGATATAGGGTCCCATTTGAAAGTTCCTGGGGGCCAGCTTTTGATGGCAGTCACTCGCCACAGAATATTGGGCACCAGTTGTGGCTTTGAACTTAAAAGGGACAGGCCCATAGTCTAAAGTGTCTCTTTTCTTCCTCTAGGGCTGTCTAACCCATTCCGGGGCCTCATGAAGCTGGGTACAGTAGCCCGGCGAGGAGCCATGGGCATCTGGAAGGAATTCTTTTGTGAGCTGTCTCCACTGGAGCTCCGCCTTTACCTGAGTGATGAGGAGCGCACCTGTGTGGAGAGCTGCTCTCTGCTACGTTGTGAGGCTGTGGGGCCAGCACATAGCGATGGACGTTTCGAGTTGGTCTTCTCGGGCAAGAAGCTGGCTCTCCGTGCCTCCTCCCAGGACGAGGCTGAGGACTGGCTTGACCGTGTTCGGGAGGCTTTGCAGAAGGCACGCCCTCAGCAGGAGGATGAGTGGGTGAATATCCAGTACCCAGAGCAGGCTGAGGATGACCCAGAGGCTACACCAGACAGCCTCCCGCCCTCTTCAGCCGTACTCCCAGAGCCTGCAGGTGCCCAGGGCATGCAGTTGGACTGGACTTCTGCCCAGGTTCTGGAGCCAGATGCTATCAAAGAGTCCCTTTTGTACCTGTATGCAGACCGGACTTGGGTCCCCTATATCTTTTCCCTGTCTTTGGAGTCTCTGAAATGTTTCCGTGTGAGAAACAACGAGAAGATGTTAAGTGATAGCCATGGAGTGGAGACCATCCGTGACATCCTGCCAGACACCAGCCTTGGGGGCCCAGCCTTCTTCAAAATCATCACAGCTAAGGCCGTCCTCAAACTGCAGGCCAAGAACACTGAGGAGGCCGCCCACTGGAGAGACTTGGTCCGGAAAGTGCTGGCGTCTTACTTAGAGTCAGCTGAGGAGGCTGTGACACTTGGTGGGAGTCTAGATGAAAATTGTCAGGAGGTGCTGAAGTTTGCCACCAGGGAGAATGGCTTCCTGCTACAGTATCTTGTGGCCATCCCAGCCGAGAAGGGCCTCGACTCCCAGGGCTGCTTCTGTGCAGGTGCAGACTGACTCTCCCTCAACCCCAGCTGCCTCTGTTCTTCCTTCTATGGAGTCCTCAGTTTGGGTCCCCAACAATACAGCAGATTGGCACCTGTGCTGCAGCCTCTGCTCCTCCACAGTGCCCTCTGCACAGCCCCTGCCCCATCTCTTGATCTTGACACCTACTAAACTGGGCGGAACCTGTGGGTAGCAGTCCTGCTTCCTGGGCCTTCCTGCTTTATTGCTACACTGCAAATACTTATGTTGCAAGAGTTTAGGATCCTTCCAAAGCATATATGCTTGCATGCTTTTGTAAGACATGCTACTCAGTGCTGTCCAGTGGGGCTTCTGTAATGACGAACGTGCCCGGGTCTGTGCTTTTCAGCTGTATTTCCAGGTTACGTGTGGCCACTGTGTGCTTAAAGGGTGGCTGTGTATAACTAAGAGCTGAATTTACTTAAGTAGAAAGGTGACCTCTGACTTTGAGCCTTTGTATTGGGCAACATATTGCTCCACAGCTTGAGGGACATCCACCCACATGTCTCATGTAGCCTAGACTGGCTTTGAACTCTTGGTCCTCCTGCCTTCTAGGCACTGGGATCACGGGCATGTGTTACTGTGCCCCACCACCACTTCTTTTTTTTTTTAGATACAGTTTCACTATTTAGTCAAAGCGGATCTTGAATTCTTGCTGCCTCAGCCTTCTAAGTAGTGGGATTACAGGCATCTCTCACCACACCTAGTTGGCTTTCCTGTGCTTTTCTCTTATGCATATGATTCCATGGGAAGGATTGAGCTGTGTTGGTATCATCACGGGATCTGATCCTGTGCAGGGCACAAAGCCAGATGCTTTGTTCGGATTATCTCATTTGTTTTCTCAGTACATCCTTATAGACTTAGGGGCTACTGTTTCCTCATTTTACATTACAAGTGAGGAAACCAGAGCCCAAAGCTAGTGTCTTATCTCAGGCTTTTACTCTTCAAGAGGCAGAGCTAATGGTTGTGTCCTAGAACCAGTGCTCATTAGCAGGATACCAGAAGGCCTCCCAATCTCATGATGTTCCACTGTCTACCCCCATGGGTACCTCTTCCCACCTGTCCCTGGGACACGCTATCTGGGAAAGATGTCAGCTGCCCTGTTGCAGAAGAATAGAGCTGACAGCGGAGCTGTCCTGGTGGGGTGGAGTCTGTAGACCATAAAGGAAAACCTGCTTCAAGTGCCTGGAAGGAAGTGGTGGCCTGTGGCAAGCCCTGGAGGTGGGCTGAGCAGAGCTTCCTGCAGAAAACATCTGCAAACCTCTGCCTGCACTCACACTCCAAACTCATGAGGGAGGCTTCATTCTGTGGGTGTGAGGGCTTAAGAAGAACTCGTCCCTGTGGCTGTCACCTGCCAGCCTGCTTTTGGAGACCGACATACCCAAGGAGTTCAGGCTCTTTACATGGCTGCACTGTCCAGTGGGCAGGAGAATGCCGACCAGTAATATGTGTGTTGGAACTCACAGTTTACAGGGCACTTGTATTGTTTACACTTTGTAATGAGGTCGTCAGATAACTGGCAGCAGCTAAGTTATGCAGTGAGATGGAATCTTAGAGTTGGATGAAGTTGATGTGGATGAGGCAGCTTGACATCAAGAAAGCCAGCTCTTTGGCCCCAGACCATAGGGACCTTTTCCCTCCACATTAACTTTTTGCCCTGGGTATTCCTGATCCTTGACTCTCTGCCCTCTGGCATGAAGAAACTACTAACCACATGGCTAACACTGCCAGTGCCCTGTCCTGAGATTTGCTGCTGGAGGCTCGAATGGATAACATGTTATGGCTAGGTCATGCTGTCCTGCTGGCTTCCTCTCCACAGCTTCCTCTCTGCTACTCAGGCCCTAGCTTTGTTGCTTTTGTTTCTAAGCCCCGGTGGAGAAGTAGGGGTGCAGGTTGGCAGTGGGGAGCAGGCAGAGGAACTAGTGAGCAGGTGGCAGTGGAGAATGATGACTGTGACCAAATCCAACTTTAAGTGCCACCTGTCACTTATTCTTGGTGTGTGACCTGACAGATGTCTTCCTGTGAGTTTGTTTTGAGGCAGGGTCTTACTGTGTAACCCTAAGCTGACCTCAGACTCAGACTCATCCTACCTCAGCTTCCAAGGGCTCCCAGAACCAGCAGTAATCATCTAATAGTGTACTGTCACAATTAACAGCTTCTCCAGGTATGGTGGTGCAAAGTGCAAGCCTTTAATTCCAACACTTGAAAGGCTGAAAACTAGCAGATATTTCTGAGTTCAAGACCAGCCTGTTCTACATAGTAAGACCCTGTCTCTAAATAAATAAATAAATAAATAAAACCACAAAAGTTTTAATTGTAAGTGGGATTATGAATGGTCAAAAAGATTATATATTTATTTATTTTGGAGGAGGTCAGAGAAGTAGGTTCTCTCTTTTATCTTTTGTTTTTTTAATAATTATTTATTTTATATATGAGTACACTCTAGCTGTCTTCAGACAAACCAGAAGAGGGCATCAGATCTCATTCTCATTACACCATTACAAATGGTTGTGAGCCACCATGTGGTTGCTGGGAATTGAACTCAGGACCTCTGGAAGCACAATTGGCGCTCTTAGTCGCTGAGCCATCTCTCCAGCCCATCCTTTTATCTTTGCATTAGCAGGCCTTTCCCACTACCGCAGACTCCATGTTCCATGAAGCTGACTCTGGCTCACACTACTTACTCACCCCCATCCATTTCCCTAGGCTGCTCCCGGCAGATCGGTTTCTCTTTTGTACGACCCAAGCTCTGTGCCTTCTCTGGCCTGTATTACTGTGACTTCTGCCACCAAGACGATACCTCGGTGATTCCAGCCAGAATCATTCACAACTGGGACCTCACGAAGCGCCCGGTAAGTCTGTAGGCCAGGCTGCCATTGGCCACACAGGACTGCTCTGTGACTGAGGAACGTTCTCCCCTAGGCCGCTAGGCTGCTGCTGTTTGTCTGTTTGCAGGACTTTGGCTGTAGGGAAGCCAGGATCACTTGTTCAGGCCTGAGATGTGGACTGAAACTTTGGTGTCTATCTGCAGTCTCTGAACAGGGCTTTGTAAAACTCCTCCTTGTTCCACAGTGGCCACAGGTGGACACAGATAGCCACAGAGATGTTCAAGATACTGGTAGTAAGGTTGGTCAGGGAGAAAGTCGGATGAAGCAGGTTTAATACACTGATGGATGAATAAACTGACGTAGGTGGGTGGGAGGACAGTATTCTGGGCCAGCAAGTAGGCTGCACCCCCTAGTCAGCCTTGCTGTTGCAGATTTTTTGGGGCCAAGCCGACTACACTTGCTGCAGGAAAGAGAAAGTATTTTTCAAGGTCATACAGTATGGTTATTATTTGACACCTACAATTTAGAGAAACCCAAAGACAAATCAAAATTAGGTGTCATCACTGAAGATAACCACTATTCAGTTTTTAACCTCTGAGCATCAGTGTTTTCAGATGTAAAATAGCAATGCTGAGTTTTAGAGTATTTTGGGAGATTTTTGTGTATTTGTTTGTATAAGCAGATGAATTTACCTTGCTTTACCACCTTCTGTTTATTTATTATTTATTTAATACTATATTGGGTATTTTATTTTTATTGTGTGTGTGTGTGTGTGTGTGTGTGTGTGTGCTAGTGTGTGTATATGCATGCTATGTGAGTCTCTTCTTCCTGTTTATATATCCTGCGGATTAAACTGGCTCATCAGGCTTGGCCACAGAACTTTAGTTACTGAACCATCTTCTTTTTTCTTTGTTTGGTTGTTTTGGTTTTTGACTTTCTGTTTTCAGTTTTCCAGACAGGATTTCTGTGTAGCCCTGACTGTCCTCTAAAGAGATGAGGCTGGCTTCAAACTCATGGCCTCTGCCTCCCTAAAGTGCTGGAACCAAAGGCATGCATACCCACTGTGGGGCTTTACTGAGCCCTCGTGATGGCCTTTGGGTACCTTTATTGTGTGTACTAAGTGCTTCTGAAGGAGATTGCTTGCTTGTATTAGCCTCATAGTGCCTGTCAACAGAATCTTTCCTTCCTGGGAAGCCTGTTACACCTCCTGTCCCTAATTCACTTGCCCAGGGTCCTCCTCAAAGGAACAGATTTGGCTTTCTCACAAGGGCATAGACTAGAAACACAAGGAAGCTGTTTACTTCTGTCAGTCTGAGGCTGTATTGTCTTGGCTCTGAATGTGCCTCAAGGTACAGGGATGGTGACTCAGTCAGCTTCACTCCAGTGGTGAGAGGAAACCCCAACACTGGCTTTATATTGCCCTTCTGTTGTTTACCCTGTCTCTACCCTGCCCTTAAGCATTAAGTATTCAACTGTGAAAGGAGTGTAAACATCAAAATTCAGAGATGCAGAAGAGCCTTTAATAGTAAAACTGCTCTCCTAGCCTTACACTTCCATGGAGTGCCTCAGTCCCTGCTGTGGTCTTTGTACTTCATCTTTTCCCTCTTGGGGACATTATGGTCCTATTCTAGGTGCTTCTGGGACCAGTAAATAGTCAGTTCTCCCTCAGTAATCACTGGCCTGGGAAAGACAGGAAAATTCAAAGCAGGGAGTGTTGGCTCAAGGATCTGGAAACCCATTGTTCACTGCTTCTGCGCTGGCTGACCCACTTGTGCTGAGATCCAGCTGGCACCTGGCAGAACATTAGCCCAGGACCAAGTTTCTGCTCTTGCCTGTCATTCTTCCATGCCCACAGGATATGAGCAGACTCTGGGGAGCATGAAGCCCCATGGCAGTGCTGGGCAGTGTCTAACACATTGCCGGATGTTATTTCAACTGATCCTAGTCTAGGGTCAGAGGCTGAGTTGTGGAAAGAGCTGGGCTCAGCCTAGAGGATAAACAGTTTGATCCCAGCCACCAGGGTTAGCCCCTGGGATTTGCCCAGACTGGGAGCTGTTACCTCAGGACTCTGGCGCATGGGAAATGGAGTTACCTACTGCTGGAGTCGGGGTTCGGCAATTGGGAGACAGGAAGTTGGAGGTCTCGCCTGTCCCCACGTATATGGGCAGCTCTCCTGAGGATCCAATTCCCTGACCCTCAGGGGCTAATGGGACCAGGGTGAGCTCTTGCACTGTAGTAGCAGCAGCTCCCATTTTCAGAGGATATGCAGCATGCCTGTGCCAAAGCTTATGTCTTTTAGCCTAAACTCAAAATAATGTCATGAAGTGTGCTTTGATTTTTCCTCTAGCAAACCTTAGCTCGTGGCCACAGAAGAGAGTTTATGGCAGTCCCTGCAGAAAGACCACTCACGCTGGCCTCTGCCATCCACAGGAGCTGGATGAGCCACTTGAGCCTCTCTGTGGCTGTTTCCCCATCTATGTAGCAGGCACTGCCACCTCTCCCTAGGGATGGTCCTGAAAATGAGTGAATGCAGAGGACGCACTCAGATCTGTAGTAGAGAGCACAGAAGAGCCGGCGAGGGCTGGGGGCACTGGGAATGTCACAGATCTCTCTCTGCTCTGTAGCTTCCTGTAGCTAGAACTTGATGGCAGCGGAGTCACCTGGTTCCTGAGTTAGGCCCAGAGGACAGCATGTTTCCTGTAGGCAGGAAAAGGGGGCTGGGAGGACAGGAAAGTGTGGGAAGTCTGTAGGCCCATGGAAAGGGGACCCCTCCCTGTCTCAGCGTGGTCAGAATCAGACAGCAACAGGGTTTGAGAGTCAGGCTGGTTCATATATTGATTCAACCATTTTCTGAGCTGTGTGACCTTGGTCAAGTGGCCACAATTGTCTGACCTTACTTCCTGTTGTGTAACATGAAGAAAGCACCACTCAGTGGGGTGCAGGCTGCAGGCAGGTTTAGGCTAGCTAATACAATATCCAGCCAGAAGTCTTGGCCGAATAGGTGAAATCTTCGTGGATTTTCTCAGATCTGCCGGCAGGCCCTGAGGTTCCTGGCCCAGATCCGGGCCCAGCCCCTCATCAACCTGCAGCTGGTGAACGCCTCTCTGTATGAGCATGTAGAACGCATGCACCTCATTAGCAGGAGCCGGGAGCAGCTGAAACTTCTGGGGGACTACCTGAGCCTGTGCCGAAGCGGTGCTCTGAAGGAGTTGAGCAAAAGGTGAGCATTCCTCATATGCACACGTGCCTAGGCATTGTGTCTACTTGGGAGGTGTCAGAGCTGAGCTGGGAACTTCCCACTGGACTGTGGGAAATCACTTCATCCTTTGAGGGTAGTTTGTGGTTTTGTTCATATGGTCATTCATTTGTTTCTGTAACAAAATGTATGAGAACAACTGTTCCTGGAGAAGTAGGTGGACACTGAGCTGAGTGAGGCAGACCCAAGGCCTTCCTTCAGGAAGCCACTGATCTGATGGGAGGCAGGTGAGCCAGCCGCAGCTCCCACCAGGGGCAAGCGATGGCAGAGAGGATGGGTGGTCCAGATGTGCAGACACATTTGACGCACGAAGATAACATCAGACAGACATCCTGAAGGGAGTGACTTCTGAAATGAAACCTGGGAAGTAAATAGAAGAAGAGGAAGAATGGCCGAGAAATGGCACACATGGGCCATGGAGGAGAGCTCCATGTGCCAGCGAACTTTGGCTGAAGAAGGAGAGGAAGTGGGTAGAGTGGTAAAGAGCCACACAGAGAAGGATGCTAGCCTGGCTCATCCTGTGGTTGCTGTTGTCCTTGGCAGCATCCCTCTGCAGATTGTCTCCACCATGTGCAATTGGCAACATTCAGGAGGCCCCTCTGGAAGCCCCTTGCTACCCTGAGCTGCTCAGGGCATAGGGGTGATCTTAGACTTAAGGATAGTCTTACAAGGACTCTCTGTGACAGCCTCATACATCTCCAGGCCCCACATTCATGAGCAAAGATGTGGCTCTTCAGGCTCCTTGGGCCCAGGAGAGTGTCAGTTCTCCCAGAGCTGGCCTGCACTGTGTCTTGGGGGATAGATGTGTCTCAGAGAGGAACGCTGGCACTTTTCTGCCTAAAACAGCCAGTGAACCCCGAGTTTTACCTCCTTCCATAGGGCCTAGAAGAACAGATAACCTTTTGGGGTCTCTGCCACCTAACATCAACCCAGTACATGGGTCTGCTTTTTTTCATGAAGCTGGCCCATTTTCTCCTTCCAGAGATTTTGTAGGCCAGTGCTTCAAAGGATTTGTGCCCTTGCCCAGAGGTAAAATTTCCATGTGGAAAAGTCTCACTGCCCTTTCTGGCACCCACAGAGATCTGTGTAGATGGGTGACTACAGTTTGGCTCTGGGTGCTGTCCCCAGTCACCCTCATTACCTGCTGACTTGTTTCCAAGCAACCTTTGGTGGGTGCTTAGGCAGCCTATTTCTGTCTTTGTCTCCATCTCCCTGACTTGTTGTCTGCACCTTGGCACAGCCCTGCAAACCTGCCTGTGGAACTCCTATCTTCTTTTAAAAATGCATTTGTATATGTGTGCACGGAGGAGGGAGGCTGCACAGGCTCATGTGCACAAATGCAGAGGCCAAGGACCGTCCTGCAGAGTCACTTTGTCTTATTCATTGGGGACAGTCTGCCTCTGACCCCAGACCTTGCCATTTTTTAGCTAGACTGGCTGGCCAGTGAATCCCTGTGTTCCTGCTTTCTTTGCTCCACAGTGCTGAGGTTTAGGCCATGCCCCAGCATTTTACAAGGTAGTGGGGATCCTAACTCAAGCCCTCCTTTTTGTGTAGCAAGCATTCTTTTCCCTAAAAGATCCCTTTTAGAGGAAGCACAGAGGAAGAGAAGAGCGTGGAGCAGCCTTGCCTGACCTAGACTGCTGCACAGCTCCAGGAAGTAGTGTTGGGGCTCTGAGCCTGCTTATCTGCCCATAGATTGGTCTTGGTTATCTGCCCTTTCTGAGTTGTGGTGAGGGCCACATGAAGGCTCAGTGTTTGTGCCTTAACCAGGTGACTGGGTCAGCACTGTGTGTGTCCTGAGGAAGGGCTTCTGAGCTAGCCTGAGCAGGAGTTAGAAGGTAGAGGAGGCTGGGAAGCTCCCAGGAATTAGTGTATGAGGGGGTAGCCAGAGGAAGAGTGGGCCTTAGATAAAACAGGTAATAAACCCTGGCCATCCATGCAAGTCTCCCAGGTCACCTGGCCTTGTCTGGGCTCCCCCCTCCTTCCCTAGGTAGTACCTTCATTCCAGAGCACCAAGAGGGGTCTCCTCATTGTACAAACAAAGAAACCCGGGCCCAGGCCAGACTGTGTCCATCTCTGTGTGCCCTTGACCAAGCCTTACAGGAAAATCAGTTGCAAAGCCACACTGAGAATGACAGGTGAAGGATTCATTGACTCCCAAAGAAGGCCTATGGCCTGCTGGCTCCTAAGACTGGAAAGAGAAGATGACAGGGATAAAAGTCTCCATCACATCAGCCCCACCCTTCCTGCCAACTCAGGGTCAGTCTTTATACCCCCTTTCCAAGTTTTCCTGGCCATAAATGGCAGTTTCCTATTCCCAGAAAGCTGGAGGCTTACTAGGGTGGATTGGAGTCCTCGGGCATAGGGTACAGTGTAGCCCACCTGGCTGTATGGGCTTCACCATCCTAGACCCAGATGGGCTCCCAAACTCCTATGTTCAAGCTCTAGCTCAGATTCTTAACTCTGTGACCTCAGGCAAGTCATTTAACCTGTGTTTCCTGTCTTCCCACAGTGGGAGTAAAATGGGACCAGCTTCACGGGATTACTACAAAGACTAGACACTTAGCCCAGTCGCTGGCCAAGGGTCAGCGTACATCATCCTCATCGAGCGTTAGTCGTGTGTTTATAGTGCGCCCAGTGTGTTCAGTAAATGATTAAATCCTCAAAACAAATCCCATGTCTCCCGGGAGGTCACTTAGCTTGTCCCAGGGCTGGGGGCTTATCAGTGTCCTAGGTAGCTCAGATAAGAGCTCAGGCAGACTGATTTGAACCCTGGGCCTGCCTGATGACCCAGACCTCGTAGGCAGGGCTGAGGGGAAGACAACCAGGAGCTGGAGGCCTGCTCTTGGAAGCCCTTCTGAGGAAGTGCTTGTGTTGTCTTTGCAGGCTAAGCCACAGGAATTATCTCTTGGAGTCTCCTCACAAATTCAGTGTTGCTGACCTCCAGCAGGTGAGCGTGCCATGCTCTCTCCACACCTAAATCCTGGGCTCATAAGTAGGCTCCTAATCCTGAAGAAATCACAGAGAAATAGCAGAAGGAACACCTGTCAACTCAGGCCACCCCTCTGAATGGCTGCCCTCCTGTTCTCCACCTCTTGACTAACCAGGGGCTCCAGCACCCCAAGGGTGAGGCCTTTCTTTCAAGGACAACAGGGTAGACTCAGGTCCCGTCCATAATTACCACACTCCACTAACTGAGGTTCTGAGTAATACCTGCATCCGTCAGCCTGATACAGGGAGCTCTCCTTGCCCATGTGGAACCATCTGAGACTGGTCTCCACTTGTTCCTGCAGATTGCAGAGGGGGTGTATGAAGGATTCCTGAAAGCCCTGATTGAATTTGCCTCCCAGCATGTCTACCACTGTGACCTGTGCACCCAGCGAGGCTTCATCTGCCAGATCTGCCACCACCAGGACATCATCTTTCCCTTTGAGTTTGATACCACAGTCAGGTATGAGGAGTACACAGCCAGCTACCCCATAACTGCAGCCTGACCAGCATCCCTGCTTAACCCTCACCCTGTTTTGCAGGGACATGCTGAACATCCACAGCCATCTCTCAGCCCCTTACTTCCCACTCCCATTACCATAGAGAAGGGATAGCTGCCGCCTCTTGAATTGGGATGTCTTTAACTCAGTCTGCACATGGGTTGAGGGGTTGACAGAGTATGGCCCAAGAGCACTGACATAAGGCTTAGCGAAGTGGGCACTACATATTATTAGAAGCCCCTGGACAGGGGTATATACCCTAATCTTCCCTCACACAAGCAGGAGTGGGAAGGCTGAGCTTGGGGGATAATCCACTCACCTTTAGTAGATAAACCAGCCAGTATCAGCCCTGGGCCCGGGCTCTTGTTTAAACTGCTCTAAAGATAGGCAAGAAGCTATGTAAGCAGTCAAGAAGCACTGCAAACAGTGACGTGGGACATGTCAGTGGTTCAGGTGTCTGAAGTGCTTTCCGAGAGAATAAGAGGGCAGCGCATGTGAGTCCCGGCTGCTGGCAGAATGTAGCCTCTCTGGGGTCTGTCCATGACCCCAGGCATCTAGGTGATGACTGGCACCAGCAACACCCAATGCTCTCTCCTCAGGTGTGCTGAATGCAGAACTGTCTTCCATCAGAGCTGCCAGGCTGTGGTGAGGAAGGGCTGTCCCCGCTGTGCCCGCCGGCGCAAGTACCAGGAACAGAACATTGTCAGTTAGCCCTGCTGTCCTGACCTGAGACCATCCAGCTGGGTTTGTTATCGGCCTAGCCTTCTCCTTCCTGTAAGGAAGACTCTTGGGTGTGCCCAGAGCTTCAGCCTACAGAAAAGGCACAGGAGGTCCCAGTGATGCCCATGGCCTCTCACAATTCTTCTGCTCCAGGAGGAGGAGATCCACCAGGTGCCTCTGCACGGGGACTGGCTTACCTAGCTGTCATGGCACCTCCATTAGGGCTGTTCATACACTGTGGAAACGAAGCTTGGTGAGCATTTTCAAACCATGCTCCTGATTAAAAGGTCTAGTTTTTTTTTTTTTTTTTTTTTTTTTTTAAGGTGGGTTTTCACCCATTCATATTTAAATAGAAAATATTTTTTTATTCTTGTCCTACCCACGTTACCCAAGAAATACAGTCCTTCACCCCAGCGGATGGTTAAGAGCAACCCCAGCCCAGAGGCACGCATGGAGCTGGGAGGGGAGGCCTGTGTAGGCTCAGCCTGTCTGTGGACTGGGTGCCTTTTTTTGCTCTTTCTGGCACATATTGCCAAGAGTGCAAGTGTCATGTGCCAAATAGCCTATCGTGGTAAGGCTGGTTGGCTTTAGCAACCTTCCCCTCCCCTCATGCTCTTAACTGGAAAGCAGCCCTTCCTCTGTCAGAGCCCCTAGGAGTACAGCACAGCAGGAGCAGGGGAATGACCAGCACCAGCACTGTCAGCACTTTGAGCCTTTCTTTCTCAGGAAGGCCACAACCTTGCCCACCTCATCCCCATCCTTCCTTAGTCCTTTGCGGTAGAGTAGGCTAGAAGCCAGAGAGCCCCAAGCTCCCTCTGTGGAGAAGAGGCGCCATCCTTCGGCTACAGAGATAGAGGGGTGTGCCCAGAAGCTGCCCTACAGAACTTCATCAACCCTAGTCTCACAAAGCCTTGAGTTCATGTTTCTTGAGTTTTCACCTTGCTCAGCAGGACACTGCAGCACCCAGAGGACAGGAGTGGGGTTGCCTTTAAGAGGCTCTTGGGTCTGGTGGCCACATCTTGGAATTATTTTCAGGTTGTTGGCTGTAGCCTTGAGGCATTAGGGGAGTAGGGATGTGCTCTGCTGTCCTCCCTCTCCTGAACCCCACAGCCCCTCTGGCTAACCTCCCTGGAAATGTACCTGTCCTGTCTAGAGAAGAGGTTTCCCCACCCTCCCTGAGGTGAATGAGCTGAGTCACCTGAAGCTTGAAGAATTATGCAATAAAACATAAGAGGCAGAGGCTGCCACACAGTTCATCTGTCCCATCGTGGCTGAAACACCAAAGCCTCCAGAACCGCCCAGTGTATCCATATCTGTGCCGTTCCCCCCTCCCCCCTTACCCCCCAGCTAGCATTAACACACTCCCCAAACTACAACCTGATGAGAACCTCCTTGTTTTGGATCCTAGAGGGGCAAGAGTCTGCAGGCCTGTCACCTGTGAGTGTATTCTAGAACCTGCCTAGGAAATAGTCCTCCCACTGCCTGGACTGTGAGCATTAGAGCTGTCCCTTGCCTCGTCACTAAGCTACTGATGTGCTCAAGTGAGAGACGTGCCACCACCAGAAGAGAGCTCACGTGAACCCTGGCAGTGCCCACACTATTTTAAAATGCTATTTTATGCAATATTCTGACAAGAGGGCCTTGGCAACGTAGAGAACTGCTGTGTGGTATCTGATTTTGCAGTAAAGAGCTGGTCTTTCTAATCAGTCTTGTTTCTGAATTTCAATCCTGCGGCTCCTGGGGAAACACCAACCGTCTCCCCTTAATCCTATGCACTGAGTATTTCAGGGTCCATGTAACGCACTTGCCAGACCAAGCAGCAAGGGAGAAGAAGTAAGTGAGAGAATTTAGATTGCCCTGGGTGGAGGTAGGAGACTTTCAGACTTACACCCCTCAGCTGTAACAACTCAAAATAGCTTTTCTGCCTTAAATGCCTGGAAACAGATCATACACACGAGCACACACACACACACACACCTGTAAAAGCAGGAATCTGGGCATGGAGAGAGCCAAGGAGGGGAAACAGGTCCTGGCTCCTAGACTCTTCGATTAAAGACTCAAGAAGACCTGTTTGCTGCCAGCCCTCCCCAGGGGCTCCAGGAGAAGCCCCCACCCCACCCCCACTGCCCATGTTAGGACAAAAGAAGGAAACAGACAAATTCCTAGGGAGACCAGGTTGCAGGAAAATGGGACAGAAAAAGACAACATCCAGGGCTTCCTTCCCTGACCCGTGAGGACCTTCAGCCAGTGAGTGGGTTACTTCTTCGCCATCTTTGAGCCAGGTTCTCCCAGAGAAAAGGAAGAGAAACTGGATTTGGAAGTTGGGGGAGGCAGGCCCAGGAGAGGCGACTGACATTTGAGCTGATGCTGCTGTCTTTGGTTCAATCTTTCCACCTTCTGCACAGTGCCTCTGAGCGCAGTTCCCCTTTCTCCCCTGTAGAGGGGGATGGGAAAACCGGAGTTCTCATCCCCAGAAAGTGCCTCCTATAATGAAAGCAACAAATTAATAAAGTACATGTGCTCACCACCGTTGTGTTTAGTGTTTATTTCATTTAGTCCTCCCCACAGCGTATAAGGTAATGGGAGGAATTGGGACCCAGTAAAGCAGTACTTCCATGTCTATAAAGGCTAGCTTGTGGCACAACTGGGCATCAGCTTGCTGGGGACAAAGAAGGACCTGGCTGGCTGGGTGAGTGACTAGGGCAACCAGGGAAAGATGAAGTAGGGTGGAGCTCACCCCCTCATTTTATGCCTTGTGCCTTCCCTGATGGATCCTAAGGTTCCCACCACAATGGAGACTCACCAGTGGACTAAACTAACAAAGTCAAATGTGGAAGAAGATATTGGGGGAGGGTTGTCCAGCTGAACCCTCAGCCCTGTGACACTAGAGGGACATAGGCCTAATGTGGGCGGGGCGCTCCCTTCATGAGCCTTAAGCAGCTCCTAATGGAGCACCTAGTTGGACCCCACACTTTCTTGGAAGCCAGAGAAAAGAAGCATTCCAGGTCTGGGGCTTGCCCTTGTCAGAAATGTTCACAGGCACACCTCAGAGTGGTAAGTCCGCTTTCCCAAGAGACAGGTAGTTTCCAAACTGGGTGGATCCTGCAGGCTGTCTGCAGAGTACTGGACGGTGACTCTTCCTCCGAAGGATGAGGGTCAGTGGGAGTGTAATCTGACCAGAAGCTGAGAGAAACTGCCTCCCCCGCAGATCTCCATCCAGGCCCTGCCACCGTCTCCTCCCCGGAGCCAGGTGTGGCCCAGGATCCCGGGGGAGAGGGGGAAGGGTGGCGCCTCTGCTCCTAGAGCGCTGGCCCGGCCCAGAGGGGACAGGAAGCCAGGACACCGGGGATTGTCTCTTGCAAGCACAGCCCAGCCCCGGCTTGGGAGGAAGTTCTGCCGAGCGCTCTCCGCCGGTTATATTGTTGAACAGGAAACAGGGCATCGCCGGAGCAAGGCTGTGGAGCAGGCAGCGCCGGACGCGGACCCAACGCGCGTCTGCCGGGACAAGTGGATGCTAGGCCAGCGGGCGAAAGTTCTAAGGTGCCCGGGCCGGACTGAGGGAGGAATGGCGTTGGGGAGGATGGCGCTGAGTAGTGGGAGGGCGGGAACGGTGCCCCCAGTTGGTCGTCCCCACCCTGGAGCCCCGCGCACCGCTTACCCTTCTTGCTTCTCTAGGG
Organism: Micromys minutus; assembly: GCF_963924665.1. Lineage (NCBI taxonomy): Eukaryota > Metazoa > Chordata > Mammalia > Rodentia > Muridae > Micromys > Micromys minutus. The sequence goes on along the minus strand of NC_137979.1, from coordinate 49,756,433 downwards.
CTAGAGCAGTGCGAACCTGGAGGAGGGCCCAGAGGCCCAAACTCCTGGGAGGAGCTTTAGGCGTAGGGCTGCCTTCTGTCTGGGGGCGAGAGGTGAACCAGCCGAAGTCCCCCAGTGCTGACTTAGGTATTGGTGACGCTATAGCTAGGGACGACTGGGAGAAGATACAGGAGACCTACTGGCTCAGGGTGCGTTTTTGCTTCCAGGGATCCTCCCCGCTCTTACATCCCTCCCCGTCTCTTTGCTCTCCCCGGATAATGGAGGGATCTGAGACACGGGTCCCCATTGTCACATAACATTGCGCTCCTGTCTGTGAGTGTCCCTGCAAAGGGACTCTAGTTTTTCCGGACCCGGACGGGCTGCTTCCCGGGAGGGCCTCAGAGGATGGAGATGCTCCAGGAATGGGTAGTGCTCTTAATCTGGCTGCAAAGGGCTCGCAGTTCGTGATTCAGGGAGCAAAAGGCCTCGCTCGGGGTGTGCATGCCAGGACAAGACAACCGGCTCCGCCGGGGATTCCAGAACGTAGGGCCTGGAGGACAACAAATCCCTCCGAGCACTGAGGAGAGAAGCAGGACCTTATGACTTTTGGGCTCTGTTCGCTATCCATCAGCACCCCTTCCACGCAGCCCCTTCCTCGTGTCTTTTTCCCCCTGGAGACCCAGACCCAGTCTCCTAAGGGCCCCGGCACAGGCGTTATGGCTCCTCCTCACCCTCCCGAGCAAGCTGTATTGGGGCCTGAGGACAGCCCTACTAAGTGTCGGTCTCCGCCTCCTCTCCTAGAATCTCCAGTTTCGCGCGGTTTCTTCAGTCTCAGTCCTTGGAAGTCCCGCCCACAGACATGGTAGAGACCTAGTCTGCAGCCCTCCGCCAGCCCCGCCCATCCAGCCCATGGGCAGCCCGAGATCCTCCCAGCTAACGTGAGTGTGAGGTTGGGGTCCTGGGGAAGGGGGCGTAACCCAAGTGTACACACTCCTAGGAGTCTGCTCGCCCAGCTCCGGTCTACCGTGTTACCATCTCCCGGGGTCAGGATGCTCAGTGACTAAGTTTACACCCCTTCCACCATCAAGGAACTCTTGAAAAAATAAACCAGCCTTAGCAAGACAGTGGACACCCCGCTGCTGGTCTCTGGGCCACGTTGTAGGGAAGTAAGCGGAGTGGTCACGGTAGGGTTTTGGAGTGACCAGTACTTCCGGAGTAGGCCACCGTCTTCGGCTTCACTTTGTTGAAGACACACAGCTGGGATTGTTCTCTCTCTCTCTCTCTCTCTCTCTCTCTCTCTCTCTCTCTCTCTCTCTCTCTCTCTCTCTCACACACACACACACACACACACACACACACACACCAGGCACCAGACTAACCTGGTATTGGGTGGGGGGGTCGTTATAATGATCAATCCAAAGTGATTTAGAGGACCTTAGTGACACTGTCGCAATGCATTCCCTAGGAGCTACTCCCCGGGACAGGCAGTCCTTGTAGGGAAGGATTCCTAGGCAGGTGAGCATACCAGGAAGCCTCTTAAGAGGCTGCCTAGGAGCTGGCGTGCAGGGGGCGGTGCTGGCCCTAATGGGCGGGCCAGAATTCTTGGTTCACGAGTGCGATGAAACCACTGGGAAAGGGAAGAGAAACCCAAAGAACCGGTTCTCCGGCCTTAGCTGTCCAAGTCCCTACGTCAAAATCACCGGACTAAATAGGACAGGGACACTTCTAAGGTAGAACAACTTGGGGGCTGCCCCAGAGCCTGAGCCCCAACCCTAGTCTCGCCCTCCCGGAGGGCAAACTCCTAAAGGGAGGGGGCACTTAAGAGCTTTTCGCGGATTCCCTGCAGGCTGGAGGCGTCAGGGTGGGGCGAGACGGGGGCAGAGCAGCGGCGGGAACGAGGCCTTAATTCCTAATTCGCCAGCCAGGAAAACGAGGCCCAGACAACCTTCGAGCAAATGTGCTGTCTATCTTGCAGTCACCGCAAGTCTTTAAGTCGAGGTCGTCCCCCCAGAATAAAGTTGGATTACTATTACCCTCAAATTCTCACCAAGGGATGGCAGGGAGACACATATCTCACAATCAACGACACAGACTGGAATCTTAAGAATGGAAGCTTTGGAGATGATTTTATCCACGTCCCCATTTCAGAGAAGGAAAAACTGAAGCCCGAATGCAGTGGGCGTGGGCAGGAGCGGGACTCGAACCCTTGTCTTTGAGCCCGGGACTCGATGCTCTTCCCGACTGCGCAGTCCTGACCTTGGCGGCTCCTTTTCTCGTTGCCTGCAGGAAAGCGCGGTGGCCGCGATGGCGGCGGACGTCGAGGGGGACGTGTACGTGCTGGTGGAGCACCCCTTCGAATACACCGGCAAAGACGGGCGCCGCATCGCCATCCAACCCAACGAGCGTTACCGACTGCTGCGCCGGAGCACCGAGCACTGGTGGCACGTGCGGCGGGAGCCTGGGGGTCGCCCCTTCTACCTCCCCGCACAGTACGTACGCGAGCTACCGGCGCTCGGCGACCCTGCCCCGGCCCCGCAGCCTTCCGTTCCGCTGCAGCGCCCCGCAGTCCCGGAGCCTCTGGCCTACGACTACCGCTTCGTGAGCACCCCGGTGGGCGCCAATGGGTCTTCTGCCGAGCCCCGGGGCCGCGCCAGCTCCATGTGTGGCCCTGCACGACAGCGCACTGGTGGCCAGCGCAACTGCCTGGCACCGGGAGGGCCCGCCTGCCTGTACGTGCGGCCCGCAGCGCCCGTGCGACCAGCGCAGTCCCTGGATGACTTGGCGCGCGGCAGCACCGCGCCCCCTGCCGGCCTCCTCGGCAGCGCGGGCCACTTCAAGGCCTCCAGCGTGGCGGGCTCCTGGGTTTGCCCCCGACCCCTGGCGCGTAGCGACTCGGAGAATGTCTACGAGGCCATCCCCGACTTGCGCTGCCCTCCGCGGGCGGAGAGCCCAAAGCAGGTAGGTCGCCGCGAACGAGGGGGCCGGAGGGAGGTCACAGTCGAGCAGAGTCTAGATGATTTTTTTTTAAACTGAGGTCTTTGGTTGTCCCTCCACCTCACATCGTAAATATTCACGTATCCATGCCTGCCATATGCAAATGAGCTTGATTACAGGGTGCTGCCCCAAAGCCTGCTGGGAGGCTAAGTAACCTATGACAGGTGCGCGCACCTAATAACTTTCCTAAAATGCCACCTGCTCTGTAAGGAGCAGTATGGAGGGGTGGACTCTCTCTCTAGAAACGTAGAATGGAAGTCGGGTCAGAAGAGATGGTGGATGTGAAAGTCGAGCATTTGCTTCTCTTTGGCTCAGCTTCCAATATTTCAGTTCCTTAAACAAAAACAAAAAAATTCTTAATGAGTTTGTTTCGAGTTTAGTCATGGTGAGGTTTTTTGTTTTTTTTTTCTTTTCGGAATCCGATTGTGTTAATCTGAGACATTGCAAACAGAGCGGGTTTCTAACACTCTTAAAGCCTCGGAATACTCTTGAACTTTAGAATCCTGTCCCCTTGAACTTTAGAGCCTTTTAGGGAGGGATTGCCTGCGGAAGAAGAAGGGATGCCCCCCAAATGGTTGACATCTGCCACCGCTGTGGCATCATCTACAACTCACTTCCTTTCTCTGGCACTGTGTCCCAGGTGCCCTCACCCAGAAGGTGCGACCCCATAAGCGCGCTACTTAGCCTTGCTTCTGCTAGGGCTCCTCCTAGCAGAGTTCAGGTTTTGAGGCTACTGAAACCCGAATTTGACTCTGCTGGGTCATCGGCCAGTTGCTGACGAGTTCGGTGTCCTCGTATGTAAACAATACCCAAAGAATAAAGTTGTCGTGAACCTTAAACGCAGTGGGGCGTGGAAACACTTGGCAGAAGCCGGTGGACCAAGAGTAACTAGGGTTCCATTGGTTGTTCGCTGCAGCCCTGAGCCTCTGCGCTCAGGTTTCATCCCTCCCCCTTGTGGACACTGGGGCGAACTACACTCGGCGAGCTTAAGTGTCTGCGGCAGATCAGACCTGATTGATTATCGGCCAGCTAGCTGGTCAGGCGCTTGTGGTATAGATAGCTAAACGCGCTCCATTCCCTGGCGCCCTTGAGCAGGCTCCCTTCCTCTAGAGAACTCCCCGGCCTTTCCAGATTGTGGGTCCTAGTAATGTTGGGAATGTGTCTTCTGCCCCCATGAGTTCCTGGTTGTAGGAACGCCACCACTCCCCCCCCCCCCCCCCCCGTTTGCTTAAATTCCCCAGCATCTGGCCAAGGGCTTTCTCAAATTGTCTTAACTGGTGAGGAGCTGCAACCCCTTCATCCATGAACCAGGACTATGTATGTCTGTCCAAGGGCAGCCATCCAAGCTCTGGGACCAAAGAGAAAGAGACCCCCATCCCCACCCAGCTGCCTGAATCTCCTTAGAAATCTTCCCAGTCCAGAAACCGTTCAGGCTTCCTGGCCAGTAGTACCTCCCCCATCCCTCCTTCCGCTCCCAGCAGGCTTCCCGTTGCCAGTAGTTTGGAGACACCTTTGAAGGTGGACTGTTACAGACACTAAAGGCAACCAGGAAGTCTGGCAGAGATCTGGACACCAGACAAAGAGGCTGCTGCCTTGTCTCTAATTAACTCGTTGGCTTTAACTGCTCGGCTTCTCTGGTCCTGTTTGCTCCTAAGTATAACAATAGCACATTCTCTGTTGTGGCTCTCCTGGACACTCTGTCCCCAGCAAGCTGCAAGGATGGTGTGTTTGTTCTCCCTTGGGAAGGAAATCTCACCCTTGCCCTTCCTTGTCCCAGGCTACATGGGAAGGAATTTCCTGAAAGGTGATCCTGGCCATTTTCCAACGAGTATAGATGTACAGGCATGGGTGTGTGTGTGTGTGTGTGTGTGTGCCTCATAGCTCCTCACAGCCTCCAGCCACGATCCCCCAAGTCTATTTGCTTCAACACAGAACACAACCCCACCCCCTGTGAGCCTTCAGACTTAGGGATGATGTTAGCACAAAACAGCCTGGGAGGTATAGGTGCCCCTGCCACACGTTGTTCAGGCTCTATGGAGCTGTGGTGAGGTTGCCTTAGAGCAAGGGCAGAGGAGAGATCTTAGCTCATTGTTTGTGCTAGCTGAGGTGTCTCCTATCAGGCAGGGCTTTGTGGGAATTCGGATGTTATCCTGAAGCCGCTGGAAGGCTCTTCGTAGGGAATGGGATAGGTCTGAGAAGGACTTCTGGGCCTGGGAAGAACAGTTGGGCCGAGTCCTAGCTTCCCATTCACACTGGTAGGTGGCCAGTGGTGCTGTTTACTGAGGCCTCTGAGGGAGCATGAGGTGGGAACAGATGGGGCGCACCTGGATAAAATTATCAGAAAGAGGAAAAAGGGACTCGAGGAAACAAAGGGACCACAGAGGACAAGCAGGGACCTAAAAGCCAAGGTGGCGGTGCATAAGCTCAAGTCAAAGGCCCAACATTATCTGACATGGCCACCAGAAGGCTGGCTTGTCATGGGATTGCAGAAGACAGAATGCTGCAGGCCAGGGGCTGAGGGGTGCAGGCCGAGACAGCAGGCAGCTGGTAACAGTTTGGTAGAGAGCAGAGAGATCCGCTGTGGTCAGTGGGAAAGGTGAACGAATTACATCATCCCAAAGTCTACGTGAATGGAAAGGCTGCAGTGGGGGGAGGGATGATCAGATAGGAGCCCTGGAAGAAGGGCGTGACTGGAAACCAGAGCAAAGGTGTGGACCACGAGGTGTCACGGGGTGAAAGGGCATCTGCCTGTCACATACCAGTTCTGGCCCTAGGGCAGGCCATTCAGCCGCCCAGAGAGGAGGGAGATTGTACCATATTTGGCATTTTACATTCACAGCTCATGCAAGAACTACACACTGCGCGCCTGGTGTGCTATGGGAGCTGAGTACCGTGACTGGAGGTGCAGTAAGACTGTCCCTGGGGCTACCAACCCTACGTTCTCTCACTCAGAGCTCAGGCTAGTGGCTAGCAGCTCGAAAGGCAACATAGGATGTCCTTCTGCGCTGAAAACAAACCGGATCATAGAGGAAGTGAGTTCAGACGGGGAATTCTGACTCCAAACCCCACCCTTGCCGCCAAGTTTAGTCTCAGTGAGGTGGCCTTCAGAGATGGCCAGCCTTGTTCCTCTGGGCCAAAACAGTGGGAGCAGAAGACAAACAAAACACTATCTTCTGAGCACAATGCCCAGCCCGAGACTCTCCAGCCCTTGCTGCCTTCATCTAGGGCACAGAGTGGGGGTGGGGGATTGGCTAGCCAGTGCTCCAGACAGGGTTAGGGCCACACAGGAGGCCAAGCAGCAAAGTGGCCTCTAAGGCCTTGTCTGTAATCCCAGCTACACAGGAGGCTGAGGCAGGAGGAACTGATTTTCAAGTGCACCTTGAGCCACAAAGTCAGTTAAAGGCCAGCGTGGTCCACATAGTGAAACTCTCCAAATAACTAAAAAGAGACCTGGGGTGTACAGTTCATGCCTAAAATGTTTCAGACACTGAGCTCAATCCCCAATATTGCCCTTCCTCTGTGGCCTCTGATATCATTAGCTAGTAGATTTCGGGGTGTGGTTAAAAAAAAAAAAAAAAAAAAACACGGCTGCCCTAACTTTGGAGGTAGGAAGGCCCAGGGAACAGATGGTCTAAGGCCCGCCCCTGCTGCCTGGGCATTGGCCACTGGCAGGACAGGTTCCAGGCCTTGCTGGAACTTATGCAAACAACCCCAGAGGCACTACTTCTGAGCTCAGACACAGCCTGGACTGGAAGGAGCCCCCCTGAGCCCTTCTTTCTCCCACCTCTGCTGTCGGGAACTGAGTGATCCTTCCCAGGTATTGAGAGTGGGGGGGAGGTATGGGGGAGAAGGAACTTGCCTCCTTCCCAGATTCCCCACCTGATCCCTCCCTGTCCTGTGCACTTCCTGGGACGAATGTCTCAGGGACAGAGTCAGCCAACCATGTACTCTGAAAAGCTCGGGATCGGTAAAAGCGGGGAGCAGAGGCCAAGTTAAGGAGATCCAATGAGCGGCCCCATCCCTGAGTCTCCCAACAGATCTCTAGTTTGGGCGGCTACTCACCTGGTTTCTTCCTACCTATCCGGATCTTTTCCACTCCACTGATCCACCCTGCAGCCCCAGCCCCTCCGGGTCTGGCTGAAGGGAGAGCAGGAAGAGCAAGTCCTCCCATCCCCCATCCCCTCAACCTTCTTTACTTCGCCTACCTGGGCTCCTACTCACTGCCCTTACCCCTGCAAGCTGGGTGGCCAGTGTTCTTTGGATCCTGGGGGGCTGAAAGCTTGCTCACTCTTGGTCTCTCTTTCCCTTCACCCAGCCATAAGGCTGGATCTCCTGCATCTTCCACGTGTCTGAACCCTGGACTCTTTTTTTTCCCCCTTCAGGAGTGGGAGGGGACAGTCTTCAATACCCAGGAGGGGTTAGTGCTAGGTCTTGAGACACAAGAAGGCCCATGGTCATAGTAACTGGGGTCCAGAATGTACGCCAGGCTCCGTGCCAGAAAAAGGTCTGGCGTGATGAGCAAGGACACATTGGTTATCCGATGTCTCCAGGAACCGGAACAGCTAGGCCTGTGGCTCTGGGGCATAAAGATGCTTGGTTAAATTAGGGAAGCCCCGGTTTCTCAATTGAAGAAGGACTGTGTGCTATTGAGGGGATTTACAGATCCCCCTCACGACCTTCCCACCCCGCTCATCTGCAGGCTCCTGGGGGTTCCCCGTCCTGCACCCTTCCTGACTGGAGACTGGAGGTCTCCTGTCTAAACCTGGGACAGAGAGGAAGAGCAGGCCCTGCCTCTCTTTTCCTTGTCCCCAGGCAGGAACATGCCCCAGGCTGCTTGAACGTGCAAATACCCTCCCCTCCCCTGTAAATTGGTTTGACTTTCTAAATGTTGGGAGGTAAACTGCAGTCTATTTCTGCCTGCTTTGGGGGTCCTCCATATTCTGTTCCCCGGGCTTCCTTGTGGGAGTTTGCCACAGGCCAGTTCTGTTGGCTGATGGGTGAAGGCAGCCGCTGGGGCTCTCTCTGTCTGTCTGTCTGTCTGTCTGTCTGTCTCTCTGTCAGAAGCGGTGGGTACTCTACTGGGCACCATAAAGGCCAAGAAAGCAAAGCAGGTAGCTTATTGTTCAGGAGGCCAGACAGACCAACAAATGTACCCTTAGGAGATGCATGCCAAACACGTCCCCAAGGTGCCACAGAAGACACTTCGAAAGCTGTCTCTTTCCAGGGATGAGCTTGGGTTGGAAGGGAATATTTCAGAAGAAAATGGTGTCACAGAGAGGACTTTGTAATTTCTTCCCTGGGGCACCTGCCTATGGTCTGTTTCAATATTTTTTTCTTACGAGTTCCCTAGTTAATCTGGGCTATTTGACAATTCATTAGGAAAATATTAATATTCCCCAGATTTGGAAAATTTCCACATTAGAAATTTAGTATAAGCTGAGGGTGATGGCATGCACACCAGCATTTGGGGACCAAAAAAAGAAAAGAAAAAGACAAAAACAGGAAAATCACTAGTTCAAAGCCTCCTGGGACAACTTACCAAGGACTCATCTCAAAAACAAAAATGAGCCGGGGCCTTTTAACAGCAGCATTCACCTGCTCATATGTCGTTGAACAGCCGCTCCCGTCCACGGGACTTGACTGTGTCTGGACTTTACTGCCAAGTTTTGCATTTCTTGGTTGGCCTTGTGGTCTTCCCCCAATAATCCGGTAGTAACCGGCTTCCCTTTTCTTCTGTCATAGTTTCCATCCCATTACTGGCTTCTGCCTCTGACCCTGCATCCCAGTCAAATGAGAATTCTGTGTCCCATCCGATAATTATAGAACCTGCTAGACTCGGCCCCGTATGATTTTTTTGTTTCCTTTACTTTCTTTCACTGGAGAGCTAGCTCTTCTGACTGGGTTCACCCCGTTTGTGTCCCCCCCCCCATCCATGTTGCTTTGTATTTGTGCATTGGGGAGAATTTTATCTGCTTGAACTTGAGCCCACAAGTTTGAATTTGGTGAAGAAAATCTTTTCCTTTGGTGAGTACGGTCTTAGGAGATTTGACTCTAAGAGTTCTCAATTTTTTAGTTCAAGTTGTAATTGCATTGACTGGCCCTTCCTTCTGCTAACAGTCTTAAATTTTTTTAATGGAAATATGTGTGCAGACTTTTTTAAAATAATATTTCAACATTTATATGTATGTTAAAACCCTCACAGGCCCTTCCCTGCTTCCTGGCCTGGCCTCTGTTGGCCTCAAATCACCACCTTCATTCTTGATTTTTCTCCCAGTTTCATTACACAGACACAAACTAATATAAACAGGAATTGGGCAACGTCGCCTGCGTCTCCTACACAAAGGAAGTGGGAGCCCTGTGTGCAGTGTCATATGTGGTGGTATTCACCTTTAAAAATGTATGATTTTGTGTGTATCGGTGTTTTACCTGAGTGCAAGTCCGTGCACAAGTGTACATTGGCCAGAAGAGGGCGTTGGATTCCTTAGAACTGGAGTTGCAGACAGTTGTGAGTCACCACGTGGGTGCTGGGAATTGAACCCCGGTCCTTTAGAAGAGCACCCAACGCTCTCAACAGCCATCTCTCCAGCCCTGATGCTTTGATTTTTAATTGACATAGCAGTTATACATATTTGTAGCACAGAGTGAGATCCCATCCATGTATAAAAATTATATAGAATGATTAGAAAAAGCATATTGATCATCATAGATATTCATTTGTGTTGGGAACATTCAAAACCCCTCACTCACTATTCTTAAGTGTATAATTACTTGCTGTCCAGCAAAAGGGTCCCTCAGTGTCTAATATACTGAAAATTGCTCCTCCAACTGACTGAGCCCCTAGATCCACCCTACCGTTCTTCCTCTGTCACCCCTGGGACACACCCTTCCCAAGCTCTGGTAACCAGTGCTTTCTGCTGTATTTCTTCAAAGCCCACGATTTGGGTCCCACATTCAAGTGAGATCACATGCTATTTGTTGTCCCATGTCTGGTTTATTTCGCTTAAGATATAGTGTCCTCCAGTTACATTCATGCGGCTGTAGAGAATTTCACTCTACAGTGTCTGTGTAGGATTCCACACTGTGTCTTTTTTTATTCATCCACTGATGGAGGACTAGGTTGATTCTGGATGTTGGTTCTTGTAAATGGAGCTACAATGACCGATAAGGCACGTATCTCCTTAGCACACTGACTTCGATTCCTTTGGATATGTGCCCATGGTGAGGTGGCTGCAGCGTAGGCAGCTCTAGTTCCAGCTTTTTGAGGAAGCCTCACGATGATTTGCGTACTGACTCGTTAGTTTCCGTCTCCCCGGCTGCAGGGGAATTCTGCTTCCCCCGTACCTCGTTAGCATCTGTTACTTCTCTTTTTAATCTAGATTTTAACATTTATGTGATGTGTGTGTGCACCTCTGTGAGTTTATGTGCACCACATGGATGGGAAAGCCAGAAGAGGGCACTAGAGGCCCCGGAACTAGAGTTATATGCTATGAAGTTAGTTGTGAGCTGTTCGGTGTGGGTGAGACAGGAACCAATCCTGGATCCTTAGCTCTTCGATGCTGAACTATCTCTCCAGACACCGTGTCTTACTTCTAGCTTTACAGATTTTCTTATTAACCTTTTTTTTTTTCAGTGCTAGAAATCAAATCCTGTCTTAAAGGTTTTTGTTTGTTTGCTTGCTTGCTTTGTTTTATAAACACAGTTTCATGTGCTAGTATCTGCTACAGTCTGGAGATTGAAGCAAGGGGATTATTTGAATCCAGGAATGTGAGACCCATCTGAACAACCTAATAAGGCTTGGGCAGGTATGATGCACACCTTTAATCCCAGCACTCTGAAGCAGAGGCTGTGGGTCCCTGAGTTTGAGGCCATGTAATGAGACCCTGTCCCAAAACAAAAGACCCTGTCTTAATTTAAAAAGAAAAAGATTTTCCTTAATCACACTTATTTACCTAAGCCCAGCAGGCTAGTGCCCATTTGCAGTCTTTGCATTTGAGAGACTGAAGCAGGAGGCTTAAAAATCAGAGGGTAACTTGGCCAACTTATCAAGAATAAATAAATAATAAAAATACAAAATACAAAATAAAAAGAGGTAAAATGTAGCTGAGCCCTTGCTTGGCCTCCAAGAAGCCTTGGGCTCATGACCAAGTGCCACAAAAATAAAATAAAATAAAATATTGAATACATTGTTTATTTTGTGACTTTGAAATTCTGACCCTTTACTACAGACTTGGTTAAACTGTCACAAATGTGCTAAGATTTTATGTGCATATACCCTGTCATGTGTCACTAACCATGGGAACACTTCTGAGAGACGTAGTGTTAGGTGATTTCATTGTCTTGTGGTGTCACTGGGTGTGCTGGGACCAAACCTAGATGGCAAACAGGTCAGTCACTCGGCGTGACTTTCCGATGTGATCAAGGGATATGAGACAGGGTTTCTCTGTGTAGTCCTGGCAGACCTGGAACACCCTCTGAAGACCAGGCTGGCCTCAAACTCACAGAGATCCAAGCGAGTGCCGAGACTAAAGGTGTGGCCCACCACACCCGGGGAAAAGCAGGTGTTTGAGGCTGCAGCCGGCTCACAGTAAAGGCTGTTCTCAGGGGAAGGTGGGAACTGCAGTTATGATAGAGCCCAGACGTGTGTCGGTCACTGTCCTGTGTGTACACTCTACCCAGCGGCTCTGCTATAGATTTACATGGCCGTCCGTGCCGGATTTGTTTGCCCCAGCATCACCAGGAGCTCTGACTACCTCACTGCACTAGCACTTCCCAATGGCACCAGTGTTACTCAGGAGTAAGAGTGTTTCTGCTTAAAAGAAATCCATCTCAACTCCATATAAATCTTACCTGGTCATTAACGCTGATGGTTGTTAACCAAAACTCTATTATGTACAACTGTGTGTGTGTGTGTGTGTGTGTCTGTGTGTGTCTGTGTGTGTCTGTGTGTGTGTGCGTGCGCGCATTAAAAATTTGTGAGTTTTTTTTTCTTCATCTTTCCTTTTGTTTTTCCATCAAGTTCTGCCTCAGTTTCTCTCCAGTGCCAAGATTAGAAGACGTGTGATGGATGTAAACCATCATGCCTTTTAAAACTGTTATTTTTATTTATCATTTAATTATTGTTATCCTTCAGTCCCACCTCATATCTCAGGCTAGCCTTACACTTGTGGCAGCCCTCTGCCTCAGTCTCCTGAGTGCTCTGACTGGAGTGAAGCCTGGCTACCATTCAGTATTTATTTATATGGCTTTTAAATTATTATTATTATTGTTGTTGTTGTTGTTGTTGTTGTTGTTGTTGTTAATCTTTGATTCTGGGGCTGGCAAATGGCTCAGCAGTTGAGAGCACTAGCTGCTCTCAAGGAAGGAAATGCAGGTTACTTCCAAGGGTAAAGAACAGCACCCTGCAACTCTGGCTCCAGGGAGAACTGGTGCCCTCTTCTGGCCTCGGTAGGCACTGCATGTATGTGGTACACATAAACTCACCCAGTACACACACACACACACACACACACACACACACACAAAATAAAAAATAAATAATTTAAAAAACCTTTTAATCCTTTGAGGGTGTGTCCCTGTGTGCAGAGTGAGAGGTGGATTCCCCACACATATCTTAATTTTCTATCTACGTGGCAGCTCCTGGTTCCATGGCCTTTTACTGATCAGCAAGTCTGCCTGGTGTATGTGCCCTCACCTCCCCCACCTCCACCCCCACCTCCCAGCCACATGGCCAGCTCCAACCATGCTGGCCTCTGATAGCAGCAACTAGTTTGATTGTCTTTCCGGTCTCTTCCTAGTGGCTGATGGGTCAATGGAGCAGATTTTGCATGCCTCCCTTCAGCGGGCTTTGGCTGAGTTGTTGGAGTCCCCTTGGCTAGGCTGAAGGGCATTCCAGAATATGGAAGAAATGATTGCTTCTGCCTTTAGTTGTCCGGCTGGGCAGACTTCTATGATCAAAGCTACAGGTCTTCTGGCTCCCCGCCTTATGAAGTAGACAGTACCCAGACCATGTATTTGGCTCCTAGGTACTAGAGAGCTGCTACAGGTCTTGGCTGCCCCCAGGGTTCCCGAGGTGACAGCCTTGCACCGAGGCACAGTCATTTACTGAGCCAGATCCTGCCAACCACCTGGCCTGGCCCTGCTTGAATCAGACAGAAGAAGAGCCAGACCTGGGTGTGTGCCTACTGCCTCGGTCCCAGGATCCCAGCCCTGGACTGCATACTAAATTGTTCATAAGAGATTGGTGCTCAGAGGAGCTAGAAGAGAAAGATGCTTCCAGGTGAAAAATAATGAACAGGTTGGATGGTGGGAGCAGGGAGGGTGAAAAACAGTTTTCAAAAGCTTTGAAGGTGGTGAGGCTTGGTATATAATCCTAGCACTCACAAGGTAGAGCCGACAGGACAGGATCTGTCTTAGTCAGGGTTCCTACTGCTGTGATGAAACACCGTGACCAATATCAATGTGGAGAGGGAAGGATTTATTTGGCATAACCTTCCATACTACTGTTCTTCAAGGGAAGTCAGGACAGGAACTCAAACAGGGCAGGAACCTGGAGGCAGGAGTGATGCAGAAGCCACGGAGGGGTGCTGCTTACTGGCTTGCTCCCATGGCTTGCTTTCTTATAGGACCCAGGACCACCAGCCCAGCGACGGCACCACCCACAATAATCTGGACCCTCCCCCATCAATCACCAATTAAGAAAATGCCCTACAGGTTTGCCTACAGCCTAATCTTTTGGAGGCATTTTTCTAATTGAGGCTCCCTCCAAGACTTTAGAGTGTATGGAGAGTTTGAGGCCAATCTGGCCAATCCCAGGCCAGCCTGGTCTATACAGCTAGACACTGTTGTAAATAAATAAATACAAATGAACCAAAGGGTTGCAGCAATGGGACCAAGGGCTGAATGAGTGATTGAAGTCAGCACCAATCTCAGACATGGGAAGTGCTCTGCCACTGGCTACACCCCAGCCCCATTCCCGAATTTTTCCTTTTCTTTTTTTGCATGGGTACTTATGGGTGTATTCTCTTGTATGTGGATGCACAGGTATGTGTATACACGTAGGGACCCTAGGCTGATGTCAGGCACCTCCAAGCGGGTCTCATCGTTTTTTTTTTGATCTAGGGAAGGCCTAACCTGGTCTCCCTTGCTGCGATTACAGTTGGGCCACCATACCCACCCAGTTTTCACCTGGGGTCTGGTGATGTGAACTCCAGTCCTCATGTTTGCAGGGCAAATGCTTGCTTTACCTGCTGAGCCAGTTCCCTAGTCCCCCACTTTCTGTTTTATTTTCAGACAGACAGGGTTAGGAATATAGCTCAGTGGTAGAGCCCTTTCCTGCTTTAGAAGCACTCTGGCTCAAGCCCAGAGCTTCAGAAACAAGACAGAAAACTGTGGGCGTGACTCGGTTGGGAGAATACTTGCCAAGAGTGCATGAGGCCTTGGGTTTGATCTTCAGAACCTCCTAAGCTAAGCGTTTAGAAGGAAGGGAAGTGTATGAGAATCTTTCTCTCTCTCCCCCTCCCCCGTGTCTGTCTGCCTGTCTGTCTGTCTCTGTGTCACACACACACACACACACACACACACACACACACACGCACAAACAATAGAGAAACCAAGTTTATACAGCACCATCAGGACCAGGGTGATCTAAAAAGAGGGGGAGATAAAGGTTGGAGGTGAGGCCTCCATAGCCAGCAGAGGCTCTACACACCCAGTTAGGGAAGCTGGTGTGAACAGGAGGCCCCCGTACCCTGTGTCGAAATGAGAGAAAAGCCTGAGGGGTGTGTGGGTAAAAGGCAGTCCCTGGTCACACTTTCTTGTCTCAAGACAGCAGTCTCCACTGGGTGGCCCAGAAGTTCCTTGATGGGCTCTGGGGGCCCCCTGCCAGCACTACCTCTAGTATGTGCCAGGAAGGAGCTGCACCCAGATCTTGCCCACCCAGGAGGAGCAGGCCCGGCAAGCAGCTCCATAAGGTCATCCCGAGGCTGGGGCAGAGTCCGGTGCTTAGGGTGACCAATCCGAAACCCAGAGTCAGAAAAGCAGAAACACACCCAGCTTTCTCCCCAGGGCCCTGTGGTTGTGGGAACCCAGTGGGCAGCTGTGCTTTCACAGAAACCAGCCCTCGGGGTGGGGAAGAGGACAGCCCCATGCCATATAGCTAAAGAAACTAGTGCTCGGAGAGATGCTGAGACAGAGCCTACCCAGAGCCCCTCACCTCTGTATATATTCATTCTGTGTTTATAAAATATTTCAGCCCCAAACACGTCGTGTTCGGGACTCTGTGAAGTGGGCACCTGCCTGGGACTGCGGTCACTGCAGACAGCAGTGAAATGCTCTGTCTAGGGCTCTGCTCCCGGGTCGCCCCTGTACAGTATCAAGCTTGTAGCTCTCAGCCTGGCTACTTAGTCACTGGCCTATAGACAGTGGGGGAGGGGAGGGACACAGAGTGACAACCTTGAGGTAAAAAACACATTCCTTCCTGCTGTCTCTCTACCCAGTCTGGGTGGCAAAGAGCAGGCAGGCTCAGAGAGTGGATGGAGGTCAGTTCCTGGCTGAGTATTTGATTCGTGTCCCCTCCTTCCCTCCCTCCCCCTCCCTCCCACCTCTCTTTCTCTTTTGATTTTCTCTAGAGATAGATTCTCAGTAAGTGACCGAGAAGCTGCAGTGAACAAATTTCAGGCTACCTTCAAATTTACAACCCTGTCTCAGTCTCCCGAACACCGGAATTACAGGCATGTGCCATTCCATGCAGAATGTTTAGGGGGCATTTGTTTTGCCTCTCAACCCAGGGGGCAGGCTTTCCCCCCAGGCACTGTCCCCTTCCTCTCCCCTTCCTAGGACGGGTTTTGAAGGTGAGGCCTGGAGTGATTGGCAGCTGCCCCCTCCTGTGTAACTCCCAGCATGGTGAGCTTGTGGGCACCAGCTGTGGTCACCTCAGCTTGCAGGGGGAGGGAAAGTCACCTGAGAGCCAGCCTATGCTCTCAGAGTAGTACTGGCTTCCCCGGATGGTACACACTGGCAAACCCGAGGGCCACGGAGCCTCGGCTGCCCTGTGTTCTCACCTAGTGTTTCAAAAAATTCCATGTCCCGTCTTTCTGGGGTTTCT
This sequence comes from Micromys minutus, assembly GCF_963924665.1. Classification (NCBI taxonomy): domain Eukaryota; kingdom Metazoa; phylum Chordata; class Mammalia; order Rodentia; family Muridae; genus Micromys; species Micromys minutus. The sequence continues at coordinate 49,740,358 of NC_137979.1, read as the reverse complement.
GAAATGGGAGAGCAGGCAGGGGTCAGCGTCTAAACTGGAAACAAGCAGGAGACTGGGGAGTAAGGCCCCGGAAGGAAGCACCTTGGAGAGGGATGGGACAGGCAAGATGGTCCCCAGGGACTTGGGGGAACAGCCATGGTGTGCTGGGTCTACTGCGTGTGGTTGCAGTTAGTGTCCATCTGCATGAGGGGATGGAGGAAGGAGAAATCAAAAGGAGCTGGTTGCTGTCCTCCCTCCTTTCCCTCAGTCCTCAGCGGAGGTGGGCAGATTAGCACATGGACAGAGAGACATCTGTGGGGATGGGTCCGTGTGGCCACCCAGGAGGAAGAGGGCAAGTGTGCCTTGGTAACCAAGTCTGGTGGAGACAGAGCCAGGTGGTCGAGTGGGAAGACAGTGGTGTGGTCCCTTCTGTTCTCTTGGCTGGCAGAGTCTAGACACCAGCTTCCCCATACCATGTGTCCAAACCCCTTCCTCATATGAAACGTCTCTCTCCACAACCTTCCTCTTTCCCTTCGCATCCTCCTGCATCTAAGGGGGAGTCCACAGTCACTCCCTGTCGTGTCTGCCACAGGAGCCTCAGTGCCCTAGGCTCGCCCGGGCTGAAGCCATCTCCTCAGGGTTTCCTTCCACCCGTGTCGTCTGAGCCTCATCCTTCACACCACCCTTGACTTACAAATGAGCAGTTTGGTGCAGGCTGCTCCGAGCTGCATCAGGGGATGGGATGTAGATCCCCCGTGTCGCCAGAGCACTGAGCACAGGGGCAGGGGGGACAGTCAGCAGAGTCCAGGACTGCTCCACCCCACACCCATCAGGCAACTTTGTCTCAGGCACTTCCGCAGCCCTGACAGGAAACCAGCCACCGTCTCAGCCTCCCGCCATCTCAAGGCAACTTCTTGTTTCCCCGTTGCCCTGTGCGGTTCGGAGTTGTGGTCCTGGGCTCCACCCCTTAAGCTTTCCCAGGCTCTATCCCAGCAGCTCAGAGGGGCTGGGATGGTGGATATGATTTCAAAACTGGCCAGGAGGCAGAGCCGGGCCCTGCGGGCACAGGTAAGGCTAGAAGGGCTCAGGGCAGGCTCAGTCTCTGAGGGGGTGGCCTTCTGGGTTTGGAGCTACAGTGGGCCTGCGCCTCACTCTCCTAGGAGCTGACTGTAGAATCTCAGAACAAGACATTGGGGTGGGGGGGAGACATTTTTCTCAGAGGCCTTTTCTATCTAACCTTAGAAGGAGAGACGAGTTCTGAGATCCACAACTTGGGGCAAGAGAGACGGGGCCTCCACCACTGAGGGTAGGGGGAAGGAATTGAAGGAAGGGGTGCAGAACCATAATGAAGTGAAGGGGAATCTCTTGGCTCAGTTCTCTGACCTGGGGTGAGGAGGCCTCTTCCTCTTCCCCACTCCTACGCCTATAGGTTACAACTCAGGAGCTCTTGATACTATTTTTAGGCTCTGGTTACGTGTGGGTCTCCAGAGTGGGGGCCTGCCATGTCCCCCTGAAATCACAGTGGAAGAGCCTCTGCAGCCCCCAGAAGCAATGAGAACCCAGCAGAACCCTGCTCTCAAAGGGAAGCTCCTTTAGCCTGGTTTCTTCCCACTTACCTCGATGAGGGTCCCTCTCTTTCAACCCAAGCAGTTGGTGTCTCTGGGGCAAGCCTGCTTCGACTCTTCCAGTGATAGCCCTAAACCTCTCTCTCTTGAGTATCTCCAATACCTGCTGGTGTGTCCTGTATTTGAGACCCATGTTAGCTCCAGTAGGGCGTCAAGCATAAATCCCTGCTCCAAAGAGCCCAGCATGATAGTATCTCCCCATCACCCATGGACCCTTCCAACCCCGGGCCTGGAACCAGGCAAGGCCACAGCCCCCTGTGTATCCAACTGTAGGGCCGGAGGTACATCTGCCTCCTCTGTTCCCTGTCATTATAATTTCTGTCCTGTCCCAGGATATCTCCTGGGCGCTGTGGCTCAGAGCTTCATCCCCACACATCCTTTCTCGCACCCTGTTCTGTGTGTATGTGTTTGTTTCCAGCATTTGCCACAGAATTAACTTGCATATTAATGGAGTATCTAGGTAGCTCTGCCTATATACTTCAAGACATTGCTTCACCTGGGCACACCACCCTATGTCATGCTCACAAGAGATGCATGTCTGGGACTAGGGAGATGGCTCAGTGGGTAAAGTGCTTTCTGTGTAAGCATGAGGCCCAGAGTGTGGATCCCTTGTACCCATGTAAAAGCCAGGTGGGTATGGAAATCTGCCTGTAATCCCAATGCTGGGGAGGCAGAAAGGGGATCTCTAGAGCAAGGCAGCTAGCCGGACTAGCCAAGTCAGTGAGCTCTGGCTTCAAGTGAGAGACCCCGCCTCAATACATAAGGTGGAGTTTATGTGGGGTTAAGTGACCGAAGAAACCAATGTCAGCCTCAGACCATACACATATACGTGCATACACACAGCACACACATGCTCACACATGCGTGCTCTCTCTCACACACAGCACATATACATAGAAAGAAAGATGGTCAGGTAGGCATCAGTTACCCAGCCTCCAAGGCAGAACGCCATTGGATCTGAACAAAGTGACGGACAGCTTAGGCCTCTCTCCAGAGAGGCTGCGCTTTGAGGCTCCCCAAGAAGCCAAAGCCAGCAGGAAGGGAGCAAGAGGAAGTTGGGCCACGGGAGTAGTCTAAGGAAGGGCAAGGATGTGGCTGGGTAGGTACCTTCTTCTGGAGAGGTAGGGGAGCGTCCTGGTGTAGCCAAAACACAAGGTACCACATGAGGTTTGGGGTCAGGGAGAAAGGAGAAGTGGGCGGAAGGTCTGTCTCCACCACGGGAGCCTAAAGAAGAGGAATTGGTGGGCTCAACCCACCTGCATCCTGGGAATCGGCCAACTTGTCGAAACTGTGACCTCCCATGTCTCGTCATGCCTCAATTTTTTAATTATATTTTATTTATTTATTGGATGCCCACGTGAGTACACACATGGTCCTATAAACCACAGCCCATGTGTGAAGTAAGAAGGCAGAGTCAGTCCTCTCCCCCCACCAAATGGGTCCTGAAGTTCAAACTCGGGCTGTCAGGCCTGGCATCAAGTCCTTTAACTGCAGAGCTCTCTCTCGTCAGCCTCCAGTTCTGCCATCTCTCTCAGCCATGCCACACCCACGTGTGTACCCTGGGGACCAATCTCTGCCACATTTCCAGCACCTGGCTCAGTTCCTGCCCCAGAACAAAGAGGAGAAATCTTTGTAGGATGAGTGACCTGGTTGGGAGGGTTAAGATTTATTTATTTGTATGTGTGTGTGTGAGCACAAACACTCATATATGTAAATGCATCATGTGTGTACCTGGTGCCCAAGGAGGTCAGAAGAGGGGATCAGTTCTTCACGAGCTTGAGTTAGAGGGTCATGAGCCATCATGTGGGTGCTGGGAATTGAACTCAGGACCTCTGTAAGAGCAGCAAATGCTCTTAACCACTGAGCCATCTCTCCAACTCCAAATAAGTGTTTTTTATGTTTCCTCCTAAATCCCAGGGAGAAGCCAGACTGAGTAGATCTTACACAGGTGTCTCAGTCATGAAGGAGATGAGTGCGTGAGTGTGTGTGTGTGTTTTAATAACTGTTACAAAAATCAGAAGCTCCAAATTTTTTAAAGGAAAAAGAACTGGGCTGGAGCTCAAAGGACAAATATCTATTTGCCCTTTATACTTGAGGCCTAGGATTCAATTACCCCACACCACCCCCCACCCCACCCCCCAGCTTAATCCCCATAATCACACTGCCCAGATAGATCCTTTGTCTGCATTTTATTGGCTTCAGTCTTTTTGAGACAGGTCTCATGTATCCCACCCTGGCTCCAAACTCCACACTAGACAAGGATAATCTTGAACTCAAGTTCTGCCTCAGTCTTCTGAGTGACAGAAATACACTGCTTGGTGTGGCTGGTTGTGTGCAGTACTTAGAATCAAACCCAGGGTTCCCTGCATGCTGGGTGAGTTCTCTGCGGCCGCCCTCAAAAAATAGGCTTTTTGAGCCCTATTTGCTAGGAGCATCGAGTGTGATAGAAAACTGTCAGTCCCCAGTGCATTTCTGCCAGCTTGGGTTTGATAATGGCGCTGTCTGTTTCTCTAGGGTGCTGACATTGCTGGGCTGCGTGTGGTGGGGACACTGGAGGGATCTGGGGAGAGGTCTGGAAGTCAGCTGGGTGAGCTGGGTAGAATTGGACACAGGCAGGCTGCGGGGAGCTGAATGCACCTGGCCTGCTGAAGTTCCCGCCTGGACGGGGACTGGGACCGGAGACTTGAGTGCAGCTAGAGCTTAAAGTTCAAGGCCAGGAGCAAGGAGTGGCAGGAAGTGGAGCCCAAGCCCAGGGAGGTGATGGATGGCCTCCCAGGGCTGAGACTTTGTCCCTTCACCAGCAGGGAAGCAGAAAGTGTGAATCACACCGTGAGCTCTCTTCCGTGACTAACCAGATGAAACCCTAGATGCCCCAGTCCTTTGTGGGGAAAGGGACCACTCCTTGCTTTGAGCCTGAATTCTCCAGCCCAGTCCATCTGACTGCTCTGCTCCCTCCTGTGCGCATGCGCGCACCTTCAGTGTGCCTATGAAATACTGGAAGACCCCAAATTAGGCCCGCTAAAGAATTGGTCCCAGGCCACTGGTCTGTTCCGGCTGATGTTTCGCCTTTCTCTAAGCGCAGACTCCTCTGTACCTCCTTGTTATTCGATAAACAAACTGTCATACAGCACTTTCAAAAACATGGTATTTTTTTTTTGTTTGTTTGTTGTTTGTTTTGCCTAACTGAGTCAGAGAGGTACCAGGGCTTGCTGAAGGTTGTCCAGGTTGCAAATGTCCAGAGCCACACTGTGTGACTCTGGAGTTACCCCAAAAGCCTCCTTCTGCTCCTGTAGGTGGATGACCCCCCGGAACCAGTGTATGCCAACGTAGAGAGGCAACCTCGTGCCACGTCGCCGCGCTCGGCTGCAGCTCCTCCTCGGCTCAGCCCAGTGTGGGAGACGCACACAGACGAGGGCACTGGGCGCCCCTACTACTACAACCCCAACACGGGCGTGACCACCTGGGAGTCACCCTTTGAAGCACCTGAAGGCGCCACCAGCCCGGCTACCTCCCGGGCCTCTGTGGGCAGCGGGGAGAGCCTGGAGACAGAGTGGGGCCAGTACTGGGATGAGGAGAGCCGCAGGGTGTTCTTCTACAACGCCTTGACGGGTGAGACGGCCTGGGAGGACGAGACGGAGGAACTGGAGGAAGATCCCCAGGACCAACTGGAAATGCAACCCAGCCAGAGCCCACGAAGCCCCCAGCAGCAGAGGGTGAGGGGCTGGGCCTCCCCAAGGGCCCCTGGTTCCAACTCCTGCTTCTCAGGAATCAGAGGACTGGGATGGGACAATATATGTGTGCACACGCGGGGAGTAGAGCAGTGGGGGGGGGGGAGCATTTCTAAACTTCTTTGACCTCTTATGCTAATCAGAAACCAGATAATGAGGACAGGCCCCGCCTCTGAGCGTTGCTAACCCCCACCTCTTGCTTCTCGGGGACCAGAGAGTAGGGGCAGAGCTCTCAAGGGTCCCTGACTTTTACTTGCTTCTTGGCTCCAAGGACTAGAGAGTAAAGTGAGGGTGGCTGGAGGCAGAGAATTTCTGACTCCATCTTCCGGTCCCTGCAGCCCCCGACTCCGGAAACAGACTACCCCGAATTACTGGCAAGTTACCCTGAAGAGGACTATTCTCCTGTGGGCTCCTTCAGTGATCTGGGCCCCACTTCTTCCTTGTCTGCACCCCCTGGCTGGTCCTGTCAAATTACCCCAGACAAACAGATGCTCTATACCAACCAGTTCACTCAAGAGCAGGTAGGACCTCACTAGTAGACAGACCTAGACAGCTTCTCTGTCACTCCCACCCTGAACTTGCTCACTAGGACCGCCCCTCAAGTCTAAAGTGAACACCCCATGCCATTCAACACTAAGTCCGGCGGTGTTCTAGCCCTTAGTACTATCCTGGACTCTAGACTGAGGGCCCTGACCATCCCTGTGTCCACAGTGGGTAAGGTTGGAGGACCAGAATGGGAAGCCATATTTCTACAATCCAGAGGACTCCTCTGTTCAGTGGGAGCTGCCCCAGGTAACCAGCTTGGGAAGGGAGATAGCTGGGAGGGGGTATAATGACATGGGGGGGGCGTGGAGAGAATGACAGGTGACATGTGACTCTCCCCAGGTCCCGATGCCTGCCCCTCGAAGTGTTCGAAAATCCAGTCAGGATAGTGACACTCCAGCCCAGGCTAGCCCTCCAGAGGAGAAGGTGAGAAAGGGCCATGAGGTCTGGGATAGGTGCAGAATATTTCTCCTTCTCTGTAGGCCCCAGAGTAGAGAGAGCAGGGAAGCCCTGGAGTAGTCTCCCTGTGTCTACTTCTGTAGGGACATTTTCCTCCCTCCCAGCAGCTGGGTGGTTGACAGGGTTCAGCAAGCTTCAGGCTTCATCTGTGGCGAACCTCCAACCAAGGAGACACTAGCTTCTGTCCCCTACTGCTTGTTCCTTCATAACTATTCTCTCTCCCCTCGGTTCTTCTAGATCAAGACCCTGGACAAGGCAGGAGTGCTTCATCGCACCAAGACAGTAGACAAGGGGAAGAGACTTCGGTGAGGACCCGTCTAGACCCAACCCTGGCTGGGTAGGCCTTGATGATGAAGTTCCCCTAGCCAGGAGCTAGGCTCTCTCGTGCCACACTTTTATTAATCATGGTAGCAACTTCATACAAGCTCCTGTGAGGAAACAGGAGCCTAAGGTTCCTTGGCTACCATCTGTCTGGGGTGGGAATCCAGCCCTCTCTAGCCAGTACCCCAAGCTATATTCTTAAAACTCTATGTCCTAGTATGTGTTTGGGTTAAGTGAGTCCTCCGGCCCAGGAGCAAATTTAAGCCCCACCCATACCTACTTCCTCCTAACTCAGCAAGAAACACTGGAGTGCCTCCTGGACCGTGCTGGAGGGCGGTGTCCTGACCTTCTTCAAGGATTCAAAGACCTCAGCTGCGGGCGGCCTGGTGAGACCTGTCCCTGAGTAGGGGACACCTTCTGCTCTTTTTCTAACCTTAAGATGGGCACCCAAGTACTGAGGGGCAATAATGGAGGATTCTCTCCTGTACAAACACCTCCCACAACTTCGGGCCGGACCAACTGTCCTTGGGGATTGTCGGCTCCATTCTGAACAGCAGAGCAGCTGAGGCCTAGAGTATCTGCTCACAGGACGGGGTTGGGCTCCTTCCTTCTCTTCCCTCCTGCTTGCCAGTGGGTTCTAGGACAAAGATGTACCAGGGGCCTGGCGTGTCAGAACCAGGTGCTGTTGCAAGCCCACCTAGATGGATGACCCCAAATAATTCTGCTTCCTCCCTTTATTCCTTCCTTCCCCACAGAGGCAGCCTTCCAAGCTCTCCACCCCTGAATATACGGTAGAACTGAAGGGGGCCTCTCTCTCTTGGGCCCCCAAAGACAAATCCAGCAAGAAGAATGTGCTAGAGGTGAGTGGTTGGATAGGGAAGGGATCCTGTAAATCCCACTGCAGACAGGGCCCAGGAATGGGGGCCTATGGAAAGGAGGGCCGGAGTTCTCAAGATTCAAAGAGAAGTCTGCCTCATGTAGGGAACAGAGCTTCTGCTTGTCAGGCTGTCTGAAGTCCCTGACCTGGGAACAGAGTTAATAGCCCTTGCCACAGAGGGTAAGGAGCAGGTCTCTGGGAGGGGAGTGGCTTTCTTCCTCTCAGTTTGAGACCAGGGTCCCTGATTTTAGCTGCTCATAGTGATGGGCTGAGCCCGGAACCTGCTTTCACAGACTAGATTTCTGTTTTTATTGGGTCCCCATCAAATAAAGCAGTGACAAGCTGGTCTGGCTTCCCCAGCAGGTAGAGCAAGAAGACTCTGGCAAAGTCTCAGTACCACACCCTTCAGTGTTTAGGGGTTTGACAGTCCCTGAGAGCTGCGAGGCTGAACCCAAGAAAAACACACAGGCAGTGAAGGCTGAGGAGATGGCTCGGTCAGTAAAGTACCTAGCGCACAAGCAGGAGGACATGATGGTCCCCAGAACCCTTGTAAAAGCACAGTGTGGCGGCACATGCTTGTAATCCCAGGGACGGGAAACAGAGACATGGATTTCCCGGGGCTTGCTGCTCAGCCAATCTAACGTAAAATGTGGAATTCCAAGTCAGTAAGAGACCCTGTCCAAAACAAAACAAAACAAAAACAAAGGAGACACCACGTGAGGTTGGACTCTGGCTTCCACCTGCACACATTCGAGTATACACACACACACACACACACACACACACACACACTTTCCTATACAGGTATACACACACACCACATATAACAGGTATACACACACACACATTCCTATACAGATACACACTCGAACACATACACATTCCTACACATACACACACACACACACACCACATATAACAGGTATACACACACACACACATTCCTATACAGATACACACTCCAACACATACACATTCACACACACACACACACACACACACACACACACACCATAGGGAATAAACTGGTAAAAAGCCACCAAAAACCCAGTAGCCAGTAGCTGGCCAAGCAAGTTAGGGATGGTCCAGGATGAGGGGGAACTGGGGGCAGACAGTAAATAGCAGGTGCTCTGGTGGTCACTGAGAGGAAGTTGGGTTCTCTAGGTGGCAAAAGAGAAACTGGACAGCAATCAGTCACACAGATGTTTACTCTTAGGGAGAGGATCCTCTCTCAGTTCCAGGGAATCTAAGCTGATTCCTAATCCTTTGTTCTTAAAGAGCTTTCTAAAGTGTAACTCTATGTATGAACCTGGGGTCTAGAGGGATAACTGAGAAGTGTTCATAGAAGCTGAGCTGGGACCTTAGGACTGCTTCAGATAGCACATTGTGAAGTTCAGAAGCAGGGACAGACATTCTGCAGGGAGCCCGGATGTTTTGTTTCTTACGATTCTCCAAGCTTTATTTGGTTCTAGATTTATTTTATATTTGTGAATGTTTTGCCTGTGTGTGTGTGTGTGTGTGTGTGTGTGTGTGTGCCTGGTACCCCACAGAAGTCAGAGAAGGGAATTGGGTTCCCTGAAACTGAATGGTTGCAACCTTGTTTGTGGGTACTAGGAACCGAACCCAGGCTTTCTGCAAGAGCAACAAGTGCTTTTGACTGCTGGCTGAGCCACCTCTCCAGCCTCTTAGTTATCATTTTAAAAGGAGAACAACCAAAAGACAATTTTCTCTGACTCTAGAAGTTGTTCCCCACTGTGTGAGCCAGATTCTGCTGTCTGCCTCTCTGGACCAAAGGGCAAGGCTGATGGTGTATATACTTCTAAAGCCAGGCATTGCAGCTGGCGAAACTCCATAGATTCCAGGTGTCTGGGGTCAGCCGTGGGCCAGCCACGGTCCATTTCTGCTCCTCCCTGCAGTTTTTCCCATTGATGTTCCAGCAGCTAGCACCTTCCATAGGAATTTTCTATCATTTGCCCGTGCCCTGGGGGGAGGCCTCCTATGTTCTGTAGGCAGCAATGAACCCTGCTATAACTGTTCTATAACTACTACCTTTGTGCCCATAGAATGACTCAAATACACTGGGCCTCACTTTAGTAAACACTGTTTCCCATGGCATTAAACAAAGAGGAAGAGTTGGGCCTGTCTTTTGGCCTTTGCTCTATTAGGTTCTGAGTTGCTTAGGGCGGGGACAGGTCACCTCCCTCAGTACACACACACACACACACACACACACACACACACACACACACACACACACACACGCTAAGCCTACTCCCAAGGCAGACGAAGGAACAGGGAACTGACTGATTTGTGTCTCTCCAGCTGCGAAGCCGAGATGGCTCAGAGTACCTGATCCAGCACGACTCAGAAGCTATCATCAGCACCTGGCACAAGGCCATTGCTGAAGGCATTGAGGAGCTGGTAGGCGGAGCCTGGAAGGGCTGATGGGGAGGGGCTTGGGCTTTTTATGCGGGACCTTCAGCTATGCACAGAGAACCCCATGACATCAGCTCTGGGGCTGGTTTTGAAGGACTGACTCTACAGGAGGAGACAGGCACGGCCTGAAGAAACTTGTCGTTTTGAGGGAGGGAGGCAACCAGACTCAGGAACTGGTTCTCAGGATCCCGGCAAGAATGACATATACCACTAGAAGATAAAGCATTCACAGGTTGAATTCAAGGGCCTTGTGTCTTCTAGACAAGTGCTTTGCCCGTGAGCCACAGCCCCAGGAGTGCCAATTATGGGTTTCGGATATAGCTTAGTGACAGAGGGGTTACCTAGCATGCAAATGATCCTGAGTTTGATCCCGGGCTCTGACAAAATCAACAGCTATTCATATGGCAATGGCCTGATAATATTTGTCTCTTAATTCCATATGGGTTAGCACTGGGTAAAGATTTTGGCTGTAGGAATCCAGAGGCAGGAGGTACTGTTGGCGTGATCAAAGTGGCAGCCAGTCCAGTGAGATGGAGAGAGTTGAGGAATTTGGAGGAGGCTAGAGACAGCCGGGATAAAAAAGGGAGAGGAGAGGATAACTTTGCTGCTCCTGGAGGACTCTGAAGTCAGGGATGGTGGAAGGTCTGATTGCCAGGACAGTAAACTGACAAGAGAAAACAGGCTCTTCCTGGGGGCATCTCCAGGCCAGAGCTGCTCAGGAGAAGCCCCAACCTGTCCCAAGCCTTGCTTCTCTGAGGTTGTCTGATTTCTAGTCTGCAGACTTGCTCCAAGGGGAGGAAGGTGAACCCAGCAGTGCTGATTTTGGGTCCAGTGAGCGCCTTGGAAGCTGGCGGGAGGAGGATGTGCGTCAGAATGCAGGTGTGCGATGGGGTCAGGTGGGAAAGTGACCCAGGGACTCCCCGTTGAGGAGCCGGAAGTGGTGCCCTGGTTGGGGTCTATGGCCAGTGGGCCAATGCCATTACTACCACCTGCTGACGGAGTTCCGGTCTGTGGCAGCCTCACCCTCGCTCAGCCCCGGAGGCCTGGAAAGCGACTTGAGCAGGGTCCGGCACAAGCTCCGTAAATTCCTACAGAGACGACCCACTCTGCAGTCTTTGCGGGACAAGGGCTACATCAAAGGTACCTGCAGTTCGCCGGGATCCGGGCTCAGGTGGCGCGGGGCTGGGCGGCGCTGACCAACCTCTCCCCCAGACCAGGTGTTTGGATGCGCGCTGGCTCAACTGTGTGAGCGCGAGAGGAGCCCTGTGCCACGCTTCGTGCAGCAATGCATCCGCACCGTCGAGGCCCGGGGTATGTACGCATGGCACACAAGGCAGCGCGCCTTGACCAGTTTTTAGGGAGCCAAAGGTGGGAGACCCCCTCGGTGAGCACTGGGTCAAGAAGAAGGAGCCGGAAAGACTCTGAGTAGGAAAACCCTGAGTAGAAATCCTTAGGGACCCCAGTCCTCCCAGGGTCAGTCATTTCCTCTCCCGTAGGGCTGGATATTGATGGACTGTACCGCATCAGTGGGAACCTGGCCACTATCCAGAAGCTGCGCTATAAGGTGGATCACGGTGAGGCCCTTTCCCAGTCCCTTCCCTGGGGCCTGAAGGCACAAGGGAGTCCTGACTGACTGTCTCTCAATCCCCGCCGGGCCCTTCCCCGCTGCAGACGAACGCTTGGACCTGGATGATGGGCGCTGGGAAGACGTCCACGTGATCACAGGTGCCCTGAAGCTCTTCTTCCGAGAGCTGCCGGAACCCCTCTTCCCCTTCTCGCATTTTCACCAGTTCATAGCAGCCATCAGTGAGTAGTAGGCTTGGGAAGAGGAGGGTCGGGGAGGTTAGCTCCCTTTTGTCACAGCCAGCAGACCATCTCCGGTTCCTTCTCTCACTCAGAGCTGCAGGACCCAGCCCAGCGCAGCCGCTGTGTGCGGGACCTGGTGCGCACGCTGCCAGCCCCCAACCACGACACGCTCCGACTGCTCATCCAGCACCTGTGCCGGTGAGCAAGCCATACTTCCTAGGGCAAAAGAGGAGGGCTCGTGGCTGGAGCTCAGTGTTGAGTGACTCCCCAACCTCTAACCTCTTGATCCCACCGATCCCACTGCAGGGTGATCGAGCATGGCGAGCAGAACCGTATGTCTGTGCAGAATGTGGCCATAGTGTTCGGTCCCACGCTGCTGCGGCCTGAGATGGAGGAGGCCAGCATGCCCATGACCATGGTCTTCCAGAACCAGGTGGTGGAGCTCATCCTACATCAGTGCGCAGACATCTTCCCACCGCACTGACTGTGGACCCTGGGTTAGCCGGAGGCCGTGAGGCTGGACTTCTCTGGGGCTCTCCGCTTCCCACCCCGCTGCACTGTGACTCCAACACCCCTCGATTCCGAGGGGACGGTGACCCCTGGTGGGCAGTTCATGAAATGTGATTTCTCCCTGTTACATCCCCTTTAGGTGTTCATTAGGGCCCTTTCCCCGATGACAGCGCCACCTATTGTGTGGATGTGGTAGTGCGCCTGGGGATGGGAGGTGGATATTTGTTTTCTAGTCCCCACTCATCCACCCCCACCCCGGCTAGGAGAAGGCATTCTGGTTTCCTCAGACTTGCACTGGCTAGGCCTTGGTGGAGACCCTGTAAGCCCCATGCTATGCGGGAGGTCATGCAGCAGCTACTAACATTGTCTCTGCTGCCCCGGGCTACTGACTGCCACCCCAAGCCACTGACTGCTGACTCGGCCTTACACATCAGTGCCGCCCTGATACAGGCCACCTGAGAACTTTTCCTAAGCTTCCCTCTCTCCCTGGGCCACACCGGGTCTCTAGGAGTTCTTCATACTAACCCACATGCCAACCCTGCACCTACTCGGCGCGGCTCCAGGGATTTGGGGCTTGCAGAAGTCAGATTACTTCACGGGTCCCTAGGTGATCCGATTCCCTGCAAAGGCTATCTTCACAGCAAGCCCAGCTTCTAAAGAAGGAAGTGATCCCCCAGCCCCACTACAGCACAGCCTGTAGGTAGACTAGAGTAAATAAGCTGGAGCACTTTGTGTAGGTTAGAGGTTGGGGCCCCCTGAAAGCAGCAGGGAACCTACCACAGCTGTTTGGGGGGACAGCATAAATAGAAGCCCCCCAGCTTCTGTCTGCACCCCGGCTGGATGCCTACCTGGTACCCACTTGCCATGTAGAGCTAGGAGAGGCCTGTCTGGGAGGTCACAGCCTTGGGCAAACAGTGTCGGCTCATGCACACACCACCTCAGTTTATGCATCTGAGCCCCTAGCTCCACCCACCCCCACTGACTCAACAAACAATAATAGCTACTATTTATTGGGCATTCAGACTATGCCAGCCTTTCCCTCTGGTTTCTCCCTTGGTTTCATGCAGTCCATATTTATTGTGGGTCCTCATGTGCCAGGCGCTGTGCTCTGGGGCAGGGGTTCTACGCATGCGCTCTGGAGCTTGAGGCCCAGTTAGTATGGCTGATGCAAGCCCAGTTCTGATGGCTGCAGGGCACAGAAGAGAACAAATGGAGGCCTCTTGCTGTACGCCTATCTATTTAAAGTCCTAAGGCAAGCTAATGACTAACTGTTAAATAAAAGGTTTATTCTCCTACTCTGGTGAATGTATTTTGATAATAGCCCGGAACAACGGTTCTAGCTTAAACACCTTGGACTCTTAATTGAGCATTGTGGTGTGTGAAAAGCTACTCTGACCCCCAGCCTGCCTAAATCATCTGCCCCTGTACAGCTAAGGCTGGTCTTGAACTCCTGACCATCCTGCCTCTACCTCCCAAGCATTTGACATTGCATCATGGGGGTCAGCTGCTACCTTTTCTCCCTTCCTTTCTTCCTTCCTTCCTTCCTTCCTTTCGTTCTTTCAGATTTATTTATTTACTTATTATGTATAATGTTCTGTCTGCATGTATGCCCACAGGCCAGAAGAGGGCACTAGATCTCATTGTGGATGGTTGTGAGACACAATGTGGTTGCTGGGAATTGAACTCAGAACCCCTGGAAGAACAGTCAGTGCTCTTAACCTCTGAGCCATCTCTCCAGCCCTTGCCACCTTTTATTTGCTAACTGAAGCACCACAGGTTCTACCCTCTCAGAGGCTGTCAAGACAGACACCACTGTACAAGTGTTTCTGTGGCCACGTTGGCTTAGACGGCTGCTGCTGCTATTGTGACACTGCAGGTGGCTTAATGAACAGAAGTGCATTCTCCACAAAGCTGGAGGCTGGGTGTTCAAGCTGAGGTGCAGCACGGTGGGGTGGGGCGACGATATCTTGGCCTGGCAGGCAGCACTTCCTTGCCACGTTCTTAAACAGCAGTGGGGCTAAAGTGGGGCTAATCCTTGCCAGACGAGGATTCGGGTCCCAACTTAAACCTAGTCACTCCCAAAGGCCCGGTTTCCAAACACCATCACACTAGGGCTTCAGTGTGACTTGGGGGAAGTTCTGAGGTCCCATTTGTTGACCTGCGTGTTTCCATCCTCTTGGGTACACAGCTGTTGCCATGCCTACAGTGACCCTTGCATCTTACTTGTTGTGAACCACCCCCATCATCTTTATCAGCAGCCATGGGAAGGGGGCTGTCCTACTGCCTGCCACCACTGGCTTCCACTAGATCTCCTCAGAGCCTGATCTGCCTCCCTCCTTCTCCACAGGTGGCCTCTGTCCCCAGCGATGACAGAAACACAGGCAGCCACAGTGAGGCTCAGAACAGCTCCCCCTCTTCCTAGTTCTTCACGTCTCCCTGGGGGATGAGTTTTTTTTTCCTTCTTAAACATGCCCACAGCTCTCCATGGTTTTCCCATACTGAGCTGTTTGCTGGTGGCTTCCACCCAACACAACAGCTCAATATGGGGGTATCATGGAGAGCTGTGGGTCTGAGGTCCACCTGGGGCACTCAAGGCAGACACCTGTACAGGAATGTGGACCACAATATGTGGCCCATGTCTAGATTCAGGCAAACTCCCAGGAGCTCTGGGTGAGCTTACACATTGTCTGTCCTGTGCAGACTGCTCTATTGACCACCTAAGTTGCCTGACAGATGGCATAGATCAGGGCAAAGCATCTCTTTTTTCAGCCTTGGGCATGTCCCAGCAGAGCTTGGATGACCGTTGTTGGTCACCAACCCTACCAAGCCGAGTCTCCACCCACTGGGAAACTTCAGTCATGGAAGAGGTTATAGTACCCACAGCGTCCACGACTACACGACTACACCTGCCTGATCCCATGGGAAGAAGTTCCAGTCACTGTCACACTAGGAAACCCTCCACTGCACACTTTTCTAAAACCAGACACTTAAAATTATGTTTATTTATATATTGTGTATGTGTGTTGAAGGGGCATGCATGTTAGGGCATGTGTGTGTGGAGGTCAGAGTTCAACTTGCAAAAGCTGGTCCTTCCCTTCACCCTGTGGCTACTAGGGTTGCTGCCGGAATCACCTCTACGTACAGCTAGACTTTGAAAGATGCCCATGTTCACCGTCCCATCCACTGTCCTCAGCTCCTGCACACCAGGACCACAGAGTCTCTTACGGACTCAACAACACACCCGTGTTGATAGACACTTTGAATCTCCAAGTTCCCCTGACATGCAGGCCCTCCTGGAAACATCTCTCTCTCTCTCCGCCCCTTCATGTTCCTTCCACCTCTGGCCACGCATGGGAAGAAGGAATTCTCAGGCCAGACCTTGGAATATGGCAAACTCACTTCGCTCATGTCCAAAACCTTGGCCTCTATCTTGCCAGCTCTCTTCCTCCTACCAACCTAGCATAGGGGGCTAAGGTCTGCCTGGATCCCACTGAGCACCTTCCCTGTACCAGGCTCCCCTCATTTCCCCAGACACCCTCAGTTTAAACCCAGCCCTAGTTAGAGAATTGTCCCGCTTAAACCTTAGTCCGGTGAGGCAGCTCATCAGGTCTACTGCCAAGCCTCTCAACCTGAGTGTAGAAGGAGAAAACCGAGTCCCAAAAGTTGCCCTCTGACCTCTGACCACAATGTATTTTGTGACACATGTACCCCCCCCCAGTGTTATTTTTCCTTTTATCTTAAATATTTTTGGAATAAGACCACGAGTTTGGGTCTAGCCCACCAGGCTCAGGCACCTTCTCGCTCGTCAACACAATGACATAGTGGCAGGGCACTGGAGCCAAACTGCCTGACTCAAACCCAGACTGACCTCTTCTGCACCTCAGTGTATTCATCTGGAGAATGGGGGTGCGATAGCACTACCTACTCTATATATGGCGGCATGAAGAGTATGAATTGACAGCTCCAAATTTCTAATAACACTTTTGGCTAGAGCACACAGCTGTTCAAGCCCTTGTGAGGCCCACACCTCACACACTGTCTTGGTTTCTGAGTTACGGCTGCAACAGCCTCCCATCAGTTTCCCAAATGTTCAGTGTTCTTTCCTGCCTCAGGACCTTTGCATGTGCTGTGTTCTTTTCCACTTTTTCCTTCGCTTAGTCAGCTATTTTTCGGTGCTGTTCTAAAGTAACCCCTCCGAGTGCCCACCTGTGCCACCTTCCCCAGTAGAGGCCCGAAAGCATCTCTTTTCTTCCTTTATAGCCTTATATCATGATGAGTCATTAATTCCCACAAGCCTCAAGAAGGAGAAGATGTTTGTTGTGCCCTCAGTACTTAACACAGAGACTGACAAAACTGGTGTTCAATAAATACTTATTCATGGGTGGGAGAGATGGTTCAGTGGGTAAAACCCTTGAAATCAACTTTGAGGAGCTAAGTTTGATCCCTGGAACCACATGGAAGAACAGAGAGAACTGACTCCTCCAAGTTGTCTCTGCATACTTATGTGCACACATACACACACAGAGTAAATGAATATAGTATTCATTCATAACTGAAGCTGTCAAAAGGGAGGTATCCATAGACCATGTTCCAACCCTGCCATTAAAAAAAAAACGTTTTATTTTTAAGATTTATTTTTATTTTATTTATATGTGAGTACATCGTAGCTGTCTTCAGACACTTCAGAAGAAAGCATCCTATTACAGATGGCTGTGAGCCACCATGTGGTTGCTGGGAATTGAACTCAGGACCTCTGGAAGAGCAGTCAGTGCTCTTAACCACTGAGCCATCTCTCCAGCCCAACAAACATATTATTATTTTATTTTTTATTCATGTAAATGTTAGTGGAGGCCAGAAGAGGGTGTCTGATCCCCTGGAGCTGGGGTGACAGGTGCTTCCAAGGCACTGATGTTGATGCCAGGAACCACACTCAGGTCCTCTGGAAGAGCAGGGAATGCTTGTAACCACTGAACCATCTCTCCAGCTCCCCCAACATTTCTTACTGAGAGATCTTAGCGGGTAGCTTGTACCAAGCCACTCACCTATAAAACTGGGGCACCCACATCTGCCTCAGAAGTTGCCAGGACTGCAAAGTGAAAACCGTGCATCTTTCCCAGTCCTGAACCCAGTGCAGGGATGTTTGTGAAATCCATTAGTCTTTATTCCATACTTTCTAGGCTAGCCCAGGTCCTGGAGAGTGACAGCCACAAGACTACCCTGCTGTACCCATGAGTCCCTTGATGCCAGGGTTCTGCAGCAGTCTTTTCTGAAGGCCTCGGAGCAGCAGTGCCTTAGGGAAGTTACTCTCTGAGCGCTTTGAGGCAAGGGGATTTGAGGTAAAGTGCCTTGCCAAACCCAAGCAGGAGGGGACTCATCTGATTGACAAGAGGCCCGGGAGAGACCCTGTCTTCCTGGGCTTTCCAAGCCTGAATGTTCTCTTGCTACAGGCCTTAGAAAAAGACCTTTAATAAAAGATTTCTTTTACTAAAAAGGGGTGAAGGTGCACGTCCCCCCCCACCGCCCCGCCCCACTCCCCACAACAGAACACACTCCATTCTGCATTACTCACATGCACCACTAGATGGCGATGGTCAGAAGGATTGTGTGGCCAGTTCTCCCTGTATAGTGTTGTATAGGGTTGAGACCAAATCCTGAATCACAATGCAAACAGATTGCTCTCCATCTTGCTATATGACCAAAGATAAGCTTGAGTTTCCAATCCTCCTGCTTCCGTACCCCAAGTGCTGGAACAGCAACACACTAAGATCCTTTCTTCTGTTTTTGCACCTCTTCTTTCTCTGCCTGTATGTCTCAGGGTGTGTGTGTGTGTGTGTGTGTGTGTGTGTGTGTTTGCTCGAGTATGCACGTGCACACGTGTGTGGGCAGAATCTGCTAAGGCCAGAAGAAAGTATTTAATCCCCTGGTGCTGGAGTTTCAGGCCATTGTTAGCATCCAATGCCAACCATGATGTCCTACATAACCGCTGTGCCCACCAATTCTGAGAGACGCCGGTCTCCATAAGCCCTGCTGTGCTATGGGGCTACCTCCTTTGCACACTCTTTGCTGTGTGTCTTTATGTAGAATTCTGTATTTTGTCACAGGCACAAAGTGTCACATCCAACATCACAATCATGTGTGTGTGTGTGTGTGTGTGTATCTTGGGAGACAACTTACCCAAAGAACATTTGCTTAGAACGTGAGACACTCCAGGAGATTGATTGATCACCAGCACCAAAATTGGGGAGGCATGGCCAATGGAATTCCTTTTTATTTTTTTAAAGGTTTTATTTATTTACTTAATGTCTATGAGTGCTCTTTCTGTATATAAACCTGTGTACCAAAAGAGGGCATTAGATCCCATCACAGATGGTTGTGAGCCACCATGTGTTTGCTGGGAATTGAACTCTGGAAGAGCAACCAGTGCTCTTAACCGCTGAGCCATCTCTCCAGCCCTAGTTTATTATTTTATGTGCACGAGTGGTTTTGCCTGCATGTATGTACTTGCATGACTGGTGGCCACCTGTGCCAAAAGAAGACGTTCAGACACTCTGGGACTGAAGTTACAGACAGTTGTGAGCTACTGTGAGGATGATGGGACTTGAACCAGGGTCCCACGCAAGAGCAACAAATGTCCTTATCCTCTTCAGCCCTGTTCCTGGGGTTCCTCTGACTTCACATTTCCCTGCCTTTTCCCCAATCAGCAACCTGGTCTTTTGTGTGACTTCTGGAGACTGGCTCTCTGCACTGGGCACAAGTCACTTCAGAGCCGGTGATGAGGTTTATGGTCCCGGGGTCTGCTTCTGATAGGTTTTTAAAGAGCTGCTCCCAGGTCAGGGTAAAGGATAAAGGGAGGTGAACCAATTAGGAAACCCCCAGGGTTCAGATGAATACTACAGACCAATCCTCCACTCTGGCAGGCCGGTATTCCACCCTCCCCACCTCCACCCCACTCCCACCCCCCACTTACGCCCTGCCCTCCACCTATCCTCCACCCCCGCAGAAGGAAAAATGGCCTTGCTTCTCACAAGGTGCTTGATTCCCTGTAGCATCCTCAGTGACTGGGATGCTTGAGGCAAGAGCTTCCAGCAGGGGGCAGGAGAACCCTTTTACCTGAGGGGAAATTCCACAGACACACCCAGAGCGAGAGAAGAGGAGCCAAGAGAGCCCAAGTGTCTTCTCCAGAATGTCCTAACCCACAGGTTTCCGTCCAACTTTAAGCTCCAAGCCTGGGGAGACGCAAATGACACATTCCCTAAGAAGAGACAGAACTTGGAAAGGGAGAATGTGGGGGGCTCCCTCAGACAGAGGGTGTTCAGGATGCCTGAGCACCTCCCCTCACCCACCCTGCCTCACGTTTCTAAGTCTCCCAAGCCCGAAGTGGTCTGCGCTCTCCTCTTGTTTGGCACTGGGTCTCTATTCCTCGCCCCACCCAAGACACCTTCTTCTCCAGAGCCACTTCACACGCCGAGCTTTCTCTAACACACTCTCAAAGTGTGCATCTGGCCCAGGTGAAAGACCTTAATGAGCCTTTGCTGTGTGCTGGCACTGGATGACACTGAAAACATGGAAGGAAGCCCTGTCCTCAATGTCCCCAGGGCCCTGGGATGCCAAGTCTCTGGTCCCCATCCAGGCGGCTGCATGTTTCAAAGTGATGGGCACCTAATATTAACCTCCGGCCTCCACAGGCACACGCGCGCGCGCACACACACACACACACACACACGCACACACATACCCATGCACATATATCTGACACAAATGTGAGTCTCTGTCCTCTGTAACCTCCCAGTGGGTGTTGTGTGTATGTCAGTCAGGGTTCATAGTAATAAAATCTTGCTCGTGAACTTTGCTTAAGTGTAATTCACACACCTGTCTCCCTAAGACAATTCGCTTTCATCTCTGGTTGCCCGGAGCCTGGTGTGCAAAGGCGGTTAAAGTTGGATTGAAAAGTATCAGTTATTCAAACTTAAAAAACTCTCTTCTTGTCATCTGCTTCCCCACAGCCCAACGCTTCAAGGATGGCTGTCTTTATAGGGTCTCCTCTCCTTTCTCCCCCGAGAGCTGCTTCAGTTCCCTCCCCCAGCCCATTCCTGGCAGCTCAGCCACCTACAGAGTTACAACTGCAGCCCTTCTATTGCCAGGACTCAACCAACCCTGCATCCTGCACGGCAAAGCTCCCGATGTGCCCCAGCCATACAGGCTGAAGCATTCCCTCCTTGTAGAGGGCAGGACAGAAGGAAGCTCAGGAAATTCTCAAGAAAGACCTAAGAACTCACAAGAAAGTTGCAAGTAACACAGGGAACTTGAACTGTCCCTTGTATGAGTCACTGACCCAGACTGAGGCGGGCTTTTTCATGATGCAGCAGCTGCCTGAGGCACCCGTGCTCCTGAAGAGTAACCCCAATAATCACTGTCTCCACAAACAAGACTCAGACTTGGGGACAATAATCTCTGGTCCCTTGTTGGTTCCCTCTCCAGGGTAAGTAGACATGTGTTCACATTTCCCTGGGAAAAACTGACCAACACGCCCACTGCCTCCTGTTTGCTTGGGAGAAGCCTTTGCCCTTCCCAGTCTCTTTTCCATAACCCCGAGAGTCCATCAGAACAGGAATTTTTGTCTGTCTGACTGGCTGCTGCGCCCTACCACGTACACATGAGCACTGAATGATGATGGTTCCAGCATCTCCCTTCCCTCCGCACACCTTCTCTCTCCTTAGTCTTTGAGCTAGCTCTGAGCTCCCAGAAGGTTCTCTACCCTCCTTCACATCAACCAGCTGGCCTCGCGGTCTGCCTCCACACCGTCAGCTCAACAACATCTCTCGATTGTCCATCTCACTCTGCCAACCCCTCCTGAGACCCTCAACACTCATTCAGACGCTGGTTGGGCCATGTGTGAGGCTCTCAAGGAGGAGGGCACCAGCTGCACAATTACAGGAGGTGCCCAGGTCCTATCCAGAGTGACACGGGCCCAGGGGGGTGACAGTGAACATGGCGTGTTGCCACCCGGACACTGTTTCTTTTTATTTTAACCGTGAGACTTTCCTGTGATATCCAGGAGAGATTTCCCAGTGGTCCAGAGCACCTACTTCTGTATTCTTTTCTAAACTTCATTTTTACTACTTTTGTGGGGTGTGTGTGTGTGTGTGTGTGTGTGTGTGTGTGTATCTATGTGTGCACATGTGTAGATGCCCATACATAAAGACCTGAAGTTACTAGACGTCCTGTTGGCTGTGTCCCTCGATAGCTCTACACTCCACTCAGGGTCGGGGTCTTGCAATTGAACCCAGCATTCATTGACGTGATTAGCCTGAGTAGCCAGCTTGTCCCGGGAGCACCATGTTTCTGCCTCCTGAGTGCTGGGATGACTGTTCCCGCCACACCTGCCTGGTTTTATATGGGTCCTGGGGACTGAAACTCTGTCTTCACACTTTCAGGACAAGGACACCGAGTCATCACCTCAGCCTTGCTTACATTCGCTGAACTCTCTTGTTAATATGAACCGGGACGCTGGCCATAGTTGGCCACTAGACAACTAAGACAGCTAAGTAGGACGTAAAGATGACGTATTCTGTTTGCATTCTACCAATGTACAGCACCTGAGACGTGGGCTAAGAGTGTCTAGTTACAGTAATGATACTCCATCAAGTAGAGCTCACTGGAGAGATTCTATCATATATAAATCATATCCTTCCAAAGATTAATAACTGGAATATATAATGAATTCTGCAGGAAAAAAATCAATGAACATGGTTCGTTGCCACCTGGACGCAGTTTCGTCTTTAACTCTCCGAGATTTTCCCGTTACATTCACAGAAACGTCCCAGAGGTCCTGAGCACCAACTTTCTTATTCTTCTCTAAAACTTATTTTTACTACTTTTTTTTTTTTTGGTGTGAGTATATGTCTGCATGTGTGCATGAGTGCTTGTGAGCGTACATGTTCACTCAACAGACACACACACACACACACACACACACACATGCAAATCACATAGAAAAACTGGCAAACATCTCGATGCTTCGCAAAAGATGTGTAAGAGGCTAATAAGCACGTGTTGACTTCAGTGGACATCAGTGAACTGCAAATTAAAAGCACCGCATGGTCTCAGTGTGTGATAGATTTGGTGTCAAATGTTGGCAAAGGTGTGGAGTGATTGGAACTCCACTTTCTGTGAGCAAGGAGTGTCTGTGTGCGTCTCTCTGTGTATGTGTCAATCTTGTGTCTGTGTGTCTGCGTACGTTTTGAGAAACTGGCTTCATCCACTGAAGCTGAGCCCACAGAGGAAGCCAGGGATTTCTGAAATGAGTATATAGGGTCGAAAGTCGCAAACACAAATGTTCAAGATGGCTTGGTTCAGAAGAGCTGCAAGCTGCAAGCAGAGTGCATGCCCATCAGCGACAGGGTGGCATGCACTATACCGTGCCCACAGGATGGAGGACTGCAAAAATGTGAACCAGCAAAAGAGGCCAGGACAAGGATGAGCAAAGAGAGTGGTCTCCACGTCCCATTTATGTGAGCTTCAAAAGCAGGAGGAATTGGGACACAGCGGCCAGCAAATTGCTTTTGCTGCAGCAGCCATGTTGTGTGTGGTGGCACAGGCTGACAATCCTGGCACCAAGGAGGCAGGGACAGAAAGATTCGTGGGAATCTCAGACCAGTCAACCTAGCTTAGTCAGTAAGACATCCCTGAGAGAGACATCCTGGGCTGTTCTTTGACTCTCTCGATCCCCCCCACACACACACACACAGAGAGAGAGAGAGAGAGAGAGAGAGAGAGAGAGGCATGCACATAACACACACATACACACAAGGCACATACACACATACACACAAGCATGCACACACACATATACACAAGCATGCACACACACACTTCACACACACATAATTTTTAAAAAGTTTTTTAAACAGTTTTTTTTTAAAAAAGCAAATCACTAAAAGAAACATTAAGAAAATGGAAATGTGGGATACTTTTAAGTGCCTTGGTAGCAGAATGCCCAAGGCAAACATTTGGGGAGCTTGGCTCCCTGGGAGCAAATCCAAGTTGTCTGCCTCCTGCCTTGTGCTATGAAAAAATCTCAGCTAGGTTGGTGGTTTGAGTTCAGATTTGGTTTTATTTTGGGGGGTGCTTTGTTTTGTTTGAAACAGTGTCTAACCATATAGGTCTGGCTGGACTGGCACTATATAGACTGGGCTAGCCTCAAACTTCAGATTCCCTCTTCTTCAGCCTCATAGTATTGGGATTACAGACATGTGTCCTCACACCCAGCTAAGAGCTTGAGACCTGCGTATTTACAGTACAAAAGAACTAGCAAGTCTTCAAGTGATGCAAATCCATGTGGGTTTTTATTTTTTTTGGGAGGGGGTGGTGGTGGTTCCTCTTTTGTGCTCAAGAGTCCACTAGACATGTAAGCCTGCATTAGGTCTCTCACCTCTCTCTACGGAGAACTGGTGTACCACGAGATGTGTTGTGGGTGCATAGTTATCATGATGACATCAGCTTCAAAGGTTAGGGATGCCCCAAGTCATCCTAGTTCCCCTTCCAGCCCTATATGGATAGGTCACCCAAAAGAGTGCCTGCAGCTTCTACTTAACCTCTTGGTAACCCAGTCAGGTGCTCCCTGCTGAGGAGCAGACTGCTCTGTCTTAAGCTTCTGAGAGGGGAAGGAGTAACTGCGTTACAAGTAGTTTCATATGTGGCCGAGCCTGTGATTCCCTTTGAACTTTGGTAAATTGAGTCAGACCCTCCTAATAAGAAAGGCCCATGGGCTCAGTAGATAAGGTGCATACCACAGCCTGAGGACCTGAGTTTGGTCCCCAGGACCTACTTGGTAGAAGGAGAGAACCCAGAGCCAGCTCACACAAGTTGTCCTCCATACACACATTGTGGCAGGTGTGAACACATGCACACACATGTATAATATGAATGAATGAATGAGTGTAAAATAATATAAAAACTGGGGTGTGGTAATGTGTGCACCTTTAATTCCAGCACTCGGGAGACTGAGACAGGTAGACCTCTGTGTGTTCAAAGTCAGACTGGTTTACAGAACAAGTTCCAGGACAGCCAGGACCACTGAAAAGCCCTGTTTGAAAAACACAGACAGAAAGAGAGAGGAGAGAGACAGACAGACAGACAGACAGACAACAGAGCGGAGGGAAGGAAGAAGTGCCACCATCTCATTGTCCTTCAAGATGCAGCATGACATTCTTGAGTCCTTTCGTCTTTTTCACCACACCCCAGTCTCTTCCCAGATCTACAGGCATGGTCACTGTACATTTCTGCCTACAATACCCCTAGCCACAACTGTTTAACTATGGAGTGCAACTCACAGGCTTGGCGACCATCACACATGGCTGTGGTGCCAACCAGAGAAAGAAGAGCGAGGCGGGAATCTCAGCCTTCCACACAGAGACAGTCAGACAGAAAGTCATCCCTTAGGTGAGGTACATACAAGGCCAATGGTCTGTCAGAAACAGACATGACTTGGAGAAGCGCAAGGGAAGAGTTCCTGGAGGCTCGTGTTCAGCGGTGCTTTTGTGTGGTTGGCTGGTGATGGAGATTAAAACTCAGGACCTTTTATGTGCTGGGAAAGCCCTGGAGATGCAAAGCTGATAGCCCAAGTCAGGCAGCATATTTGGAGGCCTTGTCCTCATTTCTCTTAGGAGATCCCACCTACCTCACCTTCTGTTTCACACCTGAAATCCTGCTTCCAGCCCAAGTTCACCCATCAGCACCCACTGAACACCTACTGGGCGGCAGGCGCGGTGCTAATGCAGAAACACCACGCATGGGCAGCTCAGCCTGTCTCCAGGATTTCCCATCCATCCAGTATGGCATCTCAGCCTTACCGCAACAGATAGGGCCATGCCCTCTCCCTATGCCCACACATTAAGTCACATGTTCATCTATTTAAAACAATATACACTGAGTTCTCAACCTATGTCGGGAACCAGTAGAACAACCTCCCCACGGGTGAAGGAAGGACAAGCACATAGACCATGGAGGCCGAGAAACAGTTCTACGGTGACACCACACATGGGGATAAGATGGGCAGTGACTAGGGCAACTGGCAGAGCAGGCTCTCTGGAAGGGATACAATGGGCAAAGAGCTCAGTGGGTGCAAACTAGAACCGGGCAGTGCCCCAGCTCCTGAAGAACAGAAGGAAGGGGTCCATTGTCTGGAGAACTGGAATGTTCTACGAGGACCAAGTGAGGAGCAGAAGGAAAAGGAGGAATCCTGCAGCTAAGATGGGAAAAGCTTGTGGGGCTTTTGAATCATTTTACAGAGAGAGGTAAACCTCTTGAAGGGCTACGTGGAAGTGAGCTGGTGCCTTCGGACTGACTTTCTGTCTGTGTGGGCTTGTTTGTATGATACTGTTGCTGGGACTCAGAGCCCCTTGCAAGCGTGGTAAGTGCTCTGCCACTGTCTGACAGTCAGCAAGACTATGGGATGAGCAAGATCCAGTGAACATCTCTAGTTTGGTCTGTGCAGAGATAACGTTCAGGACTGCTGGAGCCTTCGTTGCTCTCCAACTGGCTGTGCAGACAGTGCCTGCAAACCCCAGCACCTTCTGAGTCCTACCTGCATCCTTTCTCCCTTCTCCGCCAACTCCGACTTGCTCTGAGGGTGTCCACACCAAGGATCGAGATAGCTCCCAAGTAGGGTTAAGTGTGCACTTGAGGTCAGATTCCTAGGCCACCTGGCACAGCCTTAGCCATTTTCCGTTTCCCCAGAACGGGTAGGAGGACCATAGACAGGTGGCTTAGGTGGACAGCACTCATCTAGAGGCCATGATGTGGACCTGGCAATGGCCAGGATTTCAGCAAGACAGTGATCAGAAATGCTGGCGCACAGACAGCACGGTGGGAAACGGACACTGACGGGTGGGGGTGGTGTCCCATAGGAAAGTGGAGGCTCGACGGAGCATGCCACAGAGAAAGCGAGCTCAAAGGAAGGAGGCAATGCCAGGGAAATCCGGGGTTAGAACTATTGGCAGTGCCATCAAGGAGCAGACTGGGAGTGTGGGAGAAGCGATCTGCAGAGGTGAGGTCAGACATGCGCAGACCAGAATCATCAGATAGGAGGCTGAGGTGAATGCCAGGCAGTGAGCTAAGAGCCCAAACTCCAACCCCTGTCCTGAGTGGGAGTGGCTGGGACATAGTGGAGGTCCCCACAAGACATAGGTGGCTAGAGCACGGACGCCTACACAGAACATGGATGGCGAGGGTCTGTCTAGAAAAGCCAGAGATAGGCAGGTGTGTGATGAACACTTCTCATGCCAGGCTGGGAGTCTGGGACAGGAGGATTATGAGTTTGAGTCCAGCCTAAATTAAATGGCAAAACTCCTTCCCAAGATCATCTTTAACTGAAGTGTAGCTAGGGGAAGAGCTCTTACTTAGCATAAGCAAGGCCCTGGCTTCTGTTTCAGCACCGCACAATAAATGAGCACAGGTCAGGAGATAGAAGGAGGAATGAGGATTGGCTTGGAGGCTGCAGAGGAGCAGAACCCCTCCCCCCACGTGCCCCGACCCTGAGGTGTTTGCTTTGGGGAAGGATTCTGGGAAGCCAGTGGATGGGAAGGCATCCTGAGAAACACAAGGTCTCCAGAAAGACTGCAAAGGAATCCAGAAGGAGCCGTGTGATGGAACTGGTCTAAGATGAGGCTGCTCTTGGCAGGTTCTGCACCTGGCTGAGTCAGAAGACCAGTCAGGGACCCTGCTGATAGAAGAAGATACAGAGTCCCCGAGTGGAAGGTGTCCAGGGACACTGTGGGGGATGGAGGTTTCCAAAGTGGGTAAGAAGTCACAAGCCTTTTGGTACAGATTAATCAGTTTTCCTAAATAGGATCTGAGTTTGAACCAGGGAACCCCCAGCATCCTTAGCAGCTGCTAGTGTTTTCTCCACCAGTTCAACTCCTTCCGGTATGCTGGCTGTTGATAATGACCATAAGCAAGACCCACAACTCTGCTGTTGGCCAAACCATTACACATGGCCAGGGTTTCCTTGGATCTTAAAATCTACTCCCCTAGCCTTCTTTCTGCAGAGATCTAAACGGAGGCCATCATGGCTAAGGTGGAAAGACAGCCAGGGCCCCAGTGGAGTGGAAAGGACACGGTGGCCCAGTGTCTTCTACACTGTCCACTCAGCTTTGAGGAGAGGAAACATGAACGCCACCTCTCACTGGGAAACGCTTGTGAACCAGCCTCATTTTGTTTTAGCTATTGATTAATGCATATGAATTCATGGGTTTGTGTATATGTGGATGCTTTCAGGTGCCATCTTTAGGAGCACTGTCCACTTCCTTTGAGACAGGGTCTCTTGTGCTGGAGCTCACCAGTTTGGCCAGACTGGCTGGCAGTGGGAGATCTGTGTGTCTCTGCTCACCAGAGTTAGGGTTATAAGCATATCCCACCAGGCCAGGCATTTTACATGGGTTCTACCGCGCAAACTCGGTTCCTCATGCTTGTCAGGCAAGCTCTTTCCTGACTGAGCCATCTTCCCGATCTCCAGGGGTGAGCTCCAGGGCTGTCAAACACAGCAAGGAAAGGTAGGTGGCATGTCTTATGATAGAGTCCACACCCTGGGCCCTGGGACCACACATGATCTCAACAGCCAGGAAGAGGGGGGAGGTGTGCCCCAAGGCAGTGGATGTAGGCATACAAGGGAGCAGGAGTCACTAAGAAGTACTGTCCTATTCATCGTGGGCAACCAGAGGCATGGGGTGGGTGTGTGACTTTGAGACTTCAGGTCTGCATGCTCAGGGAACTCCTACTCCTAGTTGGAGGGGGAGCAAGAAGAGAGAAGCGTTCTAGGTAGATGGGCTTTTGCTAGGAGCTGACTAGCCAGCATCAGAAACTGACCACCTCAGCCAGTTAGAAATGAAACTCATTCAGGGTCTCAGCCCTGTCAGTAACTCCCATACAAAAGAGCAGGCAGGATGAAACTGGCCTAGGGGATACAGGAGAGAAGAGAGCTTTCTGGTGACCCTGTGTGGGGGATTCCCAGGAGGGGAGAAAGGGCCAAGCACTCACAAGACTTCTCCTTTAGCTCTGACTCTAGTGAGGGAGCACGGGGTGGGGGAGGGGGGGCTTGGTGGGGAGTCAGCCTG
Source organism: Micromys minutus (assembly GCF_963924665.1). Lineage (NCBI taxonomy): Eukaryota > Metazoa > Chordata > Mammalia > Rodentia > Muridae > Micromys > Micromys minutus. The sequence goes on along the minus strand of NC_137979.1, from coordinate 49,711,962 downwards.
GGTTTTGGTGGCAACACCACCAGGAAAGATCGGTGTGACCTACAGAGGTCACTTCCCTCTTCAGTGCGGCTTCCTCATCCATCAAATGTCAGGATGGTTGATCTTCCTGGTCCTTTCCTACTCTGACATCACCAGTGATCGGTCTCTCTGAACCCCTTCCCCCAGTCCTCCACCCAGAGGCTGCAGACTGGAGGAACACCTAGCCAGGCTGTTCTAGGCACCCCTCCATGGACCTCTCCTTAGCTTCACCAGTCACTCCCAGCTGGCAGAGAATGACAGGGGGTGGGCGGTACCACAGCTGAGTCCCACCCCCCTCGTGTTCCCCCTTCCTCCTTCAGGATACTCTTGGCAGCGGGAGGGAGACAGTGGGAAAGTACAAGCCACTACCCCCGGTGTGGGGCCCACGGTAGATCATCATTGCATTTGGGAGTTCTCAGAGCTTACTAATCATTGCGGGAATTTAATAGTCGGCTTCCTTGCCAGACTGGAAGTACCAATGAAGACTGGTACCAGGGCTGGTTCACTGCTGTGTCCCCAAGGCTTGCCACTGTGACTTGCATATAGGAGGTGTCAATGTTAATAAGTAGCTGTTAAAGGAATGAGTGAATACCCTGAGGAAGTAAAGAGGGTTAGATGCCACTGGGCATCACCCTCATTGTCAGTGGTGCTGGGAACTGAACCAGGGCTTTCAGAATACCAAGTACAGGCTCTGACACTGGGCCAGACCCTCCACCTTTACTATTACACACCGGCCAATGTATACTGGGGATCAAACCCATGGCACAATACATTTGCCAAGCTTAGCAAAAGACAAATTCAGAATGCCTGGCTAAAAATCTCTCCCCAGAAGATTCCCTATATTTCTTTTACCCCTTAGTGTATATGAAAGAAAAAGAAAAGTCATATTCCTAATTAAACATCTTCAACAAGTATAGACAGTAAAGTCATATACATTTGTCATGGTAGCACTGATTATTGATCAAGAATAATTTTGAAGCTCAGTTAAATGATGAACAGGGTTTCTTGTTTTGTTTTCAATATAGCCATGTTCCACGCAATACATACAGGTGTATATTTGGGACCCCCAGACCAAGCCACATTTCCTAACTCACTGCAACAGAGGAGTCACTCTTTGTTACTACTCCTCTTTACAAATGAGGGTTCGGGCACAGGAACAGATGAATAACCTGGCCAAAGTCACACAGCTTAAAGGTTACCAAACCAAGGCTAGTGAAAGGCCTACGTTATGTATTTTGTAGTACTAGGTATTGAACCAATAGTTTGTAAGTGCCAGGTTAGCAAGAGTTCTTCCACGGAGCAATTTCCTCCGCCATTTTGTCTGGGTTCACTTTGAAGTCGCAAGTGTCCCAAGCTGGTCTCTAAATCACTGTGTAGCAGAGCAGGACCTTGAACTCATGATCCTCTTGCTTCGGCCCTTCCCCATTGCTGGGGTCACAGGCTTACACCACACACACACACACACACACACACACACATACACACAGCATAGCACACACAATTCTAGCCCTTTCTTCACCATAGCTTGTCCCCTCCCTGCCCCTCAGATAGTTCATGTCAAGATTCAACATCCTAAATTCCTTCATGGATTCTGGATCCGGATTCCAAGCATGCGTGGAGCAATGCCCAGAAGGAGGCTGGCTGCAAGCAAAAGTGGCGGTTTCCAGAGAGGAAAAGCTGCAGCCGGGAGCCCGCGGGACGTGGCGGGGGGTGAGCGGCATCCCCCATCCTGTGAGCGGGCGGTCCTAGGCTGCCTGCGCCCTGAGTCACCGGCCCCGCGGCGGAGTGGAGCTCAGGAAGGCGACGGGCCAAGGGCGGCGGGCGGCTGGTGGCGGCGAGGGCACAGCCGAAGACAGCGCCGCGTGACTCAAAGAGACCCCCGCGGTTGCAGCCGGGCCAAGCTGCTGCTGAGTAGGATGGGGGTGGGGCAACACACCGCCTATGCCCCAGCTCCTACAGGAACGCCCCGCTGAGCCCAAGAGTTCTTCAGCAGCCTCCAAAAAGGACCACTGGAGAGAATGGCACACATTCGTTTCTGTGTATTCTGTGCCATCCCTTTCGATGTTTTTGTTCTTGTTTAAGAGGGGCTTATTTGGACTAGAGAGATGGCTCAGCGCTTAAGAGCACTGGCTCTTCCAGAGGTCCTGAGTTTAATTCCCAGCAACCACATGCCGGCTCACAAATGAGCTCAGACCAGGCTGACCTTAAATACCTGTCTTCCTCCAGCCTCGACCTTCCCAAATGCTGGAATTACAGGCACGCACCATCACACCTGGCTAATTTAAATTTGTCCTTTACATAGTACATCCATGCTTGGAAAAATGTTGCATCCACTACGTGCGGAGCTTTGTAGTGCTAGAGCAGGGTAAACAAGCAGTATCAGCGTAAAGACTGGAAAATGATAGTGTGATGTCTCAGGCCTATACAGTCCCAGCACTAAGGCAAGTTCCAGCCTGGGCTCCATAGTGGGTTCCAGACTTAGTATTCAGAGTAAGAATTCTATCTCAAAATACATAGATGAATGGATGGAGGGTGGGTGGATGGATGGGTGGGTGGGTGGATGGATGGATGGATGGATGGATGGGTGGGTGGGTGGGTGGGTGGATGGGTGGGTGGGTGGATGGATGGATGGATGGATGGATGGATGGGTGGATGAGTGGATGGATGGATGGATGGATGGGTGGGTGGGTGGGTGGATGGGTGGGTGGGTGGGTGGATGGGTAGATGGATGGATGGATGGATGGATGGATGGATGGATGGATGAGTGGATGGATGGATGGATGGGTGGGTGGGTGGATGGATGGGTGGATGGATGGATGGATGGATGGGTGGGTGGGTGGGTGGGTGGGTGGGTGGATGGATGGATGGCAAGCTGGGGATGAATAAAGAACAATAGTAATTATGAGTAGGGATGTCATAGTGGATGGAATACATCACTTCATATGCTCTTAAATATGCTCAATTCAGTGGGCCAGGAGAGAGGTCTCAGCAGTCGAGAACACTCACTGCTCTTGCAGAGGACCCAGGTTCAGCTCCCAACAGCCACATGACACTCCTAGGGATCCGAAGGCATCGTCTGGGACCACCATCTGTAATGGGATCGGATGCCCTGTTCTGGTGTGTCTGAAGACAGCTGCAGTGTGCTCACATACATAAAATAAACAAATCTTTAAAAATTACTTAAAAATTAAAGAAGGCCATTTTGAAATATTATAATCTGAACAAAACACAAAGGCCTGCCCACCCCCAAATGCCAACCACACACACAACCACAGCAGTGTGATTCCACTGATACACTCAGCACACGGGGCCACCTTTTTTGCAGAGGCCCAAGGTAGGACTGTGGCTGCCAGCATAGTGATCTACTGGGCAGTGTGTGCGTGCAGCAAGACAGAAGAATCTTTGAAGACAGATGGTGGTAACAGTAGTGAGCAAGTGCTCACACACACACACACACACACACACACACACACAACCAGGAGCAAGTGAGGGCGGGAGAGAGAATGGGAGTTAATTTAATACCACTAACTGTACACGTTCATTTCTTGTATTCCGTACCATCTTTCTCGATGTCTGTTCTTGTTGAAGCAAAGGTCAGTTGCTTGCGGTAGGCCTTGCCTTTCCTACTAAAAATGCAAGTTGGGGACCTTTCTAGACCGTTGCTTAAGTAACTTCCTTGTCCCCTCCCCCCACCAAAACAGCTCTGTTAAGAGTGACATCATCCACACACAGTAAGGCTGTAAAGACAATGAAGATTGTTTAGAACAACTGGATTATTAGCACAGTCGGGTTAGAGCCTGTTCCTTCCGGCTAACAAGTTCCTTAGGGTCCCTCTAAGTCACCAAGTCAATGCCTCTGTCCGCTTGCCTTTCCCCAGATTTTCACACTGCAAACATGCACGTGCAATCACACGCTTTTGAAATTGTTCCATATTGTTGCACGTGTTTAATTATTCAATTATTCCATAGTCTCCTTTTTGCTGTGAGTGTTGTTTTATGACGTACATTTCGTAGTTTGCTTATCCATTCAGCAGCTGATGGTCATTTTGTTGTTTCCAGATTTGTCGTCGTCGTCGTTATTATCACTGTAGTTGTACGAACATTCATGTTTCACTCTTTGTGTTGGCTCACGAGGATATTTCTGTTGGGTAGACACCAGTGAATAGAAGAATTACTAGGCTGTCTGGTTAAGTTGTGTGTGTTTGTGTGAGTTCACGTGTAAGTGTGCATATACGTGTTTATGTGTGCATGCACATACAGTTTTGTTGAAGGTAGATCCCAGGGTCTCAAGAATGCCAGGCAAGCACTCTGACGTTGAACTTCTTCCCCAACCAAAGTTTATGAATTCTAAGAGAATGCCAAATTATTTCTCAAAGTGGCTAAACCATCTTCCCCACATCCCACCAGGTGCACTGGAAGTTCTAATATTTCCATATTCTCATTGAGCGTTTAAAAATGTATAGCCAAGCCAGTGCTTGTGAAGTGGTATTTATCTTATTGTGATTTGGAGTTCCCTCCACAGTGGTTGGCACTGGGTGTTTCCACCTGCCAATCAGCCGTTCATATAGCATCTTTGGCAAGTGTCTGTTGGAGTTGTTTCTGTACTATTTTTGTTGTGGTTGTTCAGTTGATTTGTCTATTTGTTTTGTTTTTCAAGACAAGGTTTCTTTGTGCAGTCTTGGCTATCCTGGACTCACTTTGTAGACCAGGTTGGCCTCGAACTCACAGAGATCCACCTGCCTCTGCCTCCCGAGTGCTGGAGTTAAACACATGTGCCACGACATCTGGCTCTTTTTCTCTGCTTTTAAATTTTGTCCTTTGCCTCATTTTCTGTTTCTGTTTTGTTCTGCTTGATTTGAGACAGATCTAGCTGGTTGTGTAGCTCAGGCTAGCCCAGAACTCACAGTGGTGGCCAAGCTGTCCTCTGACTATTATCCTCCTGAATCAGCCTCCCAGGTCCTAGATAATAGGTGTGCCACACCATACCTGGCCTTTTGTCTCATTATTGAGTTGTGAGCTCATCCTTTTGTAGCTCAATAGCAATGTGTTATATAGAAAAGCCTTAGTTTACTTAGCTTGTTTACTGTTGATGGGTCTCTCTTCCCCTCTCTTCCTCCCTTCTTTCTGACTTCTTCCCTCTCTCCTTCCTCTGGTGCTGAGGTTCATGAGCTAAGCAAGGCCTACCCTTAGCCCCAGATGCATTTTAGAAATTTCAAACATTCAGAAGGTGACTTCCTCATTGGCAGTGTCAGAACATAGTGGCAGCCTGGATTGCAAGTGTTCCCTGTCCCCGAGGGTATATATGAAAGACAGTGTAGTTTATAACAGATGTCCAGGGCTGTGACCAGTCCTGAGGATCGACCCTGCGAGCCCAGGCTAGAAGCTGTCCACCAAGGGGGCAGAAGGAAGGGGACTGCACCAAAGGGGAACTGTAACTTCAAATTTTTCAAAACCTATTTTTAATGATGATTCTTAAAAAGCTTTTTTACATGCTTCCACAGGGCGGGGGGAGAGTGGACCTGTTTAGAAAGGTTCTTTGGAGCAACTCCCATCTGTGTCGTCTGGAAATCGGCAGGTTCACAGGTCAGCAATGGCAGCTTGATCCACTTGCAAACACTTCACAGACCCACCAGCAGTGCAGCTCAGTAGAGTCGGGACAGCAAACACCAATCAGCAGCGGAGGCTCTACCTAGCAGAGACAGCCGGGCCTCAGCTTTGGCTCCAGTCAGCAGGAGGGACCTGGAGAGATGCCAGAAGGTCTAGGCTGTGCCTCTCTCAGGGAAGCAAAGATCACCAAAGAGGCAAGACTCAGAAGCAATGTACAGCTAGCTTTATATGCAAGTCTAGCTCAGCCTCCATCATGGTCCATTGAGTCCTATTTATACTCGCTCCAAACATCACGTCTCCTCCACTGGTCCTGCCTCAGCATGTGCGTCTGTCTCAGCTGACGTCACTCTGCCAATCAGCCTGCGTCTGAGGAAATGACAAGAAACTGCAGCACCCCACCAGAAGTGTTTTGGTGTGTTTCTCTCTATGGAGTCCCAACAAATGCAGCTCAATTACGCAATGTAAGGTGGCCCGGTACATTAGTGTTTTTAGCAAAGTATCCTTCACCATGTCCTTATACATGGCTGCTTTAGCCCAACATCCTTCCACCTGCGTCTGCTTCAGCGAAATGTTCCTTCATGAGTCTGCCTTAGCCTTCCACCAGTGTCCACTTCATCTCAAGTTTCCTTCATATGCTTGCCCCAGCAAAACACCATCCAACCGACTTTCCAAAGAACCTTAAGTTTCCACTTCAGCAAACAGCTTGGGAAGCTCGCAGTGTGGACTGGCTTGATACAGGGCAAAGGGAGAACAGATCAAGAAACCCCGTTTGGTGATCGGGAGGCCAGTTCAGGCAGCCCCAGCCGCCCGAGGTCTGTTCCCAGCTCCCTTCTGATCTATCTCTATTCTAGAGCACCCACGGTGTGGGCCACCATGCTGCCAACTAATGGAGCCCTGGTGCCTGGCTCTGGTGTGTTGGGATGACTGACCTCCAGATCTCCATGGAAACAGGCATAAACTTCTTTACACAGGTGTCTTGGTTTTAATCCATGCAGGGCACTGCAAGTCTGGTAAGTCTCCAGGTCAGCTGTCCCTTGGTTAATGACCCAGGGATACGGGAAGCTGCCTTCTAAGGGCTCCGCCATTTAAAGCCCTGCTTTGTCAGTGGCTGCAAGGGAACAGAGAGAGCAGGTCACTGTGGGGGGAGGGGGTCTATGGCCGAATGTTCACCTGGGAAAAGGAAACAGAAGTACATAAGGAATATAGGTTTTGTGCTGGATAGCAAAGTTAAAGCTAAGCTCTTCTGCCAAGGGCTGAGTGACCTCTCCCCGAGCCTTTCGTTCCCTCTGTGTAAAGTAGGAATGAAGCAATAGTTCCCACTTCATTAGTCCTGCTTGCTGCAAAGCCAGACCAGCTCACACTAACTCCCAGCACATGGGAATCATTAGCAAGCCGAGAATACTAATTAGTTCATGCAGGTGGGGGGGGGGGGTTGGTGCTCAGCACATGACTGGAAACCACAGCAGAGGTCTGGGCTGTGGCTCAGTAGAGAGAAGTAGCCTACCTCATGGGAGGCCCGAATCCCTACCAGGAGGAGGGGAAGTGGGAGAGAGAGGAGAGGAGAAGGGGAGAGAGGGGGAAACCAAGGGGGAGGAGGCATACATAATGACATCAACAAACACATTAGGCACATAGACTTCCCGGTCGATAAGCAGCAACTCCCTTCTCTGCTTTTTGGGACTCAGACCTAGAGTCCCATGGGATTGTCCCCTTCCTTCTAAAAGGATCCCTTCTAACTCCTAACTAGAGGGTGTCTACTTCCCATTCCCAGGCCCACATCAAGCCTTGGTGTAGCTAGAGAAAGGACCTTGATCTGAAGCTGAAGTGTCGAACAGTGAACCAGGGAGATGGAGACTGTGTCCCCAGAAACGGCTCCTATTCCCACTCACTGCAAATGGGGCTCCTAACGAATGGGTGCCTTCCATGTGGATATTACATTCCCTGAAAAGCTTCTTGGGGGACATCAGACTTAGGTGAATGGCTGGGTAAGGGGAGGGAGCCGAAGAGTGACCCAAGCCACTTCAAAAATGGAGAAGACATGGAAACCCAGAAGACAACCCCTCACTTCCCAGCAGCCCCTCCAGCTTCCAAAGCGAGGCCACAGGACTGGTGGGGCCTCTGAGATGCTTGACGGCAGGGGTGCCAAAATCTGAGCTTCTTTCCTGGTATTGGTGGTCACTGAGAAACTGTTAAGAAGCAGGGACATTTCCAGGCCTCTTTGGCCCTGTGACAGGTTCTTACCAATGGAGCTGTAATAGGATGTGTCACTTCTGGGCTCAATGTGTGCGTGTACGTGTGTGTGTGCCATTCAGAGATGGATGCCCTATGTCTTCCTCTGCTCCACCTTACTTTTGAGACGGTCTCTTTACCAAGCCCGGGGCTCACTCATTCAGCTAGACTAGTCAGTGAGCTCTGGGTGGTTACCTGTCTCTCCAACACCACTATCGCAGGGCTGATGTTACAGAGACTCCATGGCACACCCAGCTTCTGCATGGGTGTGAGAATCTGAATTCAGGTCAGCAAGCATGTACAGAAACACTTTCCCCACTGAGCCATCTCCCCAACCCCCTGGGCCAAACTTCTGAGAAGTGGCTGCTGTATTGGCCCTCCTAGAAGTCCCTTTTCACCCTCTCAAGTCTGGTGGAGAAGGGTAGGACTTAGGGCCTCAAAAGTGACAAGTTACTGCATGGAAGACAGCGACCTGTCACCTGGATCAGCTGTCAGTGACTACGGAGTAGACACTGTACTTGAAGGTCTGTTTGTTATAGCAACTAGTATGGTCTTAAGACACAGTGTGTGTGCTTTTCTTTAATGGGGTTTGAGTATAGTGTGAGGGATAGGGAAAAAGAGACCCCCCTTTGGCACAACCCTCTCTTAACCCTTTTGCTGTGACACGGGAAAAGTCTCTTGTCTTCTCCTCTCCCTCCTCACCCACGCCCTTTCAATGGAGACAGTGATGGGACCCAGGCCGGGTGGGGTTGGGGCTTGTCCCAGTTTTATGCTTCTAAAGAATCTTTCCTCATTGCATGAGCTGGAAGTTTTGGCTGCTCTGAGAGACGTGGGCAGCCTCTGGAACTGGGTGGAGCACCATGAGGAACCGGAGCCGGTGGCTGTCAGAGTCAGAGATCCGAGGCAGTAAGAGCCAGGCCGTGCACTGGCAGTAGGGACAGCCCAGGTTTCAGCTTCCATCTCCTCCTATAAGTGGAGGCAGTGAAGGGCAGAGGGGAAGCAGGCTGTACCTCCTATACCATTAAGCTAGTTCATCAGCCCCCAAGGGCCAAGCTCATTGCTAGCCCATGGCAGCTGTGCCTGACACTGGAGAGATGGCACTTCTAGAAAGTTCTAGGAAACAAAAGAATTTTCCCAGGCACTCCAGCATCACCCCGACTTCTCTTTTCAGGAGAATGTTGAGGAAAGGGCACCTGTCAGGGACAGGGAAGTCAGCATCCCACATTGCTGTTCATCCAACCTCTCCTGTCACATGACCAGCTTGTTCCTACCTTCCCAGATCTACAGCTACCAGTAATTGTTACCTCTCCGGTTCCCACTTCCCCAACCCGATAACATCTTGACGAAACTGTCTTTCTTGCTACTGTTATGATGTTCAGCTCTGTGGCCAGTGATAGAAAATGTAGTTTGTAAAATTATTAATTTTTGTAAATTATTATATTTTTTATAAAATTAAGTTTATAAATAAATTGATAAATTTATTTTTTAAAAATTCCATTTACCATCGGATTTTTATGTTGAGGCTGGCCTCAAACTTACTATTTAGCTGAGGCTGGCCTTGAACTCCTGGTCCTTTGACCTGCCGCCACTTCTCCTGGTCTGTACCACCACACCCAGCTACAATGTGTTTGCATGTATTTATTTTTGTGCTCCCCCTTCAATGTACAATTCACAGCACACACGTGGAGGCCAGAGAACAACTTGCAAGGATCGGTTCTCTCCTCCTGCTGCATATGGAAGTCAGGTCATCAAGTTTGGGTGGCAAGTGACCTTACATGCTTAGCCACCTCTGCCCTCCAAAAGTATTTTTAACAAAGCTCAACCCTTAGGATTTCCGTAGGTTTCACAAAAGATGTCTAAGTCTTCTACAGCAAAGACTAAAACATGTCACTAAGAGGTGGAAGACGTAACTCAGCATCGGATACAGTACTAGCCTGGCTACGTAAGGCCATGAATTCCACTCCCTGTATCCGCACGCATGAGCACCTCAGCCCTCTGATTCAGTGGACTATGTCAGAACGGCTTCATGCTCATCCGGGCAAAAGTAAACATCAGCACCTTCTTCTTCACACCACTCACAAAAAAAAAAAAAAAAAAAAAAAAAAAAAAATTTCAGGGGCATTTCTTTGCGACTTCAAACAGGCAAAGGGACCTTAAAATGTATTATAGGAAGCAAGAAGCAATTTTTTCTCAAGATTGACAAGTTAGACTTTATTAAAATTAAAAAGTTCTTTTAAAAATTTTCATTTCTACATTTGTGTGTGTGTGTGTGTGTGTGTGTGTGTTTGTGTGTGTGTACGTGCTCCTGAGTACACATAATCAGGAGTACATGTGTCATGGTAAGTGTGTGGCGATCAGAGGACAACAGGATTCAGCCTTTTCCTACCAAGATGTAAGACTCAGGAATTAAATTTAGGTTGTCAGAATCGACAGCAAGTGCCTCCACCCACTGACCCATCACACCAGCTTGAAATTTTAAAAGCTGTATGCATCAAAAGACTCCATAAAAAATAAAATGAAATAAAACATAGAAAACTGTAGACAAATCTCACGCGAGAACAGTGCTTCTCAACCTTCCTAATGCTGCGACCCTTTAATACAGTCTCTCATGCTGTGGTGACCTCCAACCATAAAATAATTTCGACTACTTTATAATTTTGCTACAGTTACGAATCGTAAGGTAAACATCTGATATTCAGTGTGTCTGATATGTGACCCTTGTGCAAGGGGTCGTGAGCAAGCATTCTCACAACTCAATAATGAAAAGATCAAGAACTGTCTTTAAAATGGGCGAGACGTTTGGATAGAAACCTCATAAAGGACGATGGGCCGATGGTCAAAAAACGCATAAAATGATCACTCAGCTTTATCTGTCGTCAGGGAAATCCAAAACGAAATCTGCAATGAGACACCCACGCCCACCCACCAGGAGAGCTAAACTTAAGGACTGACGCCAAATGTTGGCAAGGAAGTGGAACAATGGAGATTCTCACTCGTTGTTGGTAAGTTGTTCGTCAAGATGTGGTGGTTTTTGTACATAGCTAAACCCAGAGGGAGCCAGCCATTCCACTTTTAGGAATTTACATAAAAGAAAGGCACATCCAGGAATGGTCCAAAGATTTCTGTGTTCAGACTTTATTTGGAGCAGCCCAGTGACTACCTACAGAGTGGAAAATTCTCCTGGTATTGTCACCTGACTCAGCAATTAAAGATGCCAGCTGCCAAGCAGGAGCAGCACCAGGAGCGGGTGTCCCACAGCGGGGACTGAAGGGAACCCAGCCTCTCTAATCTGATTCAAATGCCGTGAAGAACCACAGCAAACGAAACTAACCTAGGGCGGAGAGATCAGAGTAACCTGAAAGCCAGAAGCAGGAACTTTCTGGAGTATTCTCGAGGCCGTGTCTCTGGATAGGAGTTTCCACGACATGATACAGGCGTTTGTTTCCTAATGTGGAAATAAGATCTGTGCACTTAGTGTGTGCGATTTTTAACCTTGGAAGTAATCAACAGAAAAGGCCTTGGGTGTGGGTCAGTGGCAGGCTGTTAGGATATGGGAGGCCCTGGGCTCAGACAACACATGCTTACACACCGTCACTGAACTCCAATGAAGGATATCATAAATTGCTTGGAAAGAGAACACACTGATGTCTGTGTCGTTCTTTGAAACAGCTAAGACAAAACAGGGACGGATGCTGCATGGATGGATGTGTGGCTGGGGAGGAGGAGGTATACATAGTTAACTAAGCAATTACCACAAATTATCAATAGCATCTGGGTGATCAGTACGTAACATGTATGTCCACTGTTACCTTTCCAGTGTTTTGAATGTGTATGAGTGTGTGCTTAAGTCTTCATGCCCTCAGCCAACAGAGCCATTTCCCCAGCCCCTTTCCACTTTTTTTTTTTTTTTTTTTTTTTTGCATGCTTAAACTTTCATCACAGAATTTGTTTCATAAAAGGCAGAACACAATCTGGACCGTTTGTTATTGTTGTTTTATCTTTTTTTAAATTCGTTTACCTTTATTTTTATGCATTTGAGCATTTTGCCTGCATGTATATATTTATGTATGCTACTACATGCATGCAGTGCCCAAGGAGTGCCAAAAGAGGGGTCAGAACCTCTGCAACTGGAGTTACAGACAGTTGAGACCCATCGTGTGGATGCTGGGAACAGAACTTGGGTCCTGTTCGAAAGCAGCCTATCTTCCTAACCCCTGAGCTATCTCCCCAGCCCCAGCCATTTCCCTTCTTAAGAGACCATTGAGAGCCTCGGCTTGGCGTCATTACCCAGACACTGGTGCTTAGAGTCCAACCTCTCTAGACTCCTGGCAGCTCCCCTCTAACACACTTTCATCTTTTCTAGAAATGTCCTCCCCTATCTCCCGGCTCTGATAGAGCCCAAGCTTCCCCAAGAGGACAACTGACTGGTGACATATGAGTTCTAGGCCACCCAGGCCACCTTAGCAAGACTCTGTCTCAAAATAAAAAGTGGGATAGGTTATATAGTTCAGTGGTAGAGTCCTGGCCTAGAAGGAGATTCTAGAATCTGTGGGGTTTTATTTGGTACCAGGGATTATAAATAAGACTTAGGGTATAGCTTAGTAGAAAAGTACTTAGCTAGTGTCTTAATTTAGTTATTTTTTTTATTTCTGTGACAAAACATTATGACCAGCATAACTCATAATTGAAAGTGTTTAATTGGGTTTACAGTTTCAGAGGATTAGAGTCCATGCTAGAGGAGTAAAGCCATGCAGCCGGAACAGCTCAGAGCTCACATCTTAATTCCCAAGCAGAAGGCAAAGAGGGAACACTGGGAGTGGCCTGCATCTTTTTAAACCTCTGAATTTATCCCCTCCCACAAGGCCACACCTCCTAATCCTTCCCAAAACAGATCCACTAGCAGGGACCACGTATCCAAACATGTAAGCCTATGGGGGCCAGTCTCATTCAAAGCACATGGCCAGTATGCGCGAAGCCCTGAGTTCAGTCTCTAATCTAACAACATGAACAATGAACTTCATTTATTTTTATGGCTGAATACAATTCCGTTGTATACATACATTGCTTTTATTTGCCATCCATCAACTAATAGACATGTGGGCTGTTTGGGATATTTTTGAATAATACTTCTGTAAGCATGTGTGTGTGTGTATGTGTGTGTGTGTGTGTGTGTGTGTGTGTGTGTGTGTACAGGTGAAGGCCAGAGACATCAGTTGTCATTTTTTAGATGTTGTTAGCCTGGATCTCACAGAGAAGGCATGGCTGTCCAATAAGCCCCAGGGATATGCCTGTCTCTTCCTTTCCAGCACCTCAGCTACAAGCATGAGCCACAAGACCTGGCTTTTTTTGGGGGGTGGGGATGTTGTCTGAGCTTCAAATTCAGGTCCTTATGTTATGTGGCAAATACTTTGCAGACGATTGAAGACAACTGAGCCATTTCCTGGCCCATCCACCTTTTTTTTTTTTTTTTTTTTTTTTTTTTAAATTGGATTGAAAGACTTGTTTACTTTTTTATGGACCCTTATCACATACATAATTTAAATTTTTTCTCTCTTTCTATGAATTGCCTTTAACTCTTTTCTTTTTAAGCGTGAGGAAATTTTATGAGCTTTTAAGAGAAACGCGGGGCAGGCCAGCTGTCACATTGGCAGTTGCTGGGGAGCGGCTGATGACGAGGAGGATGGAAGAGCGCCATTCAGTTGTAAGGAAAGTCTGCAAGCAGAGACATGGCAGAAATGGGGGGCAGGCAGTGAGTAAGAAAGCACAGAGCCAGGAGAACATGCCCAGGCATTGGCCAGTGTCCAAAAGAACCAGAGGAAGGAAAAGTTAAACTTTTCTGAACAGTGCCACAGGCTAACCCCGCTACAAGTGACTGTCACCTGCCAACTTTGACCCTCTCACTGAAGTCAGTTGAAGTAAGAATGTCCTTAGTACTATTAAAATTTTTGTTTTACATTAATTCTGTGTGTGTGTGTGTGTGTGTGTGTGTATGTTGTGTATCTGTGTGTACATACTTGTGTCACAGCTCATGTGTGGAAGTCAGGGGACAACTCCTGGCGGTCTGTTCTTTCTTACCATCATGTGGGGCCCAGAAGTCAAACTGGCATCCTCAGGCTTAGCAGAAAGCACCTTTTCCCACTGAACCATCTCAACAGCCCACAACTGATTTTTGAAACTTGTGGTCTGTTGATGGTTCTACAAGTTTCGGGGACAGTGGAGTTGATCTTTCTATCTGAAAGATCGCACAGCCCTGGTTGTACTGAGTTCACAATTCTCTTACCTCAGCTTCCAGGTGCTGGAATTATAGCCATGTGCCACCACACCTTGATCTCATAGTTTGTTTGGGTGTGTCTCCATATAAATGCTGAGTATGTGTGCATGTTATGTATATACAAGTCCGTGTGTGTATGTGTGTGTGTACAAGTCCATATGTGCATGGTCCCCAGGAATATTCCTGTCTCCACTCACCCACCGCCAGCACTGGGATTACAGATAAGAGCCGCCATGCCTGGCTTTTACATAGGTGCCGGGGATCTGAATGTCGGCCCTTGGGCTTCTGCAATAAGCTCTTTATTGATGAAACCCTGTCCTCAACGTCCTAAGAGGTTTCGGGTTTGGTGGGGTTGTTTGTTTGATTGTTGTTGGTTTTATTTTGTTTTGGCTTTGTGGTTTTTTTTGGTTTTGTTTTGTTTTTATTGTTGGTGTTGGTGTTGGTGTTGGTTTGGTTTGGTTTTTGCTGGTTTGGTTTTTTTTTTTGTCTTTGTTTTTTGAGAGAGGGTTTCATTGTGTAACCCTGGCTATCTTCTAATTCACTTTGTGGACCAGGCTGGTCTTGAACTCGGAGATCTACCTGCCACTTGCTCCAAAGTGCTGGATTAGAGGTGTGCGCCACTGTGCCCAGCTTGTCTTAAAAAAAAAAAAAAAAACAAAAACAAAAACAAAACAAAACAAAAAAAAAAAACTAAAACTTAGATTTTTTTAGTATTTTCTATACCAAGCCATCTGAAAATATTGATGGCTTCACTTCCTTTCCAGCCTGATATTTTGTTTCTTTCCTAGTGTCTTTGACTAGATGATACAAAGTAAGCCCGTACTCTATTCCTGAAATGAAATTTAGTGTTCACCACTAAGTATGTTAATATCAGTTTGTTATGTGTTTGCTTCCCTCATCCCCCATCTCTCTGTTTCGATGCCCTTTATCAAAATGAGGAAGTTCTTCACTCCTCAGTCCTTTTACAATGACAGGGTACTGGGTTTTGTCAATGTTTTCTTCCATATACATTGACATGATGGATAACATCAACTGATTCCTGGATGTCAAGACAACTTTGAATTCTGGGATAAATTTCACGTGGTCATGGTGTATAATTCTTTTTATGTGTTTCTAAATTGGTCTTCTAGTGTTTTACTGATGATTCATGTTGATAGTCATGACATGTCTTGGTCTAATTTGCTTATAATGGCTTTGCCTGGTTTTAATATCTAGGTAGGACTTGCCCATAGAATGAGCTTCTTTTATTTTGCTATTTTATTTCTATAGGTGAGATTGCAGTGCACATGTTGTTATGTGACAAAATTTTCCTGGAGAGATACAACATATACATCTACCCATCCCAGATAGGGAACCCATGACAGACCAAAGTACAGATGCCACCAAAGTCTAACTTGTTGAGCCAATAAAGCTTGGTTGGGGTTACTTACAGGAATATGGGTGACTTACAAGTTACTTTCAGGAACAGAAATGACTCAAAGACTACTGTGTCACCAAGGGCCACCCCAGCACAGGTGACAGTTCACAAAGCTGGGAACCTGGAGCGCACTGCACAGCCTGCAGGCATCTCGAGGGGCTGGAGAGCATCCTTCCTTTCCAGGTGCCTCAGTTGCTCTAAACCTCTTCCAGGAAGCTTGGCTGGTTTCTGCTTCTTCCAGGCAGCTAGTCTGACCTCAGAAGCCTCTTTTTAGCTTCCCTTGTCAGTCTTCTTTGTCCCTTATCTTCACTTCCTCTGAGAGGGACTCTCAGCTTTTCTTGTTTACTCCTGCAGAGAAGGGCCTGGTGACTCTGGTCAGGTTCAGGGACTTTCTTCAGCAGTTTTGAGTTGTTAACCTTCCTGCTTAAGAAGCTTCTCTGCAGGATGGAATGTTTAAGAGGTCAGTCTGGTCTACAGAGTGAGTTCCAGGATAGCCAGGGCTATGTGGAGAAACCCTGTCTCTAAAAATCCAAAAGAAAACAGAAAAAAAAACGCACTACAGAATTTCCTACAAGCTCTTATGAAGGAATTTTCTCAATTGAGCCTCTCTTCCCAAAGACTCTAGTTTCTTTCAATTTGACATAAAACTAGCCAGCACAATAAATAAACAAACAGAAAAGACCTTTCCAAACTGACCGAACATTTCCTAACTCAAGAACCTCAGGGCCTTTAGGCTGTTGGAATCCATACTGGATATCTAACTGGGGAGCTAAGGAATACATTGTTTCCTGAAGTCTACAGTCTACATATTCCTTGAGTTTGGGGAAAGCACTCCACTGTATTGATGGGCATGACACACACTTCAGGACACTCAGACCCACAAAAACTTAACTGTCCCTGCAGCCCCGTGGGGTTTTTTTTTTCCCCCTCTCTTAAGTTGCCTTTGGCCTGCAGCTGTTTCTGCATGTTTCCATCCATCAGAAGTCAGCCTGGGCCTCTGTTCTGGTTTAGAGACTTAGGCATGGCCTTTGTAAGACAGCTTTAAGACGGTACTCAAAACTCAACCATCAGGATAAATTAGTACTTGGAGGTCAGGTTGATAAGATGGATATATAACCTTCCAGGCTGCCGGTGGTGGGGCCCAACAGTATGAGAGGTGTTTAATAACCCCCATAGTCCAGCCTGAGCACCAGTCTGTCTGTTTAGTAAGGACATGTCGAAAGTCTGTGTCCTCCATGCCTGTGACCCTATCAGAGAAGAAGCAGATCCCTTTCCCTCACCTCAGAACTAGTCCCTGGAGAAGCAAAGATGCCAGAGCCCAGTGGAGAACAGCCTTACTGTTGTTGTCTCGCCTCCCAGCTCCTGTGGGAGCATCCGACCTGCTTTGGACACAAGGTCACAAGGTCACTGTGAGTTCCTGCCAACCGAGTGAATTTCATCAAAGAAGCATAGGCGGGGAAGACATGTATGTGCACATGTGTGCACATGTGTGCATGTGTGTGTGCATGTGCAAGCAGAAGCCAGAGTTCATATCAGTTGCTCTTCTGCCTTATTTTTTAAGACATGGACTTATTTCTTTCCTTCCTTCTTCCTGTCTTTCCTTTTCTCTTCTTTATTTGATTATGTGCATGAGTGTTTTGCCGGAATGTATGTCTGTGCACCATCTGTGTGCCTGGTCCCCAAGGAGACCATTAGATCCTTTGGAATTGGAGTTACAGATGGTTGTGAGCCACCATATGGGTGCTAGGAATGGAACTCCGGTCCTCTGGAAGAATATCTAGAGCTCTTTAACCACTGGGCCATCTCTCCAGCCCTGGAGATACAGGGTCTTCCACAGAACCTGGAGCTCACCGATTTGGCCAGGCTGACTAGCCAATGAGATCTAGAAATCCTCCTGTTTCTAGTCCCCAACCCCAGAGCTGGGGTCACAGATACAAGCTTCTGAGTCAGACTGTTGTATAGGTACTGGAGATCCAAATCCAGGTCCTCATGATTGTGTGGCAGCTACTTTACTAACGAAGCCATCTTCCCAGCCCCCCTGAGTAGCATTTTTTGCTGGCTCCTCACTTTGGATGTGTTCCCAATCATGAACTAGAGAGAAAGGGTAAAGAGGGCTATGTGCCAAGGTGTTCCTGGAAAAGTCTGCCCTGTCGGGAATATCCTTCCTCTTTGTATCCAATTGAGCTCGACCTCAAATGTGCAAGTTGTAACGTTCAGAACAGTTGCACTGGGGCCTGAGTGGACCTGGGATAGATTTTGCTGATTTGTAAGACCATCATGGCCTGATTAGATTCCAAAGTGGGGAGGCTCTCAGTCTGACTTTGGAAAACATCTGAAAGAGTAGTTAGTTACCCAGGAACAGCTTCCTGGCCACGCCCTACGGTCGACTCCAGGATGCTGCGCACTGAGACCATTCACTCCAGGACCTTATTAAAAGCCCTTTATAGATCGCCTGTCTCTTCCTTGGAATTTCCATATCTTCTCTGTTCCAAGAACTATAAAACCTGTCAATCAAGTGGTAACCACGGGAACAAGAATAAAGCTCCCTTGAAAAGGGGTGGCTCCGGAGATCTGCAAAGGAGAGGAAATGATTGGTCTCCCTCCCTGTACTGAAGATAAGCCTCCAGCTGATCACAGAAGAGTCTTTGCGGTAAAACACTGGTCCCCATGGCCTCTGCTTGTCCACACCTCGTAAATTTACTTTGAGTTGCTTCATAACCCTCCAAGCACAGTGATGTCTTCTGGGAAGGAAGCGTTGCAATCACTCGGGTTGTGTTAAACAAATAAACTTCAGAAATTGGGAAAAGCTGGACCCTAGGGAAGCCTGCAGGCTAGAAACTGCTAAAAACCTGGTTCCTTGGGGATTGTGTTCCCAGCTCTCACAGGAATGGCCTATCACAGAGGGCAGCAGAGATTGCATGGTGGGGAAGTGGGAATGGGATTTGTCCTTATTTCTATGGGCCCACACTGGGGTGTGGCTGAAGAGTGGAGTGCTTGCTTAAAAGGCTTGAAGTTCTGGGTTCAATCCCCAACACACACATACAAACACACACACTCGAACACACACACATACACACACACTCATGCACATGTATATACACATACACACACTCACACAAGGACACTACATAGAGGAAAGCCAAGATGAGGACAGGCATCTCCAGACATTGGACTCTGCTTCCTTTTCCCTCCCATGCCCAGCTCCTCAGTTCTGAGTCCCAGATCACACGGAAGACAAAAGAGACTTCAACACTCGACCGTGCAGCCAGTCAGCTCCTCCTTGACACATTCTATGTCATCTATAGTTTTTCACATCACCACAAGCTTTGTTCTTTTATGGGCTGAGTTTCAGAAGCCATGGAGAAACCCGAGAAAGGTTAGGAGGCCCCTCTAGTCACACCCAAAGGAGGCAGCAGTCCTGCCCCTTGGTGGCACAGTAGAGTTACCTGGGCTCCTTCAAACACTTTCCTCACGTCCAGGCTGCGCCCCATTTGGATTGCATCGTAATCTCTCCAATGGAGACCAGGCTTCAGGGTTTCTTAAAGATCCCCTGTGGTACAAACAAAGTTCAGAGCCAGGGAGTCTGAACTGGATCAGATGAAGCCAACTGGGGGAGGGGTGCTGTCTTGGCTGTGGGTAATAAAGGAATGCCCACCATTTATGCAGCAAAGACCTGTGAGCCTCAAGGGTGGGTCACCTCATTTTTTTCCCCAAGGCCTCATCTGAAAAAATAAAGATCATTTTGTAACATCCTCCCAGGGTTACTTAAGGGTTAAATGATAAATGCTTGTAAGGGCTTGGCTCTGCGCCTGGCACATAGAAAACGTCCAGGAACTTGTTATGATTACCAGTGTTTACACTGATGTCCGCTGTGAAAAAAAAAAAAATGCTCCATGAAACCACACCCTCTCAATTGTAGGGCCATGTGCAGCTTACACTTAGGTCTTTAAAAGTGAGGTGTGACTGAGGAGAGGGGCTCGGCAGGTAGAGACGCTTGCTTGCTGCCAGGAATCCACGTCAAAAGCCACGTGTGGCCTGAGGGTGATGGCACACGCCTTTTACCTCAGCACTCTGGAGGCAGAGGCAGGTGGGTCTCTGAGTTCTAGTCTGGCCTGGTCTACAGAGTGAGTTCTAGGACAGCCCAGGTTACACAGAGAAACCCTGTCCCAGAAACAAAACAACAACAAAAACAAAAGAGGAAAAAGGCTGCCTGTGGTGGTGTGCGTGGGTAATCCTATCTTCAAGCCTGCAGGACAGCTAACCTTAGGTCAGCAATAGAGCCAGCAAGAGAGACCGACCTCAACAAGAAAGAAGGCAAGAACCAACTCTCAAATGCTGCCCTTGAACCTCCACATGCACACTGCGACACATGCATGCCTACACACACACACACACACACACACACACACATTTTTTAACAGCGAGTTGCACCATATCACTGATGGTCACTGGTATTTGGCAACATGGTAACGTAACACCCCAGGGCCAGGCTCCACAGGCTATTTATTGCCTACCCTTGATTGATTTTTCCTGGGATTCCTGAGAAGAGTTGTTTGTGGGTTTTGTTGTTTTGTTTGTTGAGGTGCAGGCTCAGTATGTAGCCCAGGTTGGCTTGTCCTGCCTCAGCCTCCCAAATACTGGGATTACAGGTGTACATCATCACTACACCTGGCAAAAAGGAATATTATTATCTCTTTCCTCATGTCACAGATTGGTAAACTGAGGCCCATAGTTTAAGGGGCCTCGGCCAATGCCACCAGAGCCACTGTGCTCACTTCCTGTCTGGTTCCATCTAGACTGGTTCTCAGCCACAGTGGAGGGAAACCTACATGGCTTTCTATGGATCTGCAAGAGTAAGGCTAGATGCCTCAGTTGGGCTTCCTGAGGTTTCCCATTCTTCTCTCCCCTTGCTGAGCTGGCCCACAGATCCTGAGTACCACAGGAGACCCTGGAGCATCCTCTCTGGCTCATTTGACTTCACTACCCCCCCCCCCAACTCAATAGCACTGTTTCATTTCTCTCCTGCTAGTTCAGGCACCTCAGGTTTCTGACCTAGTTTCTGTTCTGTCTGTCTGTCCTGTGAGTTTCGCTCACCCTGACACCAGAGGGATGTTCTACTCTGCCCGGTGCTCTGCTGAGGGCTTTGTATGTATGACCTGCCTCTCTCCACAGCTGACCGTGGAGCTGAGTGGAAGTCTTACCCCTGTTCTGCTTGCTTATTTAACACAGGGGCTCATTTTATAGTCTAGACAGGCCCGGAATTGACTGTAGGCCTTAAGTTTGCAGCAACTCTTCTGCCTCAGCCTTCCAAGCGCTGGTATTATGGATGCGAGCTACCACACTTGGCTCTATCCCTACTGTAAACCTGGGACTGGGGTGGGTGAGCCAGTACTTGATGAGAAGGAATACAAACCCAGAATCCCCAGATTAGTATTTCTGCTAAGCCCTTCTTCCAGGAAGAAATTGTTTGATGAATCTCTCCAGGCCTGGCACTGGGAGTGAACTGGTGAGATGGGCAGGTTAAGACTTGGCCTCGGGGTCCTCCTAAACCAGAGGTACCCACTCCCCCACACAGTAATGAGGCAGCTCCTCATGCTGAAGGCTGTAAGGGAAGCCAACAGGAGGCTGGAACTGGGAGAAGCTACAGGGCTTACCTAACCAGAGTGGCAGGAACTCAGGAAAAAGGGCCAGCTTGGTTCTAGGGAATCAAGGCTGCTCAGACACGGGGCCTTGGGAGGCCATTGCATGATGCTCTGGTCAGTAGTGGATCAATGACAGGGTCAAATCTGAGTCCTTGAGGATCCTCCAGTGATGGCACATTCTGTCTCAGTACGCATCAACATCGTGACAGTTGCTGCTACCTCACCCAGCCTTCCCAGCAGAGGAGGCGCTGAGCCACAGTCAAGGATTGACTGCATGTGCCACCCAGTCTCGGTCGGTTCTCAGGAAATGAGGAAATGAGAAGACAGCAGAGTGGTTTAACTCAGTCAGAGGAGCTGGAAGGGGTCCATCCAAAACCTCGATGAAATTAAAACCTTAGCTGGGACCAGCACTACCAGATGGGAGTTGTTTCAACTTCTCTCACAGGCCCTGACTCCACCCGTGGTACGTAAGTAATTAACACTCAGGAAGGACCCTTTCAGCTGAGCCAAATCTGCCGGAACATTATACAGCGCTTGTGGCCATATTTCTCTTTGTGAGACTACATATATTTAAAGGCAGTAAACTCTTTTTTTTAAAAGCAAACGGTGGCCCACGCCTTTAATCACAGTGCCCAGGAAGCAGAGGCAGGCAGATTATTGTGAGTTCCAGGCCAGCCAGGATAGCATAGTGAGACCCTGTCTCAAGCAAACAAGCAAACAAACAAACATTTGCTGGACAGGATGGTGCACACCTGGAACTCCCAGCACTTGGTACATGGAGGCAGGAGGATCATGAGCTGAAGGCCAGTCTCAGCTACTTAATGAATGTGACTACAGCCCAGGCTACATAAAGGCCCCACCTTAAAACAAACAAACAAAAACAAATTAATAAAAATTATGGGACTGGAGAAATACCTCAGTTGGTGACGTGCTTGTCATGTAAGCATGATTCCCGACATCTATATAAAAGGCTGTGTGTGTGTTAGCCCCCACACACAATCAAACACTAGAAGGCAGAGACAGGCAGATCCTCAGTGCCTCCTGCCCAGTTAACCTAGCCAAACCATTAATTCCAAGTCCCAGTAAGAGACCCTACCTCAAGGAAATGAGGTGCACAGTTCCTGCTGACCAACATTCACGTTTGACCTCTGGCCTCCACACACTCACCCAAGATCCACCTCCCCGTCTGTCTCTGTCTCTGTGTCTCTGTGTCTCTGTCTCTCTGTCTCTGTGTCTCTGACTCTCTGTGTGTGTCTCTCTCTGTCTCTCTGTCTCTCTCTCTCTCTCTCTCTCTCTCACACACACACACACACACACACACACCTACCTGGAGCTCTGGAGCCAGAGTTGACAAATCTCAAGTCTTGTCCCAGCTCTGTCTCTTCTAAATGTGTGTCCTTGTCAGGGTACCCGACCCTAGGAAGACAAAGGGGATAATCTCATTAATCTCAGGAGACGGTATCAAAGGCGGAGATGACTGATGCAGCCTTGGACCGAACTCGGTTTCTGAACCAGACCAAAGCAGTTTACTAGATTGATGATTGATGGCTGGCTCTGAGGCAGGTGTCCAAGAGGGCTGGGTGGGAGAGGAGGAAGAAATAAAAGTCAGGGAAGATGTGGAGTATCTCCACTCTCCAAAGTACTCTATACTCTACAGCTAGGATTCTCTTCTGCACAGGCTCAAAGACTCACACACCATAAAAAGAGCCAGGGCTTCCAAACAGTGTTTCACGGAAGCAGCTGGAGGCAGGCAAGGTTCCAATTCCTTCATCCTACAGAGGGAAACTGAGGAATGGTGAGGTTATGTTTTGAGTAGAGCAACGCCCCCTGTAACATCTGAGGATTGGTTTCTGTGTTACGTGTTCTACAGGTAATGAGGCTTCTAGGGAGCACATCCCCCCTGGGGCTGACTAATCTACTAATCCCAGGAGGCATAGTGTCCAGGACCCACAAACATCAGGGGGGAAAATCGCCTGTATAATAACACAGTCATATGATGATTTTTGTTTCAAAATTTATATATAAATTAAAATTTTTAAATCTATAGTTTACTTATAGAAATAAGTCTCTGTGGGGTATGGATGGGGGAGATGGGTGTGCATGAAGGCCATGGCTTGCATGTAGAGGTCAGAGGTCAGAGGAAGAAGAGGCAGTTCTCACCATGTGGGCTCTACAGATTGGACTCAGGTCATCAGCCTTGGCACTAATTACCTCTACCCACTGAACCATCCCATCAATTCCTGTGCGCGCGCGCACACACACATTTGCGAGCATACAGTTGGAGGCCTGAGGTCATGGCAGCTGTTGTTGCTTAGTAGCCATCCATCTTGTTTTGTGAGACAGGGTCTCTCACTGGGACTTATGGCTTACCAATTAGGCTAGGCTGGCAGGCCAGTGAGCCCCAGGAATCCAGTTCAGCCTCCCCGTGCTGAGACCACAAGTATGTACCACCACATTTGGCTTTTGGGGTAGGGGCTATTTTGTTTTGTTGTGACAGGGTTTCTCTATGTAATCCTGGCCTGGCCTAGAATTTGCTATGTGGACCAGCTGGCCTTGGACTTAGAGCGTTCCACCTGCCTCTGCCTCCCCAATGCTGGGACTAAGGACGTGTTACCAGGCCTGACACCACACGGGTTTTATCTGGGTGCCGAGGACTGGGCCATTCTTCCAGACTCTTTTCATTTTGTCTTTAATGCGTGAAAAGGATTCGTAAAGGTAAAAGTCAGTTGTGACCGTGTTCCCATGGCTCTGTCCTCAGACAACTTACCTACAACCTTGCCTTGTTTTGATTAGCGAAGCCAGAGCAGAAGTCTCCCTGACGGAGTAGGAGAGCCACTCTGAGCCGGCCCAGGCCACTCCAGGGAGCCTGCAGACCCCTCCCTCCCACCTACCCTCTGCCCTCTGTCTGTCTCCAAAGCTCATCATGTCAGCCCAGAGCTGAGGAAGGTTGGGTTCCAATTCCTGGCAGAGCCCGGCTTCCTGTTTTTCTCCAAGTGGACAAGGTCAGCCTGCTGCTGGGAAGGGATGTAGGGACCCCAGAGGGCAACAAATCCCAGCCATGTGGAGGAAGGAGGGGCTTGGAGCTACTCTGAGCCCCTGGGTCCCTCTGTCTCTGATAGTTGTTCAAACCCTGCAGGCCCCCTGGTCCCCTCGGACCTGGGTTTCTGTGTGCTCACCTATGAAGTGGAGCAAGTGGGTCTACAGATCTTCCCGCTTGTAAGAGGATTCAAGTTAGACAAGTTGGGGGACGCAGAGGGTTCTGTTCACCATAAAGACCCCAATGGCCACCTGTGAGTAGGGCCTGTGACAAGGAGCCAGGGAAGTGACAGCAGTATTTGCTGACTGCACCCAGGCCCTGTGGAGGGCTTTCTGTGCCATCTCATTTTCACAGTGGCCTCTGAAGCCTCCCTCTAACCCACCCCCCACATACCCCACAGGCATATGAGCGCTTTTGTAGTCTGGGTTTGCGAAAAGGAAAGTGAGGCTGTGTTCAAAGGTGCCGGAGATGAGCAAATCTGAGGCCTGTGCCCATAGCCCAGCCATCGTCTCACGCCGCTGGGGTGGGCAATACCTGGGAGGTCCAGGAGTCCTTCTGTCAGTGAAACGTGGGGCCATCACGGCAGTGGCTGAGGACTCACTGAGTGAGAGGCACGAGACACTTTGCTAGCTGGTGCCGGCAGCTAAAGAGTTCAGAAAAGGGCAGATAGCATGTTGATGACTATGTTTGACAGATTCATTAACCTGCCCTCGTGATCTCAGCACTATTAGTATTTGTGGTTGGATAGAGAATAGAATCTCATTGTATAGCCTCTGGCCTTAGTATAAACCATGGGCTTATACTAAGAGCCCATCCCATAACCATCAGGCCGTACCCCAGTACTGTTATCTATCCAACACCACCAAGTGCCTGCCATGGGCTAGGTACCTGCCTCCTCAGGATGCCCTTCCTCTCCCAGAGTGTAGAGCCAGCTCTTCAAGTTCAAATCCCAGCTCTGCCTGTTCAAGATGTAAGACTCTGGGCAAGCTTCAGAACTCACCTTGTCTCCGCCACCTTTGAAGGATGGGCACAATAAAGGCAGATGGGGTGGCATGTCTTCCTAATCCCAACCCTCAGGAAGCAGAAACAGGAGGATCACACATGTTATCTAGGCTGGAGGCTATACAATGAATTACCACTCTCCACCCCCAACCCCAAACACTAATAGCGCTGGTCTCGTGTGTGGGTTATGAGTTACTCTGTCGAGTGTAGCGTCAGCATCTCCTCTCCTTCCCCATCCCATCTCCTCTTACCTGGGTTGCGCCCCATTCTTTCACTTCTCAACACCTGTTCTGTCCCAGCTCTCTCCTTTTGTTTCTCCCTCATCTCTTTTTCCCCAGTCTTTCCTGAGATGCACAGCCGGCTCCCGGGAAGAGCAGTCACAGGTCATGGAGTACAATGTCATAGCCACGTCAGCAGCTATGTGGCGAATGGGCCCATGTGAGAAAACAGGTCTCCATTCTTCATAGAGCCTAAGGAAACTCTTGCCTGCCTTTCCTGAAGAGCCTTCTCCATCTGAGACACCGTGACGTTACTCCTAGTCAAGGACTCGAACCCAAAGACAAGAGGGAGCCAGAAGCTCTATAAACCCAGAACTCAGGAGGATTATGAGTTTGATGACTGCCTAGAGTACATCTGGGAGACCGTCTCAAACAAACAAAAAAGGTGAGAAATCACTGAGAAAGGAAGGACCCTTCCACACCCAACAAAAGCTCTAAATCCACAGGCCTGTGAGATGTGGGGACAAGGACACAGAGGTGTAGATCAAACCAGGTCAGGTTCACACGCGTCCAGGCGGTCTAGTCTGAGCAGCACAAGAAAGCCTTGCCTCTCTATTTTTATTTATTTAAGATTTTGGTTTTGAGAGATAGGTTTTGCTATGTAGCTCAGGCTGGCCTCAAATTCATTACAATTCTCCTGCCTCAGCCTCCTGAGTTCTGAGATTACCTGTTTGCACTCCATAACTTGCTCAGTTTTGTTTTGTTTCTTCTTCCTCTTCTTCTTCTTGTTTCTTCTTTCCTTCTCCTCCCTGCCCTCCCTTTTGTTTCTTGCTTTGGCACAGAGTTACACTAACGGGCCTTGAACAGCCTTCAAGGCCAGACTAGGCCTGAACACATGGAAATCCACTTGCCTCGGCCTTCCAAGTGCCACCATTAAAGGCACGTGTTACCGCACTGGGCTTCGGTTTTTGTTTTGCTTTGTTTTTCTTAACCTTCCAAAACATTTTCTTCATCCAGACATTATGTTTTGGGCTTTCTCTGAAATGTCCCCTGGAGGCTCTTCCCTCTGCAGGTCTGCTTCATTGTTACGGTCTTCTTCCCAGCTCCATGTCGTCAGCCACCTCTGTTAGGTGAGAGATGGCATAGTCTGGTATGGGGGGGGGGCAGAGGAATCGGGTGGGTTGGCAACAAAAAAGGGACCTCCTGGTAGTTTGGATGGGTGGGTGACTATGATAGTCATACCCACCTGGTCCCAATCGTTGCTATAGGATGCGGGGCAAGAGGATGACGTAATCCAGGTAGTGTGGATGCTGAGCTTGAAACATGAAATGGAGCACGGACAGCCTTGGGAAAGCCACCTTGACTTCAAAGGAAACAATGAAGGAAAACAGTAGCTTGTCCCTATGTCTTGGACCTTCATGTCACCCCACCTCTGCACAGGAAGCAGCAAGGACACCCAGTCAGGTGCCCCAAGTGAAGCATCTGCTCAGGCACACACCTAATGTCTACCATGTAGGCTAGGGTCAATAATTCACAGCTCCCCTGCAGCTGGTCCTAGGAGGCACACCCTAAGTCTTGGGATCCAGAAAATGCCGTGGGAACTCCTCAGCTGCCAGATTTCTTTGGAGGTTTTTCTCAACTGAAGAGATCGACCCCATCTGAGGCTCAGCCAGCAGCAAGGGACTGACGTAACTGAGATGGTGCTGAAAAGCCACGTTAGCCCTGAGTGCTCTGCGGGGTTCGCTGAGGCTTTCATTGAAACCATATTCTGTCTAACTTCTCCTTGCTTCTGCCTTTTCCTTGGGAATGGTGCCAGTTCCCAACGCCTCCTAACCAGCTTCCTACACACTCAGCTCCACTCAGGTGCTGTTGGCTCAGGGAGCCCAACCTCGGTCATCACCTGTCTTCTCGGAAGGGTCCCAGGTAGGAAGACCTCTCACTGCCCACTATGATTACCTGTCTAATAGTATGAGATAGAAAGCTTCGTGGGGCAGAAGGATAGAAGTCTCATCACTGATTCTGCAGAACCCAGGCCTGTCATGGCAGGCAGTCAATAAATATTTGTTGAGTGAAGGAATAAACTACCTCATCTGAGGATCTGGAGATTGGGACACCTCCAGGAGTAGGGTGACAGGGAACCACTCTGAGCAGCTCAAACTATAAAGCAGAAGTTCCTCTATATTTCTACAGTCACCTGTCTTTGCTTTATGTCCCCCACATATCTCTGCCCAGTGCCATTCTAGCCCAACCTGGAGCTCTTCACACACTAGTGGGTCCAGCCCCGGCTACTGTCCTATGAAAGGTCATGAGTTAGAGCTAGACCAAGCACTGTGATGTAACATGAGGCATCAGTAAGATGCTCAGACAACCATTGCTTCTAACTCAGGTAAGATTTTACTTGTAATAATGTTTGGGTGGGTTTCTCTACAGTTCCAGGAGTGTCTTGGATTCTAGTCACACTTGTTCCTTAAAACTCTGACTCCAGCCTGGGTTCCTTGAGTCTCCCCTGCTTTTCCTTCCCCTTTCTTCTCACTTTCCATTGAAAGCCATGATCCTGTGCCCCTAGGCCATATTTGCAGTGCCTTCCAAGGTGAGAATTGGCTGACCACATCAATTACTATGCCATTTTGGTGATAAAGAGCCTTCTTTGTTTTGTTCTGTTTGTTTTGTGGGGCTGGGGATGGCCTTAGGCAGAGCACACTAGCACTAAGTTGTAATACATCTCTGGCCATGGCCACATTTTATTATGACCTTAGAGAGGCACAGTCTTGGTTTGCTTGCCTACTTCACACCAGCTAATAGAACACTGGGCACAGATGGGAAAGCATCTGCCTCGTAGACATAGCGGGACAAAGTAGGCTGGCAGTCACCTACCCAAGCTGGGGAGGCTCCCAAGAGTTCTAACTCAGCTCCTGAAACCTGGAGCTGGTCTGGTGAGCTGGCAGGCCAGGTGTCCTCTCTCTCCGCCCTCCTCTCTTCCTATTCCCATCTCCTCTTAGTCACATACAGCTCTGACACCTCAGAAGGCTCACTGTTGGATGTGGAGCTGGGATTCCAGGAAGTGTAGACTGAGCAGATCCCTAATGGCATTCTCAATTCCCTTCTTTTGCTTCCCAAAGGTCCCTGAGCTTGAGCTTACCCCGTGACCTTCTAGGCAGGATCCTAGCCACGTTTTCTGCTTGGTTCACCCTCCCCGCTTAAGTCTTCCTTCTAGGACCTTCTGAGAACCCTAAAAGGTCACCGGTGTGAAGGAATGAGTTGATAGCAAAAGGGGAAACTGAGATACTAAGGTCCACTAACTGGTTTCACCTGCCAGGACCCAGCTTAGAGCAGGGTCTCCGTTATTTAGGTGTCGACTGCTGGAGAACACCTTTCCTTCCCCTGACCCAATGCTGATGAAGTAGAAGGGGTTGGTTGTAAAAATTGGAGTGTTTCCCATCCCGCCTCCATCAATCTAGAAGCTGCAGAATTCCCTAGAAAGATGAAGGATTATCTGGAAAGGCTGTCAGACTGAGTGAGTGCAAAGCGATCAAGACTGAACAGAAGGCAGGCACCTCATGAAGAGATTCGGGAGGATTTTCTTAGTCTGTGATTTGTCCTGTAGGCACAGCGGTGTAAACATACATGTAAGTGCAGCTTGGGGGTGGGATCACTTTAACCATTCTCCCCCCTCCTCATTCCTCTCTCACTCCCTGGCCCAATAGCAAAGATCCTTACATAGAGAGATGGACTGGGTCTGCTTCTTACAGAACATTTATCTATTATTTTATTTACTTCTTTCTTTAGCAAAGATTCTGGAGCACCTGTGTCGGCCCACAATGGCTCACCTGTCCTCAAGGGAAGCATGGTGTCTGTCCCCACAAAGTGGACGATCCAAACAGGTCCAGTTAAAGAATGTCACAGTGGAGTGGGAATAAAGCGTCACTGAATCAGGCAACGAAACAAACACAGAGGAGCAGATGAGAGACCTCAGCTCAGGGAGGAGGTCAAAGCCAGCCAGCGAGTGAGTCGAAGGACACCTCAACCTCAGAGGGATGGCCACTGGTAGCTGCCCACCTGATTCCCCATCTGGTTGAACAAAATGACCTGGGTTTGAATCCTGATTTTTTTTTTTTTTTTTTTTTTTTTTTTTTTTTTGCCAGTTTTTGGTTAAATGCCTCTGGGCATGTTGCTGAATTATGCTTTGTCCCTGTTCTCTCATCTGTAAAATGGAATATATAGTATCTACGGAAAACCAAACTATTAGCATACCTGTTCCTACCGTGTGGTCTTGGAACCCTCTGGAAGTCTCAGAACTCTTTCAAGGGCTCCATGAAATCAAAACTGTTTGTGTAAGCATTTAGTTGCTCCCTAATGGAGTTTTCCAAAGACCCATGTATGTATGACATCATACAAATCAAATCCAAGTGCCAATCTGGCTGTCTTTGACTATGTTCATGAAAGGGATTTAGGAAACTGTTAAGTGTGGCATTCTTTTTTTTTTTTTTTTTTTTTTTTTTAATCTAATAAAATAAATTTAAATGGGCTGGAGAATAGCTCAGTGGTTAAGAGCACCGGTTGCTCTTCCAGAGGACCTGGGTTCGGTACCCAGATAGCAGCTCACAACTATCTGCAACTCCAGTTCCAGGTGCACTGGTGTCCTTTTGTGGCCTCCATGGGCACTGCAGACACTTGGTGCACAGACATCCACTGAGACAAAACTCATTCACATAAACTGAAAATAAATAAAGTTAAAAAAAATCAGACTGTTATTTATAAAGGAAGGAAGGTGGCACACAGCTATAATCCTAGCACTAGACAGGTAGAGGCAAGAGGTTGGAAGGTCTAGACAGACTCAGCAACACAGCAAATTCAAGGCAGGCCAGGCTATGTGAGAATCTGTAACAAAACAAAGACTTTTCTTGGAGAACCAATTACTAACTAGTTACTTTCCTAACACCAGATAAAATTTACAAAAACACAAGTTCTTTGGAGCCTTCAACCAATCTTGTTACCAAACTAGCAAGTAGAAGAGCCGCTGAACCAGCCCTTATGAAATGTTCACATCAGTGCCAGGTTCCCGGCAGGGCCTTGGTCACTGCGCGTTGCATGCTCAAAGATTTAACTTCCCTGACCATGGCAATACATTGCCAACTATCCCTGCCACTTGGAAGATGGAGGCAGGAGGATCAGGAGTTCAAAGCCAGCTCTGGCTACATAGGAAGTGCCAGGCCAGACTGAGGCTACATAAGACCTTGTCTCAAAATAAAGAGTTAAAAATAAAAATAAGCGAATGAATTAAAGCTCAGACCTCCCAACACTTATCTTGCATTGTTTTCTATTTTCTACACACCGGACACTCCTTCCATTGCCTGGATCCCTGCCTGTTCCCCACTCAAACCAGGCCTCTAGTACCATCCCCAGCCTCTCTGCCTCTTCAGGCACCCTTCACCTTGTGCCCCAGAAGAAGCTAGTCCTCACTGCCAGGACCCAGCCACCGCCCCACCGCCCACCTTCTCAAGCCCATGTTTACATTTCCACCCACCGAGCTAATTGTGTCTTTAGCTAACAAGCTGTGGTTGATTACAGGCACCGGGTGGCTGTGGGCATTGTTCTAAGGTTCTGCCATAGCTATCTCCTTGAAGGCTTATTTGGGTTCAGCCATTTCACCGTGTTATACTTTAAGAGACTCACTGGGCAAGCCTGAGCTGGATGGTGCTCATCTGACTGAGGATGCCGCACGAAGGCCCTGGGCAAAAACACCTCCAAACGTCTCCAGTGCCAGGAAGGACAGAGGTAGGACACCTGTGGGACTGAGTTAAAGAGATACTCTGAAAGAATGCCCATTTGGGACAGTTTATTAAATCTAAGATTTACGACTTTTGACAAGTTCATTAAGTAAAAAAAATCTTCCATGACCAGAAACTCTTAAGAATTAAGAAACAAATACAAAAATAGTAAATAATAATAATAATAATAAAATAAGCTGCCAAGGAAAAATAGAGAGGTAAAGTTGTCTGAACCCCAAAATGTACAAGCATTCAGCTGAAGATGTAGCTGAACAGTTAAGCACTAGCCTAGAATGTACAAGGTCCTGGGATCAATTCCTGGCACCAGCAAAGCAAATACAGGAAAACCTTTCTCTTGCCTTTTAGTTTTTTCTTTTAATTTAATTCTTTTTATTTAATGTGTATGAGTGCTTCGTCTGCCTGTATGTCTGCGCAACAGGTGTGTGCCTGGGACCCAGAGAGACCACAGAAAAGCATTAGATGCCCTGAAGCTGGGGTTACAGAAGCCGGTAAACTGCCGTGTGGGCGCTGGGAATCAAACCCAAGTCCTCTGGAAGAGCAGCCGCAGTCTTTGCCACCACGTTACAGCCTCAGTGTCTCCCATTTTGTTTAAGTAGGTGACCTCCCAACCTTGTTTGTGTGAAACCACATCCGATTTCCTTTTGTGCAATTTATGTACCATTTT